>NC_081412.1:620794635-621489635 GCF_030272615.1 Cryptomeria japonica | reverse complement strand
TTTTATAGGTTGTAAGCAGATATGACTATGTGCATGCATTAGAAAAAGTATCACGTAGTTGTTGAGTATTTGTCTTTCTAGTAAAAAAATGTTAGGTTAATAAATGAGTTATAACATATTGATTTGGACATGGGTTTCAACAATAGTTTGAAATAATATATTTTTTCAAGGCATATTTATTGCAACTAGGTAGTAGAGAGTGCTCACAATTGTAATATGTAATGAACAAATTGAAATTCAAAGTTGAAGGCATTTATTGATTAAACATTTATAATTATTAAATAATTATTCTAATTTTAAAAATAATAAATAACATGTTCAAACTCTAACATCATATAACTATATAATACACTCATCTCTATAACTTTAATTGTAAGTTTAACAACCCTTAAACCTTAGCCCTTTATCTAAGTTTAATCCTAACTTTAATCTTAGTCTTATGCCTAGCCTATTCTAGTTGTAACTATAACGCTAATTCTAACATTAACATTAATTTGCACTCTAGCTCTAATACTTAACATAATTATAACATTAAATACAATCCTAATCGTATTTTTTCCTTAACTCAATCCCTAGTCCCTAGTCTAAAATTCTAACCTTAATTCCACAAATAGTTTGAACCTCAATTCTAACCTTTGGCGCTAACCTATATTCTAACACTAACTCTTGTTATAAGTACTTTCAATCCTAATTATAATTATTAAAAATAAATGTAATGATAGCATAATCTGTAATTTCAATAATTATAAATATTGCTTAATAATTTGTAATTAATTTAAATTTAAATTTAAATGTAATGGTGGCATAAAATAAACTAAGTGATCTTTATAAATCATTATTACTTAAAACGTCTTAGCATGTTTGTAATTTCTATTTTTCATAAGATGGTGCAAATGTATAATATGTTTTCTATATAATATGTTAAACTATGATGAGATTGAATACTTCTAAAATTTATCCAAAAAAAAAAAATTCCAATCAAAAGAAGATTTCTAAATTGATATTAAAAAAATAGCTAAGATAACATTGTTACAAATATTTTATCAATTTGAATACACACACACACACACACACACACACACACACACACACACACACACACACACACACACACACAAACACACACACACACACACACATACACAGACACATACACATACACATACACATACACATACACATACACATACACATACACATACACATACACATACATACATTGATATACACATACACATACACATACATACATTGATATACATACATACATACATACATACATACATGTACACACATACATACATTCATACATACATACATACATACATACATACATACATACATACATAAATGTATGTATGTATGTATATGTATATATGTATATATATATGTAACAATCATTATGTGACACATGTTTAATTATTTATTTTTAGTTTAAAATTTTCCATCCCCTTATATATGTGTTTGTAATATTAATCCTTATTATTATAATATTTTTTAAAAATAAATCGAATAATTATTATTAGTAATTAATTTTATATATTTAAAAAGAAATTTATATATTATTATAAAAATAATTCATAAATCATTATTGCTTAAAATTGCATATGTAGTGCTCTCTTTTGAACTTTAGGCTTTGTAAGGAAAGGAAATAAATGAAAAATCTAACTATAGTAAAACCCTTAAAACAATATAAAATTATTGTTTACCTATCTCTAAATTTACGTCTAAAAAGCCTTTAGTTAAGAGACATGATATATAGATAGAAGAAAAATATTCTTTTAATTTGAAATGTTGTGATCTATTGATGGAAAACATTATAAATGGGGAATTTTTATGTCTAGCAGAATTGCAATGTAATGATGCCATTTTTTATGGCATAGATGGTGGTAAGCAATTTAGCACTGATGAATAGATCAATTCATCAACATAGTGGAAAGAGTAAATTTTGTCTAATAATATAGCTACATTTTGCTAAAAAAAAATTGTTCAATCATTATGAAGGAAAATATATCTTATTTAAATAAAATTAAAAAATACATATATAGGCTTTAGAATAAGAAAATAGATTTTAAAAACATAAAAATACTTGTATGCAATTAGTTCAAGTAATTTCTTAAATAACAAATTAAATGCAAAATATAGAGCTCATTGCAATAATATTACCTAATGACAAAATTTATATTATACATATGTTTATTTATTTATATAATATAAAACTTAAAAAAATATAGATATAGTTTTTAGATCATTTGTTAAATATTTGTTTATTTGATGTGTAAAATAAATTTGAAAAGAAAATTTAAACATAATAAAGATTATGTTAATCTACCTAAATTTTTTCCTTAAAAGCTCATATAGAGAGTGGATTAGTTAAATTCGGTAATAAGATGTAAAATGTTTAGCCAATTAGATTGGAGAAAAATAATTTCTATAATTTAGAAACTTAAAAATCATCCATCTTCAATTTTTTAAAAATTGAAAAAAATATCAAAAGAAAAAATTCATAGTTCTAATTGATTGAATAATAATGAGTTAACCAAAATTGAGTGAAACCAAATGCAATAGTACGAACCCAATGACAAGTACTAATAAAATAACTAGACAATAGTCCAATGGCAATGGATGATGAATGGCTCTAGTTATCCCAATAATAAAGAAACAAAATGATAAGGAAAATAATGTTATCCAAGGTTTTAATTCAGTAGTTTTATTATTTATATTTTTACAAGAATTATTTTATTTAATATTTATTATATTTTTATTTTTTTTGGAAAAAGGCAAGAGCCTATAATAATTATATTAATAGTAATTGAAATTACATATTATAGTGTCAAAATGGAGGGGAGAGAACACCCTCAGATTCACTATGTAATCTGCTAAGAAGTCCAGAAGACTAAAACATATTACATAAGTACATAGGATGTGATCTCTATCCACATCTTCCCTATGAGACATCACATTACTAGGTCCAGCTATATATGAGAAAATAAATTATAATTCTACTCTGAAGACCCTTATATCTACCCTACCATTTGTTGGTGAAGATTCTTCATCTAGGTAAGGGTAACACCAACAAGAACCATTCAAGGAAGATAGTTCAAAATTACTGGCTAAATAATCGATGCCACCATTGGAGAAGAATTGACCAGGTGTACCAAAAATTGGTGAGTTGACTGCCATGCTATCTGCTAAAAACTGAAGCTTGGGACATGAGCAATTTGGAGAGAAGAACACCACCAGAGTTGAATAATCCAATGATTAGCCCACCATAAAGTATTGAATATTACACGTAGAAGAAATTGGAGGCCATATGATGTCAAAATGTCTTCAAGATAACAAGCTTTGACTGCCAAGCTAGCCTACTAGGGCACAACAAATAGAATACCAATACCATCTTTGAGCTCCTATGCCCAAGCCTGTGCTAAAATGTAAAAAATTGGACCATATAATTTCTAATAATCACAGAGGCTGCAACATATATTGCAAAGTTTTGGTGAAGATAGCAAGAAAAATATAGTAACACACAAAAGACTTTGATGACTGCTAAACCACAAAAACTAGGTGAAATCTAACTATTATGTAGTTCCTAATTTTTGAGAAGAAGCTGCTTCACTTGGAAGTGGGAAGGAGGTCAAAAGCCCATAGAAGTCAATCATTTCATACTCCCTCAAGATCCAGAAAGCTGTAAACTTTGCCACCACTATTGACATCAATGGCAGGGATAACTTTAAGAAACCACCCCCCAGGCAACTATGTAAAATCCTGGGGAATCAGACATTATTTTTGGGGGAAAATTTTCATATGGATGGTGAATTTTTTTTTCAAAAATAGGGCAAAAAATTATTTTGTATTGGCGATTTTTTTCTAGGGTATGAAAATTCCATAAATGTCTGGCAAATTATACCTTGTTGTATGGAGAAAATATATATTGTAGGAGGCAAATAATTTTTGTTAAAAGGAACAAATATATAATTGTATGGGCGAAAATTTTTACTCCGAAGGAAAAATTATTTAAATGTGTTGGCGATTTTTATCCACCACTTGAAAATTATTGAATTTGTTTTGGTGAATATTTTGTTATTTATGAAAAAATACATAATTTATTTGTGATTTCATGAATTCATTGCCATTAATAGATAAGGCACATCAAATCACATCAGTACATCACATTGAGTCCAAACTCTGCATGATGTATCAATAAGTGTGGCCTCTGTGACACGTGAAGGGTGACACATACCTAAAATCCATCAATGATTTTAAACCGTTCAATGATTGTAGATCAATGGTTGAAGTTTTATTTCGACCCAATTTTATGAAGAGAACATAGCTCACCAGAAAGTGCCCGAAATGGAATTGGATTCAAATGACACATATCAAATGTCACGAATCACAATCGATAATTTCGGTCATTTAATATATATCTATTCACTTACTACAATCCACTCTGTCCCCATGACTTCCAATGTGGTACTTGCCAACTTGGTAATGGTTTATAGCTGTTTCCAATTTTGCACACTCATGCATTTATGGGAAAGATTTGCAGAGATACGAAAGATTTTAAAAAATTTAAAGCAATTAATACAGTTAGAGAAGTAATTATTACAATCAAGCGCTTCAATTATTTATATACAATCTCGGCTTCTTTCATCTTCAATTAGCCTCTGTCATTTGGTAGATAAATCGTTGGAGCTCACGGTATTTAAATTCTTCCTCTGGTTTAGGTTTATAGGCTCAGGTTGTTTAATTTGTTAATCTTTTTTTCTCAAGATGGACACTCTCATCCGCTTGAGAAGCATTTTTGTAGAGGACTAGAGGGTCTTTCTGGGCTCCATTAGAGACCAAACCCTCCAATCAGTCTGCAAGGAGGTTGAGTCATTCACCAATGAGGCTGTGCAGATGGTGCTAGGCAGAGAGTTTCTACAAAATGAAAATAGAAATCATGTTAACATGAATATTACATCCCAGTTCTTAGCGTCTCTTCTGGACCTCAAAGGAGACAAGGTGGATATGTTGATGCTGTTGAGGAAGGTTTTTAAGGAAGACATCCTTGGAGATGATATTACTGTTGTCGTGCTTGCACAAGTAGGGGTGGGGATCCCCTAGGTGAGTGAATTATCCAAGCTTCTCCTCCCTAACCAAACAATGCCAGTGGCCAGGCAACCGTTTCTCCTAAACCTAAATGTGGAGCACTTGACGCATCACAGGAAATGGGTGCGGATTGGTAGGGACTTCCTCCAAAAATGGTTGCTCCTGGACTACTTTCCAAACTACATGTGGCTTGAAGAATTCTCTCAGCTTATGTTGTCTAAAGAATTCTACATGGAAGGAGGGCCAGATTCTTAGGGCAAAGTTGTAAACCATCCACTACCTGTGCCCTAGCCCCGCCCCTTGGGCCCCTAGTAGTTTTTTTTTCCTATGTCCTTGAAACCTAACAGGCTCAGTTGCTCACTCATTTTGGCTTTTAAGTTTTTGATGGACTCAAGTCTCAGACGTAAAAATTGTAAATTTTCAAAGCATAAATATTAATGATAATTTTTCAATTCCAGTTTGTTTCAGTTTGCCTCTTAGAGTCTTATGGATATAAAAATGTTTTCTATAATTCTATTTCATTTTTATTAATTAATTTTTTTCAAATGCTTTTTGTATATGAGCTACGTTATTTCAATTATTTGTTAAACAATGGAAATAAATTTAATACTGTGATCTTTTTTATGTAATGCTTCTTCCTTTATATTTAATGTATAAAAGAAAAATTAGTTCATTCCATTAATTATTTGTACATTGATTATGGTTGATTATAATTTTATAAATATATAGTTAAGATTTGAACTAAAACTCCAACTTACTTATATTAAACTAAATTTAATTATATTAAATTTACTTATTTTAATTATATTAAACTTACTTATTTTAATTATATTAAATTAAAATTTATATTAAACTAAATTTATGTTGAACTTTTATAGATATTTTTAGTTTTTATTTATTTATTAAATTAAAATTTATATTACTCTAAATTTATGTTGAACTTTTATATATATTTTTAAACTATTTTTTAAATTATATATCGAAAACATATTTTTAAAGAATTTTGTTAAACTTTAAATTAATACACTAAATTTATGTTGAAGTTTTATATATATTTTTAAACTATTTTTTAAAATTATATATAGTAAACCTATTTTTAAAGAATTTTATTAACTTTAAATTAATATTTTAGATTTAATATTGAATGTTTTTTTTTTATATTAAACTTTTACCTTTCAAATTGTATGTCAAAATTTATATTTTGATTTAGTTATTTGTTTTATTCTAGAAACTAAGTTTCATGTTTTATACTATTTTTGAATTTCAAATTTTTACAAATCATATTAACATTATATTTAATAGTTATCTCAAACTATTGCACATCTTTAAAATTTAAATGTCTCTTATTATGGGACCGATGACATCTGACAACACTCAACAGGTACCATCATCCGTTGGATGAGCAAAGATCAACAACTTAGGGTGGATTTTAGCCCAGATGTGGGAATTGAACACATTTGTGAGAGCTTCCCCCAGAATTGAACATTTTAAATTTAATTAAATATAATTAAGTCTATAAAGCTCTCTTTCGGGCGAAAGTTTAAAATGATTAAATAGACTTAAAAAATAGACCTAAAAAGTGACACGAGTATGGTGGCATGCCAGAAAAATGGCAGAAGTCATGGGACCCACAACATTTGAAAATAGGTACCATCGTCCGTTGGATGAACAATGATCAACGACTTAGGGTGGATTTTGGCCAGAATGTGGGAAGTGAACATGTGTGAGAACTTCGTCCAGAATTGAAAATTTTAAATTTAATTAAATATAATTAAGTCTATAAATATTTTTTTTGGGTGGAAGTTTAAAATGATTAAACAGACTTAAAAAATAGACCCGAAAAGTGACACGAGTATGGTGACGTGCCCGAAAACTGGCAGAAGTCATAGGACCCATGACAATTGACAACAAGTATCATCGTCCATTGAATGAGCAAAGATCAACGACTTAGGGTGGATTTCGGCCCGAATGTGGGAAGTGAACACAATTGTGAGAACTTTGCCCAAAATTGAAACATTTTAAATTTAATTAAATATAATTAAGTCTAAAAAGCTCTTTTTCAGGCAGAAGTTTAAAATGGTTAAACAAACTTAAACTGAGACCCATAAAGTCACACGAGTATGGTGACGTGCCCAAAAAATGGCAGAAGTCATGGGACCTGACATTTGACAACAAGTACCATCATCCGTTGGATGAGCAGAGATCAACGGCTTAGGGTGGATTTCAGCCCGAATGTGGGAAGTGAACATATTTGTGAGAACTTCACCCGGAATGAAACGTTTTACATTTAATATCCTTAGAATTTATATTGAAGTAATGAATATTTTGTCCTTCGGCATCGAATATTTATTAATAATAATTAATTAAATTACAACATGATTCTAGATATTTTGCCCTTTACGTATTACTTTTGCACTTTTCAAAGTTTTCAAAATAAGAGACTCGTAAATCATAATCGTATTTCATTTCATGGAAAAACCTATAAATCGAGGGAGATTCAGAAAGAACTACTAGATTGAGGAATGCAAGTTGCAACAGAGACTGTCTATGACAATCTAGTGAAATAAAAATTCCAGGTTGCTTTTTTTAATCTTGTGGTCCACTTTGAGGGTTAGCATTTTCAGGTTTTTATCTAGCATTATTTTGAATTATTAACAATAACATCAATGGGGAAAATGGGAAGCAGTAGTTCAACAGGAAGCCAAGTGAAAAACAAAATGTACCTAACCAAACTAGTTAAAACACTAGGTTTCACTGATGAATACCATGATATTTATGACCCTTCTATCCATGGGAAAAGTGTATCATAGATATTAGATATGCATTGTCTAGTAAGGCGGCAGATGCATGCAGGGCAAAATTTACTGTTTTCAACCTAATGTTAAAACAAAGAACACATAAAATCGCATCGTGGGATGCTGGATTGGGAAGCATGGTGTTACCTAAAGTATTCCCTTGCCCTGATTTTGTCACGGTCTATGCCAAAAATTATGATAAAGATAAAAAAACAATTGTCAATAAAAATACAAAAGAGGAAATTCTATCCATAAACGAGGGAGAATTTGCTCGTTTGTTGAACCTAGGATTTGAAGCCCAAAACTCAAACATCCAAATTGACCTTGGAAAGCTGGCAGGGAATTATGAGAGCCTTGATCCAAGTCACAGAGATTGATTTATCAAAGCTCTAATAAAGAGTGGTACTGGTACTGTGTTGGATCAGAATCATAAGCCTCCTTATGATTCTAACATTTTTATTCCATGGGTTGGGGATACTATTTCCTTGCTGTCGTTTTGCCTGGGATTGGAAAATGATAGGGAAGTGGGTGCAAGCCTTCTTGAAATGATTTATAACATCCATTGTGTAGGTCATCCAATAAGATATAATTTTATTGAGCACATTATTCAATCCATGCAAAAACAATTTCTAATGATCAAAAAAGGTTCCTGTAAGATATTTAGGTTTTCATCCTACTTGATCTATCTCCTTCTATCCAATGATCGTGAAATATTCGAGACCAACAAGCTTAAAATTGTGAACTATAAGATTGATGAGAAGACTAGGAAGAGAACAGAGTGTCCAATATATGAATGGACACCAAAGATAAGGATGCATGATAACAGAAAGAACTACAACCATTTTGTAGACTTCTTTTTGGCACTAATGTATAATGAAATTACAAGCACTCCAATGCCTAGGTTGCATGTGTCTTGTAGAGATTGCATTCAACTCGGAATTCAAATAGAATTGGCTGACCTAGTTCTTCATGGAAGAATTCATTGTGTTAAGGTTTTACGGATCAGCAGTAAAACCATACAGACTTCCAATACATGTGACAGAGAGGGTATTTGCATTGGAGTATGTATGGCAATTGGAGAGCATAGATAGGCACTGCCATGGTCATAAAAAAGAAGAGCATATTTCCTTCCTTGTCTTTCTCATGTGGAGGGTTCACATTTGAGAGAAAAGCATTCAATGTGGCACATGATTTTTTGACAGTTTTTAACTTTGGTGATGAGGGTCTCTAGCAGTATGATGCAATCGGTGTAGTTCAAGCAAGGCTTAAGAAAAATGGGAACTCTTCAGTGTTATGTCAACATGAAATTAAACCATTGCTAGAAAAGCTTATAAACATGGACTCTTGGGATGAGGTTAAAAAGGAGATGGAGAAAATTGCAGCTGACAATAACATTTCAATAGAAGAAATTTCATTACAAATTATGGCATTGCACACATAGAGGACAACAGAGGAGGGCCAGGGCATCCAAAATAGGAGGTCCTATAATTTCTACCAAAAATTTTCTAATCCATCTAAGAAATCTATTCCCAAATCAATTCTTCAAGAATTTAAGAGAGTTTTTGGACTAAAACCAAAATAAATGATTTTTGGACTATGAGGAAGAATCTCGATGAACCAAAGACCAGTGCAGAATTTGAGACCATCAATGAGGATGGAGAGTTTAGAAAATTATGGAATATGGAGCATCCCACAACATCATATGACAAGAGTGAATATGATGATGAGTATGAGCTTGAGCCCACTCCAACAACTACTACAGACCCTAAAATATTAGGTGTAGTCAATGAGTCCATGAAAGAAAAATATAGCAAAGGGGCAAGCATTGTGGAAAAAATGGGTTTTGAAGGTGGTGGTCTAGGTGCCAGAGGAGAGGGCATTTGGTATCCACTTCAGGTACAACTTCCATTAGAGTCAAAATCAAAAGCTCTTGTTAAACTAGTCATTTGACTTGATTCTTCAGATTCATCACAGATAGGTACTACTCATTACCCTCAGGGTCCACCTACATTTCTTTCAGGTTCAAATCCACAACCACCACCACATCATGGTATTCCCATTGGTGGTGAATCAAGTGCCACTGCCACAAGTGGGGAATCTGGGGATAGTATTCCCATTATTGTTCAGTCAAGTGACGCTGTGATTGGTGGGGTTGGCACGGGTACTACTACTGATACTAGTTGTCTTGTTGTTGGACAAGGGCTACAACAAAATATCTCTTGCACGAGGCCACTAGTGGTAGATACTCATACTATTCAAAATCCTATATCAAGTGCCACTGACACTACAAAACAATCATTTGTAGTTTCAGATCACACACCTAAAAATATTATGAAAACTACACATGAAAGTGTCAGTGGGAGTGGTAAAGGATCAGGAATTGTTGTTGGTAATCCTATTCAAGCATTAGTTAAAACAATAGGAATAAGTGGAACTGAAGCCTCTAGTATTCCTATGTCACCTTTCAAACATTCAATTTCTTTAGCAAGCCTAGATTTTCAATTTCGTGATTACTATGACAAATATGAACACACAACAAAAGCAAATAAAGAAAAAAAGAAAGCATTTCACAGGGTTTCCATGACTGAAGTTTTAAATGAACAACCTGGAAGGAACAGGGTATTTCCAACATATGACCCACATAAAGATATGATGGAGTTCATGGTTGTTATGCCCCCAGCCCCAACTAAAGATAAAAATCCACCATATAGTCAGATAGATCCCTTTGAATTTCAAGTTACCACCCTCCAAATAGATTTTTCCAAAGTACATAATGTGGACAAAATTAGTGTGTCAAAAAGGACTAACAAAGTGGTCTACACTTCACTACTAAAGGTGGAGAGAGAAAAAATAAACTGGAGAAACAAAAGGAAAAGTTACAGGCAGACCTGGTAAATGAAAAATCAAGGAGGAAAGCAGTAGATAACAAGTGCAATGATTTATAGAAAAGGATAAAAAATTCAGACTCTGCAGTAGAGATTGCAGAGCAGGAGAAGATGGATGCAAAATTGAAGGACCTGACAAAAAAACTAGCTAAAAGCAGTGAAAAAATTGATGAGGAAATAGCCGGTTTTCAAAATTATACAAAAGTTATGAGTCTGTTGCTGCCAAAATAAGAAAAATACAGGACCTATTGGATTGTGGGAAGGAAAAAGAAAAACATTTTCAAGAGGAAGTAGAAGAAGAAAGAAAAAAATGTGCACAAATGAAAGTATACCTGCACAATGCATATGATAAAATAAAAACTTTGGAGGATAGATTGAAAGGTAATATGAAAAATACAATGAAGTATATACAAGAAAATATTTGGCGGCAAATAATGCAGAGGAGTGACAAGTTATGTGAATGGTTTGAATTGAATGAAAGTCTGAGAGTAATTTATATGAAAATCAAAGGGCACTTTGAGAAGAGCATACATGTTTATTCAAAAGAGGATATGGCAGAAAATATTTTGCAAGTAGTCTACAGTTCTAGTGATAGCTACTTGGCATCCAAGGGAATTAAGAGCCGCATTGATGCTATAGTTAAGACATCATCTATCATTCAAAAATGCCAGAAACCAAGGGAAACATCAAAAGTTATGGAAAATTGTGGAAAAAAGATATTGAAGCTGCAAGAAATTTTATTTTTTTGATTAAACTTGGTTTGCCTAAGACCATTGACCCATCAAATAAATTCATTGGCAAAGAATCTTACAAAAAAATCATGGAGATAAAAATGAAGTTTGATTTAGACTTGCTTCCTAAGGACACAACTCCCCAAAGCTTTTTGGAATTCATCCAACCATTTACAACTCTAAATTCAGTATTGGATGAAAGAGTGATGTCAGGTCAATCTTATAAATATGGAATGTTGACGAAGTTGCAGTTGACTTTCCATAGTTTATAGAATATTGACCTTCCATCAGACGAAGAGTGAAGCACCCTACAAAACCTGGCACAAAAATCTTAAGAATCATAGTATGTATCGCACAATTTTCTTCTTTTACTCTTAATTTCAAGGTTTTATGTTTTTTTGTTTGGAATTTGGCATCGCTTGAAATAACTCTATTTTGTGAATAGGAAAAAACCAGCACTCGCTATTTCTATTTTGCTAATCCAGCCTATGAATCTATGATGCACAGTGCAAAACTTCAGCTAGTAAATTCGTATTCTCAAATTCTCCCTTGCTTTAATATTTATGCATTTCTCTATTTCTGATTTCTAGGTTTTAGGCACTGCTATTATCTATATTTAATTTGTCATGGCGTGAATTAATATTTAATTTTGAACTCTATTTTTTGAATAGGAGACATCAGACATGTAGTAGATGTTAAATTACTAATATGGTCTGTGATGGCCTTATAAATCTGTGCTGAGTTTGTGATTTTGATGTTGACGCTTCACATGTTGCAAACTTGCAATTCAACCTGAAGCTGTTGTTGCTCCCTTATTTCTATAAAAGGGAATTCAAGGTCATTTGCAATGGGTTCTGAAACTTTGTATTCACTTTTGCATGGACATTGGAGAATCACACAGGAGTTGTTGTTTCTCTCTTGTTTCTATAAAAGGGAATTCAGGGTCATTTGCAAAGGGTTCTGAAGCATTGTATTAACTTTTGCAATTTGCATGGAGAATCACATAGATTGGTGTATTACTATTGAATGAATTGTATCATATGGTTCTAAAATGTATCACACAGATTTGAGACTCAAACATGTCTAAATAAATAATAAACATCTTTGTATCAATAAACACATCATGGTCTTTTATTTTTATTATGCTATTTTAAATCTAGAAATAGAAAGTTGAAAAATACAATTACAAATCAATATTAAATTATAATTACAAAAAGTAATATGCTTTTGTAATATGAATGATGAGATACAAGATGAAGATTAATAAATACTAATCTCTTATAGTTGCCATTCATCCTCATCAAATTCAAAGCTTTCTTGATTCTTGTCTGTGGTTTCTTCACTCTGAGTCTGCATACCTTCGCTGAACTGCATCTCAATGCTACTAGTAGGTCCAGTACATGAGTCAATAGTCCCACTGGCACTTTGGTTTGAAGTGTTGCCCAAACCTCTTCTTTCACATTTGGACTTCTATATTTGCAGTTCCCTATCGTAAGGAAAAGTGTGAACATCATACCTAGATGTATAGAGCCTCAAGCAATTTTCCAAATTTTTGTCTAGTTTGTTTCTTAGCTTTGATTTTAGGAACCCCAAAGCACTGAAAACTCTCTCATCTTCCACCAAACCCAATATCATGGTAAGACATAAATTAGTAAGCTACAAATATTCTAACATTGAATCACACAATGCTACTTTCTCACCTATAATTTTCCAAAGCCTTGTTACTAATCCCTCTTCGTGGGGGTTCTCCACTTTGCCATATTGTTCTCTCATAGTGTATGCAAAATGACATGATTTCTCTCGAAGATGATTTTTGTCTAATATTCCTTTATAGTTACTCCATTCAATTCTCTAGATATACAAAATTGTTTTTGTTGGTATTTTGATGATGATTAGTTGTGATTGTCATTGATGGACACAAACTTATTTGATGTATGAGTTATTCTCAGCTAGTAGTTGTTCCAACCGGTATTGTATTTCATTAATATGTATAGTCTTTGTTTGTTGAAGACTATCAGTGTTTTACAGAAGATGCTTACTAGTCAAAGCATGACCAAAGACCCCAAGCAGTATGAAGATCTCAAAGCAGAACGAAGACCTCGAGCGACAGTTAATCTTTTGATCGGAACACTATGTTCCTGTTTTCCAGTCTTCACTTGTCAACCGGTAATTGGTATACTTTGTTAACTGGTATAATTGTAATGTGTAATGAGTTATCATCCACCAACATTTTGGTAGTGTTTATATGTCGTGTTACCAAATGTGTCTAGGTGCATTGTACCTAGGAAATTGTAATCTAATCTTATTGGAACAACATCAAATCAGGTTCCTATATGAGGACACCATGTCTAGGGTTTTAAGGGAGCTTTTGTGTGCGATCATTGAAAAGTAGATTAGGTCTGTGCGAGAAAAGGTCTCTTACAACAAAGATAGTGAGTGCAAAATATAGAAGACTAAAGTAATGCTGGAATGCATTAAAAGGGATTTGTCAGAGATCTAATCAAGCATTTTGTGCTACTATCTAGATCATTCACTTGTTGATTACTAATACCTTCGACAAGTCTGAAACCCTTAACCGGGTAGGCCTAGCCAAGCCTATTGAAAATCCTCTAACAAGGTGGTTCACAGTTGTGGATCTGAAATCCTCTAATCAGGTAGTCTTTAGTAGGACTTATCTCGTAACACAGATCTGGATTCCTAACAGGATCTATTTTGGTGAAGAATGTTGTAAAGCCTTAAGCGGTCTGACCTTAACCGGTCTGGTTACTATTCTATAGATAGTTGACTTGTGAGTTTTAGTCACTGTGGTTTTTCCCATTTGGGTTTCCACGTCAAAATATCTTGTGTTATGGTGATTTTGCTTCTATGGGTGAATGCTTTATTTTCTATTTGGCTTTTTTAAGTTTTAACCAGTTTATTGTTTAATCTTCTACACCGGTCTGCAATTAAACTGCTTAAGAGTTTGTTTAAATTATTGGGTATACTAATTCACACCAACTCTGAGTATTCAATAATTGGTATCAGAGCCTCCCTTTCCATAAGTCTAACCACTTGGAAGGAGATATGGGAGAATACAGCATGAGGGAACTCACTCACCGTCTTATCGAGTCTGAGAGAGCCTATGATGAACTCAAAGTCAAGTATAAAGCCTTTTTAGCTAAGAGAAGAGAACTTGCTGAGCAATTGATGGAATTTACTAAAAATAGCTCTTTTGATGAAGCAGACATGGAGGCCCTAGTTGTAGAAGTGGAAAAACTGAATGAATCCAAAACTAACCTAAGGAGGGAGTTGGAAGGACTGACTACCAGGATGATTCAGGAGCTAGAAAATAGAAGAAAAGATAAATATTTGGTAAAGGACAAGGAGCATGAGATCTCAAAGTTGAAACAAGAAATCGGTACCATTACCGCCTATCTACAGGAGGGTAAAGAAGAGAAAGAAGAAATACAAGTTGAACTAAATATAGCTATTTCTCGTAATGAAACCTTGATGGAGACCAATGATGCTCTTTCCAAGGAACTTGCTAAGACAAAGGAGATACTTGCTAAGTTCAACTGGAGTGCTACTAAGTTGGAACAAAAGCTACAATCAGTGAAGCCATTAAAGGATACCACTGGACTTGGTTTCTTTAGATACGAGGAAGGTGAGACCTTTGGAACTAAGAGTGATGCACTAAAGAAGCAATCAACACCTAAGTACAACAACAGGAGTAAAGGTAAGCAAAAGTTTAAACCTGTTTTCTTTAACTATCTTAAAGAAGGACATACTGCCAATGTATGTAGGAGCAAGGCTTACAACAACTTTCCTTACTTTCAAAACAATGTGGCTAGATCTGGTAGATTTAATGGTCACTATTATGCATGAAACAAGTTTGGGCATAGAGCTTTTGAGTGTAGGTCAGTTATGAACAACTCTGGAAGTTATCCACCAAGATTTAAAGGAGTTGTCCTAGAACTTCCTATGAACTGAAACTCAAACCGGTACAAAACCTATGACCATCAGTCAAATGGTTATGGAGTGGCAACCAGTTGGAGAGCAACCTGTTTGATCTGTCATGGTAGCGGTCACACTGCTACAACATGCATAAGGAAGAATGGAAATGTGAACACCAAACCATGGAAAACACTTGGAATGATGTGCTATCATTGCAACAAACTAGGACACACTGCCAGAGCATGCAGACTGAGAAATAATCCACCAGGAGACATATCGATTAACCCAAAAGGGAAGATTGACGTTGAAACCGTTCAGGCAGACATGGATAAAACTTGGAAAAAGAAATCTGAAGAGAAGCCACAAGATGTACCAGTTTCTGCACCTAGTGTGGAAATCCCTGAACCGGAAAACTAAGCTTCAAAAATCTTAGGGGGAACATATCGGTAAAATGTTTCAAACCCCCAGAGTATATCGGTAAAGTACCTTTATCATGATTTTTTACCTGTCAACTGACAGAAGAAATGAAGTGGTAAAAGGTAAAATTAGGGTTTGAGCCCTAATGATGATGCATTTATTATGGTAGGTGGGAGCATGTTTAAAAGTGACTTTTGTCATCATTTTTACTTACCTATTCTCAGAGAAGAATTTTTCTAAGTTTGAGCAGCCAAACCAGAGTGTTTTATCTTGCATTTGAAAGAATTCAGAAAGGAATCTTGCACAAGATTTAGCAGCCACTTCAAGCTATCAGTGTGGAAGTCAAAGTGGTAAACAAGCTTTTGAAGAAGTGTGTTGTTCTCAATATCGGCAAACCCTAGTTCGGAGAGTGAAGTTATTTCTCATTGAAACATTCTTGTCATTTGGAATCTTCTAGATATGGCTTCTACATCTAAAGTCCCTTCTATTTCTACTTAACCTGATGATGCACATGAGTTTCTTAAAAAGAAGATGAAAGATAATGCCCTATCTCAAATTCCCACCAAAGTCATTGTTGAAGGTGATGTTTCAGGATATATTGATTGCAAACTAGAAGACCTAGTGTCCCTAGTGGTTCACTCCCAGCTGAGTCTGTCATGTGGAGACAATAAGAAGATTAAACCAGAATATAGGATAACAGAGAAGAAGAAATTGCATAATGCAGTATATTTTATCAAAGAATTTATAGAAGAACACATCAAGATTTTCCTTAGTAGGGTCCATGGTGATAAGATGTACCTTGAGCGAACCCATGGTATTACAACGGAGGCAATTCATGCCATGACTGGTTTCTGCAATGTTGGGGAAGTCCCTGTTCTTCGAAAGAACACTAAAACCAAAGTCACAGAGCTCACCGGTTCTATGAGTGACCAACGGGAAATGATGGTCAACACCATTAAAGTTGATTTGTTGAAATATGCTTGCATGGTAATCAGGTATAAAATATTCTATGCTAGTAGAATGAATTCTGTTCCTACAGTTGCAGTGCATGCCATTTACAGGATGATAAAGAAGAATGCAGAATGTGACTTATGTACCTGTATGTAGAGATAACTCATAGATAACTTGAAGTTGATCAATTCAAAAAACACCTTGAGGTTTAAGTTTGGTCAACTACTTGTCGGTTTATTTTTCTACTTTCAAGGATATTTTCCTGGAGTCGGTGATGTTCAATGGTCAACTGACCTACTGATTTCCAGACAAATAAAGGAGAGTTTGCAAGTAGTGGGGACTACATATCTGGAGACTCTAAACAGATATTTTGATGAGTTCAAACTAAAGATGAACCAGAGAATGAGAATATCTGGTGATCTAGTTAAGAAATATGAAGATAAAATCTGTTTTACAATCAAAATAGATCACTACATAATGCAAGCAGTCAATCCCAGAGAGGATGTAGTTAGGCCTATGGGGTATGAAGTGGTAAATGATATACTGATAGGGTATGCCTCTACCCGACTTGCTTCACCACTCGATCCCAAGAAAAAGAGGACCGATACTTACTTAGAAAGGATAAAACCTATTGAGGTACCGAAGCAGAAAAAGAATAAACTAGTACCATCAGCATCGACACCGGTTACATCTGCTGCCAGTCCTAAAGTGACCAAAAGGTCACCAATAAAAAAGAAACTAGAGTCTATTTTGACAAAGGTATTCGAAAGAAAGAGAAAAACTAGGAATAACTCATTGGATTCAGAAGGCATTGAACCAGAGGTAGAAATAAAGAAGATAAGACAATCAAGAAATAAGATGAAGTGAACTGGTAATGTACCAGCAACCTCTGCACCGGTAAATTTAGATATTTCCTCTTACAAACCTATGACACATTGTCAAAGGACCATAAAGAATATTAGAAGAAAAGTTCTTGATGATTTAAAAGAAGATTTTGATGATTTCAATGATAGTGAAAAGGAGGATGTTGAACAAGAACTTATTAAATATTTATGTATTAATGATCGGTCACCTTCTGAAATTAAATCAATTACTTCTAAATCTTTGTATGATTCTTTGGGCAACAAATGGCACATTTCCATTGAAAAAGAGCAAGACATCAGGGAGAAAGTTTTTGCTCAATATTTTCCAGATGCCTCTAACTCAGAATTGTTTGAAATTATTGATAAGTACAAAGTAATTTTCTTCATGTGAAGAAGAAGACTCCAGCTACTCGGAGGAAAAACTTCTAAAGTGGAAAGAGACACCCATTTGTAGGTTAAAGATTATGTCAAAATGCAACAAGTATCTGAAGCTAATCGACATGCTGAGCAAGAGCCTGACCTATCCACAACCAAACCCAATGAAGTCCTTGAAAGTCTGGGTGAAATAATGGTAGAACAAAATGAATTCATTGATGTTGATGCACTAGATATTGAGGATATCACTTAGGACAAGGAAAAATCTGAAAAATAGAGAATGGAGAAAGAAAAGTATGAGAAAGAGGAAAAAGAGAAACAGGAAAAAGAGAAAGCAGAGAAAAAAAGCAAGAGAAAGAGCAAGCAGAGAAAGCAAGACAAGAAGAGAAGAGGAAGGAAGAAGAAAAGAAGAAGGAAGAAGAGAAGAAGAAGGAAGAAGAAAAGAAGAAGGAAGAAGAGAAGAGTAAGGAGGAAGCAGAGAAGAAAAAGGAAGAGGAGAGAAAGAAAGAAAAAGAGCGGAAGAAAGAAGAGGAGAAGAGGAGAGTGGAAGAGGAGAAAGTGAAGGCCACCAAGGTAGCCCAAGAAAAAGAAGAAGAGGAGAAGAAAAGACAAGCGGAGATCAAGGCAAAGGAAGGAGGACAGACTTCGAAGGTAACTAGAGATCAAGCCAAGCAGGTTGATTCCACCGATCCCACTGATTTGACTCTTGCCTTTCTAACTCAATTAGTTGATGAGACTGAGCTACTGTGGAGCATTCAACTAGCATAGGAGAGATTGGAAGAACTAAGGAAAAAGAAAGAACATGATGTTATTCAGTTTTCTATTGACACCCTTTCTAATCTAATCCCTGATACTAACCTCCCTAGTACCGATTCCTCACTGGCCAAGCTCAAACTTCTTTGCATAGTAGTGGATGATCAAGTACAATGTTTGGAACATGCTGCCCAGGCCACTGCAAAGAAAAACCATGAAAAGGCACTCAAAGTTGCCTTAGTAAAGCAAATGGATGAAGATAGGACATGATTGCTTAAGCAAAAAGATGATGTATGTTCAACCATGGGTGAAGGTAAGCTACTCTTGAGTAAAATCTATCAACCTCACCTATTTTATGAAGATTCTCTAAAACAAAAGACTGAACTCCAATCGGAGTTATAGAAATATATTAGCAACTTCAAACTGCCCTATGATCTATTCACAGTATATGGACAAACTGTTCATACTCACCAGCATCAGATTGTGAAGCTTGACTCAGAGATCTGCAATCGGACTCGAGATCTGTAGGAGCTCCAGTTGCTCCTATTACCAACATTGCAGTTTCTTCAAAAGTGTTTCCTGAACTTGGAGGCTATTACTGTGACACAGGAGATGAGTACCATCAATACAATGGAAGAATTATCCTTCCAAATGAAGACCAAAAGTGAAATTTCTGCCTCACTTCTTGAGTCATGGTCTTTAGACATGAAATTTTTTATGCAAAACTTTAAATCTCTTTTTGAGAAGTTTTACTCCTTATTATCAAGAACATATACTCTGTTTTCATATTATGAAAACAAAAAAGGGGAATATTTTGCATTACTTTGTCGTTGTTGGTAAAGGGGGAGTAGTGTATTAAATTTTGACAAGAATTAACATTTCATGCATATACTTCTAAGTTTTGCAAAGGGAGTAGTATATATGCTTAGGGGGAGTAACTTTGATTATGGCATGTATTTTTGTTTTGTAAGCACTTAGATGTCAAAATTTTCCTAAGTGTTGCCATCAATGCCAAAGGGGGAGATTGTTGGTATTTTGATAATGATAGTTGTGATTGTCATTGATGGACACACACTTATTTGATGTATGAGTTATTCTCAATTGGTAGTTATTCCAACCGGTATTGTATGTCATTAATATGTATAGTCTTTGTTTGTTGAAGGCTATCGGTATTTTATAGAAGATGCTTACCAGCCAATGCATGACCAAAGACCCCAAGCAGTATGAAGATCTCAAAGTGGAACGAAGACCCCAAGCGAAAGTTAATCTTTTGATCGGAACACTATGTTCCAGTTTTCTAGTCTTCACTTGTCAATGTTGGTATTTTGGTATGGTTTTGTCATTGATGTCAACACCTACTAACACTTATCAACTCTGGCACTTTGGAGAATCAACAACATTCATCAGCAAACAAGTGACTTATGCACAGTCACTGGTATTCGGTACACTGGCAAGATATAATGATCACTGGCACTTGGAATAGCATGGAAAACACCTAGTTACGTCGAAGACATCATTTGGACACTATGTCTTGAAGATTTTTTTATTGGCATATTCGTATTTGCATATTTGTTGTTACTGGCAAATAGGTCCAGGATATACACTAACAACTTTATCTTTTCTAGATCAGCATGATACTCTATGGAGATGTTTTATTATTGTTGTAAATGCATCAAGCTGACATGATTGAATCGGTTATTACATCGGATATTGATTTTATTGTAATATCCTTTAGAGCCGACCTACTAAAATTGGTCTTAGGTTATGATATAAATGTAAGATCTTATTTGTAAGATCAAATGTGGAATGCGAAAAAGAATTGTGTGAAGGTATATGCGGGAATAAGCAGAGCTATACACGTAGACATCATTTGAAGATTGAAGGAGGGTTTTGTGAAGACAATCAGAACTACACCGGTACTGAATCCAACATAGAAAGATGCTAATTTGAGTAGTACATCCATATTGGATTTAATAATCCAATTGTAGTTAGTGTGAATCCCATTTGTGATTGAGTAGTGAGCTCTAGGCGCTTGGCCTTTCTGCATGTGCATACCCCATTTGTATACACATACTATCTGCAGTAGTATCATTTGATTGTGGGTAAGGTTTCCCACCGTGGTTTTTCCCCTTACAGGGTTTCCACGTACAAATATTGGTGTTATGTGTTGTGGATGATCTTTTGTCTTTTTATTTCATGCATTAATCCTTACCGGTATTGCAATTAACTGATAAAACTGTCTATTGGCATAAAAGACCAGTTTACCAGTATTAAGCATTAAAGTTGTTTAAATTGTTTTTGGTTTAAATTTATTAAACAACTGATTCACCCTCCTCCCACCCCTCTCAGTTGTCTCTGGGACCTAACAATTGGTATCAGAGTTGAGTCCTCTTTTTGCAGAAGTTTAACAACTTGAGGAGATCCAATGTCTTCTAACTATTTCAGGAAGGACGGTTCTAAACTTGATGGAACCAACTATGGGATATGGAAGATCAAGATGGAGACACATCTGAATTGCATTGGAAAGGATATTTGGGATGTTACAAAGAATGGCTATATTGCTCCTACTACAAGTCATCCTAATCCACTAAATCTGACTAAAGATGAAGAGAATGATTACAAGGCAAGAGAAGCACTCTTGAGCACACTATCATATCAGCAAATCATGGGATTATCAGATAGGTCTACTACCAAAGCTAGTTGGGATCATTTGGAAACACTGAATGAAGGATATTCCACAATCAAAATCTGAAAATGGAAGAAGATGAAAGGATTTCTGCTTTTATGGAAAAAGCTAATGAAATTGTTTTGGGTATTAAATGTTGTGGAGGAACCTTAAGTGAAGATGAAATTGTTTCAAAAGTTTTAAGAGGATTACCACCAGCATACAAAATGAAAGTAACAGCTATAAATGAACTAAGTACAATGCCTAACACATCAGTAACTTTGGATACATTGATTGGAAAAAATTCAGCCTTTGAAATTGAGGAATTTGGTCCTATTGCTAAAATAAAAACTGACTTATCTTTTAAGGCATCAACATCATCTGCACCATCATTTGACAAATCTGATTGGAAATCCTTTTATGTAAGAGAACTTGAAGAAAGTAGGAGAGAAAATGAAGAACTTGAAGAACTTGAAGCACTATTTGCAAGAAAAATGCCTAAAGGTCTAGTTGGAAGTAAGTATGAAGGTAAAGCACCCTTTAAATGTTTTAATTGTAATAAGATTGGTCATATGGCTTCAAGATGCCCTGATAGACATGCTAGACTAAGAGAAGAAGCTAGAAGAACATACAAACCTAACCCTGAATATCAGAGATACAAATTTAAGAAAAATAAAGACAAATCTTGTTATCTTGCTGATGAAGGAGTCATTGATGATTTTGATGAGGATCCGACAGATAATGGATGGGTCTTTTTTGTGATAATAGAAGATCAACCGACACCTACTGTTCAACTAGTAGAGTAGGCCCTGGCAGCTAAAACTGAAATTAAGGATGAATGGATCATTGATTCAGGATGTTCACATCACATAACTGGTGATAAAAGTAAATTATTGACTTTTCAGGAATATAATGGAGGTCTGGTAAGATTTGGAGATGATAAAGCCTGTTTGATCAAAGGAAAAGGTATAATATCTCTTGATGGTAAGCACTATACTGATAATGTTTACTATGTTGAAGGTTTAAAACATAATCTTTTGAGTGTTGGTCAGTTAGTTGAAAAGGGATTTCAGTTACAATTCAAGAATGGAAAATGCAAAATTATGAACAGATCTGGTTTGAAAATTGCAACTGGTAGTCAAACTAGAGGTAATATCTTTCATTTGAATAACAGTGAACAAACATGCTTGATTGCACATATTGATGAAAGTTGGCTATGGAATAAGAGACTTTTTCATGTAAATTTTGATTGCATTGTGAAGATCCATACTACTAAGGCAGTTAGAGATTACCTAAAATTGTTAAGCCTCACAATCCTGTATGTAAGGAATGTCAATTTGGAAAACCAGTTAGAGCTACTTTCAAAAGTATTCCAGAAAAATCCAATAATGCTCTTGACTTAATTCATACTGATTTATGTGGTCCAACAAGAACTAAAAGTTTACAAGGTGATAGGTATTTCATGCTAATCATTGATAAATATTCTAGAATGTGTTGGGTTACCTTTCTCAGAGAAAAATCAGAAGCACTTAAGAAGTTCAAACTATTCAAAGCAATGGTAGAAAATGAAACCAGTAATAAAATAAAATGTCTAAGATCATATCAAGGAGGAGAATTTACGTCTAAGGAATTTAATGCATTTTGTGAAGTGAATGGAATCAGAAGACAACTATCAGCACCCCAGACACCACAACAAAATGGAGTTGTAGAAAGGAAAAACAAAACTATCTTGGATGCAGCCAGAAGCATGTTGTCTGAATCAAATCTACCACATGTATATTGGAGAGAAGCAGTAAGTACAATGGTCTATACATTCAACAAATTTCACATGAAAGGTGAAACCGGTAAGACCCCTCATGAACTATGGTTTGGTATTACTCCTAATCTTAAATATTTCAGAATTTTTGGAAGTAAATGCTATATTAGAAGAGATAAGTATATTGGCAAATTTGATCCTAGAAGTGATGAAAGAATATTTCTTGGTTATTCATCTAAGTGCAAAGCATATGGATGTTTTAACAAAAGATTGTAGAAAACTGTTGAGAGTACAAATGTAAAGATTGATGAACAATTCAGAGGAACTTCAAGGTATATAGACTCTGAACCGGCAATAGAGATTCTAACAGATGAATCTACATTGAATCCACTGACACAGAATGAAGATCTAGTTACACCGGTATCATCTAAAAATTCCACTGTGACTGAGGAACAACAACAAACAAAGACACCTCGGTATGTAAGATTGAATCATTCTGAAGATCAGATAATTGGAAACAAATATAAAGGAGTTATGAAAAGAGGAATATTGGCAAATGAAGAGGTATGTCTTATTTCTCAAATTGAACCAGCATCAATTAATGAAGCATATGAGGATTAACACTGGATTAAAGCTATGGAAGAAGAATTAGAACAGATTGAGAAAAATAACACATGGACATTAGTTCCCTAGCCTAAAGACAAAAATGTAATTGGAACTAAATGGGTATTTAGAAACCAACTTAATGAAGATGGTAAAGTAATTAGAAATAAAGCAAGACTAGTGTGTAAGGGATATTCTCAGAAAGAAGGAATTGATTACAATGAAACATTTGTACCAGTAGTTAGGATTGAGGCAATTAGATTATTCTTGGCTTTTGCAGCACATAAGAACTACAAAGTTTATCAAATGGATGTCAAATGTGCAATTCTGAATGGAGATCTTGAAGAAGAAGTTTACATTGAATAGCCTGATGGATTCTCTCTAGCAGATAACAAAGATATGGTTTGCAGGTTAAGGAAAGCTTTGTATGGGTTGAAGCAAGCTCCAAGAGCTTGGTATGCAAGATTAGATAAGTATCTTTTGAAGATTGGTTTTCCTAAAGGTAATGCTGACAGAAACTTATAATATAAAGTGACTAATGATGACATCATGGTTATAGAAGTTTTTGTTGATGATATAATCTTTGGAGGAGAAGATGGATTATGTAAAAACTTTTCTTTTGAAATGCAACAAGAATTTGAAATGTCTATGATTGGAGAAGTAAAATTCTTTTTAGGATTGCAGATTTCACAGACTGATAAAGGTATATTCTTAAGTCAATCCAAGTACTTAAAGGAGCTACTAAAGAAATTTGGCATGGAAAACTCTATATCGGTAAGCACACCTATGACTACAAATGACAAATTATCACTAAGAGATGAGTCAACACCTGTTAATCCAACCAGGTACAAATCTATGATAGGAGGTCTATTGTATTTGACACAAACAAGACCTGACATTATGAATGCAATATGTATTGTTTCATGATTTCAGAGTAATCCTAGAGAAAAGCATGAATCAGTAGTAAAAAGGATTTTCTGGTACTTACAAGGCACTACAAATCTTGGTTTATGGTATCCTAGAAATGAAAACTTTGAATTATGTGCATACACAGATGCAAATTGGGCAGGAGATGTAGATGACATAAAAAGCACCACCGACAGAGCATTTTTCCTTGGTAGTAGATTAATTTCTTAGTTAAGTAAGAAACAAAGCTGTACATCTTTATCAACAATAGAATCAGAATATATTGTAGCAGCAACAAACTATACATAGGTATTATGGCTTAAACAAATGTTGAAGGACATAAAGGTAAAATGCAAGGAACCTATAACTATCTATTGTGATAACACTGTAGCAATTGATATATCTAAGAATCTAGTACTACATTCTAAAACTACACATGTTTCTATCAAATTGAATTTTTTGAAAGAGAATGTTGAAGTGAAGAAGTCAAACTGGTTTATGTGAATACTAAAGAGCAGATTGTAGATATCTTCACTAAACCTCTGCCTAAGGAGACTTTTGAATATCTAAGAGATCAGCTTGGGATCATACCCCCACTAGTAGAAACTTAGACAGTTGATGTTTATCATCAACCGCCAGATCTAACAGAATTACTCTGGTTTTTGATGAGGAAAGCTACTTCTCAGGAGGAGTAGTTGGTATACTGAATTGGTTGGTATTTTATACCAGTTGGTTTTGTAGTAACTTTGGCATTTGATGTCAAAGAGGGAGAGATGGATATGGAAAAGCATATAGTAAACACATGTTACTCCTAGGGGGAGAGATTCCTAGGGAGAGATTGTTATTTTGGGAGAGATTGATTACTCTCTGCGTTTGAATTCTATTATTATCCTTTTGGGAGATTGTTGGTTTTTGGTATTTGGCATTTCTGTTTTGGCACTTTGATAGTTTTTCAATCTTGTGTTGCCATCAATGCCAAAGGGGGAAATTGTTGGTATTTTGGTATGGTTTTGTCATTGATGTCAACACCTACTAACACTTATCAACTCTGACACTTTGGAGAATCAACAACATTCACCGACAAACAAGTGACTTATGCATAGTCACCGGTATCTGGTACACCGGTAGGATATAATGATCACCAACACTTGGAATAGCATGGAAAACACCTAGTTACGTCAAAGACATCATTTGGACACTTTGTTTTGAAGATTTGTTTATTGGCATATTCGTATTTGCATATTTGCTATTACCAACAAATAGGTCCAGGATATACACCGACAGGTTTATCTTTTCCAGATTAGCACGACACTCTATGGAGATTTTTTATTATTGTTGTAAATGCATCAAGCCAACATGATTGAATCGATTATTGCATCAGATATTGATTTATTTGTAAATTGATTTTATTATAATATCCTTTAGAGTCGACCTACTAAAATTGGTCTTAGGTTATGATATAAATGTAAGATCGAATGTGGAATGCGAAAAAGAATTATGTGAAGGTATATGCGAGAATAAGAAGAGCTATACACACAGACATCATTTGAAGATTGAAGGAGGGTTTTGTGAAGACAATTAGAACTACACTGGCACTGAATCCAGCATAGAAAGATGCTAATTTGATCAATACATCCATATTTGATTTAATCATCCAACGATAGTCAGTCTGACTCCCATTTGTGATTGAGCAGTGAGCTCTAGGTGCTTGGCCTTTTTGCATGTGCAGACCCCATTTGTATACACATACTATCTGTAGTAGTATCATCTGATTGTGGGTAAGGTTTCCCACCATGGTTTTTCCCCTTACAGGGTTTCCACATTCAAATATTGGTGTTATGTGTTGTGGATGATTTTTTTTTATATACATTAATCCTTACCAGTATTGCAATTAACTGATAAAACTGTCTACCGGCATAAAAGACCAATTTACCGGTATTAAGCATTATAGTTGTTTAAATTGTTTTTGGTTTAAATTTATTAGACAGCTGATTCATCCCCCCCCCTTAGTTGTATCTGAGACCTTACAGTCAACCAGTAATCGGTATACTTTGTTAACTGATATAATTATAATGTGTAATAAGTTATCATCCATAGACATTTTGGTGGTGTTTCTGTGTCATGTTACCAAATGTGTCTAGATGCACTGTACCTGGGAAATTGTAGTCTAATATTATTGGACTGATATGAAATTAGGTTCCTATATGAGGACATCATGTCTAGGGTTTTAAGGGAGTTGTTATGTGCGATCATTGAAAAGTAGATTAGGTCTATGTGAGAAAAGGTCTCTTACAACAAAGATAGTGGGTGCAAAATATAGATGACTGAAGTAATGCTGGAATGCATTAATAGGGAGCTGTTAGAGATCTAATCAAGCATTTTGTGCTATTTTCTAGATCATTCACTTGTTGATTACTTATATCTTCGACAAGTCTGAAACTCTTAACCGGGTAGGCCCAACCAAGCCTATTGAAAATCCTCTAACAAGGTGGTTCACAGTTATGGATCTGAAATCCTCTAACATGGTAGTCTTGAGCAGGACTTATCTCCTAATAGAGATCTAGATTCCTAATAGGATCTCTTCTGGTGAAGAACATTGTAAGGTCTTAACCGGTCTGACCTTAACCAGTCTGGTTACTATTTTGCAGATAGTTGACTTGCGAGTTTTACTCACCGTGGTTTTTCCCATTTGGGTTTCCACCTCAAAACATCTTGTGTTATGGTGATTTCTTTTGTGGGTGAATTCTTTATTTTCTATTTGGCTTATTTATGTTTTAACCGGTTTATTGTTTAATGTGCTACACTGGTCTGTAGTTAAACTACTTAAGAGTTTGTTTAATATATTGGGTATACTAATTCACCCCCCCTTCTTAGTATTCAATAGTTTTATCAAAATTAGTAGCTTACTTCAAAAATCAGATGTAATGTTGTGTCTCCAATAATGAGGAAACACAATAGACATGGCTTCGAGAAGGTTATCAGGAGAGAATATGCTTCTAATTTTTTAGGAAAGATCATACGCAATTTTCTTCACAGAAGTAGTTACAGTTTCAACAATGTTGTTGAAATCCTCCCTTGTAACCCTTGCTAGTTGCATTGGTATCTCAACTCCCTATACATCGGCACATACCCTCCCGTCTGCATCGATTTGTTAAAAGTTATTAGGATTGTTCAAATATGTGAGTGTCCACCACTTAACAAATTTTTCATCATATAGTGTTGGTTGATTTCGATAGATTGTCGAGGCTCATGCATGTCATCTTACACTGCATAGCATATTCTGCAATATACAGAGCTCTTTTTTGGGAAACCTTCATAATATTCCTCATTTCCTCTAGCATGGGCAGAAGAGCTGCTAAAGTTAAGAGTGTCTCTAAATTACTTAGCCTCCAAAGAAGGTCAGGAAATTTTGGTTGATTTGATTCATCACGAGTTGTGTGAAATAGTCTAATCAAGGATGGATATTCTGAAAACACTCGATGCGTTGGACCATCCAAAGAGATCCATCTGGTATGATTATCCTTGAGAAGCTTGTTCCCATCAGTTATTCCATCAGCAAAGTGTTGAAATTCCATAAATCACTTGGGACTTTGACAGAAGTGTGAGTAGAGCTCTCTGATTTAAATTTCAATTTTTTTAATCGAAGAAAACTTTCTCACAATTCCAAAAGCTAGATTCATTCTGTGATCCATGCAGTGAATTGTGGTAATGTATGGTGCAAATAAAGTTTCAATCTTTGTACAAAGACCATTCCTATGACCTTGGATTATGGAAGCTCCATTTGCTCCAACACAAACCAATTTTTTGGCTACCGTCATGTCATCCATACCTCCATATTTAATTAAACTTCTCTTTACTAGTTGAAATAAATTTTCTGTTGTCGAACTCTCCTTCATTTTAGCAACATATAGTAGATGAGGTTGGCAAGTATGATTCTATACAGTATAAACATGCATGCATACCCATGAAGTATTTTCTACTGATGTAACTTCATCTAAAGAAAATGCAATAAAGTTTGACTCTCTTATTTTTTCCTTTACATCTTCTTTTTCAACCTCAGCAAGACAACTTGCCCATTCCCATCCGCTGTTTACTGACCAGTGTCGATTAGGATAGTTAGGAACTTTCAAAAAGTGTAATAAACTACTAATTGATTGGAAATCTATCATAGCACGCCCTCTGCTCAAAATATAAAAAACAACGCTTAACTGAACAACTTTTCCTAGTTGTTCTATTTGCATTGCTTTTTCAAAACTAGCTTCAATAGAACCTTAAACTTTAGTAGGCTTCGTCTATATTTTCTCATGAAAATAATACTCTTTGGCATTCCTCACATGCTTACATTCCTCCTTTTTTTTTCCATCTTATGACTGATTTTTCAACCCCATCTATCATTTATTTTTCATAAACTTTACCCATATGCTTTTCTATGGTGTCAAATTTTAGCTGCAACCTAATTTCCTTGTTATGTTTCCAAGTGGAAATCTTACACCTGCATTCTATTGCAGGCTCACCTTCAATTGGATTCTCCACTGGTTCAATGAATGGATACTTTGATGCCCAATTAATTTGAAAATTCCTCACTGACATATCCCACTCCCGATCCTTTTTTGATTGTGGTTCACCCTTTTTTTGATATGGATTTTCTTTTCCCCTTCTGTGAATTAGCATAAATGGCATTATCACCCAAGTCGATTATATCATTCTGGCTAACTTGGGCATCTACCAGATAATCTTCTTCAAGATCAACTTGATCTGAGATATCAGGTTCGCTGCCATCTTCAACATGCAGTGTAGGTGGCGAATTTTGTACTTGTACTTGTGATGATGTACCTTCCCGATTTTCACCACAATCTTTTCTAATGCCAAAGTATGAAGACAATGTTCTGCTTTTTGTTGGCCTCTCATGGCCTTCCCCACATTCAGGTTTCCTACCCCTCTTCTTGTTGGACATCTCCAATGAAATAAAGACTGCCAAAAAAATATCAATTTGTTGAAGAAGCAATAATAGACTATAATATATAATATATGTTTCATTGGCCCTACGACCTACAATCTAGATGTCTGGGGTTTGAATGTCCCCCCTGAGTCTTGACTGCTTGGCACTAATGGGTCACCACTGAATAAAAATGAACTCAACAATGCAAACAAATATAGATAAATTTAGAATAATATTATAACACTTTAAAAATATGATCGCTCACCTTTAGGTCACTAGCAGTCACCAATGGAGTCAACAATAATGATTTTCCTTGGTCTGAAACTTCGCTATTGATCAAAATTCAGAGCCTAGAACCCACCAAATTATGTTGAGATAGATCTAATCTTTGCATGTATTTATACCAATCCTTATATGGTGAATTCCGTGGGAATTTTATATGGTATACAAATATTTGGTGAATCCCGCGTAACTATAACATGACTTATGTAATTTTTTAGGTGATTATAGGTCGTCCAAATATGACTTATGTAATTTTTGAGGTAATTATAGGTCGTCCAAATAATTGGCAAATACAATATAGTTGGCAAAAGTTAGGGTGAATGGAGACAAGCGTCAGAAAAATATCGGGCGAATTAGGTCCTCCTGGCTAACAAATCTTCACATGCTTATAGGTGAATTATGGTGATCTATTAAGGCAACCTCGGAGAGTGTAGGTGAAAAAATGAAATTTACCGTGTGTCCACCATATATTGTATTGGCGAAATCATCGCATAGAAACATTTAATTGCATAAAACATATGGCGATCGGGCCATGACTTTGACGGAAATTGATAATGTACTCGTGACATGGCAACCCCCAATTGGTGCAAAATATTCGCCATTTCCCAAGTCACCAACATGAAAAATTTGCCATTGGTGAATATTTGCCACTAAAGTAATCTCTGATCAATGGTTCTCCAATTGACATTGCAAACTATTGCACCCAAAAAAGAAAGGGTTGAGGGGAAGGGCAACCTATGCCATGACTAAAGGAGATTAAAACTTCCCTTGGGGTGGAATCAAATAGGAAATAATCCCTATTTAGAAAGCCTCCCCACCATATGTCCCCACTAAACATATCATACTTATCTAGCTAGAAATTCTATTCTTCCCAATTGTAAACAAAGGAATGAGTGTAATCTCCAATTACCAACTTTGTGAGCTCCCTTGATTGAGATAAGTCCATAATAATAGTTGCAAATCTAGAAGCCACAAGGTTTAGCGATGCCAGTGGATTTGAAGCAATACATTCTTCCCCAATAACAATCCTTATCACTCATTCTATTGTATCACTTGAAATTGCTAAAGTATATGTCAAGATGATAGATTGAACAATTGCAAACTGCATTGGTTAGTTGGGTCTCCCCTAGATATGGATGTGCAAAGCCATGAATAGTCATAGAAAATGAAGCCTAGTAGTTACACCACTCACACCCAGTCCTCACCGCAAAACACCCTAGAATGTTGCAGAATCCATGCTTCGCAAAGACCTTCCATTGATAAAAAACTTGACCTGAATTGAAGAGAAAAATAGCCAATTTGCAGGACTAGAAAAGCCGGATTGCGAAAATGCACATCTTGTCTTTGGCATCGTATTTAATATTTATTATTTCTTTTGAGTTTTTATGAAATTAAATATTGGAAATATCCTTGTTTATTTCTTGTGAGTGCTATTTTAATTGAAATATATTAAATCATGGATTTAATTTCAAAATCAAGAACATTTAATTTCTTGAGATAATGCTTACCAATCTATTTAAGAAAAATGCAATGCAAAATTTTAAGTGATGTTTATATTGGCAAATCATGAGATCTTTCCTTGTCCATCTGATATTAGTAATATTTCTCTGAATTTTAGATGATGTTTAAGGGGGTCAAGCATTTGAACTATTTTTATCCAATAGTACTTCCTTTACTTAAATGTATTTAATAAAGTAGTTTTCTTCAAAATAAAGAAAAAAATTACTTTAGAGGCAAAAACCTACCAAACTACTTGTAAAAATGTAGTACAAAACTTGAGGAAATGTTTATACAAGTGAAAAATAGGAACATTCCTCATCCATCTATTACTAGTAGTGCTTCCATTTTAAATATTTGGTGATGTTTATAAGGGTGGAAGCTTTGAAACTTTTCTTACACATGCAAAAGTAGTACCACTCTGAATTAAAATTTTAGTTGACATTTATAGTGGTTAAGCATTGAAAATTTGTTTTACACATCTAGTACTAATTCTACTTTGACTCAAAAGTAAATATTGGAGTACAAAAATAATAAATGGCCATAAACCAAGTGATCAAAATGGGTTACAAACCCCAACTCCAAGATCATGTAGCACAAGCCTCTAGGAACAACAACAATATTGTAGAGAGAAAACATGGAAATCAAAATCATGTAGCATGTCTTACCAACATCTCTAACTGCTCAAGTTATGATGGTGAAATGAAGATAAAAAGGGTAAACATAATTGGGTAGCTTAGCTTATGCTTATAAAAAAAGGATAGACCCTTTAAGTTGTATAGGTTTGATTTTCATGTGAGTAGGAATGGATTCCATTTAAAAATAAAATACCTTTCCAACATATTATTGATGTTAGATAATGAATTTGATAATCATTTCATAGATCATTTTTAATCATACCCAACTAGAATGGTGATTATGCATGAAAGTGAATATGCCCTAAAATATTCTTCAAAGAATGAATGGTTTTGTTTATAGTGATAATATATGGTATTTTAGTGTCATGAATTGTATTCACATACAATTTTGTCCTCCCCTAGACCTCACTTTGGTGATTTGTCCTTTGATGCCCAATGACTATCTTGATTCTACTCACACCACCTCACAAACCCATATTTTTTACTTCTCTCTTGTCTTTTCCTCAAATTTGAGTTCTCATTCTCATGAGTATGGCACTAGGAACCCTAGTCCTAGCTCATGACTTGGGCACCTAGTTCCCTAATCGTCTCAATAAGCCCCAAATCTTCAAAATCAAAGGAACTGCAATCAAGATCCTATTTGAACTCTAGCAAATTCAACTCAAGTGAGAAAGTAGTCAAACATTCATTGAGCATTGGAGAAGAAGTGAAGTCAAGTTCAAGTATTCAAGATGAGTCCATGATCAAATTTCTATGAAGACATTCTACATGAAACCCTAAAAACCTTGTGTGAGGATTCAATCAAGCTTTGTCAAGGTATACATTTCAATTACAAGCATATCATTTCATATCCAGCCTTTCTATCAAAAGGAAAGCATCTTGTTGTAATTTCCATTATAATTATTACTTGAATTTCAAGGTTAATTTTTGAACTAGGGTTTAACTAAAGGCAAAACCCTATCCAGAGCCCTTTTTCCTCTCTTTTTGAGTGCAAAGAATTGACTCAAGAACTATACTCAAAGATTGTGATAGAGTTGATGATGACAAGTAGGTTTAGATTTTGGTGGAGGAAATAATGGAGGACTAGGGTGGATCTCACCTATCCAATCTCAAAAAACCAACATGAAGTTTTAGGAACAAGTTTTGATTATCTTCTTCTACTTAGATCCCTATCAGTGGATCTGTCTGATACCTATAGCTTGATCCTAAAGAATACAATTTAAATTTAATTTTAACTAAATGAGGGTGACAAACCAAAATCCAATGAATATAATTTGAATTTCAGCCCTTTTCCTATTTGGGCCCTGGATAGATCTATTGAATTCACCCCTCTTTCAATGCATTGGCCCCTAAGGTAAGATTAGTGGTTTTATTATCTTAATTGATGAAACCATAATTTGACCATTGTTAAATTTTGGTGAACCCGACTTGCTTCATTCTTATTTCTTATTTATTATCTCATATTCAATTAATATGCACATAGATATTTTGATTTTCTCTCATAGATCATGTTTACAATTGAATGACATAAATTTAGAGGTAAATTTTATGAAACCCCTAATTTATTCTTCTAAAAAGTGACTTGTGGGTTGTATATTGTTCAATTATATTTTTAAATCTAATTATTTTTTATTAAGTAAGAAGGGAAAGGGGTCGGCCCAATACAAAGAAAGAAATGGGGTTTTGAAAGGCCCTTGAACCCTTGTACAAAGAAGGAAGGCATCCAGCCACAAACAATAGAATAACTCCCAAAAATATGGGTTTTCAAAAGGACCCACAACCTTCAAGGGTTTTCAAAAGGACCCTAAAACTTTCAAGAGTTTTCAAAAGGACCCTAAAAAACTTTACAACAAATTGACTGGAAGAGGGAGTGGTAAACAAACCATCCCACAACAACACCTCCTAGGCAACCAACTGCAGTAGGAAGGGAATGTTCCCCTAGCCTTCAATAAAAGCCTAAAAATGGCTATGTGAGCCATACAACATCTTCTTTCTTGAAGCCTACAACAAAAAACCACCTTCTCACCAAATGAACTCCTCTCCACCTCAATAGAAGATGATCCCACCTTAATATGAGCCAAAGAGAAGATGACAGATAGAGGAATGCACCAAACAAGCCATAAATGAACATCCAAGTAGTGCCTATTGAGAGAATGCCATACGAAGCATCCTCCAACCACTTTCCTAATGTAGATCCCCACCTCAATAGAATAAGTTCCCACCCCAATAAAGAACCAAAATATGCCATTCCAACAACAAGGTATCCAACAAAAACCCCACCTCAATAAGAGTGACCTTCACCTCCATAGAAGCCATGCTGGAAGGGAACCATTTGAGAGTATCACAAGCCTAGTTGAAAGTAGAAGCACAAATAAAAGGGGCCCAAAATAGCCCATTTAAACAGGGTAACCCTATCATAAAAGAGCATGAAAGCCTCACATCTCCACTCCCAAAGAAAGGAGAGACACCCAAAGGAGGACAAAGAAGTTGGCTCAACCCCAAGCCATAGAGGGAAAAAAAGACTAACCAAGTCCTCCATCTAACCCACAAACACCAAATTTGAAAGGGGGAAACCTAGGCATAACCTTCCAACAAACAAAGTAGAAGACAACCTTAAACCCCAATCTAGAAACCACACACAAAGAAGCCTCATACAAACCCCATCAAAGGTAGGGGTATAATAAAAATCCATGATAGAGCCAAGACTCCCAAACCCTGCAATCTTCACTAGCACATGGAAATACCACAGTAGATCTCAAATCTCCAAACCAACGACAAACAGGGCCACATGTCGACACCTAGTATTAAGCAAGGAAAGGAAACCCTAGTAGTGAAAAGACGTTCAAAGGTTTTCCAAACCAGCCTCCCCAATGAAAACCCCCACCAAGACACCATAGTGAAAGGGGGCACATAAGCCCTAGGCCTTACTACTGCTCCTCTCCCACAGAAACTTAGCCACTCCAACACCCATAGACCCAGCAACGCTTAACCCATTGGTGATGGCCAAGGAAACCATGCATAGAGGAAAGGAAACACACTACCCAATGTTATAGGACCCACCAACCTATTGGAATCAATGAAAATTGAGAGGGGGGGTGAAGCGGTGTTCTGCAACTTTTAATTTTGCCAATCTATTCTTGAAACCACTTAATACATATGACAAAAATTAAAGTACAAAAACATAAAGTAAAGATCACCAACACCATAACAATGAGATTTTTACTTGAAAAACTAGTTAAGGGAAAAACCACGGTGGGATTCAAACCCAAAATACTAATATACTCTGTTAGAAGTATAAAATTATTACATAAGGGTAATGCACATGATTCAAGCACACTGCCTAGAGCTCGCTGCTCAAAGTTTACAATAAGGGCTACAACCCAGAAGACTCACTACCTTACAAAATGATTATAAGGGATACAAGAGAGTATTAAATATTTAATAGCATCAACAAATACCTGACTATAGTTATGATTAAGCACAAAATATATATTCTTACTCTGCTCTGTAATACTGCTTTGTTCTGATACTCTGCAACATACCGAAGCATAAATCTTCACCTTGTGCACATGAAACTACCTATAATCACTCATACATGATTCACACACAAACTTGAATCTCCAAAATGATCAAATAAACCTATGTTATATATCTCCATCACCAATTTAGGTCACCACCATGTTGATTGAATTAACACTCCACAAAAGATGAAATGTATACACAAGTTAGCTCAAATCGATCCAAAAACAACTAAATAGACCAAAACAAAATTTGCAAATGCTTCCCACATGTCCACTCACCAAATTTGAACATGCAAAAAACCAAAAAAATTAATCCGCAAGATCTGCATACTGAATTTCCATATATTACTACTGATAGGCACTATTCTAGCCAAAAACCAATCCACCAGATCTTACCAACCAACACAAAACTTAAAATTGAAGGCCACAAACATGGAATAAGGTAAATCGAATATCCACAATACATCTCCTAGATCTTCTAAGTAAAATAATCAATCAAAATAATCTGCTAACCATCTGACTGTACACTCTACCAGATACACTGTTCTACTCACTAGACCATACAAATACTTGATCAATCTTCCATAATGTTGAAAACATGAACTATGGATACCAAATCTGATATTATTTTCCATCAATGACAACATCTCAGCATAGATGTAGTTCCTCTTGCCAACAATATACCCCTTTGCATATATGACAACACTTAGTCTTTTTTGACTAAGTATTGTGCACTCTACAACCAAGAATCTCATCACTGAGGCATTGATGGCAACACTTAGTGAAAAATGACTAAGTGTTGGACCAAAACAAAAGTACTATATACTCTACAACCAAGAATCTGATCACTGAATTCCAAAGAATTAATGAATCAAAGAATCCCCCCTAAGATTAATATTTTTCACTTCTTTACTCTCTCCCTTTGACATCAATGAGGATATCGGAAATAAAAAATTGAAGCCAAAAAATCTATACACATATGTACATATAGGATTCAAAAATACTTGAAAATATCTACATACAAATTCTTCAAAGTGTCCAAGTGACTATCCCAACCCTTTTATAGATTCTCAAAAATTGATCTAAACCCATAGAGAAGATAAGACTATGCTTCTATTGTCTTGAGATCATCTAGATCATTGACCCTGAGAGTATTATGAGCATCTTCAAGAGACCTTATCATTGTATAAAACTTAGGGACACTATGGCCCCTAAGTTCTCCAACTCTGCCAATTAACCTTTCCTGATCATAGCTTAGACTCTGAATCTTCTCAAGCAATGCAATTACCTGATTTTCATGATGACTCAATGAATTTGACAATGGATCAACTAACTTAGATATGATTTCTAACTGATCCTTGTATTCCTAGGACTTCTTCTCAATATCCATAATGAGCTTGTTCAAGGACAGGAATTATTTATACAAGTTTCTACCTGTGGTCATTGCAGCCTACATGCTTTTGACACAATCACCTAATGTGGCTCTTTTATTTGAGATCATTATCTTCAAGGTGCAGATCCTTCTAGCCTCAAATTTATTTTTGACCTTTTCTTCTATAGACTTCTCAAAAGATTCAAAATGTGTATTTATAGAACTAATTAAACTTTTTAGTTGCTCAACTGGGGTATCTGATGTATCTTTTTGGAATGACAACATTAACTTCTCCAAAGTACTGATTTCCATGTTCATGAACAAGCTATCTTTAGAGTGAGATTTTAAAAGATCTTCACTAGGACTGGCTTGAGAAAAAGATGCCAACTAAATATTTTGTATGGGAGAGAGGGAAGAAAGGTTGATTGGTTCTGGTATAAATTCCAGGTTATCAATGACCTGCTTACGTTTAATAGTCTCAGTGTCTCTTGCTTTAGTTTTGGCTTCAGCCTTGACCTCTATCTTCTCCATATTTTCTTCTGCAACTGCTCCCTTTTCAAGTTCCTGAGGGGTCTCAACCTTATTTGTTTTATTATCTTCACCCACACCCACATCATTCTCAACTCTACCTTCTTCGAGAATATTGACTTCTAAATGTTCTGTTGATTGAACTTCTAGAACAAAAGTATCATCCACTGCATTCTTAACTGATTACACTTTTAGAATTGAAGGTATATCCATCTTGGTCTACTCAGTTTCCAAATGAGTGTCAACTTGTTCCTTTGCCAGGTTAACTTCATATTGATTTTCTTGCAAAAAATTTGTCCAAATTTTGTCTATTTCCTTAGCAACTTCATCAATTTTTCCAAACATGATCTTATATACTTTGTACTTACTTTGAAACTTATCCTTGGATAAATGGAGTAATCTATCTATCTCCTCCTTAGTAATAACTAAATATAAATTGACTAATATATATTCCTCCAATTTCTCATCTTCCTTATATGGTGTTAGTCTCCAAGCATCCAAAATGTCATACCAACTCTTGGGTATGACTATCATAAATTCAATTAAAGCTTTACTGTGAATATTTAGGTATTCTACAGTTGCTTCCTCTAGAGTTCTTTTTCTGGATTCATCAAAACTTTCATACCACTCAAATAGTGGTTTCAAATTCTCATCCTTAACAGTTGCTTGCACAATTTCAGATTTTGGTTTCTTGTTGGATTTGTTTCAATGCCTCATCGATTTCAGATTTGGGTTTCTTGCTATATCTGGTTCTACTAGAAGGCTACTACTTCATGATTTTAGTGACTTTAGCCTTCACCTCTTTAACCACCTCATCTAATTCATTTTTTTCATCATCAACCACCACAAGTATGACTTTATTTCTTTTCTTCTTTGCTCCACCTGATGAATTGACTGATGATTTAGGCTTGCTTGTTGGCTTAGCAGGATCGGAGGAGGGGGCTGTGCTTCTGATTTGTTTTTTTCTTAGGCTTAGTAGCTTCCACCTTGGCAATCTGCTCCTCAGAAAGGATATTCTCCTCTTTGGATGTTTTGATAGCTTCCTTGGTTATCCCCATGCTTTTTGCAAAAGCTTCAACCTCTTTTTAGAATTTCTTGAATTGTTGATGTAGCTTTAGGCTCTTCTCCTTGTAGGTTCCAAACCTTTCTTCATTGGGGTCCACCGGTTGACTCAACAAATGTTGCATATATAGTTCCAAATTTTTTTCATCAACCTCATATCCCATTGATCGAATCCATAAAGTTTGGGACTTCACTACTTCCATCAAGCATTGATCAATGCCAATCATGAAATAGATGATGTCTTCATATTTCTCCACAATGCTTTTTGGGATTCTCTTATTGGCATAAGACTCTATTCCATTGATGCTCTGGTGAAGATTGATGATGTCTAGTGCATGATATTTTTTAGGAGTTGTTATTGATGGTAAGTCAGCTTATTGATCTTATTGGGTATGAAGTTTGTAATATCTGGATGTCTTGAGTAATTTTTGGTATAAGTCTATCTATGATACTTGGTGTATAGCGTTGGTGATAATTTCTCATTTTTGCTGATGTGGTTTTTGTTTCAGTGATCAAGGTTAAGTTGATTGAGTATGAGAAACAAATTATCATGCAATTCTATCCTCCAATGTTGTTTCTTAAGCATGTTAGAAGGTCCGGTATTCAGTAGAGCAGTAAAACAGGGTTATCTTCATTATCGATGATGTAACGTGTGGACCAAATTATTTGAGGTGATTCTGGTAGTTGTTGGTAAGTTTGAGGTAATTAGACCATCTTATGGAAAGCATGTGATTATATGTTTTGGATCTGAAATATGGTTTTATAAATATTTGAGCCAACTTAAAGCTACACATTTCATATTTTGATATTTTGGGAAGTTGACCTATGGGAGATTAATTTTTGTTAGTGTGTATATATAATATTGAATTGGTTAATGTTTTTTGTGGTGGATATGATGTGTGTGATGACTTAGGGAGTGATTGAGCATTGTTTCACGTGTGCACCTTAAGTTTTGTTGATGTGGTAATCAGTAGCAGGCTAGATAGGGCAATTTATCAAAATAGCAACAATGGATCACTTTGTGCCTAGCAAGAACTATTATTTAGCATATATAGGTGATTTTCTTTAGTTGAGTCCTTATTTTTATCATTTTATATTATCTTGTAAGACAATGAGCCTTCCTCCAGGTTGTAGCCCTTTTGTAACTAAGCAATGAGATCTAGGAAGTGTGCCCGAATGCATGTGCATTCCAATTTATGTAATTTTTTTTTACTATTAGCCATAGTATAATAATATTGTGGGTACTAGATCCTACCATGATTTTTCCCTTTCTAAATTTCCATGTAAAAATATTGGTGTTATGGTTATATGCAAATTTTCTTTATGTTTCTAAATTTTAGTTTCTTATTTGTGCATCTAGTGGATAAAGAATCAAATTAACAAATTTGAAAATACTGGAACATTGATTCACCCACCTCCTATCAGTGTTCATTGATTCCAACATCTTTCCCTCTCATGCATCTCCTCCTAATTTTTTTGAAATAACCCCATAGATTCTTGTTTTAGGCTTTGGAGTCACCAGAATTGTATAGATACTCCTGGATTTGCACTCCTACTGACCTATCAAATGCCCACTAGACTAGGTCAACTCCTGAAATCTCATTTTTGAAGTAAAGGAATATGAACAAAAGTAGGGTACTGTATTTGAAGGGTTTCTTCTTATTCTCTTTGATCTTCTTGAAGTTTTTGATAAGCTCACTCTGGAGCAATTAACAAAGATTATATTTCTTATTCTTCCTTAACATCTCATATGCAACATATACTGCAGTACCAGAGACAAAGTTCATTTGGTTGGAGTAATAAATTTTATATCCTATCACCATGGATGCAAACCAGATGTCATCAAGAGCTATCTCTCATTCATCAAACTTTGACCCAGTTGTGCTGGTTACAATATTATTCTTTAATGTTTTCAGAGATGGCAATACACCAAATTCACATAGTTCTGTTACTGCCTAAATCACACCTTTAGTGATCTTATGTACCTTTTCCAACCACATGCATTCATCATGAACACCACTTAGGATGTACTGGATCCACTCTTGTTTGTACACCATCAAAAACTTCACAAATTGAGCGAAACCCCTTCTTTCCAATCCTTGAACTTCAAGTTTCAACATGGAACTTTGGTCAGATAACCTCTTATTGAAATGATTCATCATTTGGGAGCTACCCAATTCTTCAATTGGATAATGTGTGTAAACTCTTATGCCTTCATTATGTAGGACTCCATAGGGAACAAATAAAAATGCACTCTTAGTGTCGTCCTCCATTGAAATAAATGGATAATTTTTGAAGTTGAGATGAGCATGCTCAGTAATGTTTACAAACAAAGGGGTGACAGTACTAGATGCAGTCATTTTTATAAATTCAAATTTTGAACTTCAACTAAAAGAGGGTTTTCATTGATAAATACCTTTGGTACCGAATTAGGTCTTCTTGCAAAATTGCTTGGAAATTGATACCAAAAAATTTCGCTTGGTCAGCTTCTTTGCAGAGCTCTTGAAGCTTATTCTCTTCAATAACAAAGTGAGAAATAAAGAGGAAAAGTTTCCTTTTATTCACTGTAGACCTAACTTTTCATTGCAATAAATGCACTCTGCCCTAATTCTTCTAGATGCTCTATATCTATCATAAATTCTTCATCGGATCTTCAAATCGACTCAATTCTTCCAAAGATCCTCCAAAAATATCTACAACCATCATAAAAACCTTTGCAACCTATTGAAAATAGGTACAGATCTCAAATAGGGGGTTTAAAAGATTTGCATTATAACTCCCCCAAGGCCAGATGCCTAGCCTAAATTACCGGATGTAGTTCCAACACCAAAATCAGGTGCAAACCCACTTCCTACCTCTGAATCAATCTTCTTCATCTGATCTCTGATCTCCTCAAATTTTTATTTAGCCTTCTCTTTTGGCTTCATTCTTGTTCTTGTCTTTCAGACCTCCCCTATTCACATTTCTGCTTCTGGAATACTTAGCAATGTGGCTGAATTTATTGCAAGCATAGCAAACGACATTTCCTTGCATAGGCCTGAAATTCATCTAATTTCTTATTGTTCTGCATTGATTAGCAACATGTCCAAACATACCACATGCATAACATTTGACATTTCTCCTATTTTGAAACTAATTCATCACAATTTTGCATACATTTTCCTTATGACCATTTTTGTTGCATTTGAAACATTGGCCAGTAATAGATGGACCAGTATTGATCATCCTATTTCTGCATTGACTAGCCATATGACCAAATTTATTGCAAATAAAACAATTACCATTGAATTTGTGAGCATTAGGTTTCCTTACCGAAGGCCTTCTTGAGTTGTCCTTTTGTGCTAACTTGGAACTTTCACCTTTCTCAAATCCAAGACCTTGCGTATTATTAGGATTCTTCTGACTGGCAAGCATTTCATCAAGCTTGGATGAACTGATCTAAAATTTTTCCTTGTATTCATTTGCAACATCAAGATCATATCTAATAAGAATGATTTATCTTTCAAGATATTCCTCATGTTGCCTATCATCTTGTAGGTCTAGCTTCAATTATCCATTTTAACTCTTAAGTTTGCAACATTCTTCACATTTTTCTTTCAGGGACTGCACAAGATTTTCTTCATTCTTCTTCCTTTCATCAATATCGTTTGTCAATCTCATCACAATGGCTTCAATTTCATTCTTCTAGATTGTATTGGCTCTAGCTAGACTATCACATTCTATTAACTTTTCCCTCAAGGCTTCTTCATCAATGCTTTGACTTTCTTTCTGCTTAAGATTATCAACAAGCTCCTTTCTTTTTTCTCTTGATTTGTTCAACTGATCCTTTAATATTTTAATGTATTCTTTATCATCATTGAGATTTTCTTTTACTTGTCGGTTCTCAAATTGTGAATGATCAAGAGCAACAACTAGCTCCTTTCTAAGACTACTAGAATCCATTGATTCACCTTCCTAGATCTTCCTCAAGGTGTTAGGCTTCCTCTAAGGAACTAGGGTCTTACACCAATTGTTGGAATCAATTAAAAATAAGAGGAAGGGGGAATCAGTGTTTTGCAAATTTTACTTTTTTCAATCTATTCTTTAAACCACTTAATGCATATGAGGAAAAATAAAGTGCAGAAACATAAAGTAAAGATCACCAACACCATAATACCAGGACTTTTATGTGGAAACTCGGTTAAGGGAAGAACCATGGTGGGATTCAAACCCGCAATATTAATATACTCTGTTAGAAGTATAAAAATATTATATAAGGGGAATGCACATGCATTCAGGCACACTGCCTAGAGCTCATTGCTCAAAGTTTACAATAAGGGCTACAACCCATAAGGCTCACTACCTTACAAAATGATTATAAGGGATACAAGAGAGTTTGAACTATTTAATAGCATAAAAAAATGCTTTAGTATAGATTCAATTAAGCACAAAAAACATATTCTTAGTCTGTTGTGGAATACTGCTTTGTTCTGATACTGCAACATATCGAAGCATAAATTTTCACCTTGCACATGTGAAACTCCACATAAGCACTCATACCTGATTCACAAACAACCATCGATCTTCAAATAGATCAAATAAACTTATCTTATATATTCGCATCACACATTTAGGTAACCACCATGTCAACTTCAAGAACACATCACAAAAGGTGAAACATGTACACAAGTCGGCTCAAATCGATCCAAAAATAAACAACAGGATAAAAAAAAAATGTCCACACAATTCCCACATATCATCTCACCAACCTTGAACACACAAATAGCCACAAAATTTTATCCGCAAGCTCCACTTATAGAATTTAAACACATTACTGCTAGTAGCCACTGTTCTAGCCAAAAACCAATCCACTGGACTTTACCAACCAACACAAAACTTAACATTGGAGGCCAAAAACCTCAAATAAGGTAAATTAAATATCCAAAATATATCTCCCAGATTTGCAAAGAAAAACACTCAACCAAAATAATCCGCTAACCATCTGACTGTACACTCTACCAAATACATTGTTCTACTCACTGGACCATACATATACTTGATGAATCTTCTAGAGTAATGAAAACATGAACTACGGATGCCAAATCTGATATGAGTTTCCATCAATGACAATATCTCAACATACACGCAGTGCCTCTTTCCAATAGAACTAGGTCCAAAGCATCAAAACAGGAGCCAACAAAAGAGCCTGACAGGCCTCACAGAGGAAGAGGCTATTGAGAAGCCAAACCCATAGCACTACGAAGGAAGATGTAGTCATGGGTGGCTCCACCATTGTTATTATCACTCTTGTCTTCTACCTATTTTGCATCGTAATTGCTGCATGAAACCCTACCACTTCTTCCTCTACTTCCACTCATCGCAAAGAAATTTGTGTTTAAGAGTTATGTTTTCAAATCTAATTGCTATGACATATTATGTTCATATTTAGATGCATCTTATTTAATTCATTGGTTAATCAACCATTTTAAAAATAAATTGCATTATAAAATCATACTTTGTAACCTATGCATTCAATTATCCTCCTTTGTGCATGAGTTTTGCTTCCCTTAGTCCTACATACAATATTCCAGTGAGAAGAAGCTATAGACTTAGGGCTTCTTTAGGTTTAAATACTAAGGATATGGAGCTTCAGTTGGATAACTTATTCTTTGTGAATGTTGTTGATTCCTTTAATCCAACAAATTATCGCACTTATCCCAATTCTCCTCATACTTCTCATGATGTGGATGAATCAATAACTGGGGTTACTATTGACCAATTGGAGAAAATTGATAATGAATTTGAAAATCTTCAACAATGGATGGATCAACAATACTCAGATAGAGAGGCAATTCCCTTAATTGAACTTTTTATCAAATGTAATTTAATTTATTTTTTCTTCACTTTTAATAATTTTTACAATAAATAAATATTATATGACATAACACCCAAGATCATAGAACCTCAATATTGAAATAGTCACTAATTCAGTTGTCACATGTTAAAATTGGAAATTTTATATTTAAGATGAAAGAAGTGACATTTACATCAAGAGTATTTAAAGATGAAGTTAAATTTTAAATATGCATGTTTTAGAAGTCATATAATATTGCAAGATAAAATTTGTGGCATTTGCAAATAAAGTTTATGAATCCGGCGAGAGTAACAAAGAAATGTAAACTATATTTCTATAGACAGACACTTTAAATTTATTATATTTGTAATATTAAAAAGAAAATGTTTATGACAAATTTCATCATGTTGATAACCATTTTTTTTAGTTTGTCCAACAAGCTGGGTGGCAAATTTAGAGTTTCATAAGTTTCTTTCTTTATATAAGTAATAAAACATAATTTAACTTTATACCAAATATAATATAATAATTTTTTTTCTGATAATTAAAAAATAAAAAATCTATTATAGAATAGAACACTTAAGATCATATCACCTTAGTGTGAAAATGGTCACAATTAACTCATCTCAACTTAAAATTTAAAAAGAAATATTTAGGACGAAGGAAGTGACACTGATATTGAATATTTAATGGATCAAAATTTTAAAAACGTATGTTACCCATTCGCAAAGGAATAACAGCCACATAATATCATAGCATAAAAATTGTGTAAGTCACAAATAAATTCTATGTATTAGGTAGGAGTAACAAAAAGCAGTAATCTATATTTCTACCAATAGACTCTTCAAATTTATCATATTCTTAGAATTAGAAAGGAAATGTTTATTACAAATTTTGGCACAGAAAAAGATTTTTTGTGCTGATAACGATCCTTTTCTCATTTCCATATGAGATGGATTCAAACTAGCAAGTGTAGTAGAAAAGTTAAGAGTCATAGTGGACTGTGGCATCGTCTGACAACACCATTTTGGTGGTGGAAAAGGTGATGTGCATATTGTATCAATAATATTTGGCAATGCAGTATTCATTTCATGCAAACAGACTATGCCATTTTTTTCAATTGGTTGTAAGTGGATATGACTAGTGGCATGAAATGGTTTAGTCCAACACACGAAGTAGAAAATTCAGTGATAGGACAAAGGGCGTGGTGGAGGAGATGAGTGAATGTTAAAGTGCTTTGGCTCTATTCTTTCCTGGTTCTTATCGTGTGCATTCATGGTAGAAATATGACAAAAAAATCAGTCTTGGGTTATTGGTTTCAATTAATAAACGTGGAGGGTTGTTGACACTACCTCTCGATAACTAGCTCTTTGCCTTTTTCGTAGGTCTTCTCAACAGTGTCTTCAACTAACACTTGCTTTTCTCAGTTTTCCAAAGCCTCCTTTAGTAGATTATTTTATTTTGAAATAGCCAACATATCCCATAGGGATACATTTGCTAGAGCCTTATTTAATTGCTCAACCACATTCATGAAAATGAGATATAGATCCATATTCTCCTTTAGCTTAGGCTTCTCCGTAGGTGTTTGGAATGGTTGAATAATAGGAACCATGACAGGAGCCTTATCTGAATTTGGTGGTAATTTAAAAAAAATAGTTCTCTAGTGAGCCTATGCTTTGAACGAGTATTATAATCTGACTACACTCAAGGAGCTTTTGATGTTGATGCTTTATTTGCAAACATAGCTTCATCCTCTTCCATCCATAAGAAAAGTGCATGATCAAGAGCAATATTTATTCTTGTTCCAGGGACATTCCTTGCATGTGAACATTCAATAGTGCTTGATCCATCTCTAGGGATGAGTAATTACCCGTGTCAGGCATGATTCCTTGAGTGCATTTTTCAGCTACCCTTCATTGTAAATTGCCCCATAGAAAATTTGCCGGCATGTGTTCGTCATTACATGGGAAACACCATATGTTGGAATATTCCACAAAATTACTTTGCCCTATGACCAATTCTCTATTATTACTAGGATCCACTATTTGTAGTGGATTCATAAAAAGAATAATCTGATTGGAGGTTTGCACTTGGTTGTTCACTTTTGCACCACCTTGATACTGGTTCTACTAGTAAGGGGGCCTCCCAACTTGAAATTTTTGGTACTAAGGTCTCAGAGGGACGGGTAGCTTGTTGGTGCTTGATATTAATAATCTCATTTTAAAAGGTGTGCAGTAGATTCTTCAGGTGGCTTAGCCTAGATGCTAATGTATGTGCAAGAACAACATTGGTTGATTGTGTGCCTAGAAGATATACATAGACTGTGGTGGCATAGACGCACTGGGGGTGACTTCAATTTGGAACTAACTTGACATTTCATGAAACACTAACATGGGGGGCCTAGGTGGAAGCTTTCCAACCTGAATTAATTGATTTTTTTCTCTTATTGCTATTTCATAAGCTTGTAGAATGACAGTTCATCCTCCAGATTGAATTACCATGGCTATAACAGGCTCAAAGGCTTTTAATAAGAAGGAGAAATCCATGACTAGAGATGGGTGGGCATCCAAAGGAATTTTTTCCCAAGACTTATAGAAGTGGGTGTTAAAATTTGACACAACTTCTTGTGGATCCCTCTTAATGGTTATTAATTGTTGTTATAGGGATGATCAGTCTCCCTTCTATGAGAATTTGTCAAAGAAAAGATTTCCTAGAGCATCCCAATCTCGTATAGAGTTTAGAGGTAGGGATCTATACCAATCTTGTGCTTTACCTCTAAAAGAAGCAATCAATAGCCTTAGAGAGACATTCTATTCTGTAACATTATGTACCTAACAACAATTAGCTACTTCCTATTGATGTTCCATCTTTGCTTTAAAATATTCCCTCGTAAACTTTAAAATTTTTTTTAATGCTAAGCCAAGCATGTGATGCCATTAGTTTGGAGGTGTTAGAGCAACTAGAGGACTCCTATAATTCCAGGTTACAAAATTCCTAGGTGGTGGCAAAATAGCCGTCTATGGCAATAGTTGAGCCTGATCTTGGGTTGAGATTTGCTTAGTCTCTCTAGCTTGTGCTATAGATATTAGAAGCAGTAAAAGTAAACTTGGATTCTGCGCAGTCTAAGATATGGTGACTAGCTTGGAATTTGGGTCCCATTGGGTGTGCTAGAAAAAGGAACTATTGATTGAATCTCGGGTATAGCTTGGAATTTGGGTCCCATTGGGTGTGCTAGAGAAGGGAACTATTGATTCTAAAATCTGCACTCTCAAAAAAAGCGTTATGGGATGTTCAATGAATGGGAACTTGATGCATTTCATTGAGCAACTTCTGAGATTTTAGAATCTAGCTCTTTAGAAACTGGGAGGACAAAGGAAGGATCACATAGAAATTTAAACCTAAGGTGATACCCCAAAACTTAAAGTGATCTGAAGTATTAACTACAAATGAAGGATATAACATCTCATAATAAGGGCACATAATAGCATATCTTCTTCACAGCTTGGGAGAATAAAGAATATAAGGCCATTTGAACACATTAAGAAACATTCATATCATGATGTTAGATGTGTGCTTTAAGGCTAAATAGAGTAACATACACATTACTAACTCAGTGTTTCTTACTAATATTTAAAATAAGCATGGTATCGCATCCATTAAATCAATATAAGCGAATGAATGAGTGGAAACACATGATTCAAACACCATACAGTCAAATGGAGATTCTAAGAGTTATGCAATATTCAAGCAATTCATCATACTCGCACAAAGAATCTTAAACATTCACTAAGATTAAAACGCACAACAAAAGCAACCAATGGAGCAGTCTGCTACACTTGTTTCATTCATGAAATAAAATTAAAATTAAAGTCTGAGTAATGACTACTGCTAATTTGCCAGGAAATCAATCTTTTTCTAATATTTAGAAGTTTCTTTTTACAAAAGCCCCCAGGGCTATTTAAAAGGGATTTCCCATTTGGAATCATTCAAACCCTAATAGAAAAGATTCTGGCATCTCTAATGTGTGGTGAATCCTCATAATGATTAGAGTAACCATCTTTGCAAAATGATCCAAATCTCATCAATAGTCCACCACCTCTTGAATAGTAACACTTTCCAGCACGCCCCTCACCTTGCAGTTGCAACAAAAAATGTTTGGAGAAAACTGTGGCTAAAGATCAAAGTGAAATGATCTTATTGGATAGGCTTAATCGATCTTTCAAAGATTTTTCCTTAGTTTGTTCCTATGTGTCATTCCAAGAGTTCGTAAGCTTTAGAAAGGTATTGGGAATGTCGGTCGAAGGGTTGAGAGAAATAAATTGAGTATACATGATATGCAACTAAGCACAAACCTATAGAAATTGAAAGATTTAGTCTTAGTTCTCTACTATTCGCTACCATCACACATATATATAAGATCATTACAAATAACAAAGTTAAGTTTGTTTTAGCCCTCAGTTAAATAGAACAAAATATCGCCTTAAACTGAAATAAAGGCCGCAGGCCACTTATAATGATGAAACAAACTATATCTATTTTATACAAAATGATCGGTTGCTCGAAACATCACTTAACAACTTCATTCTTTTAATGACCCACGTGCTCCTGCAGCTGCAACTCCTACCAAATTTAGCCATTTAGCTTAAACGTGATTTCTGGTGCGTTTAATAACCTTAATTTTTTATCCATAATACATCAAATATCTAAGTTCCTTCAGCAAACAGTGATAGGAAGACAATAAAGTATAAGGTAAGAAGGAAAAATAAAGGGTAAAAATAGCAAGGTTTCTGTGCTCATTAGAAAAGATGCCGGTTGTGGCAAAATGTAAGCTTATATTCTTTTGACCGATGGCACTGCCTAGCTTCCTCAGGAAAATTTTCTCTAGCCTGCTGTAAAATGAAGGCTTCATACTTGCTGATAGGACTTATAACCCAATTTGGACACATGGAAGGATGGTGGGGCTTCATTCATTTCTTTTCCTTTCACACTTCTAAAGACCACACGAAAGGAACATGTAGCAGCATCTCAGAGCACCTTTCGAACCTTCATCCTTGTGAAAAGGCTTACACATTGTCTGGACACGTGGCAGTTGCACACCATCAAGGAATACTTAAGCGGAAGCCTCCTCCTAAAATCTGCTTGATCCACACGTGGCAACGATGCATTCTACGACAACACAAAGGGAAAGGAAAAGAAAAATCGGGAAGAAAACAAAAGGAGAAGCCTGAGGACCCATGTAGATTAATCTACACCACTTAGTTTCATGTAGTAATTGCATTTGAATGATATTGTAGATGTTTTTTAAATGATGCTTACAAGCAATCGTTATTGCATTATTTTAATTAATATGAAAATGAAATTAAACTTACATACAAAATTTGTTCTTATGTATTCACACATGTCTACCTTCTCTTTGATGACAGGAATATGTTGATTGTCTTGCATATGAATATTATTACTTTGATTATATTAATATGTTCATGCTTCGTATGATGAGTACTGATGTTTACATCAATATTAAGCCAATATATCTATGGAGGCTAATTTATTTTAAAACAAAGCTTACCTTATAACATGTGCATTATGCATTTAAAATCAAATGTTATACTTCTTATGAGACCACGACATGCTTCTCAACCAACGTAATGTTATGAGGTACCGAACCAAGATCATCATCACCAACATTGGTGAGTTTTAGAATCTATTATAGTAGGGTGATGTTGTAGCCCTTCATGGCATATGAAAATTATTTTAATTGCAGTCAACTTACCTATCATCGCGGCCAATATAATTGTTTCTTTGGCATGCCAAAAATTCCACCGATGGAAAGGAAGATACTATAAAACCATTCCATTATTGCTTAGAAAGAAAAATGCCTTCTGCAAACATAACTCCAAAAGCATACTATTCTTAGCATATGTACACCATATTTGGGCATTGACCAGCTGGGAAATATTTATTGCAACGTAATGTGGGCACTGTAACACATTTAATAGAACATAGAGATTCAATTTTATAGGAGATACTTGAGCATAATATGAACAGAGCCAAAAACCATATTCAATAAGAGCATTTCTTTCTCAGAAATTGTTTTACCAGGCACGCATGAAAAACAAGCATACTGATAAGTCACTACGAGAGGAAAGAAATAAATTTGGGAGAAGGGCATTGTAGTTACATGAACAGTGAAATCGGTTACATTGGTGAAGGAGGAGAGAATGCAAAGGTAATAGAGAAAATTAAAGGAAAACATTTTTAAAGACATTGGACTGCAAATTTGGTATGAATCTTATTTCCACCTCCTTGGTAAAAATAGTTTGAGAATAAAAAATATTAATATTGTTTGTGTGCTTGTTAATTTGCATTATGATTTGAAAATCCTTTCAACAAATCCATTTTGTGCATATCCTGAAAGATCATGTTCCAAAATTTGAGATATTCTCCCAAGAGTCCACGTATCAATCCTATGTTTTCATGTAGCATGAATGTCTTCATGTGATAAGATCTCTTGCTCTCTTTCTTAAGCTAATTAACTCATGAATATCCAATCAATTGTGTGGACTTTGTTTATAATTATTAGATGTCTTCAATCTGTTCTATATTCCTTCCACTGATATCAAGGAGATGTTATATTCCTTTGAACAGTTTTTGCCTCAAATCTTTGCTTTCCATCGGGCGGCTAGATTAGGAGACATTTCCTCTGCTATTAATCGAACCATTAAAATCTCAAGACACTTGGGTAATCTCTGTTAACCACTATCGAAACGCATGCATAGGCTTGCATAAGTAAAATCTAAACATAGAAAGATGTCAACGGTATGATTTTAACTATTCGCTTACTTTTAGAACATATTTCACCATGGATCACATTAAGATTCAGACAGATATCTAATTTAATACCTTCTAGTAAATCTTTTAATATTTATGTATCATGAAGTCAATTAAAAACTCGGAGCATCTATCATTAGTTAAATCTTTTGTAATCGTGAAATGAAGATTGCATGTTTAAAAATCTGCTTACCTAATAAGTTTTTATTAATATAAAGAAAATACATGAATCTTTAATATCTTAATGTAATTATCATACTTCTATATCTTTAAGAGAGAAAAGTTTTAATTTATGCTTTTTGATTTATATCTGATTAGTCTAATTTTAGATAATTCAACATTTTTTTTATTTGAATTAAGAAAAAATAAATAAATATCTTATTGTTTAGTTGTGATAGTTAAGTAAAGATTATGGTATTAATAAATTGATAACATTAATAGTGTAAGTTAGAGATAAACTTTGGATGATATCATATTCAGCAGTTAGTTTAACAATTATGTATCGTTATACATGAATCCCATCTATGGTCATCATATATCTTTGATGAACTAACTCCCATAGCTTAGTATCTTCTATGTCTTCATAAATGATTTTTCCCTTATAATTTGTTGATTTCAAGATGATTAGTCAATGATAAAATAACTTAAATACTAATGAAGTCTTGTTAAGTAATTGTTAGGATTATATCTCTTTATTGTAGAGATAGTGGGACTAGTTTTCCTCAAAATATTTTAGATTTAAGCAATGTTGAAGATGCCAAATACTTATATATGCATTTTATGCTGATGTGTGCTTATGTGAGATTCTTTATGACTGATTAGAGAAGTGAAGAATATATTTTAGGAGTTACCATCTATGATTTCTTAAAAATATAAATGCATATATAAGTACATACCAATAGATATGTCTATTTGCACATACATGAGATATACGTTTTGTTAATAAATATTTGCATATATAAGTACATACCAATAGATATTCCTGTCATCAATGATGCATTCTATGACAACACAAAGGGAAAGGAAAAGAAAAATCGGGAAGAAAACGAAAGGAGAAGCCTGAGGACCCATGTAGATTAATCTACACCACTTAGTTTCATGTAGTAATTGCATTTGAATGATATTGTAGATGTTTTTTAAATGATGCTTACAAGCAATCGTTATTGCATTATTTTAATTAATATGAAAATTAAATTAAACTTACATACAAAATTTGTTCTTATGTATTCACACATGTCCACCTTCTCTTTGATGACAGGAATATGTTGATTGTCTTGCATATGAATATTATTACTTTGATTATGTTAATATGTTCATGCTTCGTATGATGAGTACTGATGTTCACATCAATATTAAGCCAATATATCTATGGAGGCTAATTTATTTTAAAACAAAGCTTACCTTATAACGTGTGCATTATGCATTTAAAATCAAATGTTATACTTCTTATGAGACCACGACATGCTTCTCAACCAACGTAATGTTATGAGGTACCGAACCAAGATCATCATAGTTATGAGGTACCGAACCAAGATCATCATCACCAACATTGGTGAGTTTTAGAATCTATTATAGTAGGGTGATGTTGTAGCCCTTCATGGCATATGAAAATTATTTTAATTGCAGTCAACTTACCTATCATCGCGGCCAATATAATTGTTTCTTTGGCATGCCAAAAATTCCACCGATGGAAAGGAAGATACTATAAAACCATTCCATTATTGCTTAGAAAGAAAAATGCCTTGTGCAAACATAACTCCAAAAGCATACTATTCTTAGCATATGTACACCATATTTGGGCATTGACCAGCTGGGAAATATTTATTGCAACGTAATGTGGGAACTGTAACACATTTAATAGAACATAGAGATTCAATTTTATAGGAGATACTTGAGCATAATATGAACAGAGCCAAAAACCATATTCAATAAGAGCATTTCTTTCTCAGAAATTGTTTTACCAGGCATGCATGAAAAACAAGCATACTGATAAGTCACTACGAGAGGAAAGAAATAAATTTGGGAGAAGGGCATTGTAGTTACATGAATAGTGAAATCAGTTACATTGGTGAAGGAGGAGAGAATGCAAAGGGAATAGAGAAAATTAAAGGAAAACATTTTTAAAGACATTGGACTGCAAATTTGGTATGAATCTTATTTCCACCTCCTTGGTAAAAATAGTTTGAGAATAAAAAATATTAATATTTTTTGTGTGCTTGTTGATTTGCATTATGATTTGAAAATCCTTTCAACAAATCCATTTTGTGCATATCTTGAAAGATCATGTTCCAAAATTTGAGATATTCTCCCAAGAGTCCACGTATCAATCCTATGTTTTCATGTAGCATGAATGTCTTCATGTGATAAGATCTCTTGCTCTCTTTCTTAAGCTAATTAACTCATGAATATCCAATCAATTGTGTGGACTTTGTTTATAACTATTAGATGTCTTCAATCTGTTCTATATTCCTTCCACTGATATCAAGGAGATGTTATATTCCTTTGAACAGTTTTTGCCTCAAATCTTTGCTTTCCATCGGGCGGCTAGATTAGGAGACATTTCCTCTGCTATTAATGGAACCATTAAAATCTCAAGACACTTGGGTAATCTCTGTTAACCACTATGGAAACGCATGCATAGGCTTGCATAAGTAAAATCTAAACATAGAAAGATGTCAACGGTATGATTTTAACTATTCGCTTACTTTTAGAACATATTTCACCATGGATCACATTAAGATTCAGACAGATATCTAATTTAATACCTTCTAGTAAATCTTTTAATATTTATGTATCATGAAGTCAATTAAAAACTCGGATCATCTATCATTAGTTAAATCTTGTGTAATCGTGAAATGAAGATTGCATGTTTAAAAATCTGCTTACCTAATAAGTTTTTATTAATATAAAGAAAAGACATGAATCTTCAATATCTTAATGTAATTATCATACTTCTATATCTTTAAGAGAGAAAAGTTTTAATTTATGCTTTTTGATTTATATCTGATTAGTCTAATTTTAGATAATTCAACATTTTTTTTATTTGAATTAAGAAAAAATAAATAAATATCTTATTGTTTAGTTGTGATAGTTAAGTAAAGATTATGGTATTAATAAATTGATAACATTAATAGTGTAAGTTAGAGATAAACTTTGGATGACATCATATTCAGGAGTTAGTTTAACAATTATGTATCGTTATACATGAATCCCATCTATGGTCATCATATATCTTTGATGAACTAACTCCCATAGCTTAGTATCTTCTATGTCTTCATAAATGATTTTTCCCTTATAATTTGTTGATTTCAAGATGATTAGTCAATGATAAAATAACTTAAATACTAATGAAGTCTTGTTAAGTAATTGTTAGGATTATATCTCTTTATTGTAGAGATAGTGGGACTAGTTTTCCTCAAAATATTTTAGATTTAAGCAATGTTGAAGATGCCAAATACTTATATATGCATTTTATGCTGATGTGTGCTTATGTGAGATTCTTTATGACTGATTAGAGAAGTGAAGAATATATTTTAGGAGTTACCATCTATGATTTCTTAAAAATATAAATGCATATATAAGTACATACCAATAAATATGTCTATTTGCACATACATGAGATATACGTTTTGTTAATAAATATTTGGATATTTTTTTAAAATGCTGAAATCATTAATAATTCTATTATAATTACATAAGCTTATTAAGATGTACATTTTGTTATTATTGCATTTGAAACATGATGACTTATGCATATTCAAACTTGACGTCCAACTTATGCATTAAACATGTATATATCTTCTTGCATGAATGATAGTGTGTTTCTCATTGTGCATAATATCATATTAAGAAAAGAAAAGTATTAGAGTCGTGATGTTTATCATATGCATGAAGTCAATTATATGTGTATATATGTTTTATTGGTTGCTTTCTCTTCATTATGATACTAGTTTCTTCTCTTTGAGTGTGTTTAAGTTATTTTTCAAGGAAGGGGTGCTGAATATGGGTAAACAAAGAGGGATAATCATCTTTTTGGAAAAATTCATGATTTTAAGGTGCTTTGGCCAAAGTTTTATTCACTAAAATAGATGAATTAACCTGGAAAATTTCTTAATATGTTTCTCTCCCATATCTTTATAATATGGCATTCCATTTCATTATTACAAATGCATGTAGATGTATCAGGTTGCACCTAGGTTTCCATCCTAGTTTTTATTTCTAGGTAGGTAGGCTCTTTATCTAGGGTTGGTGGTTCTTCATGTAATGAACAGCTGTAGGTAAGCATAGCTTTTTGGTTTGGTAGAAAAGTGCCTAGACCATCTTCCTACTCTCAGCATGTGGATGACCATGTCTGTTAATGGTGACCAAGGAGGACTTATGTAATTATCGGAGTTAAATTGTTATTTATCTTTATTTATGTGGAAAATGTGTATTTATTTGATTATGTAAATTAATTAAGCTTTGGAGCCTTACAATACAAAATAATTGAATACATACATATAATTTTTAGTCAAGGAGAGAAATTCAAACTTAACAAATTTAATATTTTTACAACATTTTATAATATTACTTTTGAATGAGAATAAATATAAAATAAATCAAATTTTCTTTCCCATTAATAGAATGAAAGAATATGCTAATGATTTCAAATTTTGGTAAGGCAACTGTACGATAAACATGTTGGTGGGGATGGGCATGTATGCTAATGATTTCAAAATTTGGGTCCACTTGGATGAAATCTCGATGGAGGCTTGTGCCACGATTTAGAAGGATATATCTCTTAATGATGAATAATGCCAATGTTTGTTTTTTGGTACTTTCCTTTCTCCCCGTTTCATTTACTTTTTGGTTAATGTGGTGAGACTTAATTGTTTTTTTTGTACCACCTACAACTATATTTTATACGCCTATCACTTTCTCAACCTAGTCTTCTATTCTACAATTATGAGTAAAGATTTGATTCAGACTTAAGGCATTGATTATTCCAAATTTAAGAATAATGGGGAGCTATATGATAAGGTGATTAAAGAAAATCTGGATAATTATGTGGAAGGAATTGTTGGAGAAATTTTAGGAAAATTATCTAATTATTTACTAATTAGTTCCTTTAATTTATTTTTAACTTAATCTAAACTTAGGTTCTTTATTTTATGTAAGTGTTATTCTTTTTCAGCCTGAGTTCACTTAGAGGCATTTCTACATCATATCAGAGCATAATATTAGCTCGTATATTGTATAAGAGATTTTCTAATAAGTTCCTATCTACATGCTTGAGGAATCCAACTTGAGGTGAATTTTCTATGCACTTTGTGTTGAAATAAAGGTTGCCATAATGTCTGCAACGTCTAAAAATTCCAAGATCAACTCTTATTTCATCAAAATCTGAGCAATTGAAAAATTAGGTAAAATTGGCTAAGGACACAAAAAATGAGGTGAATCTAGGGATAGCTGAAAAATATATCTACTTCGGTGCAGAACAAAGGTCACCAATGTGCTTAGAAGACACAAAAACCCCTAAATCATCAAAAATAGAGGTAGTAAAAAAAAATTGGTGATTTTTTTACTGGAATGTTTTACAAAGTACAAAAAATTGTATGGTCGTACTGCATTCACTTGCATTAGATTTTAAAAAAATCATTTTCATAAAAACACATTTAATTTTTTTAATTTTTTGGTCCTTGATTTAAAATTTATTACAAAAGGGTTTTTTTTAAATTTAAAGTCAAAGAGGGATGACAAAAGGTATGCACCTGCTACATGTTCACACCACCTATAGTGTTGGCATCATCCTATTTTGGCAGATCTGCTAAAATTAGTGTCCAAATAAATTTAGCAGTGCATTCTTATTTTTAGCCATCTAATCTTTAGAAAGCAACCATAGCATCGTAAATTGTACACCTTTTCTAGGGTGGTACAATTCTATGCTTAGTTTAGCACCCACCTTAGTGTGTTTGCATCTTGCATTGTAATTTCCGTTTAAGAATTTAATTAATTAATTTAATTTAATCTAAAGTCACATTTCATCACTTCATACATCATAAAATTGGGCCCTTTACCCTAAGTGTGCCCCTTTTAATTTTATTCCTCCAATAAACCATTAAATCATAAACCTAATTATGTCCTATTTCGACCTTTAAGGCCCCATTTTTCATATCAAAACATCTCAAAATTAGCTGTAACTTTGGGATTCACTCTAATATCATCATATCTAACAACCCTAAAAATTTGGTGAAAATTTGGTGAGACCGAGTGCACTTTGCACCTAGTCCCTGACACTTTTCCCAAAATTTTGGGAGTGTAATTATATGATAAATTATAATGCCCAACCCCAAGAAATTGGTGGGAGATTAAAATCCTAGGTTGGAAAAAAGATGAAATTAAGATCTAGGGTTTCATACATCAGAGCTCTCTTTCTTCATTTGAAGGCATCTAAGATCTAATCTACGAAAATGAGTTTTTGGCGAAAATAACTAACAATCACAAGGAGCCTTCTATATAGTGAAAGAGAAGCTTATGTGGAGTCTACAACAACATTAAAAAAAATTAATCAAGTATTCATTAAGAATTCATCATCAATTAGGAGCATTGAAGACATTCAAGAATAATAGGAGATCTAGTGGCTTATATCTCTCCCTTGGGGATTGGTATGGTTTCCTGTTATTTTCATGTCTTTATATGAGCTTCATTACATCATTTTGCACATTTACATTCATGGTTTAGATCATTTAGCATATTTGATTTGGAGAATTCTTATTTACATATACATTTACATGCATTTAGGGTTTACTCTCCAAAGCATAGGGTAGCTCTAGTTTGTTATCTTTCTCATTTTAGGGTCTTGCACACACACAAGATTCCTGCACACACTAGTTTACTATACAAATTGGCTATATGTTGAGGTGGAAATCACCGAAATAGGGGATTGACTAAGGAAAAACCCTACATAGTCACCCAAACCCTCTCTTATCAGTTGCAGGTGTAGGTACAGGTACCCAGAAGGCTTCTCAAATCAACAAAAGATACAGAGACTACCTTAAACTCTCATATTTGCCCAAATCCATCAAGGAAGGGGGCATGGTAACCTGGTCCCCCTCAATTTCAGTGGTTTTCAATAGAGTGAGTGCTCAGGACCTTCAGATTGTAGTTTCTCAGTTGCAGCTTCCTATCAGACAAAACAAGACCAGAGTGTGGCACTCTTGTCATAGTTAGTTTGGCTCATTTTTCAACACTAGGTACACATTCAAATTCTCCCCCCCCTTCTCTTCTTTTATTATCTTAGTTTTAGATATGCAATTTTCTTCAATTTTAGTTCATATACGCTTCATTGTTCATCTCCTGGTCTAGTTGATCAATTTTTCACATCTTCCCTTCATTTACAACAAGAGGAATAGAAACCCCAAGAGATAATCCTTGGCTCTCTCTTTCTAACAATTACCCAAAGTGAGTTATCTCCCTAGGCTCTTTCATATTCCCAATATGTTGGCAAAAGTGGGATTAGGTCGTAGTCACCAGGTCTCGCTTTTTTCCCCTCCACATTTTGGTGAATACTCCCCTCATGAGGATCATTTTGTGCAAGAAGATGTTATTGTCCCTACTTTTCCTAGTGATGGCATTTCCTCTTTTGACTTAAAAAAATTTCCCATTAGAGATGGCACATTAATGATAAATGCTTCTCCTTTCCCCAAAGCTTGTCTTACCCATAAAGATGCCTTAGAAAAAGAAGATGAAATCATAGTGAATTTTCTTAATTTTCTCTCCCCTAAACATCCTATTGAACACATTTTGAGGAAAGAAGATGATTTAAACACATTTAGTGATGCTCTCCCTCCTAAGGATGAATAATTAATGAACAATGTTATCCCTTATCCCAAAATTGGCAACAACAATAAGGACATGTTTGTGAAAGATATTTTTAATAATTTTTTCAAGGACCTCACTATTTGGGATGAACCATTAGAAGAAGGTGTTTATTATTCTCTACCCTATGAGAGTAACCCCCTTGATATTATCTCACCTCTCATGGATCTCAATAATTCTCCCTAAATAAACAATCTCTCTATCTCCTCAGCTAGGTTCTACTCATAAGGATACCTTAGTTCAAGAAGACATTGTTAACATCTCTTTCAAAGGTCTCCCTCTCAAAACTGAAACATTAGAGAGTAATGTTGATCCTTCTCCTACACAGTCTATTCCCCATGTAGATCCTTTGATGATAGAGGATGATATGATATTCCCTACTAATACTCTTCCTTCTAAAACATAAATGTCTAATCCTAGTCTATCTCATAGAATTGATCATCCATGATAACATTTTAGTGCAAGAAGAGACTATGAACAATTCTTCCAACAATCTTGTCCATTCTTATTCTAAAATTCATAAGGACATTGCTAAACCATCTTCAATCAATTTGATACATGTGAATGAAACACCTAATAAGCCCCTCTTCATAGTTCAAGGTGCTTGTTGTTCTAAAAATTCCCAACGTAAGCCTATCTTAGTGGTTCAAGGTGGTTATGCTAATGATTCTTTTTGCAGTCCCAAGAAACCCTTTATTACTATGCAATGAGGTTATCCTACTAAGTGACCATATGAGTATGCTAAGAAAATCACTAAATAGATTTATCATATAGTTTCTCATACTTACAATATAAGAAACAATAGGCAACCTAATTCTCTTCTAGTTATCCCAACTTCACTCCCTCCCTCTCAACCTACTCTTCCATTAGTACCTCATATATCACACTCTTAGTAAGGAGTATTATTTCATTGAACAACTTAAAGCTTCTCCTTCCAAGATTTCTATTTGGGATTTGGTTCAAACTTCACTTACTTATCATGGGATGTTACAAGATGCCTTGAAAAACTTAGATGTCCTACTTGCAGTGACACCTAATAACATGGCTTGTTTGATCGAATCTACAAACAAACCCAAAGCTCAAATTGTATTCACACAAGATGAGTCATCTTCTCATGAAATCCAACATCATTATGATCCTCTTATAATTGTGGTTATTAACAATGATATTTGTATAAGACAAACCCTTGTGGACAATGGATCTGGCCTTAATGTTTGTAGTGTGGACTTATTTGATAACATTAATGTGGATCATTTTCTCATCGAACCCATTTCTTTTTCTATTTGAGGCTTTGATAATGTTGCTAAACAATATTGAGTTATCATAACCTTGTCTGTTAACGCAGGTATTGTTACTTTACCTACACCTTTTCATGTTATGCCTAGCAATTTGACATATAATGTTCTATTAGGGAGACCATGGATTCATAGCATGCAAGAAGTCCCCTCAAATTTGCATAGGAAGGTCAAGTTCATTTACAAAAATAAGACATACACCTTGCTACTTGATACAAATCTTCAAGATCCATTAAAAGATGGATCTTCTTATTCAAATACTTCCCATTCTTATCCCCATCCTCCTACTACTTTAAATACATCTATTTCCTTTAATGATCTTGTTCTTTCTAGTACTCTTGATTTCTTGTCGATCACCAACATAACAAAAATCATTACCAGCTTGATGATTTCCTCACTAGTCCTTAAACCCTACTAAAACCCTAGTAAGACTTCATCAAAAAATTGAAACATGCCTTTCGATAATCACCATAAGATGCGGTTCCGGTCAAATACTCCTTTCTATGATAAAAGCTTATATTCCAAACTGCAAATCACCAAACATTTCCAAACACCCGATCCAACCAAAATATCTCTGCTTTATTAGTTAAAGTCCTAATTCTCAATCTTGTCAGTAAACCCTGTCAAACTGTCAAACGCTAACTCCAGTATTCTAAATCACTAAGCTAATAGGTCAAACATAAAAAACCATCTATAAACATCATTAAAGATTGATTGACGCTCATTTCCATCAATGATAACACAAATAATTGAACATGTCTTCTTTCTTTTGTCATTACAGTCATTGATCATCATCTCATTTGCATCAGTTATGCCAATCATGCAAACATTCTCCCCCTTTGGCATTGATGGCAACACCAATCAGATATACAATCAAAGTAATCATTATTATATCCTATAATTTGCAACTTGTTTTACTGGTAACACATAATTTGTCGGTTCTCCTCCTTTTGTCTTCTCCCATATCCGAGCTTATTCTTCTCCCTCTTTCTGATAGAATCCATTTCTTCTCCATAAGGCTGAATATCAACTTCTCTCATATCTAATTTTTTTTTTCTTCTCCACCATTGGTAGCAATGCCATAGATATAAGTGCATAACTTATCATCAATTTTGTTGCTGCCTCTTCCATCATATCTGGTAATCAAGTCAAAAAATTGTATCAGGGCAATAAACCATAACTTTATATCAGACTTGCTCCCCCAAAGGAGTAGCCTGCACCTTCACCAATCCCTAGTGAAAGATAAACATGAAATCCACATGATTGATGCATCTCCAACATCTTATTTCTTCCGATGTAGGGGTCTAACCCCTAGTTTACCTCTAAGAAACTCAAAGTTAGCCTTCAGTAAGGGATTAGTGAAGATATCAGCTAACTAATCTTTACTCTTCACATAATCCATTTTCACCTATTTTTCTTGAACTCTTTCCCTCAAGAAATGATACTTCAATTCAATGTGCTTGGTTCTAGCATGAAGTACAAGATTATTAGAAATATTTATTGCACTTTTATTATGATAATAGATAGTCACCGGCTCAGACATATCTATCTTGAATCCTTCTAGCACATATCTCATCTAGATGGCCCGCGTGCAATTTATGGATGCAGCAACATACTCTGCTTCAGCTCTAGATTGAGAAACACATGTTTTTTTATTGCTTGTCTATGCCACTAATCTTCCACCAAGTAGAAAATATCCACCAATTTTTCTTTTCCTATTATCCACATTGCCTGCCCAGTCAGCATCAGTAAAGACATCCCAATTAAAATTTCCTTTACAAGGATACCATAAACCATCGTCTATTGTGCCTTTGAGATACCATAAAATTCTCTTGACAACCACCATGTGACTTTCTATAGGCTCTTTTTGAAATCTAGCAGCTAATCCAACAACATGAGCAATGTCGATCCTGCTATGAACAACATAGTGTAGTTTACCAATCATAGATCTGTACTCTTTTTCACTAACATCAGGGGAATCATCTTGCTTCATCAACTTGTAGCCTGTTACAATCGGTGTTCCTACCGGTTTGCAGTCTTCCATGCCGAAATTCTTCAACACCTCTTTGATATACTTGCTTTGACAAATAAAAATACCACCATCTAGTTGTTGGTCCTGTAATCCAATAAAGAACTTTATTTCACCAATTAGAGACATTTTGAATTCCTTTTTCATCTCATTAGAAAAATTCATACTCATATCATCATTGCCACCAAGAATTATGTCATCTACAAACACTTCAGCTATTATCATCTTGTCTCCATCAGTTTTTAGATAAATATTGCTATCCTCACTAGTACGCTGGAATCCAATCTTGATCTAATGTGCATGTAATCTCTCATACCATGCTCTCAGTGCCTGCTTTAGACCATATAGTGCTTTATGTAATTTACACACCATGTATTTATCATCAGTGAAAGAAAATCCATCTAGCTATTCAATGTATACAACCTCTTTTAGAATCCCATTTAGAAAGACTGATTTGACATCCATTTGATAAACTTTGAAGCCCTTATATGTAGCAAATGCTAGCAGCATCCATACTCCTTCCAATCTTGCAACTGGTGCAAATGTTTCACCATAGTCCTCACCTTCTTCCTATGCATACCCTTTGCAGACTAACCTTGCCTTATTTCTTACCACTTCTCCTCCTTCATTCAACTTATTCCTAAAGACCCATTTTGTTCCATTTACATTCTTATCCTCTGGTCTAGGAAAAAGTGACCATGCCTGATTCTTCTCAATTTGATCTAATTCTTCATTCATTGCATTAACCCATTTGTCATCTTTTAGTGCTTCCTTTACTGTCTTGGGTTCTATTGTAGATATCAAACATGAGTTCTCTCGGATTTTTCTCCTAGCTTGCACACCTGCATTCTTATCATCAATTATCTGCTCTTGTGAATGATTTAGTCTGACATATCTAGGTATAACTTGTGTCAAATTAGCATCTTCCTCTTTTGATTCTCCAGTTGATTCTCCACTTTCTTCCTCACCGTCATCGCTTACTGGTTGGGCACCTCATTTTGCATTTGTCGGTTCTTCATTATTCTAAGCTTCTGGTTCAATGATCAAAAGTTTCTCAACATCTTTTTTAGGCTCAAATCTTCTTGCGCCTTCAGTCTTACTAGATAGATCATCTACCTTCACATTAGCACTTTCAACAATTATCTTAGTTCTCTTATTGTAATATTTATATGCCTTACTCTTAGTAGAGTAACCAAGAAAAATTCCTTCATTAGATTTTGCATCAAATTTCTCAGTGTAGTTATCTCTTTTAATAAAACATTGACTTCCAAATTTTTTGAAATAACTTACACAAGGTATTTTTGCATACCATAGCTCATAGGGTGTATTAATGTTACCTCTCTTTACCAGTACCTAGTTTAAAGTTTATACAATAGTACTAACTGCTTCTCTCAAAAACATTTTAAATACGACACCTTGTAATAACATGGTTCTTGCAGCTTCAACTATTATTTTGTTTATCCTTTCTGCAATGCCATTCTATTGTGGTGTCCTCAGAGTAGGCATCTATCTCTTTATACCCTGTTCATCACAATACTTACCAAATTCATCAGATGTGAATTATCCTCCCCAGTCCGATCTTAAACATTTCAACTTTTTATCGGTCTCATTTTCAACCAAAGATTTGAATGATTTAAATTTACTAAATGCTTCTCATTTCTCCTTAAAAAATGTCACCCACATCATTTTAGAATACTCATCGGTGCAAAGCATGAAATAGCTATCACCATAATAACTCTTTGTTCTCATAGGGTCACATAGATCAATATGTACCAATTCCAAAATATTCTCAAAAGTACAATTCTTTCTCTTGAAAGAGATAGAGGTCATCTTACAAATTTGACAATCTTTGCATATCACATTATCTGGTTTGACAATTTGTGGCAATCCTCTTACAACATTTGACTTACTTACTTTAACCAAATTATCAACCAACTATCTTCCATTCTAGGAACCAGACAATTATTAACATTACTATTCAAATGGAATAAGTTACCTCTAGTTTGCTTCTCGGAAGCAATCAATTCACCATTAGCTCCAAGAATTCTTTAGACTCCACTTTTAAACTCATGCAAATAACCTTTATTATTGAGTTGACCAACACTTAAAAGATTACTCTTTAGACCATCAACCCAAAATACATCATCAACATTACTCTTACCATTTAGAGAGATAGAACCTTTACCTTTCACTATGCAGGGAGTATTATTTCCAAATCTAACAACACCTCCATCAAATTCATCAGGAGTTAAGAACTTACTCTATCTCCGGTCATGTGTGTGAGCAATGAATTTCTATAATCCACTCATCACTACTCTCCATATGAGATACTAGTGGTTTTTCATCAGACAGTTCCTCCTTTATGGCTACAAACACAATTTCTTCATTGTCAGCTTCATCTTTAGACTCCTCATCCATCACACCTTCATCCACTGGAACATAACAATGTTTCTTGCCCTTTCCTTTGAATCTTCTAAAATTTTCTTTTCTATCGGTATTAGGGTAGTTAGCAGCAATATGACCAATTTTACTACAAGAGAAACACTTTTAAGGTAGCTTTCCTTTATACTTACTAGTGCCTCTTGGAAATCTCTTTGCTAATAGTACCTCAAGTTCCATTACTTGATCTTCATTGCCTTCAATTTACAGGTTACTTCTATGACATATCTTGCACTCATGATTTTGACATATATTTTTTCATTTTCTAGCAGATGAACTGCTAATAGAAGCTTTAAAAAAAGATTTAGTAGATTTTGTCACACTATTGTCAAAATTATGCAACTCAAAAGTTGTAAGCTTACTAATCAATGAATAAATGGTTACCTTATCCTATGAAATAGATCTAAGTTCTTGAATTGCGGATACTTTTATAACATACTGAGGTTGAAGATTTCTAAGTATCTTACTTACTATTGCATCATATTCTATTTTGCCACCAACACTCTTTATGCCACCAACAACTTCTTTTATTCTCTGATGATAATGTGAAATGTTTTCTCCTTCTTGCATTCTCATGTCATCAAACTTTCCTCTCAAGCTTTCATCTTTAGCTCTTTGTGCATGCTCATCTCCTCTATAGATTGTCTCTAGCTTTTCCCAAAGCTCATGTGCAGTCTCCATTCCTTGAACATCAATATATTGTAAATTAGATAAGGTACTTACAATATCTTCTAAGGCTTGCATGTTCTCTTTCATCTCTTTGAGTTCATCCAATGTCAAGGGAGTAGTATTACAAGTAACATATCTATTTTCCACATGTTTCCAATATTGTGCACCAAGACCTTTAATGTAGATCTTCATCCAGTCTTTCCAGATCTTGTAGTTATCCTTGTTGAACTTAGGACCCTATTTCTTCATCATCTTGACTTCCTCAAAATATTTTCCTCAAGCGGTTAGGCTTTCTACATATAGAGGACCAAAGCTCTAATACCAGACATTAATCCTATGAGGATCCAGTAAATACTGAGAGGGGGAGTGAATCAGTCTTTACAACAACTGATAATGAAAACTCAAAATCAAACTTATATCTTATCTGAAATGATTTAACTAATATACCAACTTCTTTAATCAGATCTAATAACCTATTTATCAGATTTTTTTAACTCATTAATCAAATCATTTCCACAATTATCAATACTTTCACTACTTAAGTAATCATACCATTCTAATCGTATACCAACTTATCAACCTTATCAATCACATCAAATACTTTATCTAACTATTTCTTAACAATACCTGTAACCTTTGATAAAATCCAGATAAAAGAACATAACTGGTGTCATAGAAATAATGTATAAAATAAAATAAGAATAACAACATCACATGAAAAACATTCCACACATGAACAACAAGATTTTTTGATGTGGAAACCCAAATGGGAAAAACCACGGTGGGAGTTGGTACCCACAATATCTTGTACTCTTTTGAAGTACACCTTGTTAGGAGCTTACAATATGCCCATTTAGGAGCAGACCCTATTAGGAGTCACCTGGTTATAGGATTTGCCTAGCAGCTTGGTTAGGAACTTGATGACCTGTTAGGATCAACCTCGTGAGAGGATTTACCACTATTTTTTAGAGTTTCCCTACTAGGGGACTTAAATGATTTAGGCCTATTAGGACCTACCCAATTAAGGGATTTAAGCAGTTGCAATTGTTAGGGAACAACAATAAGGAAAATGATCTGTTACATTCACTTCTCTTCTTGCTTGATCAGATCCAGTTATGCACAACACTCTAAAATTCTCAGGTAGATCTTATACTTCACTTGGACAACTCAACATAGTCTCTAAGACCATTGACACAATGAACATCAACTGTGTCAACCTAAATAGTCATCTCAACTAGGTTGGCCACAAAACCCTAAATTACATCATGAATTTCAATATAGATCATAAGAGATCATTATACAAATCACTAGATAAAATTACAATACAATATCAATTGTTGGTTGATCGTAACTCATCACAAAGATCCGATTTGTACAAAAGTCAAACTCTTAGAATATTCCACTAAGCACTTTGCACATTCCCTAGAAATTCCTCCATCTTTTGCGCTAGAACATACTTCAAATAATTCACGTGGATTGTGTCATGTTACCACCTTCATGTAGACTTTTCGTTGATCACTGACATAACAAAAATCATTACCAGTTTGATGATTTCCTCACCGGTCCTTAAACCCTACTAAAACCCAAGCAAGACTTCATCAGAAATTTGAAACATGCCTTTTGGTAATCACCATAAGATGTGGTTCTGGTCAAATACTCCTTTCCATGATAAAATCTTATATTCCAAACTGCAAATCACCAAACATTTCCAATTACCCGATCTAACCAAAATATCTCTTCTTTACCGGTTAAAGTCCTAATTCTCAGTCTTGTTGGTAAACCTTGTCAAATAGTCAAATGCTAACTCTGGTATTCTAAATCACTAATCTAATAGGTCAAACATAAAAAAAAAAATGTAAATATCATTAAACATTGATTGACACTCGTTTCCATGAATGGCAACACAAATGAATGAACATGTCTTATTTCTTCTATCGGTACACTCATCCATCATCATCTCATCTACATCAGTTATGCCAATCATGCCAACAAATTTCTTATTGATTGTAGATGTGTATTCATATTTGAATTTCTTCTCTCATATTGGAAGAAGCAGCCCTAATGGGGATCTTAAGTACATATCCTTAATTGGGACCTCCTCCATTGTTTTGGAAGTCTTTGATCATTCATTAATTTATTTTCTTCATTGAGTAGTATCTTTTATAATAAACCCTTCTATTTTGTGAACATGCATGTCCCTAATGAGGATATCTTACCTTCTTTAGAAGAGAGTTTCTATAAATTATCTCTTTGATTTTATTTAAATCCTCTACTCTTTTCTAATTTCCTTTATGGTGTTTCAATTTTTGGATTATATCTATTGCATTTGTTTCCATTTAAATCTTTCATCTTGTGTTAGAGAGATCTCAAATCCTCACACTCTATTTTGTGTTGGAATTGAGGTTTAGTCTTTCATACCCAATAATTCTCTGTTTAGTTTTTGATCTTGTATCAAATATTCTTGTGAGCATTTTTCATCAATCTTCTTTCATAATTCAATGTGGTAAACATGATACCTTGTTTCAACTCACTAAATTAGCAAGCTGAAATAGGGGGGCATATAGCTACCTGATAATTTCATCACCTTCCTTAGTAAGAATTTAGGTGATTTTGTGATTTTATCTAATATTTGGTTTTGTAGGGTGCACTTCCTAACTATGTACTATAGACACCGTTGGGGGATTCATCTGATAACTTGTGGATATATTTGATGGTATGATGAAAGAATAAGTATCCGGTCAACTACTTAGAGGGGGGAGGGGTGAATCGATAGATAGAAAAGCTGATACAAACTTCACCAATCTCAAAAATCAATCTCTCAAAGTAAACTTAGAAAAATATCTCTATCAAGATATTAAAAACTCATAGGATAAACCAGTTGACTGTTACAAAAAATTAACAGTAAACAACTTCATATCTCAATACTTCCAGTTATCATGACTTATCAAAATAGTAAGGTAGTTAAGTGAATCAACCATGAAAACATAACCACAAAAACTTTCACCACTTGACACAGATATGTTTTACATGGAAACCAAAATAGGTAGAAACCACGGTGAGATGAGACTCACAAGATAACTATATGACCTCTTCTAAAGTTCACTCTATTAGGAGCCTAGCCTATTAAAGCTTTAAAAAAAGTCCTGTTAAGAACTGATCCTATTAGGAATCACCCGCTTAAGGGATTGACTACAAATGCCTTGTTAGAAGCAATACCCTGTAAGGAGTAACCTCAGTAGAGGATTTGAAAATCCAATCTAATGGACCACCTTGTTAGAGGATTTGAATAAGAATGATATTGTTAGAGCTTACCCGGTTAGGGGATTTCAATTTTGTTGTCATTGTTAGAAAATAAGAGGAGTTTGCTGATCTATCTAAATAGCACTACACTTGCTTGATCAGATCCATTTCATGCTCCTATCTGCCTTTACTCAAACTGTAAATACATCATCTGGTTCAACAACCACACACTCAACTAATCTGTGTCTATCTCTTTGCCAACTCATTAAACTAAACAACTTCATCGACCTAATAAATAAATCAATTAGGTTGGTAACACAACAAAAACCTAATTCTCATCGAGACTAAAAAGAAACCAGTTCAAGTATGACTATTGGATTACATAGCAATCTCTACACATCAATCAAGAAAAGCTTGACCACTCCTTGATCACCGCTTCATCGAATTTAGTAACTCATCACATGCTTTGCATTAGATGTAATATATTTGCTCATTCCCTAGACAAAAACAATTATAACAACTCACGTAAATGTCTTGGAATTGTCTTCATACAATAATCATACGTGTCATAATCATTACTGCTCATCATCAGATCATAAACCAATATAACTAATTCAACAGACTTAATCAGTTAAGTTTTATCAAAAACAATAGGTAGGGTTTACCGCTTACATCAATAGATAAGGTTTACACTAGTTACCTGTTCACTCCACAAATTATTCCTATCGGTTACAGTAAAAACATTAAAACAATATCAACAATATCATTTCTAGTTAATTGACATCAATGACAACATAACATATCATTAATGCAATCTTCATGAAAATGCCAAAAAATTGCCCCTTTGGCATTCATGACAATACAAATATCAATACCATTGATTGCTACGTGATTGTGAATAGGAATCATGGTTTACATTACCAAGTATTCACCATGCTCTCCATATCTTCATCTTGTCGTTGTTTCTCCTTCCCATCATCACATAATTCTTTTTCCCCTTTGACAACAATGCCAAATTGAAAGTAAAACATGTAATGCCAAATTTCACTATGCATCATCAATAATTTGCAACTTGATGCTCCCCTTGTGGAATAAATCCACTTCTATACCAATCCTTCTATAAAATTCTGCAAGTAGCTCTGGGATTGATGTAATCTACACCATACTTAACTAACTTCGTGAAGAGGGACAACCCCTAACTGACTTCTAAAGTACTCAAAAGTAGTCTTAGGCAAAGGTTTAGTAAAAATATCTGCAAGTTGTTCCTTGGTAGAAACATGCTCTAAGATCACATCTTTACACTGTACTTTTTCCCTCAAGAAATGATACTTCAATTCAATATGCTTGGTTCGTGCATAAAAAACAGGGTTCTTGGAAATATCTATGGAACTTGTTTTATCACATAAAATCTTTATAGGTTCTGAAATTTTCATCTTAAAACCTTCCAAAATGTGCCTCATCCATATAGCCTGTTTACAATTCATGTAAGCTACAACATACTCAGCTTCAGCTATAGATTGTGAAGTACAACTCAAGTTCTTACTACTCCATGAAACAAGTCTTCCTCCAAAAAGAAATTCTTCACTGGTTGTGCTTGTCCGGTCATCAACAAATAGTTTGTTGACTAGTATTTTATGTCCTTCAGATTTGAGATAAATGTTACTATCATCACTGGTTCTCAGAAATCATATCTTCATCAGATATGTATGAAGCCTTTCATACCATTCTCTTAGTGCCTTCTTTAATCCATATAAAGCTAATCTGCATACCATGCCTTTCTTATCAGTCAGAGCATAACCATCTGGCTACTCAATGTATACTTCTTCTTCTAGTATCACATTAAAAAATGTAGACTTAACATCCATCTAATATACCTTGAATTTCTTGTGTGCTGCAAATGCAAGTAAAAGTTCTGACACCTTCCAGTCTTTCCACTAGTGCAAAAGTCTCCCCATAGTCTTCTCCTTATTCTTATGCATACCCTTTGCAAACCAGCCTATATTTGTTGTGAATTACAACACCATCTTCATTCAACTTGTTCCTGAAAAACCCACTTAGTACCTATCACATTTTTATTTACCAGTCAGGGTACTAGGGTCCATGTGTTGTTCTTCTCAATTTGATCTAATTCCTATTCCATATCTTTAACCCAATGATCATCACCAAAAGCTTCCTTAGCAGTTCTTGGTTCAATAGTGGAGATCATGCAAGAATTCTCTCTGATTCTTCTTCTGGTTAGTACTCCAGTATCCTTATCCCCAATAATATATTTAGGATTGTGATTCAGTCTCACATATCTTGGAATAACATGATCATTATCTTCAGGTTCATCTTCTTCATTATCATCATCTTCTTCTGAATTTATCTGTTGTGGTTGAACAGTACATCAATATTTGCTTTGCCAGTTTCAGAATTCATAGTTTCTCATTGCAAAAACAAAATGCAAGGATCTTCATCCTTTTTCTCTGAACTAGTTTCCTCTGAGACTCCATGATTTTCATCCACTCAAACATAAACACTTGCAATAATTCTTTGTGTCCAGTTGTTAAAATACTTATAGGCCTTACTCTTGGTGGATTAGCCAAGAAATATACCTTCATCACTTTTAGCCTCAAATTTGCTAATATAATCACCTCTCTTAATAAAACATTTGCTTCCAAATATTTTGAAATAACTAACATCAGGTGATCTACCATACCAATATTCATAAGGAGTCTTGTCCTTACCTCTCTTTACCAAAATTTGGTTCATAGTATAGACAGTTGTGCTGACAGCTTCTCTCAAGAATGTTTTCGCTACACCTCCTTGTTTCAACATCATCCTAGAAGATTCAACAACTGACCGGTTGTTTCTCTCTATGATACCATTCTGCTATGGTGTCCTAGGTGATGAAAGCTGCCATTTGATACCATTTTCTTCACAATACCTAGTGAATTCATGAGAAGTAAATTCACCGCCTTGATTTGTCTTCAGACACTTTATCTTCTTACCGCTCTCTTTCTCAGCTAAGGCCCTGAATGCCTTGAACTTACCAAAACATTCAGCCTTATCCTTCAAGAATATGACCCACATGATCCTTGAGAAATCATCAGTGAAGATCATTAAATATATGGCACCTTGAATATTTTTTATTCTTATTGGTCCACAAAGATATGTATGAACCAAATCTAACAAATGTTCTGCTAAAAAGGATGCCATCTTTCCCAACTGACTTTCTTTAGACAAAGCATTAACCGGTTTAACTATCATCTATCTTTGCAATTAAAGAGTTGCTAACTTTAGGATTAAGGTGAAATAAGTTACCTTTAGTTTGCTTCCCAGTTTCAATCAGTTCACCTTTATTGCCATAGATTTTACACATACCATTTTTAAACTCCAATGGGTATCCTCTGTCTTTCAATTGTGCCACCCTTAAAAGATTATGCTTTAAATCTTCAACCCAATAGACATCATCTGCACTACTCTTTCCACTAAGAGAAATAGGTCCCTTACTAGTAACCATGTAGGGTGAGTCATTACTAAATCTTACAACTCCGCTATCAAATTCCTTACGAGCAATTTTTTTTCTCTAATCACCGGTCATGTGATATGAACAACCACTATCAATGATCCAATCATCAGAGTTATCCATCCTGCATACTAATGCCTTCTGGTCTGACATCTCTTCTTTAATGGCTACAAACACAATGTCTTCATTAGCATCACCATCAGATTCCTCATTAGTGATACCACCATCAACAACAACAAGACAATCTCTTTTGCCTTTACCCTTATACTTCTTGAATTTTTCTCGTTTGTGCTCATTATCACCATTAGGACAGTTAGCAGCAATGGGTGCAATCTTGTTGTAGCATGCAAAACATTTCAAAGGTAATTTGCCTCTAAATTTACTTGTACCTCTAGGCAACCGCTTGGCCAACAATGCTTGAAGCTCAACTAAGTTATCTTCATCATCAACTTCTTTGCTAGATCTGGATTAATAACTATGACTAGCATCTCTACTTTTCCTCATAGATGGGTTAGAAACAAAAACTCTAAATGCAGACTCAGATTTTTGTACACTACCATCATAACCATTTAATTCAAAAGTAGTAAGCTTGCCAATGATGGAGTCAACAGTTACCTTAGTTTTGTCAATGGACTTCAGCTACTGAATAGCTACAACTCGGATACCGTAGATCAGTAGCAAGGTTCTCAGTACCTTATTGATCATAGTGGAATCTCCGAATTTACCTCTTCAAATCTTAATTTCACCAAATATCTCTTTTATCCTTTGACCATACTACTAGATATTCTCACCTTAAGCCATTTGCATGTCATCAAAATTTCCTCTTAGATTCTCTTCTTTAGCAATCTTAACATGTTCATCACCGTTATAAATCTCTTCAAGTTTTTTTGATACCTCATATGGAGTTTCAAGACCATGAACATCTACATATTCTATATCAGACAAAGAACAGATAATAGCCTCCAATACTTGATGATTTTCTTGTTTCTCTTTCTTTTGCTCATCAGTCAACATCCCAGTAGGTGCAACATACTTAGTATCGACATGTTCCCAATACTGACTTCCCAAACTCTTGATATAAATTTTCATTCTATCACTCCATATCCTGTAGTTCTCTCTATTAAACTTCAAACCTTCCTTCTTCATCATGATCTGTAGATCTTTACCTCAAGTTATTAGGCTTAGACCTTAGAGGACTTGAAATGCTTTGATAACAATTGATGGTATGATGAAAGAATAAGTATCCGATCAACTAATGCGAGGGGGGGGGGGCGAATCAGTAGATAGAAAAAACTGATACAAACTTCACCAATCTCAAAAATCAATCTCTCAAAGTAAACTTAGAACAATACCTCTGTCAATATAAAAACTCATAGGATAAACTGGTTGACTGTTACAACAAATTAACAGTAAAAAACTTCTTCATATCTCAATACTTCCTGTTATTGTGACTTATCAAAATAGTCAAGTAGTTAAGTGAATCAACCATGAAAACATAACCACAAAAGCATTCACCACTTGACACAAATATTTTTGACGTGGAAACAAAAATAGGTAAAAACCATGGTGAGATGGGACTCACAAGATAACTATCTGAACTATTCTGAAGGTCCCCTTGTTAGGAGCCTAGCCTGCTAAAGCTTTACAAAAATTCCTATTAAGAACTTATCCTATTAGGAATCATCTGGTTAAGGGATTGACTACAAATGCCTTGTTAGAAGAAATACCCTGTAAGGAGTAACCACGGTAGAGAATTTGAAAATACAATCTAATGGACCACATTGTTAGAGGATTTGAATAACACTAAACTTGTTAGAGCTTACCCGGTAAGGGAATTTCAATTCTGTTGTAATTGTTAGAAAACAACAAGAGTTTGTTGATATGTCTGAATATCACTACACTTGCTTGATCAGATCCATTTCATGCTCCTATCTGCCTTTACTCAAACTGTAGATACATCATTTGGTTCGACAACCACACACTCAACTAATCTGTGTCTATCTCTTTGCCAACTCATTAAACTAAACAACTTCATCAACCTTATAAACAAATCAATCAGTTCTGTAACACAACAAAAACCTAATTCTCATTGAGATTACAAACAAATCGGTTCAAGTATGACTAGTAGATTACATTGAAATCTCTGAACATCAATCAAGAAAACCTTGATTGCTCCTTGATCACCACTTCATCAAACTTAGTAACTCATCAGGTGCTTTGCATTAGATGCAATACATTTTCTCATTGCCTAGACAAAAACCATTACAACAACTCGCCAAAATCTCTTGGAATTGTCTTCATACAATAATCATACGTGTCATAATCATTACCACTCATCATTAGATCATAAACCAATATAGCCAATTCACCAGACTTAATCGGTTAGGGTTTATTAAAAACAATAGGTAGGGTTTACCAGTTACATCAATAGATAAGGTTTACACTGGTTACTGATTCAGTCCACAAATTCTTCCTACTGGTTATAGTAACAACATTAGAACAATATCAACAATATCATTATCAGTTAATTGACATCAATGACAACATAGCATATCATTAATGAAATATTCATGCAAATGCCAACAATATCCTTTTTTCATGAATGTTTACTTTTCCTTACTTTAGCTTGCATATGCATGTAGTGTCATATGACTGCTAAAGTGGGGGCTAAATGTAGTGTCATAAATTGTACACCCTTGCTAGGGTTGTACAATTCTATGCTTAGTTTAGCATCTGCCTTGGTGTGTGTGCATCTTGCATTGTAATTTCCCTTTAAGATTTTAATTAATTAATTTAATTAAATCTAAAGTCATATTTCATCACTTCATACATCATAAATTTGGGTGCTTTATGCTAAGTGTGCCCCTTTTTATTTTATTCTTCCAATAAATCATTAAATCATAAACCCTAATTATGTCCTATTTTGACCTTTAAGGCCTGATTTTGCATATTAAAACATCTCAAAATAAACTTTAACTTTGGAATTGGCTCTAATATCATCATATCCAACCATCCTGAAAATTTGATGAAAAGTTGGTCAGACCGGGTGCACTTTGAACCTGGTCCCCGATATTTTTCCCGAAATTTTGGGAGCATAGTTCTATGATATTATAATTATTAACCCCAAGAAATTGGTTGGAAATTTAAATTCTAGGTCATGCTAAAGATGAAATTAAGATCTAGGGTTTCATACCTAGGAGCTCTCTTTCTTTATTTGAAGGCATCTTAGATCTATCTACGAAAAGGAGTTTTTGGCGAAAAGAGCTAGCAATCACAAGGAGCCTTCTATGTACTGAAAGTGAAGCTTATGTGGAGTCTTAAACAACATTCAAAAAAATTAATCAAATATTCATCAGGCATTCATCATCAATTAGGAGCCTTGAAGACATTGAAGAATAATAAGAGATCTAGTGGATTACATCTCTCACTTTGGGATTGGTATGGCTTCATGTTATTTTCATGTCTTTGTATGACCTTCATTACATCAATTTGCACATTTACATTCACTCTTTACATAATTTAGAAAATTTTATTTGGAGCATTCTTATTTACATTTATATTTACATTTATATGAATTTAGGGTTTACTCTCCAAAGTGTAGTGTAGCTCTTGTTTCTTATCTTTCTCATTTTAGGGTCTTGCACACACACAAGATTCCTACACACACTATTTTAATATAGAAATAGGTTATTAGTTTAGGTGGAAATGAAAAAAATAAGGGTTTGACTAAGGCAAAACCCTACATAGCCACCCAAACCCTCTCTTTTCAGTTGCAGGTGCAAGTACAAGTACCTAGAAGGCTTCCTGGATTAGTAGAAGACACAAGAACTACCTTAAACTCTCATATTTTCCCCAAACCTTCTGGGATAGGGGCATGGAACCCTATTCTTTCCTAGGATAGGGGTGTGGCATCCTTGTCCCCCTCAATTTCAGTGGTTTTCAGTAGGGTGAGGGCTTAGGACCTTCAGATTGCAGTCTCTTAGTTGCAGCTTCCCGTCAGATAGAATAGGACTAGAGTGTGGCACTCTTGTCTAGGTTAGTTTGGATCATTTTTCAACACTAGGTACACATTCAAGTTCCTCCCCCTTCTCTTCTTTTAGTATTTTAGTTTTAGATCTCCAAGTTTCTTCAATTTTAGTTCATATACACTTCATTGTTCATCTCCTAGTCTAGTTGATCAATTTTTCACATCTTCCCTTCATTTACAACAAGAGGAATATAAACCCTAAGAGACAATCCTTGGATCTCTCCTTATCATAAGAATTAGAAAAATTTATCTTTCTCGCTACGCTCTTTCATATTCCCAATGTGTTGGCAAAAGTGGGATTAGGTCCTAGTCACCCGGTCTTGCTTTTTTCCCCTCCACAGGAACGTTTAGTTTTTTTCTCATAACTTCATCATATAAAGTTGAAAATGCGAAAAGAATATATTGTTCAAAATATTGTTTAGAGGGATATCTTATTTTGCAGGTGGTTTGATCATATTTTGCAGTAATTTTACATACCATGCCTCCAAATTTAGTCTTCATTTTTGCGCTTGTAGGGCCATATCTTGTACATCTAGTTTCCGTTTATTGACTTTCATACATCATTAGAAATATCTCAAAGTACTCTATCCATATATTAGTTCTACTTTTCTGGATTATGCTCTAGGTAAATTTTATTGAGATTTTTGTATTTTCAGTATATGCTCAATTACTTGGATATATTGGCACTTTGGATGCATTTTTTTGTTGGAAAGGGTTTTATTTGATGTAATTTATATGTACGGAGATTATTGGGGTCTAATAGTTTTATTTGATGAGGTATCATCAGTTTTTTTGTTCATCATTCAATTGCCTGCCTAGCTAAGGGCAATTATAGGTCTTGGTGACATGGCATCTTGACACATCTTAGGTAGCTAGATATGTTTCATTATTTGTATAGACTCATAGATGAACCAACAACTTCAAGAGCTGAATCAGCTTGGGGTAATCTCACAGACCATTTTATATGTGTGATTTGTTCTAGTGTTTATTAAGACAATATGTGTGCTATATTGGACCTTGAGTGTCCTTGCACACTTTAAGCTCGCCTTTGGGAAATATTTGGAGACCTTCATATCTCTCCATTTATAGAGGATAGTATAGCATATTGTCTTCTTTTAGTCACACATGTAAATTTCATGCTCTATGATGATACTATAGAGGAGCTTGATTATATCACAATTCTTGCATGTTCTAATGGATCATAGGCCTATATTCATGTTCCTATTCTTCACATGGAGATCCCATTTCAATAATCCCCATCTTTTGTTGTTCCTGATCAGATTTCTATTGGCTTGTGCATAGCCCCCATTGATTCAATACAACAAGATGTTGTTCTTCTAGACATATTTATTTGGGATTCGTATCTTACAAACATATCATCCATGTTTGTGGAGTCTCATATCATTTGAAATCTAAGACTCCACAAACATAAGATCTATATATGCTCATGTGATATATACTCATGGCAACACTCATGTGATATATAAGATCTACCCCTTTCCTAAACATCCATGCAGTTATATACATCTAGCGTACTCCCCTTGTGAAATACATCCATTTTTCACCGTAGCCCTTCCCCTTTCATATCAATGACAAAGAGGGGTGCCCACCAATGTTTTTGTAAAAATATATACATACTTGTTTCTATACATGCTTCAAAATGTCAGCATGGAGAGTCTTCAAAAATGAAAAATATGTGACCCAACCTTGTTTGAGAGAATCAAGAATGGAGGCGAATCCATTCAAGAGACTGGCATAATACTCAATTACTTGGGATTTAGTAGGATCCTCCTTGTGCAAAATTTTCTCTAACTTAATCAAAGTCCTACTAAAAGAATCAAGATATTAAAAAATTGCCTCCTCTAACTGCTTCTTGTCTTTATCATCAAAATAATCATAGAGTATAGAAATTTTATCCAAATTATCATCATTAATGATCTAATCAATAATACCTTGAGCTTCTAACTTCTTCTTACTGGTTCTTCTCTTTGTTTCCAGTTTAGACTGGTCATCTTCCTTAAGCTTCCACTTATGTACAATTGTGATTTTGGGAGTCTTCTAGGGAGGCTCCTTCTCAGGTTGTTTCTTCTATTCTTCCTTCTTTTCTTTCCCAACCACTACAAAAAAACCTTTCTTCTTTGCATCGTGTTTGATCTCTTCGCCAGATTGCCTAGCTAGCTTTTGTTTCCTCTTCACTGATTTCTTCGGCTTGGGGCTGTTAGGCTCACTGGATAGTGCTTCTGATTGTTTTGATGAATTTTTTGTAAGCGAGACCATATTAGGAGTTCCCTGAGCTACCTTCTTCACTTTCTCCTCTTTCGTCTTCTGCTTCATCTCTTCCTTCCTTCGGGATTCAAGGATTATGACTTTTTTCTCAATTTCTTCCCTATCATGACCTTCACTAATTAATGTCTCAATTGCAACCCTTGTCATCTTCTTTCTTATGGTGGGTGCAACTTATTCCTAGTGGACTTTTAAAACCTTCTCCTGAGTTGTTCCAATTTTTTTTCTTTCTCATCAAATGGAGCTTTCTGTAAATGTTGTGTATAAGCATCCAATGTGGCCTTATCCACTTCATATCCCATCAGCACGATCCAGACTATTATAGGCTAGACTACCTCCATCATACATTCATCTTTATTAACCATACAACAAATAGTATCTTTATATTTTTCTACAATTTCCTCTGGAATTCTAGCTCTATTTTTTATTTCTTCTTGGAAAGTTTTGAAAAATGCCCATAGATTAGCCTTTTGCTGTTTTTCACCTTGTTGATCTAATACTGGTTCAATTTGAGTAGCTACCATTCTATTAAAATCCCATTGAATCTTCCCATATCCTGGTATCTGTAGCATCATAAAATTGTGATGCTTACTATTTTGATAGTGTTTTAGGTCCTCACCCTAGCAACTACATTTCCCTACTCAATTGGGACCCCTCTCTACATTATCACTCCAATTATTCTCTTGTTTTATTCCCTACATCACCTTGTGACCCTATCTAGGCCCCAAAATAGGGAAAGATAGGGGCATTAAGCCCTTGTCCCCCTTAGATAGGGGAATGACACCCTTGTCCCCCCTCTTTGGGTGGCCCAAAAATAGGTCCATCTGACCCTTGGACCTAATTTTCTCTTTGGGATCTAGTTTCTCCTATGTCGGCCTTTGTTGAGATGAAAATTAACCCTCCAAGGAGAGTATAGAAGGGGATCCATTCCTCTCATTTTTACAAGAAGATATTATATAAGCAAAGATACGAAAAAATTAAGTAAACAAGTGGAAGACCTCCATTATCGTCATCAAGCATTCATCTTCAAGCATCCATCAAGTCTTCTTCTTCATGTATCTTCTTAATCCATTGGAGAAACATTACAACATTCATTTGCATGAATTTGTGTGTGTTAGGGTTGTGTTATGTTACATTCCATTTCATGCAACACTTGTGATTACATTCAAGGAGCAAAGCGACCATCATCATCATCAAATTGCATATCTACAAGGTATACATTTCCATTATTTGCATTTAAGAATTTGCAATTAATTTCTTTTAAGGTTGATTCCTCAATCAAGGTTTGACTAAGACAAACCTCTCTTCACAACCCTTCTTTCCTTTTTTCTATGTGTAGATTTTCATAGACAAGAAAACGCTTTTTGACTCACAGATTTTTCGGAGGACCAGGTGCAACTTCAACCCGATCCTAATGATTTTTCTCCAAATTTGCAGGGTAGATCTGTATCAGTCTAAATATCTCATATCTGAAGTTACAATGTGATCCCAAATCGGTAGCTCCTTATTTGACCCATTTTATCTTCATTTTCTACATAGTCAACAAATCAACTCTCCCACTTACAAAAGATGCTAAATTGCATTTCACCCTTGCAATTCACTTAGGATTCAAATATTTATTCACTCTAGGGTTTGGGTTAGTGGATTCAACCCCTCTTTTGAATTTAAAGTATCTATCAAGTAAAAATCATCCTAGTGATTTCCTTTCTCTCTCCTAGGTGGGGAATTACTAGGCTTCAATTTTCCACTTTATATTTTGGTAAACCTGATGTCTTACAATTATGATTTTTGTTTTCAATTCTGCGTGTATGCAATTTATAATTAAAATTTTCATTTACAAGTTTGATTTTCTTGCTCATTAAAACCCTAATTTTTAATTTCAAAATTGATCTTGTCAATTGTTTAATTTGGATAAATTATTTCAGATCTGAGCACTTTTTCAATTTAATAATTCAAAATTTCATCTACAAAACAAATTTCATAATTAATTTCTAAAATTAAGTGGTTAATTTAAAAAACCCTAAGTTTTTAAAGATTTTTTTTAAAAAATCGAGGTTGTGGGTTATTTAAATTTTGGATTGACCTCTTCAAATTCACTTTCTAATTTCAATTTAAATTCAAAATTGCAATCTTAGATCAAATTTCAATCTCAAATTTAAATTTTAAAATTAAATGGTTAATTAAACAAACCCTAATTTTTAAATTTAAATTAATTTTGTGCATTTCCCAATTTTTCAATTTCCAATTTCCAATCTTAGATCTATTTTCAAATTTAAATTTTAAAATAAAGTGGTTCTTTCTACAAGACCCTAATTTTGGATTTAATTTACTTGAGGAAAATCTCAAATTTAAATCTTAAAATTAAGTGGTTAATTAAATAAACCCTAAATTTTAAATTTAAATCAATCTTGTGCATTTCCAAATTTTTCAATTTCCAAATTTTAGTCTTAGAGCTAATTTAAAATTTGAAATTAAGTGGTTCTTTTTTGCAAGGCCCTAATTTTAGATTTAATCTATCGTGGACAGTTTTAAATTTAAATTTTTAAATTAATAGGTTAATTAAAAGAGCGCTAATTTTTAAATTTAAATTAATTACTTCAATCTCAAATTTTAAAATTAAGAGGTTATTTCCTTAAGGCCCTAATTTTAAAAATTTAAGCTCTTTTGGATAATTTTAAATTTTAAATTAAGAGGTTATTTTTTTTACATAATCCTAATTTTTAATTTCAATTTCCTAGGATGTTGCATTATTGCTCTTTATTATTTCAATCAATTTGTTCATTTAATTGAGTAATCATTTTTCCTAGAAGTTTGCATTATTCAATTATTTTGCACATTTCAAATTTCAAATTCAAATTTGCAATTTCAAATTCAATTTCAAATTTCTAATTCAAAATCTATTTTCCCTCTACTCAATTTTCTATGCATGTATGGGGTGAAAATTATTATGGTTAAATGACATATGAGTTTCTTGTTTGATCATAAATGAATATGGAGTTCTTATCTTATTTTTCTAATTCAATTTCAAGTTACATCAAATATGTTCATGATGTTCCCTTTCATGCATATTATGATAATTTAGTTTTCCCTTTTATTCATACCTATGATTTACCCTCTCACAAAATAAAATCATTAATGAGGGAACATTGGTGCAAAAGGGGAATATGGACTCTTCTTTGAAAGATCTCCCTCATAAAGATGAATCTTTGGAGAATTGTGTTCCTTCTTCTCCTAAAAACTACCTCCCTCATAAGGATTACTTGGTGTAAGAGGATGATATTATGGCTACTTATCCTAGTGATACAATACCTTCTTTTCATGATCTTCCCCCTAGAGATGAATCATTCATTACATATGTGAGTCCCTTTCCTAATCACAAAGATGTCTTAAAGAAAGAAGATGAAATTATTAGTAATTTTCTCAATTTTCTTCTTTCTCAAGATGTATCCTTAGAGAAAAAAGAACCTAGTCAAGTTAATACCATTTGTGCTTCTAGTTATAAGATCCCTAGACCTAAGAAACCTCCTAATATCCTACAAGCTACAAAATACATATGTGAAAGAACTACTATGGAAAAGGGAACTAGAGGAAAAATATGGTTCTGAACTACATCAATCATTTAATGTTGGCATAAAAAAGAAAGATCCGAATATTTCTTTTACCTCCCTTCCTTCCCCCCCTCATTCTACAAAACATGTTGATAGAGAACCTAGTCTTGTGAAAAATATTCATGGTATCTTAGCTAATATTTCCCTTTAGGATTTAATTAAAAATTCACCTTCATATCATAAGTTAATCCAAGAAGCCTTACAAAGGGTGGTTCCTCATCATTCTTCGAAACCAAATGATATCACATTCTCACAAGATGAATTGCATTCTATAGAAGTTAAAAATAGAGATGATTCCCCTATGATTACATTTTGCATTTATGAACAAAAGATAAGAGGTGCTTTAGTTGATAATGGGTCAACTCTAAACATTTGTTGTGTTGAGTTATTAGATAAGATAAATTGGGATTATTCTTCTATTCAACTCGATCATCTTTGTGTGCACGACTTTGATAATGTTCCTAGAGAGTCACTTGGTATAGTCATATTACCTATTACAATAGGGCCCATGACTTTTCCTACTCCTATTCATGTCATGCCGAACCATCTTTATTATAACCTTCTTCTAGGTAGACTGTGGATTAATGCTATGAAAGTAGTCCCTTGTACCCTTCATCGCATAATCAAGTTCATATATAACAATGAACGTCACTCAATAAAGGTTGATTCTAGTCCTTATAAGTTCACTCATGATGAAGTGGGATATCTTCCCCCCTTTAGTACTATGATTCCTTCAGCAACACCATATCCTATTAAAGATGGTTCTAAAAATAAAAATTGGGGTACAAGAGACTTTACACGCTCCACCAATAGATACAAGACCCCTCAATTTATGATTTAAGCCTCTGTGAAGCATTTTGTGTCTTTTATCCAAGATTCTAAACTAATTTTCACTTCTCCTTCTAACACATGTCTTGATAGGAGCAATTACAATGGAGGAGTTCTAAGATGTGTGCAACAAAGTCTTGAAAGTCATGAGAAATCACACTTTCCCTTATCAACATCTTCTTCTCCATTGTCCTGTAAACCCACACCTTCTCATTCTAATTTTGAGTTACAACAATAAAATGTGTAGACTAATCTTCTAAATTTCAACTTAATATCTCTTGTTTGTCCTAAACGAAGAATAAAACATAAAAAAGACTCTCTAACTTCTTGTTTTTATAAATATCATCAAACCCATGGCCATTCTACTAATGAGTGTCAAGCGTTGAAAACACAAATACAACATTACATTGATTCAGGCATGTTAAAAATAACATTTGATAATGAATGGCATATTCATCTTGATCATTTAAAATAACATTCAAGTTCCTATTATGTTGCTACTCACTATGTGAAATAGTTAGCCTACCTATTAAGGGCTCCTTGTCATTCATGGTGGTACAATTTAAGGTGCAATCATACTTAGTGAGCAATGTAATAGTCTATTTATTTTTTCCTCTATGCTTGGGGGGAAAAAACATTTGTTTTCCTCTTTCTAAGCTTTCACTATTTTCTTTATGGAGTACATTATTCATAAACTTGATGTCCTTTCTTGAATGGATTTTTCCTTCTTGCAAACGCATGTCTGTTCCTTGGTTAGGACATATTCCTTTCTTGAAACTATACATCTCATATAAATAATTTTTCTCTCGAATTTGTGTAATTCTTCTCATTGTCCTACACTTGGGGGGCAATGATCTCTCTCTCTCTCTCTCTCTCTCTCTCTGTAAGGATCCACTCTTTCCTATTTTGCAGATGGTGTGAGTTTTATTGCTTGATGTCATTCCTTGTGTGAAGTTATTGTTGTTTGCTTAAGGGTTCTCCCTTATACAAGAGCTGTAGCTCCCTGACTACAATCTCTTTCATACTTGGTAATGTACTATAATGTCCTAAAATTGTGACACTTGCAATTTCGACTGCATTTGGGTCTTCACAATGGCGATGCAACACGGAACCTGAAAGGAGACCCCGAAACTTGTTCATGACACCAAAAAACTGCATTTCTTAGCACCCTGGCCTAATCCTCCTTGCACCCCGCTGTCCCTGGAGGTGGGACCATGGAGCCCAGCACCCTAGTCCTTCAGGACTAGGGCGCCCAGTGCCCTGGTCCCCGAGGACCATGGCGCCCAGCGCCCTGGTCCCTGGCCCTATTTTGGGCCCGGTCTCTTTTGGGTCTCAGGTCTTTATGTTTGCAAATTGGAAAATAACATTTCCTGGTTGGCCTAAGGTCGGGAAAATCAGTCTTTTAACCCTAATTGGCAAGTATATAAACTACATTTCCTCTCTCAAAAAGGGAGGAGGGCATATGTGAGCAAGGCGCGAAAGCAATATTCAAGCATTCAAACATTCAAGCATTCAAGCATTCCTTCAAGCAATTGAGCATTCTAAGTCTCCATTCAAGGCTAAGTGTTGCATTCAAGACAAGGATTCAACCATTGAAGAGGAGATCACTTACAACACATTACATACTACATACATTACACCTTTGCATGTAAGAATACAAACATTCTTACAAGAAGGTATCAGTACTTGTTTACATTACAAAACATTTACATTTACAGCATTCTCATTTCTTGGTTAATTCCAAAATCGGGGTTTGACCTAAAGGCAAACCCCTCATCCCTAAACCCCCAATCGTCCTCTCTTTTCTATGTGTAGGTTGCAGGTACGCAGCTGTAATTGAAGATCTGGAATCCTTGTGCAGAGACGAACAGATCCCCCTTCGTTTCGCGGATTTTTCGGAGGACCGTGTGCACGCCGGGCACCATCGTCGCGTCAACTTTCGCTCAAATTTGCAGAAGAACACCGTCTCGACATTTTACTGCTAATTCTAGGTCTGCAGCTTCATATTATATCCCTATCTCTGTTTATAAGCGAATATTTCCCACTTTACATGCATTCCTAGTTCAATCTTTCTATCTACATTTCTTTACAAAAGAGGGTATCCTTGATGTCTTAACCCTTGAAACTCATATAGAATCCAATCTTGCATTGCGTGGGATTGGATCTTGTGGGTTTCAACCCCTCTTTTGAATGTAAAGTCTCTCCTAAGTGAAAACCATCAACCCTAGTGACTCTCCCTTCTCTCTCCTTGGAGTTGGGGAGGGGAGAACGACTAGGGTTCGATTTTCCGCTTTACATTTTGGTGAACCCGACGTGAACATCCTCATTCTGATTATTCATGGTTAGATCTGAAAATGTTGCTTCCCTAATTACATTTCCATGTTTGATCTTTTGCAAATTTTAGAGGTTGATTGCATAAAAACCCTAAAATTTTCTTTTTAAGTAATTAAACTTGTGAAATGTTTAATTGTTAATGCTTGTTTCAGATCTACCCTTCTATTGCAAATTATCAAATCATATTTGTGCTTTAATTTTGAAAATTAAGTGGTTAAGTGTCAAAACCCTAATTTTTAAAACCTCCTTGATTCAACCTTTGACTGATAATTTCACTAATCAAAACACCTCCAAATCGGCTGTAACTTTGGATTCCACAATAAAATCACAATATCTTTTATCCCTGAAAATTTGGAAAAAAGTTGCGAGGACCGTGTGCACCCCGAGCGCCATCGTCCCCGACATTTTTTCCAAAATTTCAGGAGCTAGATCTTACTGTATTTTTCTGCTAAAATCCAGAATTTTGGCTGATTTTATCAATTTTAACACCTTCAAAATTAAAGTCAAAGTTGGTCTAGCGATTGCTTGGATTGAGGCTTCTAATCATTCAAAAATTGTTGAAATTAAAATTTTTATCAAAATTGTGTTTCTTACAGTCCTAAATCTGAAAAGTGTGTTAGCATTCATTCGAAATTTCAGTGCTTTATTCAAATTTTTGTAGTTTGTGACTTTTGAAATTAAGTGTTTAATTGCAACAACTTTGATTTCCACTTTCAAAATTCGAATTTTGCGTGAAATCGATTCAACTTTTAAATTTCAAAGCTTGCATTTCTTTCAGCATTCCCTCTAAAATCATAAAATTCAAAATTTCAGTTTCCCTCTCTTTTTCAAAATTCAAATTTTGCATTTTTCAACAATCTTGGTAGGGTTCAATTTTGAGATTGCAACTTTAATTTGGCCTATCTACAGATCGTAAAATCACTCAATTTTTTCAGATTAGCTTTAAAATCATCATAACTTTCATCCCTGAAAATTTCAAAAAAAGTTGCGAGGACCATGTGCACTCCGAGCGCCACGGTCCCGGACATTTTTTTTGAAATTTCAGGAGATTGTCCTAATTGCATTTTTCAGCTTAAATCTAGGAGATTGGCTGATTTTATTGAAATTTGCTACCTCTAAAATTCAAAATCTTCTCTCTCTCTTTAGTGCATGAGTTTTACAACAATAAGCCCTACTTACACTATTCCCATTAGACGAAGCCTTAAAATTAAGTCTTTCCAAGGTGTAATTACCGAGGAGATGGAACCTAATTTGAATGGCCTTTTTAACGAGGACATGGGTAATTCCTCTAATCCTCTTAATGATGAAGAAGCTCTCCATGAGGTTTCTGTAGAACAAGTTTCGAAATTGGATAACCAATTTGATGATTTTCGACAATGGATGTCTCAAGAATACCCTGATAGCGAAGCTCTTTCATTAATTGAGGGTCTAAAATGTATGGTTCAAAGTGATAAGAATGGAATTGATATTTTGCGTGGTATTGCACACATTGTGGATTTGAATGTGATGCCTATGAAGAGTTGTGCTGAAACTTTAGGTTATACACAACCACCTACTCAAGTTAATCATTCTATTCCTTTGACAACTCCTATTGCTAGTATACCTACTTTTACATCAAACATAATGACTACTTCAACACAAGACATTCCTCCTATGATCACTAGTCATGGGGGCAATCCCTCTTCTTCAATCAACCCTTTTCCTTCATTCAATCCAACTTCTTCATTCATTCCTTCAATGAGTGTTCCTATTATATCACCACAAATGAACATGACGCAAGGGGGCAATTCGTTTAATCATTCCATTCCTCCTTGCAGTGTTCCTCCTATCCAATCATCTCCTATGACTAACTATCATAGTGTCCCACCACCTTACTCTCTACCTTCTTTCAATAACATAACACCTCCATCACAATATAACACGTCTAATATGAACTCTTCGACTGAAGCGACCATTAACAATCTTGCACAAACTGTCTCTTCTTTACAGCAACAAATTGCCTCTATGAATCAATCTAAGTTTAGTGTGCCCACATTTGATGTTGCGAGCCCACTTTCTCTTGACATTGTTCAAGCTATTCCCCCTAAACATGTTGAAATTCCGCATTTGGAGCTTTATAATGGTAAGGGTGATCCTCTAACACATGTTAAGACCTTTCAAACAATATGTACTGATTTTGCTTATGACCAAAGGTCGCTTGCAAAACTATTTACTAGAACATTAAGAGATAAAGCCCTACAATGGTATTTCTCATTGCCTTCTTATTCTATTACTTCTTTCGAACAACTTGCAAATGCTTTTATTCAACAATTTCAAAACAATATAAGTCCTAAAGTTACTTTGATTGATTTAATGCATTGTAAACAAGGTGTTAAAGAAAAAGTGACTGATTTCATTGGTAGATATAAGCATTTGTATGCTCAAATTTCCTTTCCAGTGCCTGACAATGATATTCAAAGAATCTTTATTTCTAATTTACAAAAAGATATTAGAGAAAAGCTCCTATTTTCTGAGTTTACTTCTTTCCAACAGTTGTGCGCAACTCTTCACATTTATCAACTGACTGTGAGTCAAATGGAACAAGCAAATCCTATGACTCTGAGTGATAAGGGTGATAGTAGTCAACAACCATTTGGGAAGTTTAAACCGAACAGAGAGTCCATTAAATTCAATGAAAACATCATCAACAACAATGTGAATGTAGCATCAGGTGTGCCTCCTATTTCTAAGTTTTTCAGGAAAGAAAGAAAGTTTACTCCTTTGAATGAATCATTGCATAGTATTATGAATAAGTTATTGGAACAAAATGTGCTTACTCTTCCTCCTATAAGGCAAATAGATCCTGCAAAGATTAATTCCCCCTATTTTGATAACAAATCTTTTTGTCAATTTCATCGTCATCCTGGGCATGATACTGAAAAATGTTTTGCTTTAAAAGGTAAAATTCAAGATTTGATTGATAATAATACTATTTCTATTTCTGGAGTGAATGATAAAGGCAACACATCTGTAGCTCCTCCTAACCAAAATCTTAAGATTTTCACTGATCCATTGCCTTCTCATACCTCTAATGCGATTGATACTAATGATTCCTCTGTCTCACCTGATGATCTCGTGTCTATGACTCCGAATGTGATTAACTTTGTGGAACAACAGAAAATCCCTAAAGAACCTTCCATCACATTTGATTCCAGTGAAACTATCAGGGCACCTGATGGTCCTTTATATATAGTTGCAAAAGTCAAGAATACACCTTTCCGTGGAGTGCTTATTGATCCTTCTTGTATGGTTAATTTCATTACTGAAGAATTTCTTTTTACTTTGCAATTGAATCAAGTAATCTATGACGAAACAAATGTGGTTGTGAAACTATTTGATGCATTTTCTTCTCCTGCAATTGGTTCTATTACATTACCTATTGAGGTCCATAACAAATCCCTTGATGTGGACTTTCTTATTATTCCATCATCTGAACAATTTCGTGTGAAGCTAGGCTATCCTTGGCTATCTTCCATGAAAGCTATTGCTTCTCCTATTCACAAGAGTTTGAAATTTCCCCATAATGGTGAAGTTGTTACTGTCAATCATAGTCTCTTTAAACCAGCTGAAAGAACTTCTAGCATTCCTATTGATTACTTTTGGCCTGAACAATTCCAATCTCTTCCTCTGCGAAGTGATCATCTTTTCAAATCTTATCAAAAGTGGAAAAAAGATATGATCCTATCTCTAAGTGAACCTAGAACACCCAAACTTGACATTCCTATCATTCTTGAGAAGGAAGTTCTTCCTTTGAAAGATAAAACTAATGTCTTTCCTCAAGAAGATTCCCAACCCATTCCTATGGATGTGACTATGCCTATATCTAATAAACTTCCTAAAAGTAGACCTATACCTCCTCGTCATGATGGGCTTGGTCTCCTTCCTAAACCAAATATTCCTCCCTTATATGGAGCAGTTCCTCCTCCTTCCTCTTATGGAGAGAAGAGACTTTCCTCTTCTCCTATTATTCAACCTAAGAGACCACAACCTAAACACCCAAGTGATAAGGATGAGAACATTCCTCCTCCTCAATCTCCTAATCTTCCTACTAAGACTAGACGAAATCGTTCTGCACGTGAACGCCAATGAAAGCATCGTCTTAGAGCTCAGGCAGTTGCTTCTCAAACTTTTCAATCCCCAAAAACACCTTCAGCCAGTATTATTCCATTTTCTCCTCAGCTGATGATTGAGCCAAAATCTCCTAAACATAAGATGCATGATGGTCTTGATCCTGTGCGAGTTAAAGACCCTATTTTTATAAATCTTGATGATGATATAGATGAAAATGTTATTCATGATGAAAATGTTACTCCTGTTCATTCTGATAGTGAATATGAATATGAATATGTTGATAACCATCTATCTAACGAATTTTATAAAGCACTTATCCTAGCTCCTAGACAAGAACAACGTGGCGTGGAACATGAACATAGCCCTTGTTTGGATCTTGTGATAGCTCCATCTGCTGTGTTGGATGTTCCTCCTCTAGCGTGTTTCCTACCTTCCCGAAATATTGATCAGCAAGATCGGGGGGTAGATGACGTGCTAGACTAGTTTCATTAGCATAGCAGACTCTCTCCTCCTCTCTTTTGTTACTTCTTCTATGTGTTACTCTCATTCTTCTATTTGTTGTCCTTAGTGTTGTCTACTTGAGGATGATGCAAAGCATTGAGATCTCTTTTGGTCTCTCTCATGTTGACTCAAAAGACACATGTGTTCCCTTCTTCTAGGTGACCGTCCTTGATTGGGGAATGAAGAACAATTATGCATACATACATATGATATACATGAATTATCATACAGCATACTGACCCCGAGGAAAGCAAAGTCACCTTGTGCTTTGTGTTTTGTGTCTATTATCCTTGGGCTTATCTCACACTTGGGGGCTAAATCCTTGTGATAACGTGCTCCTTTCTCATTCCTTATATGTATCACTACCTTAAAGCAATCACCCCCGGTGAGGCGTGTGCGATCACTTTAACGTAGGGGGGCATACATCCCATTCATATCTTTTCAAGATACTTGAAAATTTCTTGACAAATTTAGCTTTGCCTTGAAAATTTTTGATATCTTTCTTACATGACTCATAGTGAGGGAACCTTACTACTGATAGTCATGGTTCTTCCTCGTGATCTTCCCTTTTACTTTATCAATCGAAGTTGTAAGATCCTTAGTCCACTGGGGGCTTGGTGTATCTTTCCTCCTTGACGTGGTGAAAGTCTTTCAATGTTGTTTCCTTGTACTTTACCGGAAGTATCAGTGTACGCTTATACTCCCGCCAAAGTGGGGGCTAAATGTAAAGTCCTAAAATTGTGACACTTGCAATTTTGATTGCATTTGGGTCTTCACGATGGCGATGCAACACAGAACCTGAATGGAGACCCCGAAACTTGTTCATGACACCAAAAAACTGCATTTCTCAGCACCCTGGCCTGATCCTCCTTGCACCCCACTGTCCCTGGAGGTGGAACCATGGCACCTAGTGCCCTGGTCCTTCAGGACTAGGGCGCCCAGCGCCCTGGTCCCCCAGGATTATGGTGCCCAGCACCCTGGTCCCTTGCCCTATTTTGGGCCCGGTCTCTTTTGGGTCTCGGGTCTTTATGTTTGCAAATTGGAAAATAACATTTCTTGGTCGGCCTAAGGTCGGGAAAATCAGTCTTTTAACCCTAATTGGCAAGTATATAAACTACATTTCCTCTCTCAAAAAGGGAGGAGGGCATATGTGAGCAAGGCGTGAAAGTAATATTCAAGCATTCAAACATTCAAGCATTCAAGCATTCCTTCAAGCAATTGAGCATTCTAAGTCTCCATTCAAGGCTAAGTGTTGCATTCAAGACAAGGATTCAACCATTGAAGAGGAGATCATTTACAACACATTACATACTACATACATTACACCTTTGCATGTAAGAATACAAACATTCTTACAACAAGGTATCAGTACTTGTTTACATTACAAAACATTTACATTTACAACATTCTCATTTCTTGGTTAATTCCAAAACTAGGGTTTGACCTAAAGGCAAACCCCTCATCCCTAACCCCCCAATCATCCTCTCTTTTCTATGTGTAGGTTGCAGGTACGCAGCTGTAATTGAAGATCTGGAATCCTTGTGCAGAGACGAACAGATCCCCCTTCGTTTCACGGATTTTTCGGAGGACCGTGTGCACGCCGGGTGCCATCGTCCCGTCAACTTTCACTCAAATTTGTAGAACAGCACCATCTCGACATTTTACTGCTAATTCCAGGTCTGCAGCTTCATATTATATCCCTATCTCTGTTTATAAGTGAATATTTCCCACTTTACATGCATTCGTAGTTCAATCTTTCTATCTACATTTGTTTACAAAAGAGGGTATCCTTGATGTCTTAACCCTTGAAACTCATATAGAATCCAATCTTGCATTGTGTGGGATTGGATCTTGTGGGTTTCAACCCCTCTTTTGAATGTAAAGTCTCTCCTAAGTGAAAACCATCAACCCTAGTGACTCTCCCTTCTCTCTCCTTGGAGTTGGGGAGGGGAGAACGACTAGGGTTCGATTTTTCCACTTTACATGTACATCTATAATAAATTCACCCATCCCCATTGGGATAAAATTGAGTCATCCTTCATCAAGAATCCCCTTCAGCTAGCAATAGGAGGAAGGATTTAATTATTACCCTATTCTTTGCTTTGTTCTAGAAGATGTTATATTTGTCTAAGACAACTCCTCTTGGGGGGTATATGTCTTTTAACAAATATCTCTTCTCCTTGAAGGATATCATTTACACTTACAACAAGATATCTCTTTTCAACTATCTTATCCTTTCTTGAAGAGTATTCACTCTCTTGCTTGGATTTATAACATTGTTGCATAATGGATATCTTCTTTGTGTTGAAGGTAGGTATCATTGTTCTGCTATCTTTAATATATAAAAATTAAATCATGTTGACATCTTAAGGTGGGGGGGGGGGGAACCCACACTACTCCTTTTGTATTATATTTCTCTTGTGCATTCTATCTCTTATACAGTGGGTCATTCTCAGAACTAGAGGGAAACCTCTTAGAGAGAGATGTTTTCAATTTTCTCTTATACAGTGGGTCATTCTCAGAACCATAGGGAATCCTCTTAGAGAGAGAAGTTACCACTTTTCTCTTATATAGTGGGTCATTCTCAAAACAAGAGGGCTACCTCTTAGAGAAAGATATCACAACTTTCTTGAAATTTGTACTCTACATCTTATATAGGTTGTATCATACTCAGGCATAGACTCCTTTGAGGTTCTTTGAAACTCACTTGCACACACGCGCATGAGGTTGAGTGGAACTATCAGTGTTCACACTCTTCTCCCTTACATGGATCACCTAGACAGAATCTAGGGGCTAGTTTTCCATGTCTTTTTTTCTCCATGGATCACCTAGTTCTAGGGGAAAGATGTACATGGTTCCTTTTGGTCTCCTTTCTTCTCATGGATCACCAAAGTGTGTATTCATGTTCTCTCTCTTCTTTCTCTCATGAACTCATATTTTTGCTATTGATGGTTCATGGATGATGTCATCTTTTCTATTTAATGTGATTATATGTGTTCATGGCAGTTAATGTTTAAAGAATGATATTAGTTTATTGAGATATTTTTCATATCGAGGTCCCTTTGACTAGTTGACTTGAGGTCTTAAGATATTAGCTTTTTTTATGTACCTCTTTATGTGCACTTGCATAGTTTTAGTGTTATAAGATTCTAAGATTGGGGGATTGGTTACTCGATGCTAGTGACATCTTATACTCCTTGTGATCATGCTCTACATGTCTCACCTTCATCTCCTTTTATTCTACTTTACTGATAGTATTGGCATAAGCCATACTCCCGCTAAAGTGGGGACTAAATGTGGCATCATAAAATTACATCCCTTGCAATTTTGACAATGTTTTAGGTCCTCACCCTAGTGAATACATTTCCCTACTAAAATGGGACCCCTCTCTGCATTATCATTCTGAGTCTTCTCTTGTTTTGGCCCCTACATCACCTTGTGAACCTGTCCAAGCCCCAAAATAGGGTAAGAAAAGGGCATTGTGCCCCTATCCCCCTTGGATATGGGTGTGGTGCCCCTATCCCCCCTCTTTGGGTGGCCAAAAAATGGATCCATATGACCCTTGGACCTAATTTTCTCTTTTGGATATAGTTTCTCCTCTATCGGCCTTTGGTGAGATGAAAATTAACCCTCCAAGGCAAGTATAAAAGGGGATCTAGTCCTGTCATTTGCATAATAAGAGATTAGATAAGGAAATATAAGAAAAAATTAGGTAAACAAGCAGAAGATCTCCATTATCATCATCAAGCATTCAAGTCTTCAAGCATCCATCAAGTCTTCTTCTTCATGTGTCTTCATTCATCCATTGGAGTAACATTACAATATTAATTTGCAAGAATGTGTTTGTGTTAGGGTTTTTTCATGTTACATTCCATTTCATGCAACAATTGTGATTACATTCAAGGAGAAAAGCAACCATCATAATCAAATTGTAGATCTAGAAGGTATACATTTCCATTATTTATATTTAATAATTTGCAATTACTTTCTTTCAAGGTTGATTCTTCAATCAGGGTTTGACTAAGGCAAACCCCTATCCACAACCCTTCTCCCCTTATTTTCTATGTGTAGGTTGCAGGTGTGCAACTGTAATTGTAGATTTCACCTTCATTTTGAGAGACGGAAAAACCCTTCTTGAATTGTGGATTTTTCGGAGGACTAGGTGCAACTTGAACCCGGTCCTGATGACTTTTCTCCAAATTTGTAGGGCAAATCTGTATCAGTCTAAATATCTTAGATCTAAAGTTATAGTGCAATCCCAAATTGGTAGCTACTTATTTCACCCATTTTATCTTCATTTTTTGCATAGTCAACAAATCAACTCTTTCACTTACAAAAGAGGGTAAATTGCATTTCACCCTTTCACTAGGATGATTTTCACTTGATAGATAATTTATATTGAAAAGAGGGTAAATTGCATTTCACCCTTTCAATTCACTTAGTATTCAGATCCATATTCACTCTAGGGTTTGGATCTAGTGAATTTAACCATTCTTTTCAATGTAAATTATCTATCAAGTGAAAATCATCTGGGTGATTTCCTTTCTCTGTCCAAGGTGGGGAATCACTAGGGTTCAATTTTCCACTTTACAATATCATATTTAAAAAATAAAATGTTAAGCATATGATGAAAGAACCATAATAGAATGAATTCTTCATATCTTACTTTATTTTATAGAGCTTGGTCATTAACTCCTTCAGCATCTCACTACATAGGTCATAATGTGCATCTTCCTTAATCATCTGAAGTGCAATGAGGATGTTGTTTGCAAAGAAAAAGTTTAGCCGATTTGACTGATAAACTTTATAACCAATTACCATTGCTACAAATTTTACATCAATATCCCTGATATCATCAACTCTCATCGATCTATCATCAAAGGTGGCACCAGTGAGTTTGCATAGTTTGGTGTTAGAAAGTTCTGACCTCAACCTTGGAAAGCCTCTGACCTTATGAATGCATGTGATATTCTTGATGACTTCCTCAATAATTTTGTATGATCGGTCCAACCACATGAATTCACCATGAATATTGCTGAGGATATATTTGACCCATTTATCTTTGTCAAAAGTAAAAAAAACCATGAATTGGGTAAAACCCTTCCTCTAGAAATGTGCATATTCTAACTTCAATTGATGGTCAGTGATCAGGTGCTCAGTGAATACAAAAGATATTTCATAACTCCTAATTTCCTCAATATCGCAATGGATGTATGCCCTAATATCTTTGATGTGAAGAAGACCATGATAAACACTCAAAAATGCTCCCAATGGTTCATCCAAAAGAGATTTATAAGGATTCTTCTTAAATTATGGATCAGGGTGGTTCTTAATTTCCACTACCAAAGGAGTATCAACATTTGAGGATGATGCCATGATAAATATTTAGGATTTCTGCAAATGATAAATACCTTAAGATCTTATCGAATAATTAAATGATTTTTGAGTGCTGATGCATGCACAAATCGCCTTTTGACTCTTGAAATTCTCTAGAAATTTCTCTTTAGAATGCTCGATCACTGTATGAAGTAAAGGTTTAAATTTTTCCCTCTTTATCACCATTAACCCTTATTTTCCACTATCATAATTGCTATCGCAAAATCTGACCAGATCACATAATCTGCATATAGGTTCTAGTAAACACTTGAAATCACTTGAGAAAACATCTACAATTAGACTTACCTAACTATAAATATAACCTAGGGTGTCTGCATGATCTTCAATGATTTTCCTACTCCTCAGGAAGAGTGCCTTAGTTACCGAATGAAGTTCCTACTTCTAGTGTAGGACTCGATGGCTCTACCAATTGATCTTCCAGTTGAGTATTTGACTTCCTAACCCATCTTCTCTCATGATACTTTCTGATATCTTCAACCTTTGCCTTTCCCTTCCCATCTATATTTCCAATAGCTACTGATGGATTCTTACTTTTGCAATACTTAGCAATATGTCCAATCTTGTTGCATGCATAACAAACAATACTGTTCTTTTGAATTTATTTTTTATACCCTTAATTTCCTTAATGCATTGTTCTGATTATTTCTATTTCTGCATTGACTTTCTACAAGACCATGTTTATTGCAAACAAAGCATGTACCATAGAATTTGTGAGCATCAGGCTATCCTAGAAATAATTTTTGGTTCTGGTTGTTTGCATGATTCTGCTTCTGACCGGATGATTGATCTTGTTTTGTAGTACCAGAGCTCTCTCCCACTTCATAACCAAGGCCTCTCTTGCTACTAGCATCTCTCTATCTCTTCAATAGTTCATTAAGTCTTGCAAAGTTGGATTTGAACTTGTCCTTGTACTTATTTGTTCTGGCTAAGTCATATCTCATGATTATGATCTATCTCCCAAGTTCCTATTCATTATCTTGGGACTAAATCAACTCAAGTATCAACATGTCATTCTCATGTGTCAGTTTGTTGCATTCATCAGATCCATCCTTCAAAGCTTGAGCTAGTTTTTCTTTATTTTTATTCCTATCTTCAATCTCCTTGCTCATTCTCATAGTTAGGGATTGCATTTAATTCTTCAATGTAGTATTCTCCTAAGTGATTTTATGACATTGATCTTTCAAAGCATCTTCCTCATCACTACTCTGATTTTGCAATTGATCACAAATTTCCTTTGTCTTGGCTTGAACAACTGAAAGCTTTCCTTGTAATGAAATGATGTGTTCTCTGGCTTGTATTGCACTTCCATAACACCAATATTTATACGTACAAAACCCTGTAAAGGGAAAAACCATGATGGGGTTGATACCCACAATATCTATATACTTGATCAACATATACAAATATTACATAGAGGGGATTTCACATGCAATCAGGCTCACCAACTAGAGCTCAATGCTCAAATAGAAGTTTCACTAACTTACACAACAATGCACAATGATTTCATATAGAAGTTAACTTATAGGATGCGTATGACCATGCTAGATAAGTTTTTGTTTAAGCTCTATCAACCTCCTCTGAACTGATTTTTTGATACTATGTTCTACTCTATCCTGCACTACCAATTAGGATTGCGCACGTTAAAATACACACAAAAGCTTCCACTCACTAACCAAATCACGTACCATCAATCACCGACTGATTCACATCACAAATCGCATAACCACTAGTATGAAATCTATTGCTAAATGATCTCCCTTAAATACCCTTGTAACTTGTTCAACATGTTGACCTTCATAGGAAAATAAATCTATCGACTATCGGATCACAAAGTATGATATGCATTATCTTGATGATCTTAATTGATGTCAGTTCACATGCTACCATATATTCCATAATTGACTTTAACGGGGTCTCCAAATACCTTAACAAGGTTCTATACTTAACTGGGTCCCAAATATATGTTACCGGTGCCAAGACTAATCGGTTAACAAGAATAAAGAAAAGTGTGTGTATGTCGGTTGGCCCAATCTATGCAAAATGATAAGACAATTAATCCATATGAGAAATACCAACACTTGAAGATGGGTTTCCATCAATGACAACCCTAAATGTAATTCACCTTACTGGATGAGTGTCAATTTCCAACAACATCATCATGTATTCTAGACATAAAAACATTTGAGTAGTTTCTAATGGCACAAAAAGTTTAGATTTGGATTCCTACATTTTCCAATTCATGGTGGTGGCTTCACCTATCTCTTATGGATTGGTTTATTTTGAAGGGGAGGCATGTTGTTTGTAGGTAGTGGATCATTCTTTGTCTTCAAGTGTTGATCATTGGCATAGGAGCTACTTCTACATTGGGGGGATTCTTATCTACATTATCTATCTTAAATGGGGATATTCATCATACTTTTGTGATAAAATTTGTACTTTGGGGCAACTTGGAGTCCTTCATCTTACTCACACGTAGTACCTTTTCCATTGCATCTCTCACTTTTTGAGAGGGGTTTTCTCCCATGTGGTTTTTCTCAATTTATCTATTTAGGGAGACCTCATTGGTGTGAGTTGCATTGAATTGCATTGGTTTGTACATGAGTACCTAATCAAGCCTTTGTTTTTCAGGCTTCATTCATGCATGCATTTTGAATTCATCATTAGCTCTTTATCTTATCCCTAATTTAATCTTAACGGGACATTGTTGGAGTTATTTTCAGAAAATTATCTAATTATTTACTAATTTGGTCCTTTAAATTCTTTTTCACTTAAGATAAACTTAGGTTCTTTATTTTATTTAGGTATTATGCTTTTTTAGTCTAAGTTCACTAAGAGGAACTTCTAGTTAAGCTTTTTTGGTTTGTAGTTGAGCTTAATTTATCTCCTAATTTGCATAGCTTTAGTTCTTTGAATTTAGGATTTGGGCATCTCTCTCTTTCTCTCTTTAGTGCAAGTCATTCATTCATTTTAATTGCACAACCAATATTGTGTACCTTCAATATTTAATCTTCTATTCTCTTGTAAATTAATACAAAATTCTCGGGTTGTTATAGAGCATACAATCTTTGCTTCATCACTTTTGTGTGATATGTGTTTTGCTTGTAGATGATTCTTGGCTCTTGTGGTTGATTATCTACTTCTACATAATTGATTGGCCATGATCTTAAGCTCTCTATAGAATTCATCCATGCTTGCGACAGTGAAAATGTGAAAATTGGCTATGTTACTTTCATTGTTTTGGTGGAGACTATCATGAAGGTAATAGGGTTGGCCCTTGACAGAGTATCATTTCTGAAATAGCCGAAAGGAAATTACAAGGATTATTTTTAGTGTTTTTTCCAATCATGAGAAGAACTCTCTACATTTAAAAGTGGATACAACTGGGACAAGCTCCTCAAAATATTGAAGGATATGACTTTGCTAATTATGAAATACTTCACTTTGGATAGTAGGAAAAGAAGATTCCACATGTAGATCTTTTCCATGTTAAACCATCTTGTACATGGGGTAAGAATGAATTTCCCCATCTAGATTATGTCTTCTTTGTGTTGGTCTATTTCTAAAGCTATTGAAAATGGAAAACCCCCTCTCCACTAGGGACGGAGAATGTATAGCTTCTACCTATCTTTATCCCACTCTAGTAGTGTCCCCTATATTGCGGTTGGGTCTATCTATGACCAAAATTTGTTTGTTGACCTTATTGTTAACCATTCCAACTATAGGGAATATATTATGCCTCATTTGGGTTCTAAAATTCTCATGAGGAAAAAACCTACTAGAATGGACAAATTTTAGGTGATTTCTAGCACCAATAAGGATGAGGATGTGGGTGCTTAGGCTGAATTGAAATAGAATGTGGTTAATGAGAAAGTAGATGATTTTGATTCTAAATCTCTTTTATTGGAGGACTTAGATTCCTCAGATGCTTCAAGGCCAGATTGGTTACCTTCTAAAATGGATGGTAACCTTAGCACTCCCCATCAAACCTCACCTTCTTTCATATGCCCAACCCTTAGGGAACCACCTCTATGGTAACTAAAATTGTGAAGGACCTACATGAAAATATTCAAAGATAGGAAGAGTTTATTAAATGGCTCTTTTCTTAGGTGAATGTGGCCATTACAAATATCAATTAGGTGATGATGCAAAAGCATCCCTAGTTCTTGGCAATCTTGCATCAACCAAAAATATTTCTTTTCTGTTTGTTTTTTATTTTATAGTTTCAACATTCCTTTCTGCATTTTCTTGCATTTTCTCACCGGATCTTCCAGAGCTTGATTTTTCTTATCAAAATGATCATCTTCCTTATTCCTAAACCGTGGAGCGTTTGGATCATTTTTTAGCAAGCTATCACTTCCACATTCTGAGATATTTTTCTGGCTTAGAACACTCTTAGACCTATTTTCTATTGGTAAATCATGCAGATCCTTTCCATAGCTTGTAGAGCTTCAGTTTTTTGAAACTAATGTTCCTTGATGTGTGGCCGACCTTCCCTCTATTCCACACGTCATCCTTTTGATTTCATGGAGGAATCTCTTTGGCGAAGGCTGACCTAGTGGTTTTATATGATTCATCTTTTTCTTCAACATTTGATAACACTTGGGCCCAACAAATCCCTCTAGACCATATAAATCAATGTAATTAAGCATCATAAATCAGTGAGGAAGAATATAGAGGACATATCTTGAGACTTAGAGGTTCGGAGTTCACCGATTCTATAATTGAGCATGTATGTGTTGGAAATATGGATGAATTGATTATGTGTTGCATTGACGTTTTGTCATTGATGTCAACACTATCTGTTATGGTTGGTTACCGATATAAGATCTTGTGTTACCAATAAGGGTTTTAGGTTTAACCGATAGAGATTTCATTAATAATCTTTGACAAAAAGCTAAGTGGTGTTGGTGCAGCTTCTAGATGGAATTCAAGATGCAGAAGGTGATCCTTGATCATGCCTCAACTGATTGGAGACATCGATTTGGCATGATGGACCTAGATTAGGTCTGGTACCTATCTAGGTTATGGACCAGTATCATGTTAACATGTTCTCTACACGTTACCGGGATGTTTTATGGATTGTTTAATATTTTTTTGGTCTAAAGCCGACATGGAATATCATTATAATATGGATATATGTAATGATCTTATTGTAATATCTTTTAGGTGGCTGACATAATTGATTTAGGCCTTAGGGTTTATATAAATTGATGTAAGATCTCATCGTAGATCATGGTATGTGAAAAGAAAATATGTGTCCTGGTTGTGGAATGTAATATCATATGTGAAGGAGATTTGGTCGATCATAGGTGATCAAATTGGGATTAAGTAAAAGGTCAAAGGCCTCTAGTATTGAGCTTAACCGAGATTGTAATCAGGCATGGTAGATACTATCTTTGGTAGTTCATTCTTCTGGATTGGTGTCCAATTATCTTGAGGTGGTTATAACCTCTCTGTAGTCAGTGAGACTCTTTTGTAATGAGCAGTACTCTCTAGGAAGTGTGCCTTCTTGCATGTGAAGGCCCCTCATTGTATCACATAGTTTCTGCAAAAGTATCATCTGACTGTGGGTAGGATTCCCACGATTGTTTTTCCTTTTACTTGGTTTTCCCCATACGAATAATGTTTTTATGTGGTATGGTTGCATTGTGTTAATTATTTGTTTCATTCTTAGGTTTTATCGCTTACCAGTATCTATTTCTTCTATTCCGATATTCAGTGTTTATGTGCTCCAGTTAAAGGTTATTAAGTGGTTTGATTAATATAATCTTTTAACAACTGATTCACCCTCCCCCCCACTCTTAGTTGTTCATCGGTTATCCTAGCAATTGGTATGAGAGCTTTGGTCCTCTTTTGTAAAAGCTTAATGACTTGAGGTATATCCTATGGCAGATAATACTTCAAATCCACCAACAACTATTTTCAGAAGAGAAATCCCTAAGATTAATGGAAAAAATAATGTGATATGGGAAATCCAAATGGAGACACATCTTATATATATTGGCAATGATATTTGGGAGATCACTGAGAAAGGATATACACCTTATGATCTGACATCTGGCAATCTTGCTCCTGCAGACTTGGACAAAAATATTGAAAATGATTGCAGAGCTAGAGAAGCCCTCTTGTGTGCACTTATTGATCAACAAATCATGGGTTTGATTGATAAATCATTGACAAAGGTTATGTGGGTTAAATTGCAAACTCTGAATGAAGGTGATCCTACTATCAAAATTGCTAAACTTGATGGCTACCGGGTAAGGTATGAGAACTTAAAGATGGAAGATAATGAAAGAATTGCTATATTTATGGAAATAGTAAATGAGATTGTCATGGGAATTCAATGTTGTGGAGGATCTTTGAGTGAAGATGAAATAGTTTCCAAACTCTTTAGTCTCCTTCCACCAGCTTATAAGATGAAGGCAACTACAATTAATGAATTGAGAACAATGGAAAACACTTCAATTAACACAGACATTTTGATTGGGAAATTATCTACTTTTGAGCTTGAAGAATTTGAACCTGCTTTTCATGCATCATCATCTACCAATAAAAGTGATTCAAAAGCCTTATATGCAAAAGAATTGGAAGATATGAAGAAAGAGGATGAATAATTTGAGAAACTTGAAGCCTTATTTGCCAGAAGAGTACCTAAAGGACTGGTAGGAAGTAAGTATGAAGGAAACAAACCTTTAAAAGGTTTTGTATGTAATAATATTGTTCATTTTGCATCTAGATATCCTTAAAGGAATGCAAGATTTGAAGAAAGAGTTAAGAAATCATTCAAGCCTAATCACAACCAATATAGATTCAATAAAAGTAAACAATGTTACATAGCGGATGAGGAAGGAATAAGTGATGACTCTGAGAATGAACCAACAGAAGACTCTGCTAGTGGATCTGGCAATGGGAAGGAATGGGTGTTCTATGCTTTAAAAGAAGATGAATCAGAACCAGCTATCTTGAATGAAGAAAAGGCCATGGCAAAAAACGTTGAAGACAAGGATGAATGGGTAATTGATAGTGGATGATCACATCATATGATTAGAGATAATAGAAAATTTATGTCCCTACAAGAATACAATGATGGTCAAGTTAGAACAAAGCATGTATGATCAAAGGTAGGGGTATTATTTCTCTAGTTGGCAAGCATAATTCTGATAATGTCTATTATGTAGAAGTTTTAAAGTATAATATTATAAGTGTTGGTCAATTGGTGGACAAGGGTTTCTAACTTCAGTTTAAAGATAGAAAATGCAAAATCATTAACAAAACTAGTTTGGAGATTGCAACTGGTACTCAGACTGGAGGTAATATCTTTCACTTGAACACTGGTAATAAGACATGTTTGATTGCTCATATTGATGAGAGTTGGTTATGTCATAAGAGTTTGTTTAATGTTAATTTTGATTGTATTGTTATGATCACTTCAACAAAGGTAGTTAGAGATATACCTAAGATTATGAAGCCTCATAATCCAGTATGTAAGGAATGTCAATTGGGAAAGAAAATTAGAACATTGTTTAAGAGCATACATGATAAATCTAATGATGTACTTGATTTGATTCACATTGACTTATCTAGTCAAGCAAGGACTAGAAGCTTTCAAGGTGAAAGGTATTTCATGTTGATAATTGATGACTATTCTAGAATGATGTGGGTGACTTTTCTTAGGGAGAAGTCTGAAGCCTTTGAGAAATTCAAGATCCGTAAAGCAAAGGTGGAAATAGAAACTGGATTGACAATCAAATGTTTGAGATTAGATCAAGGTGGTGAGTTCACTTCTCACGAATTAAATAGTTATTGTGAGACAAATGGAATTAGGAGATAGTTATTTGCACCTCAGACTCCTCAATAGAATGGAGTAGTGGAAAGAAAGAAGAGAACCATTTTGGATGCATCAAGAACTATGATGATGGAAGCCAAATTACCTCACATTTACTAGAGAGAAGTAGTGAGTACAATAGTCTACACAGTCAACAGAGTTCACATCAAAGGTGAAACCGGTAAGACCCCTTATCAATTATGGTTTGGACATACACCTACTATTAAATATTTCAGAATTTTTGGAAGTAAATGTTATACCGAAATGGATGATTCAATTGGGAAGTTTGATCCTAGATGTGATGAAGGGATATTTCTTGGGTATTCAATTCAAAGCAAAGTATATAGATGTTATAACAAAAGATTGCAGAAAATTGTGGAGATCGCAAATGTGAAAGTGGATGAACAATATAGAAATCAATCTATATCATATGATAGGGACCCGACAGTGAAAATGTTCTTAACTAAACCGACAATGTCTCAACCAGTACAAGACACTGAGACAGTTACACCAACACAATCAGAAAATTCAACTGTGACTGATGATCAGAACAGTGAACCTGAAGTTCAGAAGACACCAAGGTATGTAAGGTTAAATAATTCTAAAGATCAAATCATTAGAGATAGGAACAAGAGAGTTATGACAAGAAGAAGACTAGCAAATGAAGAGGTATGTCTTATTACTCAAATTGAACTAGCATCTATTATTGAAGCTTGTAAAGATCAAAATTGGTTAAAGGCTATGGAAGATGAGTTAGATCATATAGAGAAGAATGAGACTTGGACTTTAGTTCCCCGACCTAAAAATAAGAATGTAATTGGAACTAAATGGGTTTTTAGGAATAAACTAAATGAGGATGGCCAAGTTGTAAGAAACAAGGCTAGATTGGTTTGTAAAGGATATTCTCAAATAGACAGAATTGATTATGGTGGACATTTGCACCTATTGCTAGAATTGAAGTTGTTAGACTATTTCTTGCCTATGCAACTTATAAGAACCATAAGGTCTATCAAATGGATGTTAAATGTGCATTTTTTAATGGTGAACTTGAGGAAGAGGTATACATTGAGCAACCTGATGGATTTTCACTGACAGATGATAAAGACATGGTTCACAAGTTAAGGAAAGCATTATACGGATTCAAACAAGCTCCTAGAGATTGGTATGCAAGGTTGGATAAATATTTTTTGAAGCTTGGTTTTACTAAAGGCAATGTTGATAGTAAATTATATATAAGATCATAGATTATGATATTCTGATTATTGAAGTATTTTTTGATGATATCATTTTTGGAGGTGAAGATAAATTATGCATGGAATTCTTTAATAATATGAAGAATGAATTTGAAATGTCAATGATTGGTGAGATGAGATTTTCCTTAGGTTTGTAGATTACTCAAATTGACAAAGGCATTTTTATCTATCAAACTAAGTATCTAAGAGAATTGTTGAAGAAGTTTGGTATGGATAATTCCAAACTAGTAAGTACTCCTATGGTGACAAGTGAGAAATTATCTATCAAAGATACATCTATACCTGTAAATTAAACAAGGTGTAAATCTATGATTGGTGGCTTGTTATATCTAACTCAGACTAGACTAAATATTATGAATGCAGTAATTGTTTTAAGATATCAAAGTAATCCTAAAGAAAATAATGAATGTGTAGTAAAGAGGATATTTCGGTGTTTGCAAGGAACAAATGAATATGGCTTGTCGTATTCAATATATGATAACTTCACTTTATGTGCATATACAAATTCAAATTGGGGAGGAGATATAGATGATAGGAAGAGCACTTCTGGTAGACCTTTCTTTCTTGGAAAGAAATTGTTTTCATGGTTCAACAAAAAACATTCATGCATTTCTTTATCTACTGCAAAAGTTGAATATGTTATAGCAACAACTAATTGCACTCAATTATTGTGGATGAAACAAATGTTGAAGGATATCAAGGTAAATTATAGTGAACTGGTAGTTATCTACTATGATAACTCTGTAGCTATTGACATGTCTTAGAATCATGTATTTTACTCTAAGACTAAACACATATCAATAAAATATAACTTTTTGAAGGACAAGGTCGAAGAAAAGGAAATCAAATTGGTTTGTGTGAACACTAAAGAGAAGATTGCAGATATATTCACTAAACCGTTGTCTAAGGAATCATTTGAGTATTTGAGAGATAGGTTAGGGGTATCTACCCCTCCGACAGAAACTTAATTGACGGAGTAGACCATCAGTCCGGTATGCATCCTTAGCTTTATCCTTTGCTCCAGGTTGATGTAGTGGTGCTACTGCTTAGGGGGAGTAGTCAACTTTGAGATTTAGAGGCTTACATTATTTCTTTGATATTTTTATCAGATTTCTGGCATTGATGTCAAAGGGGGAGAGATAGTGATGTGAAAAATAAACTCAAAACTTTACAAAGATGTTATTTACATGGGGATAGTTATTGATATTCAGGAGATTTTTGGTTGTCTTCCATAGGGGGAGACTTATTTGGCATTTTTTGGTGCTTAAATGTTTTTCACATCTAGTGTTGCCATCAATGCCAAAGGAGGAGATTTTTGGAAATATGGATGAATTGATTATGTGTTGCATTGATGTTTTTTCATTGATGTCAACACTATCTGTAATGGTTGGTTACCGGTAGACAGGTTTTGGTTACTGGTAGAAGATCTTATGTTACTGATAAGGGTTTAAGGTTTAACTAGCAGAGCTTTCACTGAGAATATTTGACATAATGCCAAGTGGTGTTGTTGCAGCCTATAGATGGACTTCAGGATGCACAAGGTGATCCTTGATCATTCTTGAACTGATTGGAGACATTGCTTTAGCATGGTGGACCAAGATTAGGTCTAGTACCTATCTAGGTTATGGACCGATATCATGTTAATGTATTCTCTACATGTTACTGGGATGTTTTATGGATTGGTTAATATTTTTTTGGTCTAAAGACGACATGGCATATTATTGTAATATGGATATATGTAATGATATTATTGTAATATATTTTAGGTGGCCAACTTAATTGGTTTAGGCCTTAGGGTTTGTATAAATTGATGTAAGATCTCATTGTAGATCATGGTATGTGAATGTAAAATATGTGTCATGGTCGTGGAATGCAATATCATATGTGAAGGAGATTTGGTCGATCATAGGTGATCGAATTAGGATTAAGTAAGAGGTCAAAGGCCTCCGATATTGAGCTTAATCGATATTATAATTAGGCATGGTAGATGATATCTCTAGCAGTTGATTCTTCTGAATTGGTGTCCAATTATCTTGAGGTGGTTATAACCTCTCTGTAGTCAGTGAGACTCTTTTGTAATGAGCAGTATGCTTTAGGCAATGTGCCTTCCTGCATGTGCAGGCCCCTCATTGTATCACATACTTTCTACAGTAGTATCATTTGACTATGGGTAGGCTTCCCATCATGGTTTTTCCCTTTACTAAGTTTTCCATATACAAATCATGGTTTTATTTGGTATGTTCTCATTGTGTTAATTCTCTGTTTCATTCTTAATTTTTATCCCTTACTGGTATCTGTTTCTGCTATTCCAGTATTCAATGTTTACATGCTCTGGTTAAAGGTTATTAAGTGGTTTTATTAATATAATCTATTAACAACTTATTCACCCCCATCTCTAAGTTGTCCACCAGTTATCCTAATAGTATGTAGCAGGCTAGTGAGCTAATTCTTGTATCCTAGATGTTATCAGTTATCTGTAATTAGCTCTCATGATCTAATTCATTTAGTTCTGCATTTTGTCCATCATATCCTCTTGTTTCCATTGTGTTTACTCTTTCTGCTCGATCTAGATTGATCTCTTTGAGGTCCCTCCTAACCTGTGACTACACCAGATGGAGATGTCAGTCGAGGCTAAGGTAGGGCCAACACTTGGGTGGATGATCTAGATAAGAACAAGGTTTGGAAAACTACCAGTGATCTTGTTGGCATGACGTTGAAGTGGGAAATGGTGGGTAGTGTTGGGAAAATGGTGTCTCAAGCTTGTATTTAGATGAGGTTACTATCTAGAGTAAGTTTTCATTTCAGAATAAAATTATTTTAAATTCTCCCCAAAGCTTTGGATTGGCTAGATAAGCATGCTGATAAATTTTCATTACAATATCATAGCTAGTTTTAGAGATATTAAGGTTTTCATTTTTTAAGGGTGTGATGAAAGGTTAAATTTAATTTTGAGGACCTTAGACTCTTTTAAATTTATTAAAATGTGGGTGTAACTAATGTAATTTTATTTGGAAATCCCAAGAAGGAAAAAACCAACAGGAATGGCAATTCTCAATATATAAACATTGGTTAAGGTGACACTATTTAAGATGAGTTGTTTACAAAGGATGACTCACTACCAAGGTTCTCACTTTTGATGGGATCACTTCTTTAAAATAATCATGTCGCTTTTCTAACCACGAGTGGGCTCACTACCCTAAAAGGCTCATTATCGAAGAAGAAAGAAAAATAAAGAGAATCCACCAATAAAACACACAACTTGCACTACCAAAACTGCTTTCAGTAACAATCCACAACAATATACTCACACAACTACTATATTCTTTCAATCTCACATGTCTTCAACACAAAAAGCCTTATATCAAATAATCAAATTATAATTCTTAATGTCGGCTAAGACAAAGATCTAAAATAAGTCTTCACTAAAAATTCTGGTGGTGGTGAGGAGTGAGAAGTGGACCATATCACATCATTCCTCATCAAACATATCAACACACTATATATATTACCAAAGATGAACTCAAAATGCATCTGCATATTATACAACCACAATCTCATGTCTAAGACCCCATGCTCTAGACCAATCTAGACCCAAAGATAATACTAAGAAACATCTTCCAAGATATGAAGCTTATCTGGTAAAACTGGGAGACCTCCAAGCACACAACATACCTCATCTAAATTTAATCTAGACAAAAAGATGTGACATCAATGACAACACACAATGTAATGCTAACAATCTCCCCCATTTTCATTGATGTCAACATCCATCAACAACATGAAAAATGAAAGTTCATCATTAAGCACAATCATTCTCTCTCTCCCTCTTTGATAGAAACGACAAAGGTGGACAAAATTCCCCCTAAGAAACTCATTCCTACTCCCCTTAAAAGGAAGCATGCCATCATTAATCCTCGAAAGAATATACATGCTGCTCAATGGACCAATGCATATCCAAAGTGCACATGATTTCAAACTGGTAATGGGTAATACCCCTACTTTCTGATACAGATACTCAAAAGTATCTTTGGACTACACCTTAGTAAATATATCTACAATATGCTCTTTTGCAGGTACATACTCAAGTCTAACCTCATTATCTAGATATTTTTCCCTCAAGAAGTGATACGTGATAGATATATGCTTTGTTTAGGAGTTTTATACCATATTCTTTGAAATATATATTGCATTAGTATTATCACACATGAGTGAGATAGGATCATCAAAATTTACACCAATATCCTTCAAAGTCTGATTCATTGATAAAATCTGAGTACGACAAGAAGATGTTGCAATGTACTTTTCTTCCACCATGGATAAAGATAGAATCTTTCTTCTTGCTCAACCAAGCAAATAATCAGGAGCAAAGGAAAAATGCTCCTCCACTTGTACATTTTCTGTCATCAACACCTTTGGCCCAGTCTACATCTGTGTAAGCTATGAGGGTAAAATCTGAGCTCTTGGGATACCACAAACCAGATTATTCTATACCTATAAGATATCTAAAAATCCTTTTCACTGCGACAACATGTGATTCTTTCAGTTCTTGTTGAAACCTTGCTATGAAACATACTGTATTCATGATATGTGGTCTAGTAGAAGTTAGATATAACACTCCTCCAATCATTGATCTATACCAACTTGCATCTGGCAGTCATAGGTATACATACCAATTTGAAATTCCCCTACCCAAACTTCTTCAATAGTTCTTTGACATACTTAGACTCAGAAATGAAAATTTCTTTATCATTTTGATTAACTTGCAGTCCAAGGAAGAAATTTATCTCACCAATCATGGACATTTCAAAATCTATTTTCATCTCAATATAAAATACCCTACACATGTCCTCATTTTATCCAAGGATTATATCGTCAACATATACTACCACAATTAAAATTTTACCTAAATTTGTCTTGAAATACAAATTGTTGTTTGCTAACCCCTTCTGAATCCTTGATCAGATAGATACTTGTCTAATCTCTCATACCAAGCTCTAGGAGCTTGTTTCCATTCATATAAAGGATTTATCAATTTGCAAACAACGTTTAGACCATCTTCCTACTTGAATCATTTTGGTTGTTCAATGTAAACCTCTTCTTTTAGTTATCTATTCAGAAATGTTGATTTCACATCCATCTAATCATCTTTGAAGTCATTGAATGTTGTAAATGACATAAACATTAGGATTTCCCCCATTCTTGCAACTGGGGCATATGTCTCATCAAAGGCAATTCCTTCAATCTGAGTGTATCCTTTGCAAACCAACCTTTCTTTATTCCTTACAAGCTTTACATCTTCATTTAGCTTGTTTTGGAATACCCATTTAGTTCCAATAACATTCTTGTTTTCTAGTCTACTGATCAAGTCCCATGTCTAGTTTTTCTCAATCTAATCTAGTTCCTCTTTCTTTTTCTTCATGTAGTTCTGATCATTACAAGCTTCTTCTACTATATTTGGCTTAGTTTCTGATAGGAGATGCATAAGACTTGTTCTTGCACTCCTTTTCTTCTTGTGATAACAACTTTTCTCTTATCTCTGATGATCTGTTATTTTGAGTGATTCTTTTTAACATACCTTGGAGTCTTGGATGTAGATGCCAGAGCATCTTGATCATTCATTTCTTCACTCCTCCTCTCTTCTTTCTCTTCCTTTCTTTGGACTCATCAGATCCATATCCTGCTACTATCTCTAAATCCTTTGAAGTATTCTCATCAACTTTTACACTTGAACTTTCAACAATCTTATTCAATATTTTGTTGAAACATTGATATGTTTTTCTCTTTGTTGAATAACCCAAGAAAATGCCTTCATCTGCTTTGCTGCCAAAATTTCCAAGGTTATCTTCATCTCTCCCAATATAACACTTTCTTCCAAAAATTTAAAAATATTTCACTATCGAGGTTCTTCCACACCATAGTTCACAAGATGTATTACCATACTTCCTCTGATACAAAATTATATTAAATGTGTATGATGTTGTATGAATTGCTTCTTTCCAATATACTTCTAATAACTCTGCTCCTTTATCATAGTTCTAGCTTCTTCCTGTATGGTCCCGTTCATTCTTTCAACTACACCATTCTACTGAGCTGTCCGAGGAGTTGATAACTATCTTTTGATACCATGCTTCTCATGGAATTCATTGAACTCATCTGAGATGAATTCTCTCCCTTTGTAAGACCTTAAACACTTGATTTTCCTATCAACTTCATTTTCATCTTTTGCCTTGAATATTTTTAACTTTTCCAATGCTTTAGATTTATCTATTAGAAATGTAACCCAAGTCATTCTATAATAATTATCAATTAGTAACATGAAATACCTCTCACCTTGCAGGCTTCTTGTCCATGCCAGGCCATAGAGATTTGTGTGAACTAAATCTAGTAATCTAGTGGATGAGTACTCTTTTCCTCTGAATGTGCTTCTATTATACTTTCCTATTTGACATTCCCTATAGTTGTTCTCTGGTTTATTCATTCTAAGAAATTCTCTTACTAGACTCCTTGAAATAATTTTTTCCAAGCTATCAAAATTGATATGACACATCCTCTGATGCCATATCTAATTGTCATCAAGTTGTGATATCAAGAAAATTTTTCTAGCTCCTTCTAACTAGTACATATTTCTATCTGTCCTTCCAGCTGCAATGACCATTCCAGACTCCTTTTGGATCTCACATCCATTTTCCCTAAAAGCAACAGTGTATCAGTTTTTGCACATATGTCGAACACTCGAGAGATTATGATGGAAACCCATCACATAACACTAACTCTTTTGGATGCATTTTTCAAAGAATTTTTTTGACATACTATGGGAATTTTTTTGTTTTGTTGGATCTTATGGGATTAAATGGGTCAATTTTTTATTTTTTTAAAACTTTCCTGACTTTCATCAAAATTTTGATATTTATTACTTTCATCGGAGGTAGGACATAAGTGCATCAGAATTGCAACAAAAAATAGAAAATTAAAAAGTAAAAAAAATTGTATGCACATCAAAAAACTTCATTCTCGTGCATAGGAGCTCGATCATAGGAAGAGGAGATTGGATCTACCATTGGATCAAAGGGTTTTGGGAAGATGATTATTTGAACAGGTTCTAGTGATGAAAAGATCCTTGCCAAAGATTCGTCATCTAGGTTGGGTTGTTTTTTTTCTTTATAGATCGATTTATTTCCTAGAGAATGATTGTGTATGATGATTTTTTTGGCATTTTTATCTCCTCCTGTGTATGTATCCAACCCTTTCTCGTAGTATATTTCCTTTTATTTTGGGTTTAATTTTATATATATGGTATATCATATTCTTGTTATCGATTTGTAAAACCCTACACAAGGAATATGGAATATTAATTTTTTCAAAGATATCCAAATGTAATATGTATTAATGTGTGCGGGAACTATTTGATGTAAGCAATATCATTTTGGGATCAAAATGCATATGGAGATGTCACATATCTAATAAATAATTACATGTCATCAAAAAAATGACATTCAAAAGATTACAGTGAAATTAATCTAGCTTCTACATGTGGAAAATATATAACATATACTTCCCACTTGGGTATGACCATCTGCATCAAGCCTTACTAATAATTACTTTAGTATTAATCTGCATTAAATTGCTTGTAATCTTCCAACAGTTTTGAATGTTGTGAATATGGTGAAAACAAAATGCAGAGTCAATCTTCCTCAAATTTGGTGGAATTATAGAGTTTGATAATGTTTCCAACAAGAGAATATTGGCCTCGAAACTACAGGGTTGCTTTGAGATTGGAAGAATGGGAGGAGTCATTTGAAGAACATGTTGTGGATGAAAAACTTGGTCAAGTTTTTAACTTTTAGTGTCAACATTATTGGAGAAGTGTGAAGAAACTTCTTGATGAGGAGATCCTTTACTTGCATAGAAAAAGAGTAACCTTTTCCTCACAACTTATCTCCATTTTCCTTTCAAATTCTCTGGGTTTAGTGCAATCTTCGAAGGATTTGGAACAAATTGCATAGAAAACTATTAAGTAGGAATTTAGGATGGGTAAAAAATTGTTATTAGCAGTGCAAGAAATATAACCTTTGGTGGGGCTAGGCTCATGTTGGAGGTGTGCTTCCTAGACATTTATTATTGAACAAAGAGTCTTTTGTTTCTCTGTATGATAGTATGAAGCATTGATTTGAACTTCGTAATGTGCAGGCTTTGTAGAAACTGGTAAGGAATTTAGGTTGTGCCCTTGATTCAAAGTTAAGGAGTAAGGATTTCTCAAATGTGCATGCATTGTTAGATATAATAAGTATGAGCATGTAATTTCCCCTCCATTATCGGTTGCGAGTTCACCAATTGATAGGGCTTGGCTTTTGTCATCTGCATATGCCCCAAATGATAGTCACTGGCCTCGTGGAAATCCTTCCCCTATTTCTTCTTCTACATGGGACACACTGTTGGCATCCATTACATCCACTTCATAGGGTATTTTTGAAGATGTTGTCAATTTTCCACTAGGTAAAACTCACAATGATAATCGTGTGCTGACTGATGAAGATGCTGACAAATTCGAACCAATGGAGGAATGACAAATTTCTTTTTGAAGTTGATACTAGTTTTTGGAAGTTTTAATATATTTTTGATGGGCAATTCAAGTATCATGCTATCATGTTTTGGTAAATGATAGCATAATTTTCTTCCCATCCTTTTGATACACTGGCTTTCAATTATGGATATGAGAAATTTTATTAAAAAATGAATCTTGCTTAGTATTTCGACAGTTGGGGCTATTAATTTTGAGAAGGGACTATTACCTAAAGTATTGAGGATGAATATGGTAGTTGGGATGGATGCTACTCATCACCTCATTTTTGCAGATTTTGATCATTGGCTCTCTTTTATATTTCATAAAGTCCTAATATGTAAGCAAAAGGGTTAGAATGTTGTTGTAAATGGGTTGTGTAGACACCTAAAACTATCCTGTCTAATTAAATAAATATCTTAATTTATTTAATTATTTAAGCCTAATTCTTCTATTAATTAAATGAATCTTTATTTATTTAATTAATTCATTTACCCTCTTCTAGCCTTTTTTCTTATTTAAATAAATACATTTATTTATTTAAATTACCCCTTTTCCTAGATTAAATAAATATCCTATTTATTTAATTGATCCCACTTCCTCTATTAATTAAATGAATCTTTATTTATTTAATTAATTCATTGGCTTTTTCCACCCATGACACATGTCATTCATCTCTTAATTCATACACTACCTAGCCCTTTCATTATTTTATTATTTCCTTTACCTACCCCCTAATCATAGCCGACCTCTTTTACACCTCTCAATCTTATCCCTTCATTTTCTATTATGTCTTCTATATAAGGAGATGATTTCTTCATTATCAACCCTATGCATTCTAATGAGTTGAACCCCCGATTACACTACACTCAAACTTTCATTTGTGATCAAGCCTACTTGCAACCATATTTTTGTTCTTTGTTGAGCTGTTGTGCACACATAAAATCTAAGAGCAAATATATCAAGCAAGATCAATGGAGATAGGAAGAATGGAGATCCAAACCCTATTGGACATGTGATGGTATAATGTTTGTGATTTCATTTGATTTGCATTGTCTTAGGTAATGCAATCTTCATATGTTATGGTGGATCTTTGTTGATTGTAAGGCTAGGGTTTTATGGTTGAATTCATTTAGTCTTCCAATATTATTGTTGTTATCCATTTTCACCATATACAGGTTGTAATTGTTTTTTGGGGCCAATTTTGGCTGCATATGACAAATTTGATGTAAATGTAGTTTAGGGTTATGTTTTTGGGGGCCTAATTTTGGCTACATATATTATGTAATAGGGACAAATGGTATTTAGGCATATGGGGTTTTTATATTTTAGCTTGGATTGGACTCACTTACAATGTAATAGATGGTATTTAGGCATATTTGGCTATGTACTTCATGTCTTCCCTTTCTTCAAGAGTTACATAAATATTATAGATAGGGACATCAAATATCCTCTTTGAATCATTCAATGGATGTTAGGATATATGGCTGCATAATTGCATAGAGGAATGGGGTACATGCTTTGGAAATGGAGTTGGATAAAAAAATTTACGAATTTTCATAGGAACAAAGTGAGATAATTTTCTTCGTGAGTAGAATTTTAGGATGAAAATCACCACATAATTTAGGGAAGTAATTAAGAAGAACTATTTTTTTAAATTCACTTAAAAAATATGGATTCTTTTCAAGGTGCGTCTCTAATGAACTGCTACTAGATACTCTTGGCTTCAAATATGCTGTAAGGTTAGACAATGCCATCAATCATTGAAAATGTTGTGCACTATTCAAGACTATTCCTCTATTGTGGGAGGGACTCTTATGACTATCATACATCTTGAAATTACTTATTCTCTCTATTCACTATCTATATTCCTTTGATGGTTGTATCTCTCACATGGTCTTTAGGATTCATGCTCTCATTGTTGTCTCTATTAATGCATCAACTCTTGGATTGATCCTTTTGGGTTTGACTAAGACCATGGAGGCTTTGAAGCCTTTTCTTACTATCCTATGTTTGAGCTAATGTATCTTGGACTATGCATTTATTGTCTCATACTGATATGATCTCTAGTTTCACTATCTTTGAACTTTCTTCATAACTGTGTAGAGATTAGTAGTGACCTTTGTGTTGGTTGAAATCCTTTTGAGATTTGTTGTTATCCCTAGCTAGTTTCTTTTCTCATGAACTCAATAGGTGAAACTTCTTCTTTGACTCCTCAACCTACTCACTAGGATTTAATAGCCCAAACTCACTCAAGCCTTCTCAGGCCCTTCTCCAACCATTCACATACATTTTTCTACTCATAACCAACCTTTCTAAACTCTTCATCATGCTCCTCAACTCTAAGACAATCATCAACCCCATCTTGGCTACTCAATTAGGACTCTCCAACTAGGATCTCATTCCTTCTCTTGTAGTACCTCATAACATGTAACAACTCTTCCTCAAACACACAACCAACCATTTGTAGAATCTTATTCTCCATCCAAACACCTTTCTACAACAACCCATCCACCCCAAGGAACTTAACAACAATTATTATAGATGATTGATTTTAGGAGAGTCAAAAACAAGGTTTAGGACAACCATGGAACAAACTAGGATAGTCAAACAATTTAACATTGTTCCCACTCTCTAGTGAATCCAAATTGGATTATTTAGACTCTCAAGGGTATTTTATAATCCCTCTCCACTCTCAAACCATCCCAATAACACTTCCTAACAATCTAGAATTGGCTAACTCACTGTTTTGTTATGACTGTCACTATCATAGTCTTTAGGACAGTCAAAGGAATTTAATTGGAAAATATTGTTTCCCAACCTTTGGTGAACTTAGAACAAAAAAAAGGAACCCAATCACACTCTTCTAATCCTATAATTGATCCTACATACTCACTCTCAATCATACTCACCCAATCCAATCAAACAAATAGAGATTCTTGACAATGCCAAAATTAGGATAGTCATATATATGTTTTGGGACAGTCATGTATTTGACTCTTGGGATTTTTTTTCTTGATTACCAACCTTGTCAACCTGCACTCACATTCATCATACACCCTCATACCCATTCATCACCATTCAATCTCTCCTTACACACTTCAACACCCCCAAAACTTCAACCCAATTTGTTGTTCATAATCTGAAACAATATGGCAGCCACTTTGCATTTTGTTTACATGTCAAAAGACCTTCTTGTAATGCTGAAACCATGTTTGTAAGAGAGAACACTCTATAATACAAAGTTACAAGCATTGGCGAGACCATTTAATCAATTACAAGTTCATAAATTTTTTTATTTTAATCATTGTTTACCCTTACGAGGGTTTTGACTGTGATTCACTAAAATGGATGGATCTGCTATAAAACTCAATGAAAATAAATGAAACAAAAGCCAAATTAGAGTATATTTATTCCTCTATCATTTCCAAATGATTTGAGTTTCAAAAAAATTATTTTTCAATACCAAATCAATAGAGTTTCAAACTACAACATGGAAAATAACATAGAAAATGCAGGGAAATATTAGTTTTTTATTGGTTTTTGTGAACTATATCAAACAACAACTCATTCTCATGTGGGAAACTATTAGAAACTGTACCAACCTTAAATCAATTTTATACATACTTGAACTATTAAAAACATCATACTCATCCTGAATTCACATAAATTCATATGAAATAAAAGACAGTGGTGCTCAACACCTTCCACAAATACCACAAACAATCTCAACTTTGTATCTTATGAGCCCTCATTATGAATACATGAATAACAAATTCCATAAAAAACATGAGTATGAAGACCAAACTTTGCACACAATACCTACAACTTACCTTTTCCCTTTCCTTTGGAGACTAAGAGATGTTATCTTGATTTCCCCCTGAACCCATTGGATTATATTTATGTATTAAGAGATGTCCCTTGTGAAAGAAGCACAAGCTTAGAATCTTCTTTATCTTCTTGACCTCTTTTTCGTCTCAAATAATTCCTAGGTTATTTCTTTTTCTTGTCCAATGTTCCTACTATTATATTATACCTAAATCATCTTACAGGATTACTTCTGCAATACTATAATTTATGTCCAGCATTGTTGCATCTATAACATATGATATTGCTAGAAGAATAATGATGCCTATTTCTTGAATTTCATTAATCATATATTCCTTGCATCCACTAGGTTCTTACTAGATGACATCATTTAAGAGTACTTCTTGTCCCTTCATTTTAGAGTAATTGTTTTCCCTTCATTAAATTGTTGTTGTTGCATCTTTCAGCCACTATTACAATCCAAAATTTGTTGTTAGGATTGAAACTCCTCATCTTTGGCAGCCATGATTGAACTGGAAGAAAAGTAAGGCTTCTTTGGAGAGAAAAGAGAACTATTTGTGTAATTAATTATTCATGTTGGATATTATTACACCTTAAGTTTACTTAGGTACATGCATTTCATAGTAGTTTGGGTATGAAACACTTGGGTGTTTGTGCCACATTGGGATAGTGTGTGTAGGAGAATTTCCACCTTTTATGGTGTGATCTTGTTGTTATTTTATCATATCTACTCATTGTGGAGTGATAATTCCACCTTCGGTGGGTGATCCACCTAATGTGGAATATTTTATTGTTTCTCCTACCTACCACACCTATTTCTTACCTACCCTTGTTTCTTATTGAGCCACATGTCATGTTTGTGTGCTCATATATTGATATATCCTTGCCTATATAAGTAGGCTCATATTAATTGTATGTAAAAACTATTGGTCTATTCATCATTTATCTATTGATGAGACTACAGTTTATTCTTGTCATATATTTTGTCTCTCTATTTCGTACTTTTCATTGAGATCTTGATCTTGGAAAAATCTCACATGGTATCAGAGCCATTACAGGGTCATTGATTTGTCTCAGAGAGATTTTATTGTGACGTCAAGAGGCAGATCTAAGAAGAAGCATCTTCTAGAGGCATCCTATATTAGATTCATCCTCACCATCACGTCTGGGTGGTCGTTTCCATATATTTTGACTATAAATTTGAATATATTGGGTGAAAGTCAATTTTGGAGCTTGGAGGAAAATTTTTGCCCAATTTAGGCAGTACGGTACGAATTTTCAAAAAAACAATTTAAATAAATAAAAAATACATTATTTGTATTTTTTGAGAAAATTTTAATTTTCATATTTTATTAAAAAAAAAATCAAAATTTTCATTTTTGATATGAAAAAGTTGTTTTTGAAAAATAAAATAAAAATTATTTTTTGGAGGGTCCCATGACAACCCCTCCATTCTGTACTCTGTCGTATTCATTTTTTTTCTACAGGGGTCATACCCTATGTAGGACGATGGGCCATACCACCTGTTAGATGCTCCTTCCAACGGTGCCTCCTACTAACCATAGTACTCTGTGTCGGTCCCCCATCTCCCACTGGCACCACCGAGCATTCCGGCCCTGCTGACCACTGCATCACTCACTGGGTCCGACCCCTTACTCCTGTCAGAAACTGTTCGACAACCTACCATCGCTCCATTTGTGGTCATAAGCTCTGGCAGATAGCTTCTCACCTCCACTCAGTGTCTGCTGTCTTGAGCTCTAGCCAGCCCCACCGTTGGCACTTCTCGATGACCACCATTTGTCTCCTAGCACCGTGCACGATCCATCTGTAGTTCCACCACCAGTTGCATCCTCCCGCTACCACAACTACTTATTGCATCCTCCTTCCGTTGCCCATGCCAAACCACTGCCACTACACTCTTCAAGTCGCCCCATGTGGCTTTCCTGATTGCCACATGAACCTCGACGTGTGCAACACATTAATTGGGCCACTCATCTACCCATAAGCAGTCCACGTGGCTGCCACATTAGTGGGCCATACCTTCCATGTCTACATCTACACAACAAAATTGTACTTGCCATAAAGACTTTCTATACCAATACCTCATCATATGGACAACATGTGTCATCACCTAATTTGCCATGCTAGATGTCCTTACTATACGAATGCACAATCAGTAGGAGAGTGAAGTTTTCTATGATAGACAATTAGCTGTCAAATTTAATCCCGTGATTTGTTGACTTGATCAATTTTTTAAATTTTTTTTACCTGTCACTGTTGAGCTTTTCAGTTTTGTAGTTCAACTTTGGAAGGCCATATCTTGCTCATTTTTTATCCTTTTTTTATGTAATATTTTTTGAAATGGGGTAATATTTCATGTAATTTCTCATGCTGGCATTATTTTCTTATTTTGATGGACATATGTTTTAGAAAAGTCATTTTTTGGTGACTGTACCTATCCAATCCCCATTTTTGCAACTTTCGAGACTCCCTTTGGGCTCATACGAACTCCTTTTCAGGTGTTGTTTTTCTTGAAAGTTCATTATTTTTTGTCTACTTTCATAATGTGCTATCCTTTTGTAGAAATTTTATGTAGAAGTTTTACTTTTAGCATATGGTCCGTTTTTGGCCAATTTGGCACTTGTATTGCATAGATCTATCATTTAGGTCTTTCCCACTGTATTTCTCAACCTATTGGGGCAGTTCTAAAACAAAATCAGAAGTCCACCTTGCTATTGTTCACAATTGGCCTATTGTACATGCACTACATATAAAGTGCCAAAATCATCATTTTGGGTGGGATACTTTGATTGAGTTAATTTGGCGAGGTGTCTATTGTGATTTTGTGCTCTTGTCATCTTTCATTCTTTTGTTATGGGTTATCCTAAGTTTCCTCTCTTAACTCATAATTATGCTACTTGGAAAATTGATGCATGGAGTAAACTTATGGAAAAAGGACTAACTCATTACATTGATTGATCCATTGTTTCTCCAGCTGATCCTAAGGCTGATCTTGCTGCTCACTTGGACTATCTCACTAAAAATATCATGGCAATTGGCACCTTAAGAAAGTATGTATCAAAGTATCTAAATTTTCATATTGAAAAGTGTACCTTAATTAAGGATGCTTCGAAAAAGTTTCAAGACTTGTATGGTGAAGTTGATGAGATTAGGGGATATCAGATTGATAGTGATCCCACCATGTTAGATTCCAAGAACTTTGATACTATACAAGATTATGTCACTAAGGAAAAAGAGTTGAGGGCACAACTCAAGGATTGTGGCATTCATAAGAAGGATACTCAATTGATCTTAAATTTGATTTCCAAACTTCCATAAGAATATGCAACATTTGTTTCTTGTTTCCAAACTCATAAGATGACAATGGGTTCAACCTACACAATGCCTACATTTGATGCTTTCACTAAAATGTTGATGATGGAACAAACTAAGTTGATAATAATGGAAACTCTTAAGAATTATAAATCTCAAGTATTAGCAGCAAATCAAGAGAACAAAGGAAATGAAGGAAAGGATGACTCAAACAAGAAGAAATGTCAATCAAAGCCTAAGGACAAAGCATCACCTTCTCCAAAATGAGGAGATTCATCCTCTTCGAAGAAGGACAATTCACTAAGGAGGGAGAGACCTACTTGTGCATACTGTAAGAAAGGTTGGTCATGAGGAGCGTCGTTGCCATTCTAAGAAGATTGATGAGCACACACACATCCTCAAAAAATGCAACATTGATTTGCCTAATGCCTGTAGTAATGAGGATTCATCACCTTCCACTTCCTCACATTAAAAAGGGAAAGGGAAAGAATTCATGGCTTCTACAAGTGGGAAGACTCACTCTTTTGGGACAAGACAACAAAATTCTCTTTGTGCTACTAGAAGTCATGATTCAGGGAGATGGCTTCTCGATTAAGCAGCTTCTCATCATATGGCATCTTCGCAGTCTATGTTTTCCGCATTTGAGCCTTGTACCATGCCATATATTTTGATGGATACATACATACATGGATGTGATTGGGAAAGGAACTATTTCCATTGGGGATAACTCCTTCAATGATGTGTTGTGTGTTACCCACTTGACAAACAATCTCCTTTCCATCTATCAAATCACACATTGGGAAACTAAGAGAATTATGGAGTTCACATGTAAGTCAGTTTTCATTAGAGACTTTGAGACTAGAGCTATCATTGCGACTGGGGTGGTTGATCATGCATCTCGATTATACTCCTTTTTGGCTTTTGTTGATGAGGATGATTTCACATATGATGATGACACTTCTTGTGATGATATAACTTTGAGGAGAGCTTTGGGTACTTGAACTTGGGGATTCTCACATGTGACCCTATTCTTGAGCCTTGTGCTTCATCTCCTTCGACTGATATCATATCACCTATTGCACCTGATGATGCAGATAGTGTGATAGTTTTTTCTTCTTGTGATTTAGTGTAGCGGGATATTTCATGTCTTCAAGGTTCAATTGATTGGGATGATTACTTGACAAACATTACAAGTTTTTTGTGAAATCCTACATTGCATATTTGGGAGACATCATTGATGATATTCATCTTCTTTTTGATGAAGATTGTCTATCTTTGATTGTTGTGAGGGAATACTCTAACCCTCTTGTGCATTGTCTACATGATCCTTCTTTTGAGATTTACATGATTGTGGATTCTTATGTACAAGAGTTGGAGGAGGTCTCTTTATCCTTAGAGGGGACATGTAAGTCTTTGGATATTGTTCTGCATTCATTTCCACTAGATCTTGGAGTACCTTTTTCAGTAGTGTGGACTAGTTCAGCACCTTTCGAGGTGGTATCTTTCATCATCCACATGGACACAGTTGAGCAGTTTTCAGAGATTCCTTTCATCATGAGTTTTTATCCTACATCTTCCCTTCATGATTGGGGAGACTTCATGGATAGACCTTTGGTATTGTTTCTTTCTAAGGGGAGGAATGTTGTTTGACATTCTTGGAGTAGTTTCTTCATTCATTTTGGAGCTTCTATCATTGGTGAATATTCTACATTGAGGGGGGGCTACATAGCTTCTATTCTTCTCCCTTATGGGGGGAAATTTTTCCTCACATGAGGTTTTGCTCTTCTCATTCATCATTGAGATAATTACATTCTTTTAGCATCTCTCTTTTGGGGCGGAGTGTTTTCCCATGTGGTTTTTCTCTCTTTCCCCAATTTATGGGAGATTGCATTTGCATTTGTACATGGGTACCTAAGATGGCCATGTAGTTGGTACCCATCTTCCATTTCTTAGTTACATTGTAGACTTAAGTTCATTCCCCTAAGTTACACTTAAGGGGGGGTGTTGGTGTAATTAATTATTCATGTTGGATATTATTACACCTTACTTAAGTTTACTTAGGTAAATGCATTTCATAGTAGTTTGTGTATGAGACACTTGGGTGTTTGTGTCACATTGGGATAGTGTGTGTAGGAGAATTTCCACCTTTTATGGTCTGATATTATTGTTACTTTATGATATCCACTTATTGTGGAGTGATAATTTCACCTTTGGTGGGTGATCCACCTCATGTGGAATATTTTATTGTTTCTCCTACCTACCACACCTATTTCTTACCTACCCTTGTTTCTTATTGAGCCACATGTCCTATTTGTGTGCTCACATATTCATATAGCCTATCCTATATAAGCAGACTCATATTCATTGTATGTAACAACTATTGATCTATTGATCATTTACCTATTGATGAGAATACAATTTATTCTTGTCCTATATTTTACCTCTCTATTTTGTACTTTTCATTGAGCTCTTAATCTTGGAAAAATATGACATGGTATCAGAGCCATTAGAGCATCATTAATTTGTCTTGGAGATGTTTAATTATGATGTTAAGAGGTAGATCTATGGAGCAACATCTTATAGAGCCATCCTAGACAAGATCCGTCCTCACCATCGTGTTCGGGTGGCCGTTTCCATAAATTTTGACTATAAATTTGCCTATATTGGTTGAAAGTCAATTATGGAGCTTGGAGGAAAATTTTTGCCCAATTTGAGCGGTACGGTATGGATTTAAAAAAAATAAAAAATAAAAAAATACATTATTTGTATTTTCTACGAAAATTTCAATTTTCATATTTTATGAAAAAAAACTCGTAGTTTTCATTTTTTATATGAAAAATTTGTTATTTAAAAATAAAATAAAATTTATTTTTTGGGGGTTCCCTTGACAACCCCCCATTCCGTACTGTGCTGCATTCATTTTTTCTATAGGTGGCATACCCTATGCAACACATAGGGCTGTACCACCTGTCGGACCCTCCTTCTGATGGTCCCTCCTGCTGGCCACATTATTCTGTGTTGGCCACCCATCTCCCACCTGCACCACCGACTTTTTCAGCCATGCTCACTATTGTATCACTCACTGAGTCTGACCCCTTACTCATGTCGGTGACCATCCAACAGATGTTGACTGTCCGACAACTCGTCACCGCTCCATCTGCAGTCCAGAGCTCTGACAGATAGTGTCCCTCTTCTTCTCGATGTTTGTTGTCCTCAGCATCGGTCGGCCTCGCCACTGGCACTTCCTGATGACTCCCATCTGTCTCTTGGTGACATGCACCATCCACTAGCATGACTGCCGCTGATTGCATCCTCTCGCTATCACCGATTGCATCCTCCTGCCATTGCCACTACCGATTGTATCCTTTTGTCATTTCTCAGGCCAAACCACTGGCATCGGTTGTATCCTTTTGTACTTTCCACACAAACATTTTGTACTGATGCCTCATCGTACAGATGACAATGGCTAGACAACCATTAAATTTAATCTTGTAATTTGATGACATCATCAATTGTTTGAAATTTTTTTACCCCTCACTATTCAGCTTTTCAGTTTTGCAGTTCAACTTTGGAAGGCCATATCTTGCTCATTTTTTCTCCTTTTTTGTTGCAATTGTTTTTGGAATGGGCTAATTTTTTGTCTACTTTCTTGTGGTGGCATTATTTTCTGATGTTGATGGACAAACATTTCTAAAAACTCAGTTTTTGGTGACTGTACATGTCCAATCCCCGTTTCTACAACTTCTGAGACTCTATTTGGGCTCATACGAACTCCTTTTTAGGTGTTGTTGTTTTTAAATGTGCATAATTTTTTGTCTACTTTCATAATCTGCTATCCTTTTGTAGTTATTTTGAGTAGAAATTGTACTTTCAGCATATGGTCCTTTTTTGACCAATTTATGACTTGTATTGCATAGATCTATCATTGTGGTCTTTTGCATTATAGTTCTCAGCCGATTGGGGTAGATGTAAAATAAAATAAGAATTCCACCTTGCCATTAGTTGCAAGTGGCGCTATTGTACACACACTACATATAAAGTGCCAAAATCATCATTATTTTTTTGGGGGGGTACTTTGATTGAGTGAATTTGGGGGGGTGTCTCTTGTGCTTTTGTTCTCTTGTGTTCTTTCATTTTACTTCTATGGGTTCTCCTAAGTTTCCTCTTTTAACTCCTCATAATTAAGCTACTTGGAAAATTGATGCATGGAGTAAACTTATGGAAAAATGACTAACTCATTACATTGATGGAACTATTGTTGATCTTGCTGATCGTAAGGCCATTCATGTTCCTCACTTTGATTGGATCACTAAAAATATCATCGCAATTGGTACCCTAAGAAAGTATGTATCAAAGGATCTCATTTTTCATATTGAAAAATGCACCTTAATTAAGGATGCTTGACAAAAGTTTCAAGACTCGTATGGTCAAGTTGATGAGATTAGGGGATATTAGATTGATAGTTCTCTCACCATGTTAGATCCCAAGAACTTTAATACTATAAAAGATCATGTCACTTAGGCAAAAGAGTTGAGGGCACAACTCAAGGATTGTGGCATTGATAAGAAGGATACTCAATTGATCTTCAATTTGATTTCCAAACTTCCATAAGAATATGCAACATTTGTTTCTTGTTTCCAAACTCATAAGATGACAATGGGTTCAACCTACGCAATGCCTACATTTGATGCTTTCACTAAAATGTTGATGATGGAACAAACTAAGTTGATAAGAATGGAAACTCTTAAGAATTATAAGTCTCAAGCATTAGCAGCAAATCAAGAGAACAAAGGAAATGAAGGAAAGGATGACTCAAACAAGAAGAAATGTCAATCAAAGCCTAAGGACAAAGCATCACCTTCTCCAAAATGAGGAGATTCATCCTCTTCCAAGAAGGACAATTCACCAAGGAGGGAGAGACCTACTTGTGCCTATTGTAAAAAAGGATGGTCATGAGGAGCGTTGTTGCCATTCTAAGAATATTGATGAGGACACACACATCCTCAAAAAGCACAAGATTGATTTGCCTAAAGCCTACAGGAATGAGGATTCATCACCTTCCACTTCCTCACATTCAAAAGGGAAAGGGAAAACATTCATGGCTTCTACAAGTGGGGAGACTCACTCTTTTGGGACAAGACAATGAAAATATCTTTGTGCTACTACAAGTCATGATTCAGGGAGATGGCTTCTCGATTTAGGAGCTTCTCATCATATGGAATATTCACAGTCTATGTTTTCCTCATTTGAGACTTGTACCATGCCACAGATTTTGATGGGCAATCATACATACATGGATGTGATTGGCCAAGGAACTATTTCCATTGGGGATAACTCCTTCAATGTTGTGTTGTGTGTACCCCACTTGACAAACAATCTCCTTTCCATCTAACAAATCACACATTGGGAAACTAAGAGAATTATGGAGTTCACATGTAAGTTAGTTTTCATTAGAGACTTCGAGACTAGAGCTATCATTGTGACTGGGGTGGTTGATCATGCATCTTGATTATACTCCTTTTTGGCTTTTGTTGATGAGGATGATTTCACATATGATGATGACACTTCTTGTGATGATAAAACTTTGAGGAGAGCTTTGGGTACTTGAACTTGGGGATTCTCACATGTGACCCCATTCTTGAGAATTGTGCTTCACCACCTTCGATTGATATCATATCACCTATTGCACTTGATGATGTGAATAGTGTGATAGTTTTTCCTTCTTGTGATTCAGTGTAGCGGGATATTTCATGTCTTCAAGGTTCAATTGATTGGGATGATTACTTGACCAACATTACAAGTTTTTTGTGAAATCCTACATTGCATATTTGGGAAACATCATTGATGATATTCATCTTCTTTTTTATGAAGATTGTCTATCTTTGATTGTTGTGAGGGAACACTCTGACCCTCTTATGCATTCTCTAAATGATCCTTCTTTTGAGGTTTACATGATTGTGGATTCTTATGTACAAGAGTTGGAGGAGGTCTCTTTATCCTTTGAGGAGACATGTGAGTCTTTGGATATTGTTCTACATTCATTTCCACTAGATCTTGGAGTACCTTTTTCAATAGTGTGGAGCAGTTCAGCACCTTTCGCAGGGGTATCTTTCATCATTGACATGGACACAGTTGAGCAATTTTCAGAGATTCCTTTCATCCTGAGTTTTTTTCCTACATCTTCCTTTCATGATTGGAGAGACTTCACGAATACACCTTTGGTTTGGTTTCTTCCTAAGGGGAGGAACGTTGTTCGACGTTCTTGGAGTAGCTTCTTCATTCATTCTCGAGCTTCTATCATTGGTGCAAATTCTACATTGAGGGAGGGCTACCTAGCTTCTCTTCTTCTCTCTTATGGGTGGTCGGACTTATTCCTCACATGAGGTTTTGTTCTTCTCATTCATCATTGAGAGCTGTGAGATTTTGCCTTAAGATCTAGAGGAAATGGAATGCACAAATAAGAGAGACAAAATATATGATAGAAATAAACTGTTTTCTATCAAGATGAAAAATATGATCAACTGGATCATTACAATATGTTCAATGAATGCCCATGATTGTCCGCACAAACAATGTAGATGACCATTCTTATATAAAAAAGGCTAGGGATATGTGAGCATACAAACATGACATGTGGCTCAATAAGAAACAAGGGTAGGTAGGAAATAGGTGTGGGTAGGTAGGAGAAATAATAAAATATTCCACATGAGGTGGAATGTAACAAAAAGATAAGATCAAGACCATAAAAGGTGGAAATTTTCCTACACACACTATCACAATGTGGCACAAACACCCGAGTGTCCTATACCCAAATTTGTATTATAAGCATGTACCTAAGTAAACTTAAGTAAAGTGTAATAATATCCAAGATGAATAATTATTTACACCAAAACCCCCCCTTAAGTGTAACTTAGGGGAATGCACTAAAGTTTGCAATACAACCAAGCAATGCAAGATAGGTCTCGACTACAAGGCCGTGTTAGGTACCCATGTACAAATGCAAATGTAATCTCCCATAGAGCGGGGAAAGAGGGAAAACCCCAATGGGAAAAAACCCTACCCCAAAAGAGAGATGATGACAGCAAACAATGTTGTCAATGATGAAAAGAAGAAACCATGAAGCCCCCCTCAATGTCGAATCTCCTGCAAAGATGTTCCAATGATGATGACCAAAATACCTCCTCGTAAGGAAGCAAGAGAGCCGATGTTGCACCAATAACGTCAAAGTGTGATAAAACTAGGTACCAAGTCGATGGTGATGAATCACTTGCTGGAAGAAAATGAAGATCAAGCATGGAGACAACCTATTTTGAGCATCATCTAGATACTTGTAAATGACAGAAATAGTGGTACAATCTAAGTCTCGCGGGAGCCATGCACAAATGTGTACAATTTAAGTCTCAACTGGATCCATGTACCAAGTCTCACAAGATATTCCTAATCTACATGTACAAGAGGATTACATCAAATATGTCAAAAATGAAAAGATACAAAGAGGTGTGACACTTTATGATAGTGCGAGTAAAATATTTCTCAAGTAAGGGCATACATAATGATAAAAAATTCAAATGTGGAAATATGAAAATGATGCCACCAACAAAAAATCCCTACAGAATACTGCTGAGGAAGATGCCTCCGAATGGAATTTCACCAAGATATATAAATGAACAACTGACCCCCCATAAAAAGATCATCTTGGAACTTGCAAATAATGGAAAAGTGGACTTCTAATTTCAATGATTACAACTTCTCAAAATGAAATATAAGAGACTTCAACAACTACTACTAGTGAAATAAACTGAGATCCAAGCAAAATTTACAAGTACCAAATAGGCCAAAAATGACCAAATACTGAAAGTACAATTTCTACCCACAATCACTACAAACTAATGACAGATTATGAAAGTAAACAAAAAATTATGCACTCTAATAAAAAATGGCACCAGAAAAGGAGTCCATATGAGCCCAAATGAAGCCTCCAAAGTTGTAAAAATTGGGATTTCATGATTACCAAAAAACCTATATCCAGAATAAGAAAAATCCTACACCATTGTATAGATCACGAAATTCTACCCCAAAATAAAAACAATTTCTTGGAAGAAGGAGTCTGGATGAGTGAGATATTACTATTTGAAAATTACCTGCAAAATTATAATTTCTAGAAAATTTCTGTTGCAGCTTCAAACTTCAAATGCCTCTAGATTTGGCCTCTGAAGTCTGATTTGGATGAAACAAAAGGCAAAAACTCTTGAATCCTACAGTGACCTCATATTTGACCCATCAAGCTTCAATAATAACTTGCAATAGAAAGCTCCAAAATATAAAACCCTAAATAGCATCAAATTTCTCTCAATTGGTAAACCAATGACACTCTAATGGCTCTAATACCATGTGAGACACAAACTAGCTCTGATATCATGTGAGAATTTTCCAACATCTATAGGCAATCAAAAGCATAAATAATTGAGACAAAATATATGATAGAAATAAACTATATTCTGTCAAGATGAAAAATATGATCAACTGGATCATTACAAGATGTTCAATGAATGCCCGTGATTGTCTGTACAAACAATGTAGATGAGCCTACTTATATAGGAAAGGCTAGGGATATGTGAGCACACAAACATGACATGTGGCTCAATAAGAAACATGGGTAGGTAGGAAATAGGTGTGGGTAGGTAGGAGAAACAATAAAATATTCCACATGAGGTGGTATGTAACAACAAGATAAGATCAACACCATGAAAGGTGAAAATTCTCCTACACACACTATCCCAATGTGGCACAAACACCCAAGTGTCTTATACCCAAACTACTATTAAATGCATGTACCTATGTAAACTTAAGTAAAGTGTAATAATATCCAAAATGAATAATTATTTACACCAACAAGAGCATTGTATGCTTTGATCATCTCCTTTTTGGGGGGGAGAGTTTTTTCCCATGTGGTTTTTCTCTCTTTCCCTGCTTTATGAGAGATTACATTGTTACTACTTATCAAATTTCCATTAGTTTTTATATTCAAAGTCATACTATACATTCTAGTTGGTTAGCACTACCAAATCATGGAGTCGATATACACAGAAAAGTTAGTATGCATAGTCTAGTCAGTTACAAAAGAAAGCAGTCACACAACACAGTACACACCAAGTTGTCTACCATGTATCTTTTTATGACTACCGAGTAGTAAAGATGACAAACCGAGTTGACATACACCAAGTGAAACATGTTACCAGATACATTGAACCTGGACATGCATATGAAAACGTGTTACAAGATCGAGGCACATCTAACCATTGCAATATTGGAAATTGCACCACAAGATTGTGTATGATTTTGAGGTCATCTAACTAATGAAACTATTTGCATGGTTATTCATTCAATAAATCATGTTTGTAAGATCGAAGCAATGAATTGGATCACCGTTTTAAGAGATCTATTTATACAGCATGAGTTAAGTGCATGAAAGAAGACTGTTACAAAGACACAGAGGTCACCGAGAAGGTTTTTAGGGAACAGTCGAAGAACAAAGTAAACCAGAAGGGTTTACTGAGTTACTATATGGGTTACTAAGGTATTCTATAAGCAAGGTAATCTTATTCTAAGCACATAGAATCTGCTATAACATTTCAGATGTAAAGTTGCAGATATTTGTGATGATTTTATTGTAATATTTTGAAGTTGTAAGAGATACCTCTAACAGGGTAAAAGACTCTAATCAAGTCTATAAATTGTAAAGCCTCTAACCAGGTGCAACATTCAGATTAAGTGTTGTGAAATCCTTTAACAAGTTAGATCTAACAGATCTTGATACTCCTAACAGGGTAAGCTATCAAAAATAGCTAAAATGTAGCTCTAACTGAGCATCTTTATTATTGCAGTAGTGAAGTTGTGGGTGCCATCCCCACCGCGGTTTTTCTCTCTAACCAAGAGTTTTTGCATAACCAAAATATATGTGTTATGGAGTGAATCATGTATGATTGTTATCTATTAGCTTTAACTTTATTTTATGTTACTGCACTATTCGGTTTATGCATGACAGTTAAGTTATTATTGAAGAAATGTTTTGAAGTATTGATTCACCCCTCCCCTCTCAGTACACTAGCTGTCCATATTGGGCCTAACAATTGGTATCAGAGCTTGAATCTTGAAAAAGGGTTTAAATACCTAAAGAGAAAGATCTTATCAATGGAAGGCTACAAATAATCTCAGAGGATTGTATATCTTCAAGTAGAGTTGGATCATGCTAATCAAGTGATTGCAGACATGCAAAGGCAAATGCATAAATCTCTAAAAGTAAGAAGAAGATTATCTGATGACTTGCAGGACTCTCAAGAGTTTGTGGAACAAATTGAGACATCATTCGAGAATAGTATATATAAAGAGACTGAAGAAATGATTGGAGCATTGAAAGAAAAGAACAAAGCATTGTCTGATCAACTAAAAGCAATGAAAAGAGAACAAGAACATTTCTATACATAGATGACTGAAAACCTAGATGCATTGAGGACAGCTAAGGATAAAGCTAGAGATCTACAGAGAGAAAATCAACAACTTGAAGTCTTAGTATCTGATAAAAATGATGAAATCATGAGGTTGACTGGGATTCAACAAAATATGACAGATCAACTAGGTTATGCACATCATGAAGCAGTTCTGAAGAATGAGGAGAATCAAGCATTGAAACTTGAAGTATCAAGGTTGACCAATGAACTTGAAATAGAGAAGAAATCCAAAGAAACAATGAAGAAGAGTTATGAAGCATCAAAGATGTTGGATGAGCAACTGAATACAAGACAACCCTACAAAGATGCAAGACTTAGTTACAAAGGAAAAGACTCTATTGAGAAAATAGAGGAGAATCATCAAAACAAGATGGAAACAAGAATAACATCAAAAGGAAGAAGCCTATTTGCTACTACTGTGGAAATCAAGGTCACACTACCAACATATGTCAAATCATAAAAGGTAAGCAACCAAATGTCACTAAGTCCAATGATTATTGTTACAATTGCAACAAATATGGTCATACATCTAATCAATGTAGAACAAAGTCTGTTAACAACTATCAAAAGGAAAAATTCAAAGGGTTTTGTAGAAACTGCAATAGATCTGGACATAGTACCGAGAAGTGCTGGCTTAAGCACAAAAATCACATGTGGTCTACACACTGAGAAAATGCTAGAGGTTACCGAACTCACCCAGATCCTTACTGACAATATGCAGTAGTACCATGGGATTACAATACAAGGATATGGTGTGAATGTTGTGGAAGATATGGACATATAAGTGCCAACTATTTTATAAGGTCTGGGATGAACAACTGAAGATCATGGAGAAATCCTGGTATGGCATGTTTTCATTGTCACAAAGTTGGACATTTAGCTGGAGATTGCAGAGATCAACCTAGAAGAGACATTGAAGAAGTAAAAGAAAAATTCAAGATGATTTGGAAAAAGAAGGAAATCATGTTAGATGAAGAAAGTACCTTACCTACCGAGTTAGGTGCACCTATTTAGAAAAGGTATGAAGGGACTGAATTCTCTAAAGGTTAAAATCATAACAGTTCCTATTCTATTATGTACTAAATTCAAAATCTGCATAGTTAAGATGCATTAGTAAGTTTGAAATTCTATCAAAAGTACTTTACAAGAAACCTGTTAAGTCAGTGTATACAGGAAGCCTGTCAAGTCGGTAAATGAAGGAAATTTGGTTACTCGGTTAAAAAGAAACAAAAAGAGAGCAAACCAGTTAAAGGTAAACCAAGTGCATTTAATGTTTTGACCTAACCCGCACAGAGCTCGATAAGGTATTTTGTGTACTTAAAGGTATTTTTGCGGTCATTTACACTCACTAAGTTTTTAAGAGAGCAGAGCAGAGTGAATCAAGACAGTCAAACCTCAATCAAAGAAAATCCAAGGTATTTACATCAAATCTCATCACACTATTAAGTTGGTTTTTCGATCTTCTCAAATTGCTATTATCTACTGAGTGTGAAGCATCTGTCATTTGTAAACCATCAAACCCTAAGGATAGTTTGCTAGTTTTATCTGAAAATTACAAATGGCACCTAAGATCCAAGATCCCATAGTTGTCAAGAATGTGGAGAAGCCCTCATTGAAATACACTTTGACTCCTAAAGTCACCTCTGAATCGGATGACAAAACTACCTTTTCACTCATCCTGGATCGAGTCTTGTTAGTCAAAGATGTTAGATTCTTCACCAAATGTTGTGTTGAAGAACTCGGTCATGTTGAGATAAGTGACACATATGATGAGCTATGCACCGATGGAAAAATGGATAGCAAGTATGAACACATCAAAATCAAGGGATTGACTGAAGCCCTAACCTACCCTCGTGTGTTCAAACCCCAGTGGGTTAAGTTTGTTTTGAGTAGAATTCATGATGATTTCATGTGGCTAGAAGAGCAACCATTCAAAATCACCAGGGAAATCATTCATCTAATTATCAGTTATGCTATCTATAATCATGCACGAGCTCAAAAGATGATATCACAGAAGGAGTTAATCAGTTTAACCGGAGTAGAATCTGACTACAGAGGACTAAAACTGACCAATGTCACTGATGCAGAACTTAAGTTTGCTATTAGAGTAATTGGTTACTATTTCTTCCAATCAGCAAGGGAAAATAGTGTACCTTGTGCAGCAGTTGAATTGGCCTATAAAATTGTGAAAAAGGGAATGAAGATTGACATGTGTGAAGTGTTATTGAAAAACTTGTTTGAGAACCTGAACACAATAAGGAAGCCAAAGAAAAACAACTCAGCAAATACACTAAAGTTTGGTTCACTTATTGTATGCATGTTTTTCTACTTTGAGAAGTTCTTTCCCTCAGTCGGTAAAGTATTTTGGGAGCTGCACCGACCAATCACCCATCAAATTAATGATTTTATCAAGAAATTGGGAGATAATTTTAATGATATCATGGATGACTACTTTAGCAAATTTCAAGAGAAGATGCACAATAGGTATCGGATTTCACCACAGCTGGTAGAGAAATATAAGGATGATATATATTTTGAGGTAGACACCAATTACTGTTATGTGAGTGTTGTAGAACCAAGGACTCAATCTTTGCCACCAATGGGTTACGAGATTGACTATGATATCACACAACAACAAATTGATGCTTATCTTACATTACCAAGGCATGCTACTGAACTAAGGTATGGAACTTATGAAGAAGTTAACGAAAAAGTTAAAATGAGCATTGTAGTACCCAAGGCGACAAGAAAGGCTACTAGAATGATTAAGGCATTAATAGAGAAATTCAGAGAAGAATCTTCCTCTATACTTGTCAAAGGCACTCTTGCCATTACCGAAGAGGAATCAGAAGCTCAAGAGGCAGCAATCACACTAAGTACTGAATTGCCAAAGGATAAAGTGTTAAAAAGAAAGAAACATGACACTTCAAAGGCCCTATCGACTCCACCAACAAAGAGACCTAACACTAGAGCATCAGTTGCATCACCGAGTAAGAGATAAAAGAATGTTACTACTCCCAAGGTAACCAAGACCTACAAGAAATCTACTCCGAGACTCATTTTGGAAAAAGAGTCTAGTGATACAGAGTCTGAGGATGCAAACAAATTCCAAATTGTAAAAAGCCAGAAGGTAAATATACATAGTGTAGAAAACTTCTGTGCAAATCTGAAAGAATATGGTGGATTTAGTTCATTTAGATTTGTTATGTATGAAACCAGGAACAATGATGAGAAGAGACAAATTGAAGAAGCTATCATCTACACTCTTCTAAAGTTCCAGTTAACTCCATTAGAACTAGCAAAGTCACTTCTAGATGAACTTTATTTGCATATTGATAATAGGTGGAAGTATGCAATAGACTCAGAGAAACAAATCAGAGAAAGTAGTCTAGTCCATCTCTTTCCTGATATGTCAGTAGCTGAAATAAAGGAAAATTTGACAACCTACAATTCAAGGTTTCTTGTCAAACAAAGAGCCTTAAAACTGATGAATGGGCTATATATTGATGTAGAAAATGAGACAAAAGCAAAGTGGCAGGAAATATTCAAAATCAAGGATGTCGGTGAATAATCTCAATTTGAAACCATTGATGTCATCGAGCATGATCCTGATGTCATCAAGCAAGGTCCTGATGCTACCGAGCAAGACCCAGCTGACACTATTCAAATTGATGAAGATGTCATGGATGCAAAAGCACCAGAGAAGGGAATGATAGAAGGCACTACCTATACAAAACTTGTATCTAGTGAATCGATTTTAGAACAAGTTCAGCCTTATCCACTAGTCAAGCCACCTTTCTCTACCGAAGCTCCTAAGGATATAGCACAAGGCACCGAAGGTCACCAGTCTGAAGCAGCAAAAGGTACAACCCAAGAAAAGACCTCTCAAGCACCTTCTAGCACGGAAAATGTTACAGCTGAGATCCCCAGTACCGAGACACCCAGGGACACCACAAGAGCTACAGGAATAGACCAAAGTGTTACATCTACCGAGCAACCTACTAAGGGTCAGCAAGCCTGCAAAGCTATTGTCTTGGTCCAACCGACCAAAGGTAAAGAAAAGAAGGTGAAAAAGCATAGTTTTAAAATAGATTTGTCAAAACCAATAGTGTTTCCCAATGTGGATATTTCAAAATTAAAGGGGCAAGCACTTACTGAATTTGGTGAACTATGCAAAGCAAAGGCTGAACAAGAAAAACAGATGGCCATACAGAAGAAGAATAAAGTACTACAGAAGGTGAAGACACTGTTGACCAAAATCCTACCTTCAGCTACAGTGTCAATTGATGTAGCCATCCACATTCAATTGGATAAACTCCCTAGTCAAATAGAAACATCCGGAGTAGATGCATCTAAGTACTTGAGCAAGCTAAAAGACAAAGAGCTTACTGCTAAAATGATAGAGGAAGTACAAAAATCCATTGCTGTTGGCAAGGTAAAACTTGTTAAATTTATTGCTGAGTTGTCCCCTCAGCTCAAGCACATTCTTTCATTATTTTAGAAACTCTGCACATTTTCTTTATTCATTAAAGAAATCAAGAATAAAACTGATACAATTGAGAAAGAGATCACTAATCTCTCAAATAAGTTGACCACATAGCCAAATTTTGTTCAAAATTTTTATACAAGGGTACAATAGCTCATGGCTCAAGAATTAGAACTCAGAAATGAAGAACATAAGATCAGGATGGATATAATGACACTCCAAACATTATTCCTTCCTCATCTTTCATCAGTTCAAGAACATATCAACAGAGCCACTTACCTCTCTACTACACAAGAGGGAAGAACTTTAGATGGCTTAATTTCATTATTGGCTAATATTAATACACACAATTCTTAAATGGACAGTGTAAAGGATACACTCTTTGTCGCTCTCACCGAGGCCCAGAAAAAGTATAAATCTATTTTTGATCAGTTGCCACCTCCAAATGGTAACTAAATTTTGATGTTTGTCAAAAAGGGGGAGTGTATAGTACTCAAAGTATCAACCATCAGGAGTGTAAATACATAGGGGGAGTATACCATGTAGTGAATAGAAGAGCAGATACCAAGCAGATATTTGGGCAGTGATACAGTTTTGATATAGTATTCGGAGTATTGTATACAGGGGTACCAAGCAAAGTATACAAAGTATGCAGAACAAGCAGAGCACACAAGCCACAAAACTGAGCATGAAAAATCAGAGTTATGTACAGTATAATGATAAGGGGAGTATATCTGAATATACTATTTCATTGACTATTGTATATATTGTCAAGTATAGTCATTTTGCAAAATATATAGATTTTTGAGTTATGACTTTGAAAGTAGTTTTTGTCAAACATCTCAACTAATGTCAAAAGGGGAGATTGTTACTACTTATCAAATTGCCATTAGTTTTTATATTCAAAGTCATACTATACATTCTAGTCAGTTAGCACTACCGGATCATGTAGTCGGTATACACAGAAAAGTCGGTATGCACAGTCTAGTCGGTTACAAAGAAAGCAGTCATAGAGCACAGTACACACCGAGCTATCCACCGAGTATCTTTTTATGACTACCGAGCAGTAAAGATGATACACCGAGTTGACATACACCAAGTGAAACATGTTACCAGATACATTGAACCTGGACATGCATATGAAAACGTGTTACAAGATCGAGGCACATCTAACCGTTATCACATTGGAAATTGCACCATAAGATTGTGTATGATTTTGAGGTCATCTAACCAATGAAACTATTTGCATGGTTATTCATTCAATAAATCATGTTTGTAAGATCAAAGCAATGAATTGGATCACCATTTTAAGAGATCTATTTATATAGCATGAGTTAAGTGCATGAAAGAAGATTGTTACAGAGACATAGAGGTCACCAAGAAGGTTTTCAGAGAACAGTTGAAGAACAGAGTAAACAGAAGGGTTTATCGAGTTACTATATGGGTTACTGAGGTATGCTATAAGCAAGGTAATCTTATTCTAAGCACATAGAATCTGCTATAACATTTCAGATGTAAAGTTGCAGATATTTGTAATGATTTTATTGTAATATTTTGAAGTTGTAAGAGATACCTCTAACAGGGTAAAAGACTCTAATCAAGTCTATAAATTGTAAAGCCTCTAACCAAGTTCAACATTTAGATTAAGTGTTGTGAAATCCTTTAACAAGGTAGATCTAACAGATCTTGATACTCCTAACAGGGTAAGCTATCAGAAATAGCTAAAATGTAGCTCTAACCGAGCATCTTTATTATTGCAGTAGTGAAGTTGTGGGTGCCATCCCCACTGCAATTTTTCTCTCTAACCAAGAGTTTCTACGTAACCAAAATATATGTGTAATGGAGTGAATCATGTATGATTGTTATCTATTAGCTTTAACTTTATTTTATGTTACTGCACTATTCAGTTTATGCATAACAGTTAAGTTAATATTGAAGAAATGTTTTAAAGTACTGATTCACCCCTCCTCTCTAAGTACACTAGCTTTCCATATTTGGCCTAACATACATTTGCATTTGTACATGGGTCCCTAACATGGCCATGTAGGTGGGACCCATCTTGCATTTCTTAGTTGCATTGTAGACTTAAGTGCATTCCCCTAAGTTTCACTTAAGGGGGGGTGTTGGTGTAGTTAATTATTCATGTTGGATATTATTACACCTTACCTAAGTTTACTTAGGTATGTAGACACCTAAAATTGTCCTGTCTAATTAAATAAATATCTTTATTTATTTAATTATTTTAAGCCTAATTTTAGTATTAATTAAATAAATATTTATTTAATTAATTCATTTATCCTCTTCTAGCCTTATTTCTCATTTAAATAAATACATTTCTTTATTTAAATTATCCTTTTTCTTAAATTAAATAAGTACTTTTATTTATTTAATTGATCCCACTTCTTCTATTAATTAAATAAATCTTTATTTATTTAATTAATTCATTAGCCTTTTCTACCTATGACAAATGTCATTCATCTCTTAATTCCTACACTACTTACCCTCTTATTATTTTATTATTTCTTCTACTGACCCTCTAATCCTAGCTGACCATTTATCTTTTCCACCTCTCAATCTTATCCCTCCACTCCTTCAATGATGTGTTGTGTGTACCCCACTTGACAAACAATCTCCTTTCCATCTATCAAATCACACATTGGGAAACTAAGAGAATTGTGGAGTTCACATGTAAGTCAGTTTTCATTAGAGACTTCGAGACTAGAGCTATCATTGCGACTGGGATGGTTGATCATGAATCTCGATTATACTCCTTTTTGGCTTTTCTTAATGAGGATGATTTCACATATGATGATGACACTTCTTGTGATGATAAAATTTTGAGGAGAGATTTGGGTACTTGAACTATGGGATTCTCACATGTGACCCCATTCTTGAGCCTTGTGCTTCATAGCCTTCGATTGATATCATATCACCTATTGCACAAGTTGATGCAGATAGTGCGACAGTTTTTCCTTCTTGTGATTCAGTGTATCGGGATAGTTCATGTCTTCTAGGTTCAATTGATTGGGATGATTACTTGAAAATCATTGCAAGTTTATTGTGAAATCCTAAATTGCATATTTGGGAGACATCATTGATGATATTCATCTTCTTTTTGATGAATATTGTCCATCTTTCATTGTTGTGAGGGAACACCCTGACCCTCTTGTGCATTCTCTACATGATCTTTCTTTTGAGGTTTACATGATTGTGGATTCTTATGTACAAGAGCTGGAGGAGGTCTCTTTATCCTTAGAGGAGACATGTGAGTCTTTTGGATATTGTTCTAACATTCATTTCCACTAGATCTTGGAGTACCTTTTTCAGTAGTGTGGAGCAGTTCAACACCTTTCGAGGGGGTATCTTTCATCATCGACATGGACACAGTTGAGCAGTTTTCAGAGATTCCTTTCATCATGAATTTTTTTCCTACATCTTCCCTTTATCATTGGGGAGACTTCATGGATACACATTTGGTTTGGTTTCTTCCTAAGGGGAGGAATGTTGTTTGACTTTCTTGGAGCAGCTTCTTCATTCATTCTTGAGCTTCTATCATTGGTGCAGATTCTACATTAAGGGAGGGATACCTAGCTTCTCTTCTTCTCTCTTATGGGTTGGACTTATTCCTCACATGAGGTTTCATTCTTCTTATTCCTCATTGAGAGCTGTGAGATTTTGCCTTGAGATCTAGAGGAAATGGAATGCACAAATAAGAGAAAATATATTATAGAAATAAACTGTATTCGATGAAGATGAAAAATATGATCAACTGGATCATTACAGTATGTTCAATGAATGCCCGTGATTTTCCGTACAAACAATGTAGATGAGCCTTCTTATATACGCAAGGCTAGGGATATGTGAGCATACAAACATGACATGTGACTCAATAAGAAACAAGGGTAGGTAGGAAATAGGTGTGGGTAGGTAGGAGAAATAATAAAATATTCCAAGTGAGGTGGAATGTAACAAAAAGATAAGATCAAAACAATAAAATGTGGAAATTTTCCAACACACACTATCACAATGTGGCACAAACACCCAAGTGTCCCATACCCAAATTACTATTATAAGCATGTACCTAAGTAAACTTAAGTAAAGTGTAATAATATCCAAGATGAATGATTATTTACACCAACACCCCCCCTTAAGTGTAACTTTTGAGGAACACACTAAATTCTGCAATGCAACTTAGTAATGCAAGATAGGTCTCGGCTACAAGGCAATCTCCCATAAAGCAGGGAAAGAGAGAAAAACCCTCCCCCAAAAGAGAGATGATGACAGCAAACAATGCTCTCAATGATGAAAAGAGGAAACCATGAAGCCCCCCTCAATGTCAAATCTCTTGTAAAGATGGTCCAATGATGATGAGCAAAATACCTCCCCATAAGGAAGAAAGAGAGTCAATGTTGCACCAATAATCTCAAAGTGTGACAAAACCAGGTACCAAGTCGATGTTGATGAATCAGTCACTGCAACAAAATGAAGATCAGGCATGGAGACAACATACTTTGAGCATCATCTGGATACTTGTAAATGACAGAAATAGTGGTACAATCTAAGTCTCATGGGAGCCATGCACAAATGTGTACAATCTAAGTCTCAACTAGATCCATGTACCAACTCTCACAAGATATTCCTAATCTACATGTACAAGAGGATTACATCAAATATGTCAACAATGAAAAGATACAAAGAGGTGTGACACTTTATGATAGTGTGAGTAAAATATTGCTCAAGCAAGAGCATACATAATGATAAAATATTCAAATGTGGAAATATTAAAATGATGCCAACAACAAAAAAGCCCTGTAGAATACTGCATATGAAGATGCCTCCGAATGGAATTTCACCAAGAGATATAAATGAACAACTGACCGCCCATAAAAAGATTATGTTGGAGCTTGCAAATAATGGAAAAGTGGACTTCTAATTTCAATGATTACAACTTCTCAAAATGAGATATAAGAGACTTCAACAAATACGGCTAGTGATCTAAACTGAGATCCAAGTAAAATTTACAAGTACCAAATAGACCAAAAAATGACCAAATACTGAAAGTACAATTTCTACCCACAATCACTACAAACTAATAATAGATTATGAAAGTAGACAAAAAATTATGCACTCTAATAAAAAATGGCACGAGAAAAGGAGTCCATATGAGCCCAAATGAAGCCTCCAAAGTTGTAAAAATTGAGATTTCATGATTAACAAAAAACCTATATCCAGAAATCAGAAAAATCCTACACCACATTATAGATCACAAAATTCTACCCCAAAATAAAAACAATTTCTTGAAAAAAGGAGTCTGGATGAGTGAGATATTACTATTTGAAAATTACCTGAAAAATTATAATTTCTAGAAAATTTCCGTTGCAGCTTCAAACTTCAAATGCCTCTAGATTTGGCCTTCGAAGTCTGATTTGGATGAAACAAAAGGCAAAACCTGTTGAATCCTATGGTGACCTCATATTTGACCCATCAAGCTTCAATAATAATCTACAATAGAAAGCTCCAAAATATAAAACCCTAAATAGCATCAAATTTCTCTCAATTGGCAAACCAATGACACTCTAATGGCTCTGATACCATGTGAGCCACGAACCAGCTCTGATACCATGTGAGAATTTTCCAATATCTAGAGGCAATAAAAAACATAAATAATTGAGACAAAATATATGATAGAAATAAACTGTATTCTATCAAGATGAAAAATATGATCAACTAGATCATTACAAGATGTTCAATGAATACCTGTGATTGTCCGTACAAACAATGTAGATGAGCCTCCTTATATAGGCGAGGCTAGGGATATATGAGAACACAAACATGACATGTGGCTCAGTAAGAAACATGGGTAGGTAGGAAATAGGTATGGGTAGGTAGGAGAAACAATAAAATATTCCACATGAGGTGGAATGTAACAACAAGATAAGATCAACACCATAAATAGGTGAAAATTCTCCTACACACACTATTCCAATGTGGCACAAACACCCAAGTGTCTTATACCCAAACTACTATTAAATGCATGTACCTATGTAAACTTAAGTAAAGTGTAATAATATCGAAGATGAATAATTATTTACACCAACAAGAGCATTGTATGCTTTCATCATCTCCTTTTTGGGGGGGAGAGTTTTTTCCCATGTGGTTTTTCTTTCTTGCCCCACTTTATGGGAGATTACATTTGCATTTGTACATGGGTCCCTAACATGGCCATGTAGCTGGGACCCATCTTGCATTGCTTAGTTGCATTGTAGACTTAAGTGCATTCGCCTAAGTTGCACTTAAGGGGGGGTGTTGGTGTAGTTAATTGTTCATGTTGGATATTATTACACCTTACCTAAGTTTACTTAGGTATGTAGAAACCTAAAATTGTCCTGTCTAGTTAAATAAATATCTTTTTTTATTTAATTATTTTAAGCCTAATTCTTGTATTAATTAAATAAATATTTATTTATTTAATTAATTCATTTATCCTATTCTAGCTTTATTTCTCATTTAAATAAATACATTTCTTTATTTAAATTATACTTTTTCTTAAATTAAATAAGTACTTTTATTTATTTAATTGATCCCACTTCTTCTGTTAATTAAATAAATTTTTATGTATTTAATTAATTCATTAGCCTTTTCTACCGATGACAAATGTCATTCATCTCTTAATTCCTACACTACTTACCCTCTTATTATTTTATTATTTCTTCTAGCAACCCTCTAATCCTAGCTGGCCATTTATCTTTTACACCTCTCAATCTTATCCCTCCATTTCTTATAGTGTCTTCTATATAAGAAGATGTGTCCTTCATTATCAACCCTAAGTAGTCTAATCAGCTATTCAACTCCCCAACTATGCTTTCGAACTTTCATATGTGATCACACCTACTTACAACCACATTTTTGTTCTTTTTTGAGCTCTTGTGCACACATAAAATCTGATAGTAAATATATCAAGCAAGATCAATGGAGATAGGAAGAATGGAGATCCAAACCTATTGGACATGTGATGGTATAATCTTTGTGATTTCATTTGATTTGCATTGTCTTAGGTAATCTTCATATGTTATGGTGGATCTTTGTTGTTGTTAGGCTAGGGTTTTTGTGGTTGAATTCATTTAGTCTTTCAATATTGATGTTTCTAGTTTTACCATAAACATTTTGGCACACCCGGTGGGACCCTTGTCCCTTTTTTTTCATTTAACATCTTTTGTTGCAGATTTTGTGTTTTTAAAGTTACAGTTCTAACATTTCCAAAAAACTTTTGACATTTCCGCATCTGTGCATCCTGTAACCGTGTTTTTGCTTTTTTGCTGCATTTGTGACTTTTTCAATCACGTTTACGTTCGGTTTGGTAGCATTTTATCTTCTTGCAGGGTCACGTCTATGATTTAAAGTCACGTCTGCATTCTAGAGTCGCGTCTGCGTTCTGGAGTCGCGTCTGCGTTCTGGAGTCGCGTCTGTGTGGTATAGGTGCATTTGTGGAGAATTTAGGTGCGTTTGTGATTTTCTGCCACATCTAAGTAAGGTTTAATCGCATCTATGTTTTAGATCTTGCATTTCCAGTTTTTTATCCAGTTTAGAGGCTTTATTTCATCATTTGGATTTCAAAAATCTGGTTTATTTCGGTCTAACATCTTGTGATCTAGCTAATATAATTGGTGCAACTTGTCTTGAAAGCAAATCCTTTTGTCGAAGGCCCCTATTTCATAAAGTCTTTTGGATCTAAAATTCACCTAACTCATTTTCTTGTAGGAAGGGGTAATCATTTGAAACAACCCAAACTACTAACAAATCTTTGTTGCAGGATCTTGGCAAGGGTTTTTGATCTTCATTTGTGTGCTTTGTTTTCATAGACTAGAAAACACTTCAATTGGTGCACTAAAATTAAACCAGTGTCTTTTGTGTCTTGAGCAATAGGCTCTTTTTGTTTAATCTCTAGAGGGCCTGTCTCCCCATGTGGCCATTAGGACTACTAGTGAGGAGAGAACAACCCAAGTGGTAGCAAGGAAAACCCACCTTTTCTGAACCACTATAAACAACTATATCCATGGTGAAAGCCATGGGTAACACATGTTGATTAGTTCTTACCGACACTATGTCTCCCCATAAACCTGTTTGATCAAATTTATTTGATCATTTGTAGGGTGTAACCCCTACCGGTTGGGAGCCTTCTATATTTATAGAGCTTAAAGTGTCGCATTTATGTCCACACGAGTGGATTCCCTTACTAGCACCTTTTTGTTTTAGAAAGTAAAAATCTTTCTAGTTGTTGGGGCAGGAGGTCGGACCTCTAGAGCGGCCCACACACATACAGTTCTTAGTAGAGACAAAGTTTGCCATAGGGAGTTTTCATGGGGACTGATGCTTTGCTGCCTTGAAGAAGTGAGTGCCAAGGGTGGAGCCAGTGGGGTCAAGCATCTAAGTATCTTCTTTGAATAGTGTAGCCTCGGGGGAAACCCCATGTGGGATCAACATCTATTGTCCTGGCCAACCATAAGAATTGTGATTGTCTTCTTTTGAACATTCAAACATTCAAGATCAAACATCAAAACATTGTGTCTTTTGTGTCTTCAAGTGTATACAATTTTTTTTACATAAAAAAACACACTTTTCGTTGAGTCATTTTGAGTCTAATCACTTGCAAACATTAAGTCTTCATCAACATTGTGTCCTCTTTTCATGAAAAACAATCAAAAAATTCAGATTTGGTCACAACAAACAATTTCACAAATTGGAAAAATTGCACTTAATTTCTAGAAACGCGTTTGTACAATGTTCAACCATGTCTGTGTCATTTAGTCACGTCTGTGAAGGGAAGAAATGCGTCTAATCTCAGAAATGCATTTGTGCAGTGTTTAATCACATATGTGTCATTTAGTTGCATCTGTGAAGGGCAGAAATGTGTCTATGTCATTTAACTGTGTATGTGAGGTATATAGGCATGTCTGTGTTGAGAATTGGAAAAATTTACAATCCAGCAAACAAGAGCAGTCAGTTTTAGACTTATTGAGCTTCCAAGGTTATCTCTCTGGGTTTTCATCTAGAATTCAACCTATTTCTGGGTCTCATAAAGTCCATCATTGCTTTACACCTTGCATTAAATTCACATTTGTCTAAACTTGAGTCAAAAGGTCACTTTCTTGTTCTCATCTTACTTTGTCAATACATTACATACAACAACATTTTGATAAGTGGTCCCTCATCAAGGTCTATCACCTCTGGGTCTGATTTGGTCTTAATTAGAGTCAAGGTCAACTTACCTCATCAAGAGAAACTATCATCTCTTTGGAAGTCACACCTACTCTACTACATACATACTTGGTCTTACACTTTTGACATTACAAGTAAACCTCAGATTCATTTACATTCCATCCAACTCTTGGTCTTTCATACTCTTTTCCATTTTCATCTAGTTTCACACATCTTGGTCAAGACCTAGTTCATGGTTGAAACCCGTTCCCAAAAATCTAGGAGAGAAGCTAAAGAGGCTCAAGATTCTGCAAACATGAGTGCCTATGAGTATGACAATGATGTCTTTTTCAATTCTGATCATACCACATTACCTAACATGGATGCTTATAGAAACATTCCAAATATTAAGAACTGGATAGGACAAACAACAATGATACACACAATGACAATATGGACAATATTTCAGTACATTCAGCAAAAGTGGAAGACTCCATTATGGATCCATGTTTCAGTTGATTGGTTGAGGAAATAATGTGGAGAGATGGACAATATTTCTTACAAATGATGGCACAAAGTGGAGCCAAGATTCCTCATGATTTTGACATCTCAAATAATGGAAAATTGACCTTTGCAAGAACCTCACCTCAACATGAATCAAAGGAGGCCTAATAATGGAGGCAATAGAGGACCACATCTTATGCCTGAGAGACCATCATCTTTGTTTCAAAAACTTGAGGTCCCCTATACAAATGGTCAAGCATATGATACTCACCTTCACAGACCATTATGGAAGTCTTATGCAGAAAAATATGCTCAATCACATACCAATGCTAAGGACCAACCACTAAAGCAATTGGATATCCAATGGCATGATCAAAATTTGGACACAAGGAAACCCCGCATCAAATTTGGGGGAAACACATTAGAACAAACTCATGACATGCCTGTAGAGTATGGTAGACATGGACAAAACAGATATTCCATTCCTCATTATGACTCTATACCAAGTGGTCCTTATATGTAGCATCATTATAGACCTCCTCCATATGAACATGTGTATGATCAATATCATCCATATATGCAACATTCTCCTCCTCCACTCGAGGGTTCAGGCATGGTTTATGGTCCAAGAAGTTGGTCTCCACCTAAGAACAATTTGGAACAGCAAATTAAGAACTTACAAAATAAAATGGAGGACATAAATACACCAAAGCCAACTTACACAATGAGAGACATATGTCCCTATCCATTTCACAAAATCATTCAAATGCCTCCATTTCCTACACACTTTGTGACACCTAAGTTTGACAAGTACAAAGGAAAAGGGCATCCTAAGGCACATATAAGACAATTTTTCACAACATGCATTGAGGTAGTAGCAGAAGGGACATATTTGATGAGATTATTCCCACAAAGCTTAGGTGATAAAGCTATGGAATGGTTCTCCCAACTTCCACTAGGAATTAAGTCATGGGGTGACTTAGCAGAGGCTTTTATCCAACATTTCTCATACAACATAGAGAGACATATCAGTCACTACTTTGTGCAACACCAAGTAAAAGGATCGAGAGTCTTTTTCATCATTTTTAAAAAGATGGAGGAAATTAGATAGCAGATGCTCTTGTGAAATTCTACAAAAACAAATGGTAGAGATGTTCACCCCGAATGTTAACAAAGACATTGGTTATGACCTAAGAAAATCTTGTTTGTCCACCTTCAGGGACGTCATTCAAAAATGTTTGGTAACAAAGATGGTGTTAATTGAACAAGGAGTCATTAAGATATTCAAAGAAAATAAAGAGGATTTTAAAGGAAAAGAAAAGCCAATATTTTGGAATAAAAACAAGAACACAGTCAATGATGGTGTTGTTGATTCCAATACAGTACAACCCAAAATCGTTTTTTTTGGATCAAGCTCTACAAACAATAAGTGAATACTTAAACAACTTCCAAATCATGAACAAAGTACAACCCATTGGGAGAACCACTTGAGTCATCTTTCAAGAAGCTAGTGGCAAACAAAATCATAACAATTCCAGATTTGCCTCCATATGATCCAAAGGTTAAACTAAATTGGTGGAATGATGATGAATATTGTGAATATCACAAGATCAAAGGTCATAAAAAAAGAAATTATCATCGGCTAAAGAACATCATACAATATCTTATTGATAGAGGTGACATTGAGATTGAAAGACACTCATCCAATCAAGAACATGAAATGTTTAAGGAACCAGTCCCTAAACATGACAAGGGAAACACCAAAGCCATAGATGAGCAAACCAACTATACCAGAGCATCCTATAAGTATGATTCAACTATCAATCACATTTCCATGGACAATTATGTCTCTACCATTATCATAAAGGACAAAATGCTTGAAATTCTACCCAAAGACCCAAGGTTGTCCTAAAAGGCACTGGATCTTCTTTGGAACCTACCCCTGAATGTAATGTTACAACTCGTCGAGGTAAATTCACTTTGCAAGGTGCTCCAGCTAAAAACATAGCTTCCTCATTAACCAAACCTGAGTAAGACCTTGTGGAACAATTAGGGAAGACACTCATTCTTATCTCAATTCTTGAGCTCTTATGCATATCCTTTGCACATAAGGCCATTCTGGACAAAAATTTGAGAGACACTTTTGTCCCCACTGATCTAAACATGGACCAGTTTCAAGCCATGGTGGGATACCTTTCCATTTCACACTCCCTTACATTCATAGAAGCTAATGATGCCTCTATGAGCCAACCACATAATGCACCTTTACACATTGAACCCTTCCTACACAAACATCGAATAAAACAAGTCCTGATAGATGGAGGAGCTAGTCTCAATATATGTACTTTGAACACAATAATACAATTGGGAGATTTTGACAAAGCTATAAATGCTACAAAAAAAATTACCATCAAGTCATATGATGATGAAGAGTATTCATCCAAGGGCACAGTCAGCTTGCCTCTCAGAGTTGGGCCAGTTACAAAAGATGTGGATTGTCAAGTCCTAGACCTAGATCTCACATACAACATATTTCTAGGATGTTCATTGATTCATGAGATGAGGGCAGTCCCATCTACATACCACCAATGCATTAAGTTTCCCCACAATGGAGTTGAAGTAATAGTTAATGGTGATCCTAATCCATTTATATATTGCAATAACTTGAGACCAAAAGTTGAGACAATCATTCCGAATAATAGAGAAGCTATTCCTTCTTCAACATATATTGACCCTGAATCATTGAAACCTTCAACATCAAAACAAGGTGATCTTAAAGGGAAATATCATGACAAAGGCATGGGTGAATACACTTTGAATCAAACCATGTGCTTACGAAAAGTTATGAGCTCGCCAAAAGAATATGGATGACCACATCCTTCTAAACGCATATCTATCATTACACTCAAATGGGATCCTACTATCTTCCAAAAGTGGGGTGAAATGGAAGAAGAAGACTCATACAAAATGCTTTACAAGGACCTTGAAGATGGTACACAAGATCACATCAGCATACCATTTGAAAAATATGGCAAAGGATTCAAGATCCTACAAAAGTTTGAATATAATGGTAAAAGTCCTCTCGGTTTAAGAAAGGAGGGTATCATTCAACCTTTGCAACCAAAATTGACATTTAAAAATCAAGGCACTACATATCAAAGAGCCATGACTACCATATTTCATGATCTCATGCATGTAACTGTAGAAGACTATATTGACGACCTCTTGGGAAAATCAATAGACAGAGATACACATTTGGACATACTTTCAATCATTTTTGATCGGTTGGAAAAATACAAAGTAAGATTAAACCCCAAGAAATGTGTCTTTGGAGTAACCTCTGGGAAGCTCCTGGTATTCATTGTCTGAAAAAGAGGAATTGAAGCCGATCCAGCAAAAGTGAAGGCAATCCTAGAGATGCTACCACCGAGAAATATCAGTCAACTTTGATCTTTACAAGGAAGACTCCAGTTCATACGAAGATTCATAGCACAACTTGCAGATAAATGTCATCCTTTTCAGCACTTGCTACACAAAAACATTAAATTCAAATGAGATGATAACTGTCAACAGGATTTTCAGATACTCAAAGATTATCTTCTGAATCCACCAATCTTGATTTCACCAGTTCCAGAACAACCCCTATTACTCTACATATCAGCTACATCAACAACACTAGGGGCACTCTTAGAACAACAATATGCTGAGGGCAAAGAAAAAGAAGTCTACTACATCAGTCGTACTTTGGTAGGCTATGAGATAAACTACACACCAATTGAGTGTGCATGTCTCACTATGGTCTTTGCTTTGCATAAATTACAACACTACATGCTAACTCATAAAACTAAGCTAGTCTCAAGGATCGATCCATTGAAATACCTTCTCAATAAAGCGACGCTTACTGGTCAACTAGCCAAATTGGTGATGCTCTTGAGTGAATTTGACATTGAATATGTGGACAAAAATGCAATAAAAGGGTAAGCTATCGTAGATCAATTAGCAAATGCTCCCATGATAGATGATGCTCCTCTAATTTCAGAATTTACAGATGAATCCATTTTGATGGTATCACACATGAAGCCTTGGCAACTGTACTTTGATGGCTCATACACTCATCATGGTGCAGTCACTGGCATCCTTTTCATCACATTTCAAGGAGATACCATACCAAAATCATATTGATTATCATTTCCTTGCACTAATAACATAGCAGAATACGAGGTATTAACAACTGGAGTACGGATTGCAGTTCAGCAGAAGATCCGGGAACTTCATTTTTTGGGGACTCTCAACTTGTAATTCGTCAAGCAACTGATGACTACCAAACAAAGGATGAAAAATTAATGCCTTAAAAAAAAATGGTGGATGACCTGAAACAACATTTCATGAAGTTAAGCTTTGAGTAGATACCAAGAGAGGATAATCAAGCCGCAGATGTCATGGCTACTATTGCTTCACTAATAGATCTACCTTACAATGAAACCCGCTATGAGTTCTTGGTGGATAACCTTTTGGTTCCCTTGTATGAGATCACTCCTTCTAAGATGATAGGTTTTGTTGGTCCTGATTCCCAGTTATACAGTTCCATTTTCACATACCTTCGTAATAATATCCTTCCTCCAGATTTATCCAACAACCAACATCACACTTTCATTCGCCAATCTTTCTGATACATCATTTTAGCCAATATCCTATACCGTTGATGTCTAGATGGAACTCTTCTTAGATGTTTAGAAAGGGATGAAGCTTAGATTGAGTTATACGAAGTTCATGAAGGGATATGTGGTCCACATTCTAGTGCTCCTACCTTAGCCAGGAAACTCATTAGGACTGGATATTACTGTCCCAATATGGAAAAATACTCATATCAATTTGTCAAGAAATATAAGCAATGTCAAATTCATGGAGACCTTATTCATGCGTCAACACAAGAACTTCAATTGATTGTGACTCCCTGGCTCTTTTGCTAGTGGGGACTCAATCTCATAGGCAAGATTCACCCTCCTTCTTCCAATGGCCCCAAATTCATCATCACTGCCACAGAGTATTTCAAAAAATGTATTGAAGTCATTCCTCTTACACAAGTCACTAGAAAATAGATTGCTACATTCATCCTCAATTACATCATTTGTCAATACAGTATTCCTATTTCCATCATCACCGATAATGGACATCCCTTCAAAAATTAGGATGTTCATGAACTTTATGATCGCTTCCATATTACCCATTATTTCTCCACGCCCTATTACCCCCAAGGTAAGGGTCAAGCTGAGGTGTATAATAAAACCATTCTTAAAATCCTAAAAAAGATAGTCGATGACATTGGCCGCAATTGGTATATCCAGCTAAATCCGGCACTTTGGGCTTATCACACAAGTGTTCGCACAACTACAGGAGCCACACCTTATTCACTTGTCTATGGTGCTAAAGCTATCTTACCTATTGAGGTCGAGTTACCATATTTACGAGTCTCTTTACAAAACATTATCAATGATGAAGACTACACAGTCTCTCTCTCTTACAAGAACTAGAACTATTGGATGAATGAAGACAAACTGCTTTTAATCACCTCAAGGCTTATCAACAATGAATGAGTCACAGTTACAATCATAAAGTGAAGCATCATACATTTGAGGTGGGTGACGTAGTTCTTCAAGAAAATCCTAAAAATTGGCAAGACAGAGAGAAGAAGGGCAAGTTCGAACCAAATTGGCTTGGTCCTTACATCATTACAATAGCCTATGGATCTGGCGCATATCAACTCTCAACTCCAGATGGAGAACCTTTGGAGGATCCTATCAACAACATGCACCTTCATAGGTTTTACACATATATCTTTAGAGTATCCAAATTCAAAATTAAAAAAAATTAAAAAAATTAAAAATATAAAAAAATAAAGAAAAATACAAAATACAAAAAAATCATAAACATAAAAAAAACCGTTACTTGGTGAAAACCTGGCAAATAGGCACCTTATGACACAAAAAAAAATGAAAAAATGAAAAAAGTAAAGAGAAATCAATTCGTCCAATGGTGAAAACCAATTTGGTGGCACCTTGGGCAAGTACCATGGTGGAAACCAGGTTACTGGCACCATGTGTAGAGACATTGCTCCTCCCTCCTTCAGGATTCCATTTGATCCTTTCACTTTTTCCCACACTCACAACCTATCCATTCATAATAAACTTACCGATTCCCATCATGGCTTGTTATTGATCTACCCAAGATTGGTTAGCCATTCATAATAATCCTTCCTTTTCACCCCTTTCTATCCATAATAAATCAGCTCCTATCTTTGGCTAAGGCAAATCCTATGTCTAGTGATGGGTGTGGAACTGAGAGCATCACACATTCTGAGGAGTATAGTTTCTTCTAGTTTTCTTTAGTCTATCCGTGCACAATCCACAATAAAACAACATTTTGCATTGCAAATCCACAATAAAGTTTCATCTTCTCTGCAATAAAGAATCAGTTTCATGGATTCAATTAGTTTTAGATGAGACACAACATCAACAATGGGCTTCAACAAATCAAATCTTTCAACAGACTTAGGCAACATTATGGTTTAGTGCTATCTATCCTTTTGCTAAAGTAAGCATTGTGACCATAATAAAATAGACTTATACAAGTGACAAGAGACACTAAACTTGAGGACTAGAGTGAATGTTGGTATTGAGTCTTGGTTTTCTTTTGATTTTATCTTTTGGTGACATGTCTTTTAGCTTTTTTGGGATGTCTCTGACTAGAGATTTTATCTCCAGGATGTCTTTGACTAGGAAGGTGAGGATGGGGTATCACCAACTATTTTTCTTTGCTGTCTGTGGATTGTCTCTTAGTAATGCTATGACTTGTCAAAGGATATGAGGACACTATGAGTCTAGTGTGAACTAGGGCATTCCTTGTTTTCAACTGTCTTATCTCCATGCAAACAGGTACAATGACTTTCTGGGTCAAATATATACCTCAATTATCATAACCTACTTGCCATAATAAAGCTCAATGATGATAATGCATAAGAAGATCTTTCACTTCCATATCTTCTATATTTCATCCCCCTTTCTTGATTGACCTCCATAGTCCTTCTTGAGTCCATGTAGCCTACTATCACATGACTGAGTATAATGACACGCCAAAAATATTTGCATTTCATGTAGTTTGCACCTGCATTACCACATATTATCATTTCATACATCCATATAGATATCACAATTGCATCACATCTTGCACACAACACATGTTAGCACATTTTACATTTTCATCATGTAAATAGTTATTTGCATTATCATATTCATGTGCATTTCATACATTCACATTTGCATTTATATAAACATATAAAGCATAAAAGAACAAAATTATTGCACTTCCTCATGTACATATTTGCATACATATCATAAGCATCATCATGCATTAACAAATAGAAGCATCACATAGGTACACATGCATATAGTTGTTGCAAGGATGAATCATCTCATATATATCATAATTTTCATGATACAATGATGTCAAAATCATATGGCTACAATCACCCGAAGATGTCATCATACAAAATGGTACAAAACTGATACATAGGGAGCCCTCTAAGGCTATGATGAACTCCCTCCCTTAGAGTCACCTAGCCTCAATGGACTCAAGATCATCTCTCCTGCCCCCTCTATCTAGTGGTGGTGGACGACCCATGACCCCACCACTAGACGATTGTCTCTTGTCTCGCCCTCCAGAGATCATCGTTGTCTGTGATGGTCTCTAGAAGCTCCTATCGCGTTGATCTAGTGGCACTGCTCCATAGTATAGGTCTCACCAGTAGGCTATCTCCTCCATTGCCTGCTGAACATAGGCATATCTGGCCCTTGTGTCCTCTGCTTCCTGCCTCCTTGCCCTAAGTGTTTTCTTAGCCTCTATATAGCATTGAATAGCCTGATCCCTTTCCTACTCAATATACCTTAGCTGTCTCCTGAGCCTAGTCATCTCCCTCTCTAGATCTTGGATCTCATCTTCCTATCCTTGGTAGATCTCCCTCAAGGATAGTAACTCATCGTCCCCCTCTACCCCTTCACCTTGACCCTATCCCTATGGCTGCTCCTATGGCTGCTCCTATCCCTATCCCTATGGCTACTCTTGTGACTACTCCACTCCCTATCCCTGTCCCTATCTAGGAGCCTATACCTATTTGGGAACCTGTGCTACTAGCACCTGCAGTGGTAATCCACCTCTGCCCCTAACTACATGAGCCTGCTCTCTCCTTGGAGCCACTCTCCTCTCTGCCACTACATCCTACCTCCTCCATCAGCCTCTACCTCCACCATCTCCACTATCATCTCCATCACCTCCACCCTCTCCATCTATCGACTCCCCTGGATCCGTCAACCATGGAAACAGATGCTCTGCTCAATATGCAGTATACTCTACATCCATCCTTGCATCCTCTATATTAGCCCACATATCCCAAGGTAGGGGAATCATCTCTACTAGTTGTATCACTGCCTAATCATAAGACAATAACGCACCCAAATGCACCCGATCCCTCACTGTTCGTGCATACATCCGTGAACCTCATGGCATCCACCGTATCCTACCAAATGGCCTGCCCACCCTATCTACCAACTACTCTCAATAATATATGTTGTCCTCCCTATCAGATACCTTCTCTTGAACACATATGACAGCTCCACTGCATCATCCTCCCACAACTCACAGTCCTGGTAAGGCCTCCATACCACACTGTCTATCTTGTCAATAACCCAACGCCAATACTCTAGTTTCCCAATCCATGGTTGTGACATAATCATATCATATAAATGCACATAGCTATGCCCATGTCCTCTTCCTCTAAAATGTATCAGTCATGTAATGGACAGATGCTCATATGCCCATACCTGCAATAAGGTCACCCTGCATCCCAATCATGCCGACCCATGATATACAAACTGATGCAGCTCATAATACAAGTGTGCCAATAGACACAACCCCCATGCAAGCCTAGCATACTCTATCACCAATGTCTCTAGTGTTCTCCCTATCCAACTGCCAACCCTTGTGTCGTCTTGTTCGGACATAGGAACCCATTGATCACTCCTGCCAACATCGCTAGTAGTGCCAATCCTATCCATGTCATGGTATCCCAAGCCACGTGTCCTGCCCTCATCTCCAGTCCTGGATCCTAAAAAACTTGTCTCAGTGTATCCTTGTCTCCCTCTTGATCATAAGGAACTAACTCCCCATCAATTAGTATCCTCAGTATCCCGTACATGTCCTCCCAGGTTACTATCATCTCACCCATCAACAAATGAAAACAGCAAGTCTCTGAGTGCCATTTCTCAGCTAATGCACTCAGTAATCCCATGTTTGCCTGAAACTTAGGCACATACAGAATATGTCACAGTCCCATAACCTGAACTGCTGCTCTCTCCTCAAATGTCATCTCTTCTCTCAAACTCTGAGTCAAAGGGAATCACTCCCGTGACTCTAGCATCGGTAGGTCCTCCTGTAGTCAATCAAATCACTTATATCAATCCTAGTGGTACTCCCTATTCATCACAAAGTACTCCTTTCTATCCTAGTGGTACTTCCTATTCATCACAAAAGTACTGCTCTCTATCATAGTGGCATTCCCTATTCATCACAAAGTGTTGCTCTTTTTAGTACTCCCTGTTTATCACAAAGTACAAATTTTTTATCCTAGTAGCATTCCCTATTCATCACAAAGTGCTTCTTTGATCCTATCTTTTAGGGAACCTACTTGAGTGTATCCTCTTGAGTAGCTTATCCAATTGACAATGTATGTTCTATCACAGAATTTTCAATTCCAGCCTAATCCAATTGGCAACATATGTTCTATCACATAATTGTCAATTTATTTGGTACTCCCTGTTCATCACAAAGTGCCTTGATCTATCCTATCCTAGGGCCTCTGCTTGAGTGTATCCTCTTGAGTATTTTACTGATTGGCAACATATGTTCTATCCCAGAATTGTCAATCCTAGCGCTATTTGCTGTCCTAGTCTTCCCTAGAGCAACTTCTTGAGTGTATCCTCGTAGAAGCTTATCCAATCGACATCATAAGTTCATCACAGAACTGCCGATTTGACCTTGAAGACATAAACATGCATTCCTCACACAAACGCACTTACATACTGCACATACGTGTCTGCTTTGCATAGACGCACCTCAATCATACAGACGTGTCTTTGATCAACCTAGACACACCTGTTTTGCATAAATGCGCTTGAAAGACACACACGCGCTCGTAGCTGACATAGATGCTGCTTAATTCATAGATGCACCTAGCACAAACACAAACATGCCTAGCCTACCAAAACGTGCCTGGCACCAACGTAGATGTACCTTAACATTTTTTTCCCCCTGCTTGACATACCTAAGGCGCATTTATTACACTACTTGACATGCATTTATGACAACAATTAATGTGGAAAATTACAAGGAGGTTTGGTGGTACTTACCGACTCTCGTGATCGAATCTATGCACCCATTCCATCGCTACTGACTGCTGACCACTCTCTACTCTCTCTACACTTTGATCTCTTGGATGTGTGGATGACAATGAGGATGTTTTCCCCTTGTGGTCTATCTTATAGACTTCCCTAGCCCTAGTCTCCCAAGTCAGTTTTCTTTGTCCCGTGACTCTGTCACTCTATCCTATCTTGTCAGTCCTTTCTCACCTTTCTTTTTTATTGAGAGATTGTTTGTGATCTTTTCAAACATTTTCATCCAATCTCTTGAGGAGGCATATCATTCCCATCTTGGGGAAAGTTTGTATCAGTTCATCTTATCTTCTTTGAAACAATGTGACAAATTGCCTTGTCTCAAAGAGGGGTAAAATATAGACACCTAAAATTGTCCTGTCTAATTAAATAAATATCTTTATTTATTTAATTAATTTAAGCCTAATTCTTCTATTAAATAAATAAATATTTATTTGTTTAATTAATTCATTTATCCTCTTCTAGCCTTATTTCTCATTTAAATAAATACATTTATTTATTTAAATTATCCTTTTTCTTAAATTAAATAAGTACTTTTATTTATTTAGTTGATCCCACTTCTTCTATTAATGAAATAAATGTTTATTTATTTAATTAATTCATTAGCATTTTCTACCTATGACACATCTCATTCATCTCTTAACTCCTACACTACTTAACCTCTTATTATTTTATTATTTCTTCTACCTACCCTCTAATCCTAGCCGACCATTTATCTTTTACACCTCTCAATCTTATCCCTTCATTTCTTATAGTGTCTTCTATATAAGGAGATCCTTCCTTCATTATCAACCCTAAGCAGTCTAATCAGTTATTCAACGAAGCAGTCTAATCAACTATTCAACTCCCCAACTACAGATTCGGACTTTCATATGCGATCAAGCCTTGCAACCACATTTCCATTCTTTGTTGAGCTCTTGTGCACACATAAAATCTGAGAGCAAATATATCAAGAAAGATCAATGGAGATATGAAGAATGGAGATCCAATCCCTATTGTACATGTGATGGTATAATCTTTGTGATTTCATTTGATTTACATTGTCTTAGGTAATCTTCATATGTTATGGTGGATCTTTGTTGTTGTTAGGCTAGTGTTTTTGTAGTTGAATTCATTTAGTCTTTCAATATTGTTGTTTCCATTTTTACCATAAGAAAGGTACATGTATTTTATAATAGTTTTCATATGAGACACTTGGGTGTTTCTGCCACATTGAGATAGAGTGTGTAGGAAAATTTCCACCTTTTATTGTGTGATCTTGTTGTTACTTTATTATATCCACTTATTGTGGAGTGTTAATTCCACCTTCGGTGGGTGATCCACCTCATGTGGAATATTTTATTGTTTCTCCTACCTACTACACCTATTTCCTACCTACCCTTGTTTCTTATTGAGCCACATGTCATGTTTTTATGCTCACATATCCATATAGCCTTGCCTATATAAGCAGGTTCATATTCATTATATGTAACAACTATTGATCTATTGATCATTTATCTATTGATGAGAATACAGTTTATTCTTGTCCTATTTTTTGTCTCTCTATTTTGTACTTTTCATTGAGCTCTTGATCTTGGCAAAATCTCACAATAACTATAATCTATTCTCTATAGCTGAAGTTAACTATGGGTCCAAAGTTTGATTCTATTGTATTCCGGTCAAATATAGGGTTGGAGAAGCCTTCAAAAGTTCCCTCCAAACCTATGGATTCATTTCAAACTTAAACATTACAGTTCCACGTGAACCCATTTACAAATGGAGTTTTCAATCGTTTACAATAATTAAAATGGGATGATAAGCCTATTTTTTCTACTTCATAGATAAGTCAAGCTAAGGACTTAAATAAGACAAAAAACATATCCCCTCATATCTAAGGCTTCCCATAAAACATTCAGAAATTTTATATTTCAAGATTTTAGAGCATCTTCTACACAAAATTTGCAATCATTAAACTAATAATTTTGCAATTAAAAAATTTCATGGTTGGCCCTATTAAGTAGATTATATTAAACTATTCTTGAAACATATCAATAAGTTAATGCACTTTTCAATATTTTATTATGTTGCACTATTAATCTTATTGAATAATGTGTATTGAATCTTAATTACAGGGTCCAACAAAGACAACACAAACAACAACACCACAAGTTGCCTGGATCGGCTTCGTAATCAGCTTCTTACATGAAGAGTTATAGATTCCCATGAACATCAACCTTAAAGGAAAAGATGAGAGAAAAGATGAGAACACTAATGAGTCTATACTATGAAGCATTGGACATGTTTGTGTCTTTGGGGCATCCAATGCTTCAAGTACTGATCTTTCAGACTAAGAGAAATACTTGACATCATCAAATCACTTGAGAACTTCAGTATTTTATCCTCAACATAATTGCAAGAACAAGGTATCTTTGAGCGGTGTGGCTATATTTCAAGCTAGGCAATTTGACTAAATTACCTAAGTTATTGACTAAATTAAGTTTATATTCTTTTAATTTGTTTGGTTAAATTTTTCACTTTTTACCACATAAGCTAACACCTACATAATTGTTGATAAATGTTGGTTACAAATTAGGCAAGGAATATTTAAGGTATTACCCTTCAAAGACTCATTCATGGCTGACTTTAACTATGGTTTATATGGAAATAACTCACCATTGCTATTTCATTTTGTTACCAAGGGCCGAATCCATTGATGTTTATATTTTCTTTAAGACATATCAATACAACCTATGTGCGAAGGTATAAATCTATATATTTTGAAATATTTCTTTCCTCTCTTTAATTTTCTTGAAGCTTTGCAGATGGATTGCCTTTTTCTTTAGAATGGTAGCTTCTTGTCAATGCAATCATTAGCATTTTTCACTATCAAATATATATGGGTATTTTGAGCTCAGTCAAGCTAAGGACTTAAAAAAGACAAAAAAATATCCCCTCATATCTAAGGCTTCACATAAACAGTCAAAAATTTTACATTTCAATATTTTAGAGCATCTTCTACACAAAACTTGCAATCATTGAACTAATAATTTTGTAATTAAAACATTACCCAAAATTACACAGTGACTCGGTTGCTCCAAGCCTTCCTTTGACAGTGTCTCTCTAATCTAAAACCTCTCATTACTATCACTTCTTGGTGAGTGATTGAACTCAAGGATTTTTTGATCGTATTCTTGGAAGTTCTTTCACCCTATCTTCTATCAACTCTTGATACTAAAAAACTCTTATCTCTATTTCATAATAAAAACCTCATAGAAAGAGCACCTTCTAATACTAAAATATGACTAACAACTATCAATGATTGGAAATTGTAATGTTCATTTAGAATTTTACATCTACTATTGAATTATGCAATGCTATCTATTCAGAGTGTTAGTAATTATGGACACACACTTTAATCGAGTCACTTTAAGCCAATGGTAAGTTTTTCTATACAAAATGGAAATATGAGACAAGGTAAGATTTAGATTCTTGAGAGAACATATGACAAGATATGATTATCTCAAAATTAATTTGTTTATCCATAACCTCATAGAAATAACAACTTCTAATACTAAAATCTTACTAACAACTATCAATAGTCGCCAATTGTAATCTTCATCTAGAATTTTACATCTACTATTGAACCATGCAATGCATTTATTACACATTGTCACCATTTAACTAGGGCACCATGTTGTGCCAATGCCAATCGTTTTGACAACATTGACATTTAAAAAAAAAAATTTAACTGTTCGTCGAAATTCTGACGAAAGTCCCTAAAAGGATCCAATAGGAATGCTGACCTTGCGAGCAAAATTTTCATTATAGGTACAACATTCTCGTCAGAGCATAGTGGCAGTCGAAACACTTCCGTTGGAATTATGATGATTGTTGCTATTGAAATTCATTGCACTTATAACATGATTTTGACAAGAATGTTGTATGTGTGAGGAAAAACCTAGTCGCATCTAACATGGTTTCCATCGGAGTTCTAATGACAATTGTTGCATGGTTCTGTCCAAGGGAAAATGGTTTTTTGATGGAATGTTCATCAGCTATTGGGCGAAATATACTACATTGGAGGTTCTGATGAAATTCCAGCGATGGAAAACTCAATACCATTCTATCGAACCACCGCCACAATTCCATGAGAAATGTGCCAATCGTTCATTGGAAAGTGTGTCCAAATGTGTTAGTGTAATAAACATTGTCAGTTTTATATTTTCCATTAAAATTAATTGAACTAATTTCCAACAATTTGTGTTGTCTAATCATCTCCAAACTTAACTAAACCTCCATCATATCTTTCAAGTTTCATGAATTTTTTTTTATCACTGGTCATATGATTTGAACATCCACTATCAATCAACCATTCATTCTTATCTCTTCTAGCATGAAATGCATTAGAAACAGTCTTAGAAATATCAAATTTAGAAACATCCTTTTATACCAGGAACATGCAATCACCATCCTCATAGTCTAATTCATCATCTAAGATATTAGCATCATCCTTAGAATAATATTCCTTCTTATTGAGTTTTCCCTTGTTTTCCTTAAATTTATATCTATTTCTCTTTTTTGGACATCTATTTGCAATATGACCAATCTTACCTTATCTAAAACATTTAAATGGTAACATACCTTTGTACTTGCTAAATCCTTTCTTCAATTTTCTCACAAAGTTTTCTTCCACCTCATCCAAGATCTCTTCATCATCCAAACTATCTTCAAATGTCTTGAATGTGGTTTCTAACCTATCTTTATCCTTCCCAAATTTCCTTACTTTGAATGCATTTAGGGTGCCAAACAACTACTCTCTGGTGAATTTCTTTGGATCATAAGTCTCTTCACTCACTAAGATCTTATTACTATATCTTACCGATAATATCATCATAATTTTATCAATCACATCTTCATCACACAAGGTGCCTTGGAGATCTTTGATCTCATTCATTGCAATATCAAACTTCTCAAAGTACCTCACAATATCTTCTCCTTCTCCCATCTTCATGTTTCTTTATCTTCTCTTAGTTGTTAACCTCTTTGTCATCTTGATTCTCTCATTCCCTTCCTAGATGAATTTAAGCTTCTTCCAAACCTCATTCATAGTATTCAAAGAGATAACCTTATTCAATTAAGTTTTTGATAGTGCACTGAAGATAGTGTACCTTGCCTTTTCATTTTCTTCCTAAGCTTGAATTTCATCTAGAGTCTTAAGACCATTCGCTGGTAGAACATAGTTAGTCTCCATATCCTTCCAAGTATTGTACCTAAGAGAAATCAAATAACCTCTCATCTTCACTTTCTAGATGCTATAATCAGATCCTTGTAAGATAGGAATGGATAAATTGTGTGCCATTTGAGATCAGGATCTACCTCAAGCAATTAAACTTTATATCAATGAACAACAACTTTAATACAAATTGTTGAATATCTAGGCAACTGAGAAGGGGGGTGAATCGGTTGACAATAAATTTTATTTTATCTTTATTACACAAATCCAAAATAATTAACAAAATCAACAAAATTGGAAAACACATGCAAGAATTAGATCAAACACAAGAAACACTAGATTTTCCATGGAATACCCAAGAAGGGAAATACCACAGAGAATGCTAATTATCAATATATAAACACTCATTAAGGTGATTTAGTTACAAAGGATGGTTCACTTACAAGGTGCTCTTATCTAATGGGCTTACTACCTTGAAAGGCTCACTATCGATTTTGTCATTGTGGGCTTACTGCTTTGAAATTTTTACTGCTAAAGAAGAAAGAAAGATAAAGAGAATCCACCACAAAACATAGTCTAGACTATTGGAACTGCTTAGAGTAACAATCTACAACACTATACTCACACTACTACTAGATTCTTCCAATCTGGCATGTCTTCAACACAAAAGCCATGTATCAACTCATCAAATCAAAATCTTATATACTATCTCCGAAAATCATAATTCTCAAGGTTGACTAAGACAAACATCTAAAATTGGTCTTCACTAAACATTTCAATGATGGAGAGGAATCAGAAGTGGACCATATCATACCATTCCTCATTGTACATATCAACACACTATATATATTACCAAAGATGGACCCAAAATGCATTTGCACATTATACAACTACAATATTTTGTCCAAGAACTCATGCTTTGAACCAATCTAGACCCAAAGATAATACTGAGAAACATCTTTCAAGATACCAACCTCATTCGGTAAAATTGGAAAACTCCAAGTGCACAACATACCTAAATAAAACACTCCATCTCATTTTACCTCATCCATACTTAATCCAAACCAAAGGATTTGACATCAATGACAACACACAATGTAATGCTAACATAGCTATGGTGTAAAATGATATGACCTTTGGGACTCTATTTTAAGGAAGATAATACATTTTAGTAGTGTTACTTTTAGAGAAATTAAGATTCCTTTTGTTATATTATAGTTAGAGTAGACTAGTGATTAAATTGCCTTCCACTCTTGAAAGAGTTCAATCAAGACCCCTAGATAGGTAGGAAGTTGACGAAAGCTCATCTAGCTCTGAATCTTTAGAAGAGTAGGAAGAACCTCCAAGTTAGCCTCTTCGAAGGTCTACAAGACAAACACAACCACCTAAAAGGTATTCACTTAATGATTGTAGATGCATTTTTGCTTTGAATAGTAACGTGGATGAACCTACATTTGTAGAAGAGGCATTAGGTATGAATGACACAAAATCCTGGAAGATTGCTATGGAAGAAGAAATGACAACTTTGGAAAGGAATGACACATCGGATCTTGTACCATTACCCAAAGAATGGAAACTTGTTGGTTGTAGATGGGTTTTCAAGAAAAAGATTGGTTCAAATGGAGGCATTGAAAAGTATAAAGCAAGGTTGGTTGCAAAAGGATACTCTTCAAGAATGGAAACTTGTTGGTTGTAGATGGGTTTTCAAGAAAAAGATTGGTTCAAATGGAGGCATTGAAAAGTATAAAGCAAGGTTGGTTGCAAAAGGATACTCTTAGGTTGAGGGTGTTGATTATGGTGAAATATTTTCTCCCCTTGCAAAAATGACATCCATTATCTTTTGCCTTTCTAGTGTTGTTGCTTATGATTTAGTGGTTGAGCAAATGGATGTGAAAACTACTTTCCTTCATGGTGATTTGGAGGAAGATATTTATATGATATGGTTGAAGCACTATATGGTGAAAGGCAAAAGTAATTTGGCCTATAAATTAAAGAAATATTTATAGAACCTCAAACACAGTCCTAGGATGTGGAACCAAAATTTTTATACATATGTGTTTAGTTTGGGATTTGAGCATTCTAAATTAGATAACTGTGTTTATTATAAACCTAATGGTGATCATTTCATGTACATTGCATTATATGTATGTTCATGATATGATATTCATTGGTAAAGGGAAACGTATTATTTCAAAACTAAAGTCCCAACTCACTACTAAATTTGAAATGAAAGATCTTGGTGTAGTAAAACATATTCTTGGGATAGAAATTGGAAGAGACAGAGTGAACAGAAAGCTATGGCTAGGCTAGAGTAAGTATGTGAATTCAATTTTGTAGAGGTTCAACATGTAGGATTGAACACCATTATGTGTTTCTTTTAGAGTTTGAATTACATTATCTATTTTGGATTGTCATGCATCCCCATTAGAGATGGAAGCCATGTGTAGAGTGCCTTACTAGAGTGTAGTCAGAAGTTTGATGTATGCTATGGTTTGTAATAGACTAGACATTGCCCTAGTAGTGAGATTTATTTCCTAATATATATCTAATCCTAGCAGAGTTAATTAGGATGTAGTGAGAAAAGTCTTCAGATATTTTAAGGGTACCTTAGAGTATTTTGTGTTATCATGGAAATTTTATTAGAGATGTGATTTTTCTTGATATTCATGGTTATGTGGATTCATATTGGGTAGGTGATATTGATAGTATTTCATCTAGGAGTGCTTATGTGTTTACTTGATTTGGTTGTGCAATTAGTTAGATGAGTAAGTGATAGGCCATGGTTTCTTTGTCCACTATGGAAACAGAGTATATGGTTACTATTCATGCTTGTAAAGAAGTGGCTTAATAGTCTATGTTCACATATTGGAATAAAATGTGGTGTAGTGACAGTTTATTATGACAATTAGAGTGCGATTTACCTAGCTAAGAACTTGAAATTTCATGCTTGGACCAAACATATTGATGGTCAGTATCATCTTGTCAGAGATATGGTCAAAGATAGTAGGGTGAAGTTGGTTAAGGTAGAAACTCTAATAAATGTTGTAGATTATTTTACTAAGGTTGTGAGCACAAAGAAGTTTATATGGTGTTTGGATTATATGGGCTTATGGCCCCTAGCAATTAATTTATTGTGTTGATACTCCCTTTTCTCTTGAAAGGTGTTCGACAAGTGGGAGAATATTGAAAAAATGGGGTCTCAAAGTCACATTTACATGAGGTTACTATTTATAGTAAGATTTAATTTAGGAATCAAATGGTGTGAAACTTCCCAAAGCTTTAGATTGACTAAATAAGTATGTCGGTAAACTTTTGTTGCAATATCATAACTAATTTTGAAGATATTAATGTTTTGATTTTTGAATGTTAAGATGAAAGGTTTAAATTGAATCTTGAGGACTTCACATCCTCTAAAATTTCTTGAAAAGTAGGTGTGATTGGCATAGCAGGTTATGAGGTGATAGAGCAATTTGTAAGCTTTTTGGCATTTCAAATGGTTTGTCAATCAGACACATGGTTCATAAGTAATGGCCTCCAAAAGCTTGGACTGTTGAAATAGGAAATACAAAATGCACCAGACACATAAATAAGTTGTAAATGGGAGGTACATGTGTTGTTGTGTCTTTTGACATGTCATAGGGCATCTAGATTGGAGATAAGGTTGGTTCCACTTTATTTGTTTGTTTTAGTCCATGGTAGTACTATTTGATGGTTTCTTGTATTGTATCTCCTATATATGAGGTGCATGAGATAGAGGTTGTGTGTAAGAGTCTTATGGTCATTGAATTACCTCTAAATATTTGATTAGTGGTACTCCTATGAAGAGCTTACTCTAAAAGTATATTATAATTTGTAATTGATTTCTCAATAATATATTGGGTGGCTTTTGGAGTGTGGGTTTTTTCTCTTGAAATGGTTATTCCCACGTAAACCATTGTGTTGTGATATGAATGTTATTATGTCTATTTCTATTAAGTTTCTATAACTGTTGTAATGATTTATAAAAAATCTTGCATTACCCTCCTGTCAAGGTTAGTGTACGAAGTCTTTCCACTACTTAACTTCCTTATGTTAGGATTAATGATAGCCCCAAAGATACTGAGAGTGGGGGGTGAATTAGTATCTAACCGGTTAGCATAATATTTGACCTTATTAAGTATTTTGTATTCCAAAACAGTGTACCGGTAAATAAGAATTAATGCAGTAAATAGGAACAATAAAGATAGCATATAAAACACACCATAACACAAGATGTTTAACGAGGAAAGTCGGTGTGGGAAAAACCTCAGTGGGATTTGTGACCCACAAAATATTCACTCACTAGCCAATGAATGGATATTACTTACAATGTGGTGCCTGCACATGCAGGAAGGCCAACTGCCTAGAGCTCACTGCTCAATTACAAAGTGGAAGTCTCATTGACTTACAAAATGGATTATGAGAATCCAATATAATGTACTACTATAATTCAGCATCTGCTATGCCAGGTTCAGTACTAATTTAATCTCATACTATAACCATAACCTTATACAAAATCTTCCTTAATATTCGGTCATCACTTCTACCATATCCATCATATGTCCATACATCCATCTATCCTCCATATCAAAATGATTTACAAGATCTCATTCATATATGAGTCTATTACAATATGCCATGTTGTCTTTACAAAAAGATATTTACAATTAAATACAATAAACAAAAGTTGTTCCTGTCAGCTGGAGTGTCGGTAAACATTATTATCGCTGCCGGTGAAGTGTCTACCGGTGTATGTAGATGTCTATGCCGGTGTAGGTAAATACTGATGTCTTTACCAGATGAGTGCCAAAAGGTTGCCAGATAGTTGCCATAAATGACAACACCATTATTCTCATAAGAGTGTAGAATGCCAACACTCTCCTCCTTTGGCATTGATGACAACACTCATGAGAAAAATCCAAAAAATGTGCTAAAAATGAAGTCCATGACTTTTACCAAAAATGTATGCTCCCCCTGAGTAGATGATCTCCTCTGATAGTCATTTTTCTCTATCCACTCCTCCCCCTTTGACATCAATGACAAAGGTTGTCAAAATTTGTCAAATGAGTGTAAAATTTCAGCTCCAACTTTGTAATCGGTTGGTAGAATCTGGAATAGGTCAGCCAAAACAAAGTGTAAGCTCTGTATAAACCTGTTACTGTCAGTCATGGTTGCCTCAATTCTTTGTATTGTACCGATGAGATGATGCATATCCTCCTCCGGTGACATTTGACCTTGAATTAATGCCTCAGAGATCTCTTTCCTCAGAGAGATAAGGTTGTCTAATTTAGGACTAAGTTTATGCTTAAGCTCTCTAGCATTTGCCTTGATCCTTGCCTTCTCTTTCTCCAACTTTTCCATTTTTTCCTCACATCCAGCTATCTCTTTCTCAATAACTGTTATACGTTCAAATGAACCAATGACATTATCAGCTATATCATCTATCTCCTTCTGAATTTTGTTTATTTCCTTATCAATGTCCACTGTTAACAGATTTGTCTTGCATGTATCTCTATACAGTTCCTTATACTCCAAAATTGTTGTATTCAGTGCCGGTAAAAGTGTATCAATGTGTTCCGTACACTTCTTTATTGTTTCCTCAAAGAATTTTTCTTTTACCTTTTCCATTTTCTCCTTGAATGTTTCCTCATTTATTTGATCAACTGTTAGTATATTTCCAGCATTATATTTAGACAATGTGTCTAGCTGACTTAAAGAATCCTTTACATTATCTAAATTGCATTTGGGTGCAATCATATTAAGAATGGGTATTGTGTCATCAATTTCCTTATAGGCCAATGCATTACAATCAGTTATTTTCTTTATTTAGTCTAGAAGTACTTCGGTCACATTGATAGGTCTAAATTCAGTCAGTGAAGTACCAGATGTCTGGCCAACTACCTTTACAATTTCAGTAATTCCAGTGGGAGTAATGAATTTGCTTGTATTGACCTCTGGTGGGTCAATCTGAGTTTTCATTTCTACTAGCATTGGTTTTGGTTTCTCTATGATTGCTAGTTGCACTGCCTCAATGTGTACCTGTGAATCTGTCGATTTCTCTACTTGTTTCTCTGTGTTATCTACCAGTGTCTCTGTTACTGTCTCTACAAGTTTCTCTATGCTTGCATCAATACTTCTAGTAATTGTTCCATTGTCCAAAGGTTCCACTGGATGCTCTGCTTGCTCTACTTGTATCTCAATATTTTCCGCCGGTTGCTCAGTAGCAATATCTTTCTTTACCTCTATGCTCTCCTTGTCCACTATTATGTTTACTTCCTGAGTGTCAATATTCATAGTGTATATAATTTCTAACTCAGGGTTAGCATCCTCATGTAGTGTGTCAACATTCTCAGTGGTCGGTATATCCTCAGTATGTATCAGTGGAGTAACCAAAGGTGGTGGTAGGTTGTCAGTTACTTTTATATTTGGTATTCCACCTACCTTACCTTTCCCCTTGTCTCTGTCCTTTTGATAAACTTTAAAAGTTTTCTTTGGTCTACTCAACTCTTCTTGTTTTCCTTTCTCAACAAAAAAGATATCACATTTATCTGTTGTTTCTTTTGCAATTTCATTGACTCTACCAGCTATTAGGCTTACATGTCGATGTCCACTTGCAAAAACTGTTCTATTAGCTTCACTAATTAATTCATCAATTTCCTCTACAGAGTTGACCAGATGTACAAATAGGAGTTTTTGAATCTTAAGTTTCTTATCAAGATCCATAACTGCAATTCTCTTTGCATCTAACCTCCTATATAATTCACTAGGAAAATCATCTACAACTTCAATTAATACTTTCTTGTATATGTCAAGATGTAGAATAATGCCGTTCTTATTGCTTTCCTTTTTTGCAACAGTGAATGTATTATACAGTTTGCTAACATTTGATAGATTGCCTTCATTAGTGATTTCACTCAGTAAGTTGTCCAGAGGTGGTATAACATGTTTTTGTTTCTTCTTTGGTGTCAATTTCTTTGTCGGTGGTCTCACTGCCTATTGCTTCTTTCTTGTCTTCTTTGGTGTTGGAGAGGGGACCGGTGAGGGTTTTCTCTTCCTATCAACTTTGTTAAACTCTGTAGGAATTTCACTCTCAGATGATGTACCAACCAGTGAGAGATGTGCCTCTAGTTTTAATACTTCTAGATCACTTTCCTTTATTCAAGTTATGTTCATGATGTTTTCTTTTATTTCCTTAACTTGTTTGGTTGCACTTCTTATGTATTTTTCTCATTTCTTTCATTGTTTCATTGTTTGTACACCACTTTCTATTATTTCTGCATTTCCAAAAACTTTTTCTTCTAGTTCTCTAGGTGCCTCTAATAGGGCTTTAGCATAAGTTTCAATAATATTTACATCTTCTTCATACCCCATTTCAGTTACCCATACAGTTCTAGGAAGAACTGCCTCCATCCATATTTTATCCTTTTTAATTACAAAACATATTTCTTTGTTGTACTTATCCACTACACTCTGTGGTAGTCTCTCCCTAGTTTTCATTTTTACTTGGATGGTTTTGAAGTACTCTGTTATATTGTTTTCCTTATCAGTGCCCATACCGGTGAAGATTTCTAGCAGTTGTTTGCCTACCGGTATATCATATCCAAAGTCTTTGTTTCCAATGCCGGGAACTTCTTTTGTGAAATATAACATAAGACATGCCAAAAGATTTCTAAAATGAAAAGTTCCTTTCTTATCTCCGTTTATCTTTTTTAGATTATCTATTAGTTCATCCTTTAGCCACTCACATATATCTATTTTTGCATGATTATTGACCATATCATAAGAACTTTTAATGCAAAGACTAGAAATAGAGTTGAGTCATTTTGAATGTGTGGTTTTGTAGCCTAAGATCACACTTATGAATCTGACATTTACATCATTGACATCATTTACTCTTAGGGATCTGCTATCATATGTTGCTTCTGTTAAGGTCATCACTATGTTATTGGGTACCTTCTTAGTCTGATCTAGCCTACTACCAGTGGAGGGTAAACCTGTCACTGCCCTAATTGCTTCCTTGGTGATTTTGCAAACAAAATCTAGCCAAACAAATTCTCAATGAACTCTGCTAAGGACAATTCTTACTACCTCCTTAGGAAATTCAGGGATGTCCAGGATTTCCACAAAACCTAAAGTTTCAATTATCTTGTGCTCGAGATTTACATTTCCATTTTCATCACAGATAACATTTTTAAATATCTTCAATATTTCTTCAGAACCTAATTCCTCAATATTGCAGTGAATATAGATTCTAGGATCTTCAGCATAAGCAACACCTTTTGGAATTTTAAAAAAATAACCTATGGAATCATCTTGTTTTTCTATCTCAAGAATGATCTTAAAAATGGGCCTAGGGAATTTCATAACTTCTACAATAGTAGGGTTTGCAATAAATTTCGGAGCAGAGGAAGAAGTCATTGATAAATACCTTAAGCTGCCTGATAAAGGTTTGAGTGCTTGAAAGAAATCACTTCACTTCTTCGCTTGGATTCCTTCACTCGGATTTCGTTCTCTTTGAGAGTTTGAATGCTTGATGAATTGAAAAAGAGGGAAAATCAATGATTTTTAATGTCTTTTCTTCCAACAACCGCATTAAATGCTTGTCGGTTAAGTGAAACTTAACACATCTGCCGGTAGAGAAGAAGTCCATATTCTCACCATCAACCAAGGGTAAACTTGCATGATATTCAAATTGTTACAATACCCCCAAAGGGTTAGTTTTTAGTTGGATGAAGAATCTCCTGCTGGTGGAGTAATAGTCTATTCTATCGGTGAAGGAATAGTCTCATCAACATTCTGATCTCTCGTTCTAATCCACTGTTTTTAAAATTCTTTCTTTACCTCATCTACCTTTTCCTTTCCTTTCAAACTGGGTCCTTTATTATTTGCCGGTGAAGTCTTACTTCTACAAATTTTTTCAATATGTCCAATCTTGTTATAAGCATAACAAGTCACATTGTTCTTCTGAATAGCCTTTCCATATCCTATGCCGGTTTGTGTTCTGCATTGATTAGATAAGTGCCCAAATCTTCCACAAACATGACATCTCACATTCATTCTGTAGTTTTCTGAATTATGAGAAATTTTGTTGCATTTGGAACATTGACAGATGGGTGCATTAATATTCTGATTGTTTCTAGATCTACACTAATTTTCTCTAAGACCATACTTGTTACAATTAAAGCATTTCCTATTAAATTTGTAAGCATTAGGTTGTACTATGATCATGATTGTTTGCAGTACTAGAACTTTCACCAAATTTATATCCGAGTCCATTAGTATCTCCATTAGGTTTTTGACTTTTCAGCATATCATCAAGTTCTTCTGAACTTTTCTTGAATTTCTCTTTATATTGATTTGCAGTAGCCAACTCATTTTCTATAATTCCCTTCTATCTCATAAGTTCAGTTTTATCATGTTGCATGTGAATCAGAGCTGTCTTCAACATATCATTTTCATGACAGAGTCTTAGATTTTCATTTCCAACATCATTGTCTCCTAGTCAAGTCATCTTTATTCTTTTTCCTATCCTCAATGTCTTTACAAAGCCTCATAGTCATCTCTTGCATTTCATTCCTCATAGTCATGTCTTACATTTCATTCCTCATAGTAATGTTTTCTTGCCTCAATTTGTTCACAAGAGCATTAAGAGTTTCCTTTCAATCATCATCACTTTGCATCTTCTCATGAAGTTCTTTTCTTTTATTTCTAGCAATAGTAAGATTCTCCTAAATTCCTTGAATGAATTCCTGTGTAGTCTTCAGATCATCTTCAAGTTTTATATTCTTCAACTTCTCTGCATCATAGTCGGCAAGAGCTCCTTCGAATTTGTTTCTCAAGTTGTCCATCTATACTGGTGTCAGAATCTTCCTCAAGCTATTAGGCTTTTGAAAATAGAGTACTAGGCTCTAATACCAATTCTTAGGATTAATGACAACCCCAAATATACTGAGAGGGTGGGGTGAATCAGTATCTAACCGGTTAACAAAATATTTGACCTTATTAAGTATTTTACATTCCAAAACAGTGTACCGGTAAATAAGAATTAATGCAGTAAATAGGAACAATAAAGACAGCATAGAAAACACACCATAACACAAGATGTTTAATGAGGAAACCTGGTGCAGGAAAAATGTTAGTTGGATTTGTGACCCACAATATTCACTCACTGGCCAATGAATGGATATTACTTACAATGTGGTGCTTGCACATGCAGGAAGGCCAACTGCCTAGAGCTCACTACTCAATTACAAAATGGAAGTCTCATTGACTCACAAAATGGATTATGAGAATCCAATATAATGTACTGCTATAATTCAACATCTACTATGTCAAGTTAAGTACCAGTTTAAGCTCATACTATAACCATAACCTTATACAAAATCAGCCTTAATATTCGCTCATCATTTCTACCATATCCATCATATGTCCATGCATCCATCTATCCTCCATATCAATATGATTTACAAAATCTCATACATATATGAGTCTATTACAATATGCCATGTAGGCTTTAGAAAATGATATTTACTATGAAATACAATAAACAGAAGTTGTTCCTGTCGGCTGGGGTGCCAGTAAACATTATTGTTGCTGCCAGTGAAGTGTCTTCCAGTGTATGTAGATGTCTATGCCGGTGTAGGTAACTGCCGGTGTCTTTACTAGATGAGTGCCAGAAGGTTGCTAGATGGTTTCCATCAATGACAACACCATTATTCTCATAAGAGTGCAAAATGCCAACACCTTACAGGTGGTAGCATTGATGATATGGATTCCATGATTAAGATGATGAGTAGAAAACTCGAGTTGGAAGAGGTTAATAAAACCCAGAAGGACCTCAAAAAGTAAATTGAGGAGGTCAATCTTTCTTGTAGGAATGTGGCCAACAAGCACATTGCCTCCCAAAAGGCTATCCAAAATGAAATGGAAAGGAATTGGGCAAAGAATAGAAGATGCATTGAGTTCCCGACCACAGGATCTTTCCTCATTGCTTAAATAGTTAAAGGCACCCCTGACTCCATGCTAAAATCCTCTGGTTCTAGGATTGGTTCGAGTAAATAAGTGTCTTTTTTTACAAAGTTCTTAGTTTGTGCTAAGATTGGTAGGAAAAGGGTACCCAATTGCAATATACCAGCGTTTTGTGTTTATGCTAGGTGGTTGTTTTCTTTCTGGTGTTCCTGGTTGTTCTCTGTTTGTTGATCTTTTAGTTTAGTTGTTGGTTCTTGGTTTGCCCTATTGGGTTTTTCCTATGCTTTAGTGGGGTTTTTTTGTTGGTTGCACATCCCTCATGTACTCTTGGTGTCATTCCACGAATATGTAATGGTATGGGCCTACCTCATTTTTTTTATTTTTATTTTTTGATAGGTAATAGGCCGAGGCTGATAAGGTGTACATACCCTACCCCCTTGATGGAGTTGAACTTGTGACCTCTCTTTCAAGAGCACAAGTTCTCCACCATTAGGCCAACTCAAGTTGTACCTCCTACCTCATTTTTATTAATCAAAACATAATGAAATAATATATAGTTTTAAACTTATCCAAAGTGTATTAGGGAATGGACACAATTTATTTAAATTTGACACAAATTTGATGTAACAACAACAATTAACTAGCTATAGAAACTAATTTCTCTAGATAGCTTAGAAATACGAAAAAAATTAATAGAAAAGATAGAGCCTCTTTCATATCACCTAAAATTTAATGTTTCTATAATGACTTTGATGGAATGGAGGGAGGATACAATTCCTAAATACAAATGGTTTAACAATTAAATTTTGGCTAGTAAACAAATTTTGCAAGAGCTTTTTTGTAAAGAATAATATAAAGAACAATTTATTTTTATCTTTGTATATAGTTAAACCTCAATTTTTTTTTTTAACAAGTACTATAGCACCAATAAACCACTAGAAATAGACACAAAAATGAGATCTCTTACATAGTGCTAAACATCATGAAATCAAACAATAATTAATCATAAGATTAGTCCCCAATTTAATATATATTTGTCACTATAGTGACAAAAAAGAAGAGAATGCCTTTTGTGCTAAAAATTATAAAATGGATGTCCAAAAATGTGTTTCTATGTAGTTTTTAACATTCAATTGAGCCTTGTGCGTACTTCCATACTTTACATTCATCTTTATAAAATAATGTCGATTATGAATTATGATAAAATTCCTTTCTATGTAATTAAGGCAAGTGGCTTCTTACAATGGCAACAAAATTATTCATTAACATTTGGCAACAAAATTATTCATTAACATTTGTGATTTTGACAAAATTTTATCAAATGACTTAATGGGGTAGTTGAGTGGTGGGAAATAAGAGAAAGATAATGACAATAATTTAATTAATAATTCAACAATAGTGAATTGCAATCCTTATCCATGTGTGCATTCTTATATGTTAGCGTTAATTATTTTGTTTTTAAGGACCGTTAGTTTGCTACATGCTTGTTGTGCAACTTTTGATTCAGAAGCGTTACGTAAGAGAATCTCTTGGTTCTTGAAATATGCATTATATAATAGACATGTAGATCAATATGTAAATACACATCTCAATAGAGGCAGGGACACTCGAGAGATATTCTTACAACCATTACGGATCTTGGTAGAGACATTTTGTACATTAGCAAAGGTATACACAGTTTACACTCGTATTCATGGATAAGGAGCGAGATGGAAATAGAAATGGCTGAGAACAAATTCAAATCATTCCTATTTACTATGGACTTGCATCTGGGAACTAGAATTATGGACAAGGTTAGCATCTGGGAACCAACATTGTAGAATCTCTATATGTAATTTTTTTAATTTCTTATGTTAACAACTACCATTACGCTATGTATTTCTTATGCAGCATTCAAACTTTTTCTTGCATCAAATCTTCTTCCCTTAGATTCTTTTGTGTAAAGCATTCTACGGTTGTATAGCAACATAGTTACTTCCTGTTTTGTTTTAAATATTTACTTTTGCCATATGCTAGTTTATTTTTCTATTTTTCAGTTACATCGATGCCTGCGTGGGGTTGCTTCACAAATTGAATTTTTATTATGTTAATTTTTTTCACATTTAGAAGCTCAATAATTTTTTAATTATTGGGAGAAAGATAGTAGAAAAATCTGCCTTGACATAGGATTACATTTTTTTCTTTAAATGATAAGGTTACACCTCCAACGCGAGAAGAAATTTCTATTTATTACATTGCACAGGCAAATTTGCAGCACCATATTGATCTATTAAAATTCATTTTAGAGTTGTTAATTTAGAACAAATAGAAGAACAAATAAACTAAGATGAAAACAAATATAAATGCAGAATGCATTTTTTAAAGTGGTTTACGAATTAATCACTACATCAACTCAGAAGTACGGGAATATTTAATATTAACCTTTATACAATACATGGTCTATGGGCATTGCAAGGGTCAGGTGAAGGCTTCACATTCCTAACAATCTTCTGCTTAGAGTCCAACCCACACAACCATGCACAGTGATATCCTTGTTTCCACTTCAATTATCATAATGCAACAAGGCCCATCGAAGGTTTTAACTTTGCCAAACTCTGTTCACATACACTACAAATTAGTCTTCTCTAACTCAAACCAGAGTCAAAAACCTCATCTCCTATTTGTTAGCATTATGTTATGTGTTGTCATTGATGTCAAATCCTATGGTCTGGATTAGGTTCAAATGTGGTATGTTGAGCATAAGTGTTTGAATAAGGTGTGTTGAGCATTTGAAGGTTTCTCGGATTTATTAGATGTTATTCAGTGCTATTTTTGGGTCCAGATTGGTTCGGAGCTCGAGGGTTTTGGACTGAACATTGAAGTTATTTAATGATAGTTATTATGTATGTAGATAATGCTTTGGGTCCGTCTCTGGTGTTGTATGTAACGTATAGACATGTTCGATGAGGAACAATGTAATAAGGCCTACTAATTTCCTTCCCACCACCAAAATGCTTAGTGGAGACCTATTTTAGATCATTGTCTTATCCAACATTGAGGATAATATTTTTTCGGAGATAGTATATGTAGGTGTATGATTTCATTAGTTGAAACAAGGCTTTTTGTATTGAAGACATGCGAGATTGAAAGAATCCAGTATTTTTGTGAATCCTATTTTTGTGTGAGTATAGTGTTATGGATTCTTATAGGAAGCAGTTCCAATAGTTCAGACTATGTTTTTTAGTGGTGGTTTCTCTTTTTCTTTCTTTCTTCTTCGACACTGAGCTTGCCGCCACTAAGCCTTTTTGGACAGTGAGCCCACCTCCAGTGAGCATCTTGACAGTGAGCCATCCTTTGTAAAAATCACCTTAACTAGTGTTTATATATTAATAATTAGAATTCTTCCTTCTTTTTCCCTTCTTGGGTTTTCCATGTAAATTTTGGTGTTTCTTGTGTCTGATCTATTATATGCATATGCTTTCATGTTTTATCAATTATGCTAATTAGTTTGGATTTATGAATTAAGATTAAAAGAAAATCTTATTGTCACCTGATTCACCCCTGTCTCAGTTGCCCAGATATTTAACACTATTCCTTTATCCAGAACAAACGCACCCATTAATCTATACTCAAGAACAAATCTTTCAACAAGTGCAAAATACATTGCTCTATTACAGTCTCTTTCTACTATGCCCCCCTTTAATAGAAAATTTAAAAAATAATCATATGCATATCTCAAATTCAACCCATTGCATCAATTTCATCAACAAATATGATTGAAGGAGAAAGATCATCAGTAACTCAAAATAGCTCTTTGACCAATTTTGGACCATCTCCTAAGTCACCATCACAATCTTTCTATGAATCAATAATGCCCACGATGAATATCACTGAAACAAAATCGCTAAAAACTCATATGATCCTACCATTTTTTAAATTTCTCTGTGTCTTGTGTTCCAAAATAGAGCCCTGTATTATACTAGCATCATTGTCACTAATATCAAAAACCTTTTTCATATCATTTGTATTTTGTTTCGATATGTTAACAGGAACCTCAAACATTATCATGTCCCCATAAGCTGGCAGAGGACTTGTTTGTGGCGCTATCGTCCAAGCTACCACTACACTCAGATCTTCCACCCAGCCCACCACACATTTCTGTAGTGTATTTTCTTTTTCATGCAACTTCTCAAGAGTGGCGAAAAGATCGGTTGGGGAGAATCTATTCTCACCCAACATCATTATGGGTGGTTGCGCAAACTGTGCATAGCTATAGAGAAAATTCAATGATCATGTCAACCTCACGTGCATAGCTATAGAGAAAATTCAATGATCATGTCAACCTCACGATGCCCTACGCTCCCACCTTCACTGCCAAAAGCCTTTGGTTTTTGCCAAGTTATCATAAAAAAGAAATAAAGCTTTCTTCACGATATTTAAGTTTCCTTAAATCTATTAAATATCATCTGTGGTAGCAGCACATTTTGGATTTTGGTCTTTAGGTAAAATCTTAATCTGCGCCTTGAGTTCATCCCTCATTTGTTGGATAATCTTCCCACCATTTTCCATGAGATAGCCCACCTAGTTATTGAGGACAATCATGCGAGTAAATGTCATTGACATCCTTCTCAGCTGCTATATTTTTGGCAAACTTGGCATGGACCTTGACATCATCTTTGGCTACAACACCACTAGATACAATTTTGGGAGCTACGTCCACATTATCTATTGTCTAGTTCAACTCCTGACTAGAGAGTTCATCTCTTCTAATAATCTGGAGACACTTCACATAGCCCAACACGGTACCCATGCTGTTAGCAGCCTCTATGACCTTGTCATTTTGACTCTCCTTTGTCCTTACCAAAGTTGCAACTTCTACAAAGTCCTCAGGAGCCTTACCAAGGCGAAGATTATCTATAGAATTAACTTCTCCAATATGCTCTCCTCATATGGCTTGCTTTAGATGTTCATCTTTGTTACCTATAGCCTTGACCATCCATGGTTTCTTTCCACCAAAGACAATCTTCTTTGTCAATAAGAGATGCATTTTGCATTTTTGTGAGGAAAGAGTTCTTTGTCAAGTTCTATTGGTCAACTTCAAGAAAGAGTACAATAGACAAAGGATATCTCTTAATTTATTCTATATATATATTCATAAATATAGATAAGCTAGTCATAATTGAATCTTGATTGAACTAGAACTCAAAACCTTAACGAAATAATAATCCTAATTAAATCTAAATAACACTAACACAAATCTTACATTAATCCTAAAATATCTCAAATAAAATTCTAAACTAAACCTAACACTGCCATTATTTCAAACATCAATACTAATACTAATTATATATAATATAATATTAATATAAGATAATAAAATATTAAAAATAATATTATTATAACATTTATTCATTAGAAACTTAGAGTTATATATACAATTAAAATAACATTAATATAAAGCTATGAGATTTCCACAATCCATTTTGCATTTCTAGTGTATTTTTTTCTCTGGATTCGATTGTGTGTATATTTTTCCATCAACATTTCGAATCACACTCCGTGATTCATCATCAGGATGAAAAGAATTCCCAAGACATGAAAGATGTTGAGTTGCAGATTTGAGGCAAAATATAAAGGGGAGAGGGGTGGGGGAAGGCACGAGAAACAAGGAGAGAGGAAAGAAAAAAGGAAAAGACCACCTGAAGGATGGGAGACCTAAAAAACTCCAAGGAATAAACCACCCACAAAAAAGAACTTGAATCCAACAACCTTTTATCCTTTCTCGATGTCTTAATTTGTAAAAAGCTTGACGGATCCCTTGGTCATCAGGTGTTTTGCAAAACTACCCACACTGACTTATATCTTCATTCATCTTCTCATCACCACCATAGCCAGAAAGTTGGGATCCTCAAAACCTTGGCTTTAAGAGCCCATCGGATTTGTGATAAGGATAACTTAGACCAAGAGCTCTCCCATCTTCGTCAAGTCTTCCTTTGGAATGGCTACTCGAACAAGCAGATCACTAGGGCCTTCCTCCAAGCCAAATCTCATTTCCTTTCCATCTCGAATCCCGTGCCCTCTCCATCTCAGGCCCCGTATGTCTCTCTCCCTTATGTTGAAGGCATTTCTCACAAAATCTCAAAAATCCTAGGGAAAAAAGGTCTCTGTTGTGCTTTCAAACTTATTTCCACCATCAAGAGGCATGCCCCACCGCTTAAGGACACTAGGGATGCCTTTTCAAAGTCAGGTGTATACAAGATTGTATACTCCTGTGGAACTCCATACATTGGAGAAATAGGTCGTTCGTTCATGACTCGAATAAAAGAGCATAATGCCAACATTAAGCATGAACGTGCCCTCAAATCAGCCTTAGCTGAGCATTCATCAACTACCAAGCATCATATCTGTTTGGAGGACACTCAGGTATTGTGTAGGGAGAACAAATTTTTCAAGAGGAAAGTTAAAGAGGCCATTGCTATCATTCAGCACCCATCCAATCTTAATCGAGACGATGGGTTAAACCTTAGCATCTCGTGGCACCCTCTTCTTCTTGTCCTCCAGCGTCATCACCGCCCCCCTCCCTGACTTCTCCCCCTCTTTCTTCTTCATTTGTGCGTCTCCCTCTCCCCCTTTGGTCTATTTTCCTATTTGTTTATTTTCTAGTGTATTTTTGCCTTTAGACCTCCACTTGTGTTTATTTTTATATGCTCATTCTTTTGGATTTGTAATTTTCTCTTTTCTTATTTGTTTCTGGTTTTTGTCTTTTGGTCTTTGCCTTTGTGTTTATTCCGTTATGTATTTATAATCATTTATTTATTCTTTTAGTTTTTTATTTTTATCCCATATTCTTTTCTTCTTTTTTGTTTTTTAGTGGTTTTGAATATGGTGTTGGGCTTTCCTTTTTTCTTTTTTGTGGGTGGTTTATTCCTTGGAGTTTTTTAGGTCTCCCATCCTTCAGGTGGTCTTTTCCTTTTTTCTTTCCTCTCTCCTTGTTTCTCGTGCCTTCCCCCACCCCTCTCCCCTTTATATTTTGCCTCAAATCTGCAACTCAACATCTTTCATGTCTTGGGAATTCTTTTCATCCTGATGATGAATCACGGAGTGTGATTCGAAACGTTGATGGAAAAATATACACACAATCGAATCCAGAGAAAAAAATACACTAGAAAAACATTAATATATTTATATTAGATGTTTCATATATATCTTAAATTCAAATCTTCCATATATATATATTGTATTTATTCTTTTAAAAATAGAGACTTCAAAATATCATATTCTTGTGAATGGGCCTTTGGTCAATCTGTAAAGGTTCAGTCTATTGAGTCATGCCCCCTATCAGATGGCAAAATACTTTGTGAAGGCCCTCGCTGGGGGTTGTCATGCTGGCTGATCTGAACCTCCATAAAAAAAAAATATATCATATTCTTAATATTAAAAAAAACATATAAATTACAAATTTCATCAGGGTAAATGATTTTTTATTCTTTTGTTGGAAACAATCCTTTTTCAATTGCCGTATGACTTGGGTTTAGTGGAGAGGGGTGGCTTACGACCAGCCCCGGATCAGTGAAAGAAAAATCATTGCCGTATGCCATGGGTTCAGACCAGCACGAGAGCAGTGGAAGAAAAATCATTGCCGTATGTCTTGTGTTTAGTGGATAGAGGTGGCTTTCGACCAGCATGAGATCAGTGAAAGAAAAATCATTTCCTTATGCCATGGGTTCAGACCATCACGAGATCAGTGAAAGAAAAATCATTGCCGTATGACTTAGGTTTAAAGGATAGGGGTGGCTTACGACCAGCCCGTGATCAGTGAAAGAAAAATCATTGCCGTATGCCATGGGTTCGGACCAGCACCAGATCAGTGGAAGAAAAATCATTGCCTTATGACTTGGGTTTAGTGGATAGGGGTGGCTTTCGACCAGCACGAGATCAGTGAAAGAACAATCATTTCCGTATGCCATGGGTTCAGACCAGCACGAGATCAGTGAAAGAAAACTCATTGCCGTATGACTTGGGTTTAGTGGACAGGGGTGGCTTTCGACGTCACCATTTTTGCGGTTGAAGAGATCACTGAAGGGAAGGCAGGCAAAAATCGCAGTCCCGGGTCTTTATCTTTCTCTCTGGTCTTTCCTCATACTTATCGTGTGCATTCATGGCAGAAATATGACAAGCACACCGAGCAGTAAATTCAAAGTCTTACCGGACAGGGGTGCCTTTTGACAACGCCATTTTTGCGGTGGAAGATATGATGTCTATTTTGTATGGAAATATTTAGCACTTAGTATTCATTTCACGGAAACCTTTTCTTTTATTGGTTTTAAGCTGACGTGACTTTCCGCCTGAATGTAATTATAAAAACGAAAACATCAGTTCAAGGATGAGGGAAGATGAATGACTTTATAATAATAAAGAATGGAAATTATAGGAAAATAATAAACACTTCTTGACTCAATTATATAGATTTCTATTTTATGAGTCTTTATCTACAAGAATTTATTTATTAGGTGGAATATTGGATGTTTTCTCGAGGTAATAATTAAATTCAAATGAAGCTAACAATAGAATTAATTTTAAAATCAAGAATAGTTAATTTCTTTACAAAGATAAAATTTAGTAAATTCTTATTTACAAATGGAACACAATACTTTAGGTGATGTTTATAAGAGGTGAAGCATTAAAAGTTTTTGTCTCCTTCTAGTACTATTATATTTTTGAGTAAAAAGTTTAGATGATGCTTATAGCAGTCAAATATTGAATTCTTGCTACTTGTCATTTACTAATATTGGTTCAGGTCAAATACATTTAACTATGAAATTTTCTTTAAAATAAAATGTTGTACTATCTTTACTTGAATATATTTAACCATGGAGTTTCTTTCAAAATAGAATAGTTGTCAATGGGCCCTTGGTCTACTGGTGAAGTTGAATGGCTCCAAATGAGCCCGACATCATAAGGGATGAGGCCGAGATCACAAAAATTACTTTGTGAAGGCCCTTGCTGAACTGGCATCAAAAAAATAAATAGAATAGTTAACATTTTTATAAAGAAAAACCTATGAAAACATTTGAAAAAAATTGTACAAAATTTTGGGTGATGTGTCCAAGCATGAAGCATCACAACTTTTCTTGGTCATTTAGTACTAGAAATAATCTGACACAACATTTAAGGTGATTTTAATTGGTTTCAAGTCTTTGATCTTCCCATAACCTTCCATTATAGGTATTACACTAACTCAGATGCATTTAGCCATGAAAATTTCTCAAAAATCCTAATACTTAACAATCCTCTAAATCTATAACCATACCAAACTATTAAAAAGAGATCTATAATTTATTTTAAAGGTTATAATTAAAATTTACGAGCCAATTTATTTAAATCTTATTAACTCAAATGATAGATTTTATTTTACCACAAGATAAACTAGATGTTTAAAATATTTTGTGTTTTAAATGTTGTTAAATATTTTACATTATTTTATAGAGATAAATGACCTATTCTTGATACTTTAAATTTGACTACTTTAACAAATAATTTGATGTATGTGAGGCCTTTTTTAGGTGTAAGCCCTATTTCTTCATAGGTTTTTATCTCCTTTTGTTATTCCTTTTTTTCTTTGATGTATGTAATGTTTAGATCCCTTTGAAACTCTCTTTTAGTACATAAATCCATACTACTATATTTATTCAATAACAAATCAAAAAGTTTCTATTAATTTTTAATTTTTTAATAATTTTATTAATTTATTACTTCATTGTGTTGACAAATGTAAAATGATTTTTATTAGTATATTTATCTTGTTCAATTCCTAAGATTTTGTTTTGTATCAGTAAATGATACTATTTTATTAATAAAAGGCAAAATACATCTTCAACATATCAAAAACCAAGTTCGAGACATCCTTGCAATGAATTCCCCAAAAAATTGAAATAACTCTCCCTTCAACTGAGCACAAACAAAGTTACCTACCATGCCCCAACATCTACAAGTAGCTAACATGTCTTTACAAAGTTTACAATTTCAATTAAAAAACAAATGACTAAGAGTGCAAAAAACATAGGCAATTCTCAATTTGTAATTATGATTTCCTTGCCTTTCCCTCCATCATCCTAGTAGCCATCTTCCGGATCCTCAAGGTCATCAAGATCATCAATTCCATTCAGTGGAAAGCCAATCCATAGGGTATGCATTGACTACCTCTTCTTCGAGATCCTCGATCGACCTTGCTTCTGTTTGGAGGAAGAAGTTGTGCTTGTGGTTGGAGATATGTGATCATGAAGATATCATTTCTCTAGTTCTTGTTTGATTTCCTGCCTTTCCCATGCCTTCAAGTATTCATTTATTTCATGCATTCCCAGTTGATCCAATGTGTGATGCACCTCCTTATTCGAATTTGTACTCCATAGTAGATAAGGGTACAGGGGGCGGAAATCACTCACATGGAGAAGAGATCCTTTTGGGTAGATGAAACCTTTCCCATCTCATGTCATTTTCAGAAAAAAATCAAACCCATTCATTCCTGACACAGGTAGTCAAAATACAACAAACATTTTCCTCCCCAGTTCAAAACACTTGGGCACAAATATTGATATTATGTCTACATTAGTGCAATACTTAAAATATTGTTGCAAGTATTCATCTCCCAAGACCATCTTAACTCAAGTGAGGAATTCCTTCTCCACAAACCTAAAAAACATTTCATAGAATTTCATTAGAAATTTGGCCCCAAAAGGACACTATCAGTCTAGAGTCTTGCAAAGAAAAATTGGGTTCCATGGTGTTTGAATACTATAATGCTCTAAGTCAGTCTCAGATGAAACAACCCTTAGCTTCCTATCTCAAAATATACCACTCCTTCTACCTTGACTCACCTTATTCTTTAGCTTATGATGCAAGCTGTGACAATCCCTCATAAACAACATCTCGCCTTGTAAGTAATTAATGACCATCACTATACAAAAATAAATGTATGCATAGGCAATGACCCATGCATTAAGTCACATACACAAGGTTCAATGCATAACAAAAATTGCCACCACCTTACCCATGCATCATACACATTCCTTTATGACCAAGCCCACTTAAGAGATATGGGAAAAGATTTCTTAGAAGTATGCATCTAATGAAATATGTCACCATATGGGGTTTGAGATGCAATTAAAACCAATGTTTGTCCCTTTTCACCTTTAATTTGCCTCCCCAAAGTATCAAGCTAGCACAAACACCAAGTTCAAAACAACTGAAAAAAAGACACTATTGAAATCAAATAGTTACCATTGGACAGATAGATATCAATTCTGACTTTACCCACTTGTAATTTGAAGGCCTAGTTGGTTCACATGCCAACTTCCTTGTTTCAATCTCTGAGCACATGGGAAACTTTTAAACTTTGAAAAGAAGAAAGGAGGTTTCTAATGCCATGAATTTCTTTGTTTATCTTCTAATTTTGTACATCAGCCCTTGTAATGTCCTAAAGTGCACCCAGTGCATTTATGTCACTTGCACATGGTGCCTAGTGTATTAATGAAAAATCTATGATCAAAATTATATTATTTTGACATCTTGGTGAAACACATGGCCTATAACAGAATTAATTATATATCCAAGAATGGGACTAGGTTTGCCTTTGATAAGGATATTAGCAAGGAAGTTGTTAGGTATTTCAGTGAGCTTCTCACGGTTGATAATGGTCTGATTCCTAAAGAACAAGAGTGTCTTAGTGATGCTATCCCTAAAATCCTGAATGATGGTCATAATATGATGTTGGTTAGCATCTCGTCTTGCGATGAGATCATAAAGTGCCTTGAAACCCCCTATGGGCCTATTTTTGGATGGATGGTAGCGCGAGGCAAGGACATCCACACGCTACGCTAACATCGTGAAAAGATGGCAAAATCTTAAATGTGATAGAAAGTTGGATGTTGGCCGATGCGTATCCCTTGGTTCGCATTTCACCTTAATGGCTCTTCGTGCCTATTTCAGGTTTAAGAGCCCTTCCTAGCTAATTTTGAAGGGTTTCAACTTTGGGTTCTTGGCTCTTGGCTCTTACTGCGCTCTTGATAGCATACTGCTTTCTTCATGGTCTTATACATACACTTTATCAATATCAAGCTACAACTATCTCGTGGTGGCTCTTACCAACAAACACTATCACATTCTTCCTCACACTCATATCTTCAACAAAGAGGGGTTTGGCTTCATGCATTGTCTTGTCTTTTATCTATTTTTCATTACATGCAATCAATCCATTGCATTATTGATTTTATCTGTTATCTAGGTGCATTAATTATTTCCCACATTTCCAATATTTTCAATATTTAATGAATACAATAGGGGTCTATCTAGCTATTTGTGGAAGTAGAAACACCTAAACAGGGGTCTGACTGAGGCATGCCCCTATACAACCCCAACAAATTTTCCTAGTTCTAGTGTGTGCAGGTGATGAACAAATTGTAGGGAACCACATGCAGGCTCATTTCTAGGACTTTCTCTATCTGCAGGCCATATGGACAATAGCACAACATGTTGGTGTTTGCACCCCATGCTGGTGTTTGAAACCTGAGAGCTCCCCAACTGGAAGGTATAATCTACCTTTGATTTTATATCATTCTATAAATTCAATTTTTATATATTTATTGTTCATGCATTATAATTTTGTGCTTTAGTTAGTTTAGTTCTTTGTTATTCCCTAGCTCATTTTAGCACCAGTTCGAAGAGGTAGTGGTGGACTGATTTTTCATTCTAAGATTCATCATCTAGGAGTGGGAAAATATACTCCCTTACATTTTGGGTAACCTGATGTGAATGCCTAATTTCGGATCTCTTCCTTTTGGTGTTTGATGCCTTTGATAATGCATTCTCAAAGGATGATTTTGATATAGTAGGTGAAGTCTTGGATGACTTCCTTGAAGCATCTTCTCCTAAAAGAGATGTAAAGGGTGATTCATTCTCCACAGCATCCTCATGCAAGAATGAAGAGTATGTGAATGTTATTGTTGTCTTCATGGCCCCATAAAGGCCTAAGAGACCATAGATTCATGTAACACTGTCAAGTCCTTCTCCTAAGTAGGTTAAGACCATAAATGGAAAACCTTTCAAGGGAGAAGATTTTGATTTATATGAAAGATTCATGAAATCCAAATAATCATCTTATAATACTATTGCTCATACATATAACACTTGGAATAATGAACAAGTTCTTGAACCACCCCAAACTTCTTTACCTCCCTTCTAGCCTACTCTTCCTAAGGCACCTTTGCTAGTGGATAAGAAACCGAGTGATTATGATCTTATCAAGCAACTTAAGGTTACTCTGGATAAGATCTCTCTTTGGGATTTTCTTTAAAGCACGCTAATATATCAAGGTATGCTACATGAAGCTTGGCAAAAGATTTTTCTTTGTTCCTTTATGAGGATGGCTAATGTGAATGTGTTGAAGAATCATATCTATGAAGATTTGCCGAATATTACTTTATATCTACATGAACTCCCACCTCCCAAAGTGAGGAATTTGAAACGGATTGATTAATGATTATAATTCATGTGAAAGGCATTGGTATTAGATGAACACTTATTGATACAAGTTTGACACTAAACATTTGTGGTTTAGACTTGTTACCAAAGATCAAGGTGGACCCAAGTTCTTTGGTAGTCTCCTCATTGTTCATTCGAAGTTTTGATAATAGTGGTAAGATCATTGTGGAGACTATCATTACTATCCTTGAAGGATGGGCCAATGACTATCCCAACGCTTGTGTACGATATCTCAGGCCCTTTATCATACAATCTTCATTTAGGCAGACCATGGCTACATGCCTTGGGAGCTATTTCATCTACACTTTATGGAACCGTGAAGTTTGTGGCTAATAATCAGGTTGCCATGGTTAAGGTTGATCTTGAGGCTATACAACTATGTCAAATAGCCATAGTCGGTTAGGCTTGTATTACACCTTCATTTCAGAATTATGTACCCTCTTTCTTCTTTGATTATAACTTATACTTTTCTCTCATCCCCTAAAAAGGAAGAGCACATGAAGGAAGAGGTCGGTAAGGAAGTCATTAAAAAGGAGAAATCGCCTAAGAAGGAGGATTCTTTGAAAGAAAATCCAAAAAGGTACATACTCCTAAGGTTAAAATGCTGGACTCTACACCTGTAAAACCTTCCCCAGTAGAATCACCTTCTCTATCAAAATTCAATGCATGCTTGGGTGATTATTGGGGTTCTTAGGATTTTATCGACTCTCATATTGGTGAGTAGAAAGTGGGCCCTATCCATTTAAGTTTTTCTAAAATCTCATTCACCTCGGCTACAAAATATGATTATGAATCTATAAAGTCGGGTGATACCTATCATGTCGATCACATCTTGTATACAAAACCACCATCATTCAAAGAATTAGAAAACATCTCTAGTCTTAGATATAATCTTGTGTCTCAGCTTGGGTATGATGGAAAGGGTTGTTGGCATAATGAGAAAGGCATCTGAATTTTTTTCAAGATCAAACCTCTTTACCATAACACCAGATTAGGATATTGTCATATGGGTCAAAAGGAAAAAGCATGGTTAAGTATTAACATGATTTCAGTCAATCCCCTTCCCTTAAAGCTTTCTCATCCAGAACTCCTTAATGTCAGTGTATCAACTAACAAAATTCCCTTCGATCTATTCCCTTTTGAAGAATCCTTGAAGGAATTTTTGGGTGCATACAATATTCCCTCTTAACATCATAGATATTGATTCCCATATTGCATGAATACTCAGGCGTACCTTGGGGAATCTATTTCATAGGAGGCACCTCTATCTCACAATGGAGATCAAATGTCTATCCCTCATCCAAAATATCGTAGTATGCTTCTTAGTGGAGAAACTAATGACATTGTCATGAGTGATAAGACTCCCAACAAGGTCATAAAACTGGGGAGATCTTATCCCCCAAAGAGTTCAAAGAATATTCCGACTTGCTAAATCAATTTCCTAACATCTTTGCTTGGTCTTAAGAAGAGATGTCTAACATTGATGAGTCCATTGTGGTAGACAACATGGTACTTAGTCCTAATGCTAAGACGATGAAGAAAAATATTCAAAAGATGAATCCTAAGGTGGATTTATTAATCAAGTATGAGATAGAGAAGCTCCTAAGAGATGGCTTTATTCACCCCACTGACTATTCACCTTGGATCTTGAATGTTGTCCCGATAAGCAAACCCGATGGTTGAATCCACATTTCCTTTGATATTTGGGATGTGAACAAATCCTTTGTCAAGGATGACTTTACTCTCCTGAACATTGATATGATCATGGATTCAATTGAAGGGTATGCTTTGCACTCCTTCTTGGATGGTCCTCCTAGGGAGCCATGGTCCCCTCTAGGCACCATGGTCCCCTCTAGGCATCATGGTCCCAGTAGGGCACCCTTGTCCATACAAGATGCCCTAGTCCCTATTCAGGGTGACCAACATAGACACTAGATTAGGTGATGAATGATAGGAATGATAGAATGATTTCTTTGATTAGATGATGATAGATGATTGATCGATTACTAATGAGAGATTGCCTTGCATTTTGCAAACACTACCATACATCCATGAGCATACCGTCGGTCTCAGCTTTCAAAGTATTTGAGAGACGATCCCGAGACTGATAAAAGGAGAGATGGATTTGTTGCATGCAGTGGGTTTGTGAGATGTGATGACCATGCTGACCATCCAATTCCATTCGTCTATGCTGATGGTGTTGATGGAGAGGTGCGATGCAGATACCTCAACATTCTTACTACTATGGGGGAGATGACAGTCACCCTAGAGGACGTATACATCATTCTATGCCTACCCATAAGAGGAGAGATAGTTAGATATCGATCCTATCACACAAAGGAGGATTATAGGAGAGAGTAGTTATACGCTATGGGGAGAGTGATATGCAATAAGATGAGGGGTTGCATTATGGTCAGATGGCTCCTATACCCTATAGACAAGGTTCCATTGGTGAGGTCACTCATGATTGCGACCCCTAAATTATCTGTGTGCCCCAATGGGTGTAGCACAAATATGCACGTTGGACTCATCTACACCATATAAGCTATGGAGAGACATAGGAGAGTATACTCCTGGGGTTAGCTCATGCTTGCGCATCTCTATCATGACCTTCTAGAGTATGTGTTCGGATAGTGACACAACCCTATGACATGCACACTACTACAGGTGTGGATGTTTGAGTATATCACATGTAATAGACCTAGTGGAGCCCCTATAGAGATAGTCCCAGAGTATTCTAGGGTATATGCTTATCCTCTTACCTGTGAGTGGCAATTCAGCGAGCTCCAATATTAGAGGTTGAGCATGGATAGATTGACAGTGGGGAAGATCATATGGAGACCCTACCTTATGATGTCCATGTGGGAAAAGCTACACAGACAGATGTTTGACATGCAGAGGAACCATCTAGTAGAGGGATGGTATAGCAACATAGTCGTTCCTTTCCACTTTGACCGAGTTCGGCAGCAGTTTGGGTTTGAGCAGTGTGTTCCTATTGACATGCCAGTATACATCTGACACTCACGAGTGATGCCAAGGCTAGGAGCCATTCCTACAACTACAAGTGATGAGATCAACATCACAGATTCAAATGGGTTAGATAAGGACATAGTGTGAGATTATAGAGATGATTCATGCATGCACCGACAATACATCACATGGTGGAGGTGGACATACCCTGGACCCATTTTCCTAATAGACTTCCATAGAGGGGACCCTGGACCATGGAGGTAGTCAGGTAATGGGAGGGATCTGATGCCCCTGAGGAGGAATCAGATGATTAGGGTGATGACACAAAGGAGTAGGAGGCAGGTGGAGTTGGAGGTGATCCTAATACCAAAGAGGGAGATCAAGATGGAGATGTTGATTAGGAGAAGGACGAGGATGAGGTGGATGAGAAAGAGGATGAGGAGGAGGAGGAGAACGCGTCAGGTGAAATTCATCAGTTAAGAGAGAATACTAGAGCCATAGATCCATTGAGTCTCCCATGGAGGGCAGAGAGGGGTCTCATAATGGGTCTTGATCTTGATCCTCATCAACCTATACCAACTATACAGAGACAATACAAGCGGGGAGAGTCCAACAGATCTCAAGCTCAAGTAGTTGTTGTCCACGATCCTCACAGGCAAGAGGGAGATCCATGTAATGTACTGTGTTATTGATTAACATATCCATTCTACCTGCTTTATATTTGATGATATAGAATGTTACTGATGAAAAATTCATCTTTATCCTACATCCAGCATCCAGAAATAGCATTCTCTAATTCAAAATACAGTGACAGACCTTATTGTGACTGCACACATAAAAATACCGCACAAACCCTACAGGAGTGCAGGATGACACGAGGATGTTTTTTCCCCTATTCAGATGGAGGTGGAGGACTTACAAGACAGATTGCAATAGATAAAGCATTATCTAGTAGTGACGCAATCAAAGGCAGCCACATACCAAGGGATCATGATGGAGAGAGATCACAGGAGTTTCTCATGGAGTCACTCATAGTTGATATCATGATACACCCCCATGGGGCCACCCTCATGACCAAATCAGGAGGGGATTTCTAATCACCATAGTCTAGCTACTAGTCCTGGGGATAGGAGATAATTTGATGTATTGATGTATATATGATGAGACTCATGATTATATTATTTTTAATGCTTTCATAATGTACACATTTCTTAGATTAGAAGTCATATATTGATTAATGAGTATGTGTATCTGATTTAATTTTCATGTGATTGATTTCTCAATACGTCATCATTAAATTGACACATGTGTGATTTAATTAAATAAGTAAGTATTTAATCAAATTCTACTTTCATGATGTAAATGAAGAATTTATTAAGCATGAGAACTATATGACTAATGTGATTTTATTAACCCTAATTAAACACAACATGATATAATTATACTTAACACAGAAGAAATTGTATAACATTCTAGTACATGGGAATTGTAAATCCATTACAATTTACATTAAAAGAATCCAAGACAAACAATATAGTCATGAAACATGCTTGTCAAGAATGAAGTAATGTAGACAAAATAATATAACATCATTTAATCTTACATACTTTAATGAAGACATGCTAACATATTACCCAATTTTGAAGAAAAAGATATAGAGGGAAAACAGAAAGAAGACAAGAAAGAGAGAGAGAGATAGAAACAAAATTAGGCATAGTATCTATGAAGATGCATAGCATTTATGGGTTCATTGAGAGGCGTACCTTCCACATCTACTATCCTGTAAGCACCTGATACATAGACCTTGATGACAATGTATGGTCCAAGCCAATTAGGACTAAATTTTCCTTTCTCCTAAGGTAAGGCATTCACATTGCGCTGATTCTCATAGAGGACTAAATTACCTACCGAGAAGGAACATTGAATAACCTTATCATTGTAGCTTTGTTGCAAATTTTTATGATACACCTAAATATGCTCGAGGGAATTTATACACTTTTCATCGAGTATCTCAAGTTGTTGAAGTCTTTGCTCTCTATAGAAATCATCATCCACTGTAACCTTAAGAGAAACTCTCAAAGAAGGAATTTCTAACTCCAAAGGCATAATGGCATTGGCACCATAAACAAGATTATAAGCAGTACAACCCATAGTAAAAAATACACTCATGTGAGAAGCCCAGAGAGAATAGGTTAATTGAGTAAGCCAATCCTTTCCATGCTTGTTTACAGTCTTTTGAAGAATTTGTTCAATTATCCTATTAGAAGACTTAGCTTGACCATTTGATTGAGGATAGTAAGGTTTAGAAAATTTATGTTGAATGTGATATTTCTTGAGAAACTTCTTCACATCCTTATTTTTGAATGATGTTTGATTATCTGAAACTAAGGAGGAAGGTATCCCAAATCGAGAAATGATGTTTTCCAGAATAAATTGACAAATTACTTCAATGGTAGCGGATCAAAGAGGAATGAATTCCACCGACTTTGTAAACTAATTAGTGGCAATTATGATGTGAGTATGTCCTTGAGATGAAGGAGTAGATATTTTACCAATAATATCCAAACCCTAGGTAGAAAAGGGCCAAGATGCTACCTATGATCGAAGCTCTTGGGTAGGGGCTTGGATCAAATTGCTATGTTGCTGACATTGATGACATCGTTTAACAAACACAAAATAACCCCTTTCCATGGTTTGCCAATAATATCCAATTTAGAGCAATCTCTAAACTAAAGACCTACCCCCAAAATGTCCCCCACAAGCACCTGAATGTGCTTCCTCAAGAGGGATAGAGACCTCATCCTTGTTTAAGCATCGAAGGAGAAGACCATTATAACCCCTCGTATAGAGAACATTATAAAGGATAACATATCTAGCAGCCAATTTGTGAACCCTAGCCCTATTATTCTTATTGGCAGAATTAGGAAAGCTACCATCATTCAAATATCTTACAACATGTGAGTACCATTCATCAGAATCTATATTGCAATAATATGCCACATCACTTGGGTTATCAACAATAGTCAGGGAAGTAAGGTTGTGAATAGTGAATTGAATATCTACCATGGGGTCCTCTAGAGACAGAAGAGAAGCAACACATGCCATCGCATCATTATGTCGATTATCTTTTCGAGGAACGGGTTCCATAGTGTAAGAATCAATTTTTTGTAACAAAGATAAAGCTATATCTTTATATTGTGATATTTTGTCTTGTTTAGCTTGATAAAATCCTATCACTTGTCTTATGATTAGTTGAGAATCTTCATAAATATGTAGATTCTTCACACTCAACACCAAAGTTGCTTTAATTCTAGCTATAAGAGCTTCATATTCAGCAATGTTGTTGGTACATAAGATATTGAGATGATATGATAAAGGAATAGGCTTCCTTTTAGGAGAGATTAAGACCACCCCTTCCCCTGATCCTATGCAACACTAAAGCCATCAAAGTACAATTCCCAAGGTTCATCAACTTCAATGGAAATAATTTATTCATTGGGAAAAGACTTTGGATTAGGTAAGGAGAAGGGTGAAGGGGCGTCAACTAAGTGATCAGTCAATGCTTGACCTTTTATTGCCTTTTGTGAGACAAACTTAAGGTCAAACTTGGTCAACATCATAACCCACTTAGCTAAGCATTTGGAAAGATTGGTTTTGGAGAAAACATGTTTAAGAGGATCAAATTTAATGATAACATGAATCTTAACATTCAAGAGATAATGCCTCAACTTTTCAATTGCAAAGACTAAATCAAGGCACTGTCTTTGTATCAAAGAATATCGGACTTCATAATCAAGTAGAGTGCTTTATTTAATAGACTAGGCATTCTCTACCATTCTTATCACATTGTGCCAATAAGGCTGCAAGAGCTTGAGAGGAAGTAGTGGTGTATAGAAGGAAAGGCTTAGTAGGATCAACAGGTTGAAGAATAGGAGGATTGGCCAAATAGGTTTTTAGGTCTTCAAATGGTTGATGACAATCCTTATTCCATTGGAAAGATATTTTTCTTAGCCAATTGTGTAAAAGGAAAGGTACGATCCACAAGTTGAGAGACAAACCTATGAATAGCTTGGATGTTTCCTTGCAAACTTTTCAGTTGAGAAACATTCATAGAAGTTGGCATGTTAACAATAGCATCTATCCTCTTTGTATCCACCTCAATGCCATGATGTGAAACTATGAATCCTAATAGTTTTCCAATATCCACACCAAAAACATATTTTTGGGGATTCAAATGCATGTTGTACTTATGAATTCTCTCAAAGATTTGATGAAGAATCTTAACATGATCTATACGAAGGATGGATTTGGCTAAGATGTCATCAACATAATCTTCTAAGGTCTTATGCATATAATCATGGAAAATGAGAGTCATAGCATGCTGATAGGTTGCGCTTGCATTTTTCAATCCAAATGGCATCACAATCCAACAAAATGCACCCCAAGGGGTGGGGAAAGCAGTTTTGTATTGATCTTGGGGATTGATGAAAATTTGATTATATCCTGAGAAACCATTGATAAAGGATAGGAAACCATGCCCTGCTACCAAATCCACTATCATATTAATATTAGAGAGGGGAAAATCACCCTTTAAAGAAGCCTTGTTCAAATCATGAAAAATTAGTCCACATCCTAATCTTTTTTTCAGCTTTATCCATAGCTACAATGTTTGAAATCCATGGGGAATAATCGATAGGATGAATGAATCCAACATCCAACAATTTTTCAATTTCAACTTTAACAAGTAATGCCATTTTAGGGTGAATCTTTCGAATCTTTTGCTTCACAGGTTTAGCATAAGGAATTAGGACAATGTTATGAGTGACAATCTTAGAATCTATGCTAGGTATGTCAGAATATATCCAAGAAAAGATCTCAGGATATTCATGTAACAACTCAGCATATTATTTTTGCTCTTCTTCGTCAAGACATTTTCCTATCTTGATGATCTTATATTCAACACAAGGATCCATCTTGATATCAATGGTGTCATTTATTAGGAGATTACTTTGTTGAGGAGCATCTCTGAATTGAGGAAATTCTTTAACTATCTCATCGTTATTTCTTTCCTTCCCAAAGTAAGCTTGCACATTTAAACAATAGGGAAGACTATGATTATGGTGATAATGAGGAAGGTTGTCATAAGCTCCCAAGAATTCAACTAAGGAATCATCGGTAGAAAAACCATCCAAAGAAAAGACACAAGAAGGGTCAAAGTCAATATACTTGGGATAATTTAGTGAGAGAGAAGATGAAATGGAATTAACACTAATAGATGGTCTCTTGGAGCCTTTAGTATGCTTGAAGGGATCATAACCAAGCCTAAATGTCATTTCACGAAAGTTGTTTTCTAAAGGAACTTTAATCCCTTATTCTTTAGAACCACATCCATTTCCATTGTATCCACACCTAGCTAGGATGTGAAAACCAGGACCATAAATGTTAGTCATTTCAGAAGAAGGAGGATTTTCAAAAAATGAAGGATCAAAATCCTCTAAACTAAAACCTAAGGGAGATGAAATCTAAGAAGCCACCAAAAAGTTATTACTCAATGGCCCAAATAAAGTAGATTTTTTTTTAGGTTTTTCTTCTTCTTTCTTCTTTTCTATCTTAGGTTCTCTAGGGGGATTATGTATTCCCCTACGAAAGTTGGATTGAAATCAAGGGATTCCCAATCATCTTCTGCAAGAATCTGTTCAGGAGAGAAAGTATTCTCAATCATGGAGCCGGGTTGAGAAGATTCTTCCTCAAGAACTTTAGGTTTACTTGAGGAAGCATTGGGGATCGATCCAGATATAGGAAACAGGTTTGATGAAATAGTCACATTAATCAGAGTAGAAGCTTTAGAGGAATTTTCTAAGATAGTTGGGGAAGAATTGATTGAATAGGATTTAGAGCTTGATGTTTGCAAACAAGCCTGAAATCTCATGTCTCCTAACAAGGTATATGTTTTATTGTTGTAAATGAATTTGATTTGGCTATGCAATGTTGAGGGAACACCTTGCATGCTATGAATCCAAGGTATTCCTAGTAACAAGTTGTATGTCAACTCTCCAAGCATAACATGGATAGGAGTAGGTAAAGTAACAGGCCCTACCTTAACAAGAAAGGTGATGATACGTAGTGAATATTTAGCAACATTATCAAATCCACAGATAGTTTGAGAATTAGGCTTGATAAGACATGTATCAACATTGATCTTATGCAACAAATTAACGCTACAAAAATTAAGGCCAGAACCATTGTCCACTAATTTTTGCCTTATCTTGCTATCATTTATGATAACCACAATCATTAAGGGATCATATTATTGTTGAATTTCACTAGAAGGCCTCTCATCTTGTGTAAACACAATCTGAGCCTTAGGTGATGTAATAGAGTGAATCAAGAAAGCCATATTATTAGATGTTACTATGGGTGGGACATTCAATATTTTCAAGGCATCTTGTAGCATTCCATGATGAGTTGAGGAAGTTTGAAGCAAATACCAAAGGGATATCTTGGCAAGAGTAGCTTTGAGTTGTTTGACAAGATCATATTCCCTACCAAGGGTTTGTAAAATACAAGGTTCTTAAGGAGAATGAGTTGAGGATCAAGTAGAGGAGTCAGAACAACTAGAGGAGGGTTAGGTTGCCTATTGTTTCTTGTGTTATAGGTATGAGCAACTGCATTATAAATCTCCTTAGTAAGTTGTCTAGCATAGCTATAAGGACTCTTAGTAGGATTCATTCCTTGAACAGTAATGATGGGTTTGTTTGGAGTGATAAAGGAATCATGACCATATACACCTTGAACCATGAAAAGAGGTTGATTAGGAAGAGGTGAAATTAGAGAAGGACAAGCATCTTGGACAAGAAAAAGAGGTTTTCTATATTCATTCATATTGATCATGTTGATTAACTTTTTAGATGCATTATCTTGTTTCAAAGTTTAGGTAAAGAGATAAGGTCATCAAGGGCATCATCCAATAAGGCATGGTCATAGTGATTGAAAGGGTTATCTTTAAATTCAAAAGGAGACATAACATAATAGAGGAAATCATGGTAATCAAATATGTTTCTATATCTAATGGAGGAGTTGATAGGAATATACCCATGAGAGGGATCATTCAACTTATCTTTCTCATCACCATGAAATGGCATAGTAATAAGGTTGATTAATTTTTGGCAAAATGAGAGTTTAGAAGGCTTAGGGTTCAAAAACTCATCTAGAGCTTCACCCAATTAATCCTTAATAAAATCATAATCAATAAAATTGCATACATCATCAAAAGCATGAACTTCTTGCAAACAAAAATTTGACATTTTGAAATAAAAATTGCATGAAACTTAAACACACAATGCAAAAAAATGAAAGAAACCTTTTTTTTTTTTTTTGGAAAGAAAATAAAATAAAATAGATCTAGATCTAACAATGCAATGTAATGCAAATAAAATTGGATTCATGTTAGGATCACGAAAGATGTGTAGGGTAAAAAGTGAGACTAAGTATGGAAACCCTAATCCCACTCTCATACACACTCATGGAATATGAAAGAGCCTAGGGAGGTAATGCAAGTCAAATACTTCTTATGAGAAAGAGAGAGTCATGAGTTACCTCTTATGTTTTCTATTCCTTTGTTGTAAATGAGAGAGAGGAATGATGCAAAATGCAATCTAACCTAGAAAGCAAGTAAGAAAGCGAATCCTAATATGAGAATGTAGATCAAAGAACACCTGATACACTACTGAAAAGTATAGATCGAAAGTAAAAATAAGAGGTGCAATTGTGTCTAAAATATGAGGAAAAATGTTTGGGACCAGGGTGCCATGCTACTATCCTGATTTTGCAATTCTAGAGCTAGAACTAACAAGAGGGATTCTAAAACCTAAGAGTTGTTGTTCTGCCAAGTCATGCTGATAGAGGGCAGGACCAGGGTGCCATACCCCTATCCTAGGTAGGACCAAGGAATTATGCCCTTGTCCTTGATAGGGTTCCTACACTTCTGATGTTTCTAAGTGATGTCGATGCCTATTCCAGACCTGTACCTACTTCTAGATTCTTGTTTCTGCACCTACAAACTAAAAAGGGAAGGTTTGGGGTGGCTATATAGGGTTTTTTCCTACTTAAACCCCCATTTTGGTGATTTCAACCTCCACAAAGAGCTGATAATGTACTAAAAATGTGTGCAAGAACCTTGTTTATATGCAAGATCCTAAGAATGAAAGTAAAAATCCTAGAGCAACCCTAAACAGTAAACCATAATTTCTTATATTTGACAAAGTAAATGCTCTAAATCCATAATGTAAATTTATCTAAAGCATGAATTTGAATCAAAATGAAGCTTATAAAAAGATCTAAAAACAACATGAAACCATGCCCAATCCCAAGGGAGAGGTACAAGCCAATCGTCAGTCGGTGATCTCCTATTGTTCTTCTACATCTTCAAAAGCTCCCAATTAATAAAACGATGCTTAATGAATGTTTGATGGATGAATGTTGAATGTTGTTGAAGACTTCAAAGATCTACTCTTTCACTACAAAGAAGGCTCTAATACTCCAAAAACTATTCTTAGATTCTTAGAAGAAGGACCCCTTGAAATGAAGAAATAAAGCTCTTAAGTATGAAACCCTAGATATTAATTTCATGTTTAGGCTGACCTAGGATTTGAATTTCCCATGGATATTTTGGGGTTAATAATTATCATACCATATGATCGCACTCTTGAAATTTTATGAAAAAAGTCACGGACCATGTGCATTCGCGCCACGGTCTGACCAACTTTTCATCAAAATTTTAGGGTTGTTAGATATGATGATATTAGAGCGCATCCCAAAGTTATATATGATTTTGAGATGTTTTGATATACAAAATTGGGCCTAAACGGTCAAAATAAGACACAATTAAGGTTTATGATTAAATGATTCATTGGAGGAATAATATGAAAAAGGGCACACTTTTGGGTAAAGGGCGCAACTTTGTAATGTGTAAAGTGATGAGGCAACACTTTTGATTCAAATAAATTTATTAATTAAATGCTTAGAGGGGAATGAGAAATGCAAGATGCAAAACACTGAGGAAGGTGCTAACCTAAGTATGAAATTGTACCACCCTAGAAAGGGTGTACAATTTATGACACTACACCACCATACACAGATGAAGATACCTAAGATCATGCAAATCAAAAAAATAAATAAAGATATACCATTAACATGTCTAATAGGATTTCAATCTCCATTACTTCATATCTCCATCGATCTTGTTTGATATATTTGCTCTTAGATTTTATGTATGGAAAAGATCTCAGCAAAGAACATAAATATGGTTGATATCTTGATCACAAGAAGGCTTGATTTTATAAGATTGATTATGTCATTATGTGATTAGGGTTGAAAAGGAAGAGGGCATCCTTTTATATAGAGAAAACTATAAGAAATAGAGGGATAAGATTAAGAGGTGTAAAGATAAATGGTCAGCTAGGATTAAATGGTAGGTAGAGGAAATAATTAAATGATAAAGGGTGTAGGTAAGAGAAGAATTAAGAGATGAATGCCATGTGTCATCAGTAGGAGAGGATAAAGAATTAATAAAATAAATAAATATTTATTTAATTAATAGAGGAAGTTGGGTCAATTAAATAAATAAAATATTTATTTAATTTACGAAAAGGACAATTTAAATAAATAAGTATTTATTTAAGTGAGGAAAGGCTTATAAGAGGATATTACGATAATAGGTGGATACCGGAGAGGGGGGAGTGTATCAGTTGTCAATAGATTATCAAACTTTAAGCACACAAAACCTTTTACTGGAATTCATAAGCAAAATACCGGAATAGAAAATATATCAATTAAGCACAAACATATACCATAAACCATATACCATGCATCTGAAACACAAAAAACTATGATTTGTATGTGGAAAACCTTGTAAAGGGAAAAATCATAGTAGGAAGCCTACCCATAGTCAGATAATACTTCTACTGTAAGTATGTGATTACAATAAAATGGGTCTACACATGCAAGCAGGAACCCTACCTAGAGCACACTACTCATGAAAAAGGAGCCTCATTGATTACAAAGGAAATCAAGACTACAATCTGGAAATAAGAATGAACGCTAATCTCCTATTCCTGAGTACAGTTCCAATTAAGCTCAATACCAAAGGTCTTAAACCTCTTACACAAACCCAATTCGATCACCTATTATCGACCAAAACCTATGCATATGATTACAAATTTATTCTCACACGGATTATCCCATGACCATGATCTACAACGAGATCATATATATACCAACCCATGACCTAAAAAATTAGGTTGGCCACCTATAAGATAATACAATAAATCCATAATGTAATCCCACAAACCAATGATAAACTAAGTTGGCCTAAGACCAGAATAACATAAACCAATCAATAAATCCAACCAGTAATGCATTGGGAGCATCAACCAACATGTTACACAAATTAGTCCATAAACTAATAGAATAAGATCGGACCTAAAATAGGTCACCATAAGGCAAGTGAAACACCACCAATAAATTGGAACATGAATACGATAACCATCAAAACCTTGATAACCTTCTAGAAGCCACACGAACACCACTTATCAGATCCATCAAAAGATCTTCAATAGAGCTCTATTGGTAAAACCCTTACCAGTAACCAAAAGGATTACTAGAACATATGATAGCCTCGAGATCATCAAATACTCAACCAACTAAATCAAATTTGCATCAGGAACACATGAATAACCAAACCAAACTATTTCCTCCAATTGGAACATACCGGAGAATACCGAAGACAAATCTCTTGATCATCATCAAAGTCCAACCACTCTTTCGGTACCTAGTAGACAACCAGAGAAGCTAGTATTGACATCAATGAAAAACATCAATGCAACACACAATCAATTCCTCCAAATTGCCAACAATCTCCCCTTTTGGTATTGATGGCAACACTAGATGTGAAAAACATCCACGTGCCAAGAAATGCCAAACAAGTCTGCCCCTTTGGAAGACATCCAATCAGATGATATAACATTTAATCTCTAAACAATTACAACAAACTCCCCCCATGAAAGATATTTCGGTTAAGCTCTATTTTTCATATGAATATTTCTCCCCCTTTGACATCAATGCTAGAAATCTGACATCAACATCAAAGAAAAATCATAAAACCTCTGAACCACACAACTGACTACTCCCCTTGAGTATTACCACCAACACATCAATCCAAAATGAATAATAGCTCTGATAAATACATATTGGACTGATGCCAATCAACATCATTCAAGTCTCTACCGGAAGGGTAGAAACCCCCAATCTATCTCTGAAGTACTCAAATGATTCCTTAGGCAAAGTTTTAGTAAAGATATATGTAATTTTCTCTTGAGTGTTCACATAAACTAGTCTGACTTTATTTGCTTCCACCTTTTCCTTTCGAAAATTATACTTGATTGTTATGTGCTTTGTCTTAGAATGAAATACCAGATTCTTTGATATGTCTATAACACTAGAGTTATCACAATGAATAACTATCGGTTCATTACAATCTACCCTTATATTCTTCAACATTTGCTTCATCCATAGAATTTGTGTATAGTTAGTAGTAGTAGCAACATACTTAGCTTCAATAGTAGCTAAAGATATACATGATTGTTTCTTGGATCCATGAAACGAGTTTCTTTCCAAGAAAGAAACCTCCATCAGATGTGCTTTTCCTATCATCAACATCTTGCTCCCAATCTACATCTATATATGCACATAGTGTAGTCATCATCTTTATGATACCACAAACCATACTCAGTTGTTCCTTGTAAATACCTAAAAAATCCTTTTCAGTCCATTCTCATGATTCTCTCTAAGATCACTCTGATATCTTGATACTATATAGATTGCATTCCTTATATCCGGTCTAGTCTGAGTCAAATATTAAAAACATCTAATCATACATTTGTACCTTGTATGATAACTAGTGGACAACTAAGATGGGTAGGGGTGAATCAGTTATCAATAGATTATGAAACTTTAAGCACATAAAATATTTTATCAAAATGCATAAACCAAATACTATAATAGTAGACATATTAATTAAAGACAAACATAAACCATAAACCATATACCATACATCTGCAACACATAACACCAAGATTTGTACATGGAAAACCTGGTAAAGGGAAAAACCGCAGTGGGAAGCCTACCCATAGTAAGATAATACTTTTGCAATAAGTATGTGATTACAATAAAATGGGGTTGCACATGCAAGAAGGCACACTGCCTAGAGCACATTTCTCATTACAAAGGAGCCTCACTAACTACAAAAGAAATCCAGAATACAATCTGGAAATCAGGATGAACTACAAGAATACCATCTCCTATGCCTGAGTACAATTCTAGTTAGTGTCAATACCAGAGGTCTTAAATCTCTTTAAAAAACCCAATTCGATCACCTTTGATCGACCAAAACCTCTGTACATGATTACAACATTATTCACACTTAGATAATCTCATAACCCATGACCATGATCTACAAAGAGATCATATATATACAAACCTAAGACCTAAACAATTAGGTCAGCCACCTAAAAGATAAAATAATAAATCCACAACGTAATCCCACAAACCAATAATAAACCAAGTGAGCCTAAGACCAAGAAAACATAAACCAATCAATAAATCCAACTGGTAATGCATTGGGAGCATTAACCAACACATTCCACAAACTAGTCCATAACCTAGCAAAATAAGACCAGAATTAAAATAGGTTACCATAAGCCATATGAAACACCACCAATCAACTGGAACATGAACATGATAACCACCAGCATTCTGATAACCTTCTAGAAGCCACACCAAGACCACTTATCGGTAACCAAAAGGCTTACTAGAATATATGATAGCATCTGGATCATCAAATTACAAACCAACTAAATAAGATACGCATTAGGAACACATAAACTAATTCACCAAACCATTTCCACTAGTCACAACATACCAGAGAATACCGGAGACAAATCTCCTGATCATCATTAAAGTCCAACCACTCTACCGGAACCTAGTAGACAACCATAGAAGCTAGTGTTGATATCAATGACAAACATCAATGCAACACATAATCAATTCCTCCAAATTTCCATTAGAGGATAAACTAATTAATCAAATAAATAATAATTTATTTAATTAATAGAACACTTAGGATAAAATAATTAAATAAAAAATAATATTTATTTAATTAGATAGGACAATTTTAGTTGTCTACATTTTTATCCTCTTTGAGACAATGAAGCTTGCCATGTTGGCTCAAATAAGATAAGATAAACTGATACAAAGTTACCCCATGAAAAGAATGATATGCCAGCTTGAGATATTGGATGAAAAAACTTAAAGGGTTGTAGACAATCTCTCGATAAGAGAGAAAGGCTAGAAAGGACTGACTTACATGGGGGGGAAATTCTAACATGCGAGACTTGGGTTAAATAACCTATATGATAGGCCCATAAGAAAAAAATCTTCATTCTCATCCACACACCTAAGAGATCAGAGTGTAGAGAAAAATCTTAGAGGAATTAGAGAAGCCAGCAGGGATGGATAAAGTTCACAGGTTTGATCAAGTCTAACAATATTAGAGACCAGGCGACATGGGTGAGCCAGTAAGTACCTTGAAGACTATTTTTATGTTTATGCATTTATTGATGTCATTAATGCACTTTAGGGTAGATAAACAAAAATATGGAATCGCGAAAAGGTCACTTGAATGTGTCTAGGTCAATGTCGAACACATCTATGTAGGATAGGTTCATCTTGTTTGGTATGGTCATGTATACACGTGCAATCATGTCTAGGTATAGATTATGGTACGTCTATGCTGAGAAGGCATGCCTGTATGAAGGGGGTGTGTTTGTGAAAGACAAGCATGTCTATGTAGAACAACACCACATCTATAATGTACAGGTGCATCCAGGGAAAGAAAGAACATATAGGTTTGTTAAAAGCACATCTGTGTTGTAGAAATATGTCTATATCTAAGTAGGCTAGAATCAACAATTCGATGATGAACATATAATATCAATTGGATGAGCTACTGAGAGGATACACTCAATAAGGTTCCCTAGGGAGACAAACTGAAAGATAGGCTAGAATTGAAAATTCTATGATAAACTTATGTTGTCAATTGGATAAGATGCTAGGAGGATACACTCAAGAAAGTGCCCTAAATAGGATAAAGTTTAATGTGATGAACATATACACTAGGATGCAGCGCCATGTGATACACATAAGCACTCTGATAGAAGTAGCACTATGTGATGAGCATGAGTACAACTAGGGTTGAAGTAGCACTATGTGATGAACATGAGTACCACTATGATTGCCATGATTGGTTTGATTGGATGTAGGAGTACTTGCCCCAAATTGAGTCATGGGAGAGATTCCCTGTGACAAAAAGGTTTACAACCAAATTTGACCTTTAAGGAGTAGGCAACTGTCAAGGCTATGAGATTGATATACATGATGTACCTACCTGAGATTCAGCTGAATATAGGAATACTAACTACTCTAGAAGAGAGATGACACTCTAAGACATGTTCATTTCATTTGCCAACTCGCGAGATGTCAGTCACCATAGAGGATTTTTTTTGAATACTATGGATATTGATCCACGGGGAGCTCATGTCTTATGACAAATAGGGAGATAGTGATGCATTGAGATGGGTCTTTTCTTACCTAGAGCTTGAGATAGTATTAGGACATGTCAGCTACAACGTTATACTATCTACTAGATGCAAACTACTAGAAGTGGTTCGAGGACTGATTAGTGGTTACCTTTGTCCGGACAGGGCGACATGAGGTATGGTTGTGGGATAGGGAAGGACTCTAGAGACACGGATGATACAACACTCTAGGTATACATGGGGTTTGTCTATGTTAGCACACTTGTCTCATGAGCTTCACCAGTTCATGTATCTCAATGGCTATAGGCTATGTTGTGGGCTTACTCTGCTATAAGTTTAGTCATATGAGCATATTGTAGTGACTAGGCTAGTGCATTTAAGAGGAAGAGGACATGGACAATCTTATGCACATTTGTAGACTATGATCACTTCCTAGCCATAGATTGGGAAGGTGGATGACTACAGATAGTTGATCAGTGACATAGATAGTGTCAAATGGAGACCCTATCTTGACCATGAGGATTGGGAGGACAATGCTACATAACTACCTTATGTCTTTAGGAGAAGGTATCTGATCAAGTGGATCCCATATATACTAGACAAACATCTGATTGAGAGGGTATGTAGGTAATTTGGGCAATAGCCAAGGAAGTCTCAACGATCTAGAGAGTTTGCATGGATAGTGCAGGAGCAGGCTCACTAGGGGCCAATTTTGTCTTATGATATTGTTGTTACATAGTTTGAGTAGTTAGTTACTATGCCTTGGGATCTAGAGATAGATGTGGTTGAGACAAGAACATGTGTAGAGTATGTAGCCTATTTTGTGACACATCATGTAGTGAGATTTACTGACCTAGATGAGCCTCTAGTAGCTAAGGATGATGCTGATGATGATGAGGATAGGGGTGGGGGGGATGGAGGAGGCAGAGGAGAGGAGCAACAAGGAGGGTGGGGAGGGTTAGGGGTGGACAAAGAGATGTTGGAGAGAGATGAGGGAGGACATGATCCATAGGGAGGTAGGCCACCGAGATCACCAAGGGGGAGAGGAGGACAACTCCTACAAGTATAGGGATAGGTTGAGAAAGAGGCACCTAAGTAGGCTAGAGAGGAGGAGGGTGCCCATGGTTAAGATGAGGATCAGTTTGAGCTATGATCATTGTAGGAGATTGTAGTAGGATAGGCCGATGAGATCAAGGATCTCAAGAGAGACATGACTCAATTGATGCGACAACTAGCAGAGATGAAGAAGGAGAGAGATCAGGTCATTCAATGATATATTCATAGAGGAGGACCTGAGGGTACAAAGATCAATAGGCAAGGGGATCATGGAGCAGGTTATGCATACATCCTATGAGCAGGTGATGAGATCAGGTACTGGAGAGACCTATACTATGTAGTAGTTCCTCTAGAGCTCAAGGTGGGTAGCTACAGGAGAGCCTCTCAGGCCATGACCACAAGGAGAGATAGGAGGTAGGCATCTAGTTGTTAGATCGTGGGTCCACCCGCAACACTAGGAGGAGGGGAAAAACAGGGTGATCCATGAGTAGGGACTTTGAGAGTCAGATTCCTTCAAGGCTAGTCGGCTTCGAGGGAGGGTCTTAATCATATATCTTTTGGATCCCATTTTGTATTACTTTTTGTATGATGATGTAGACACCTTCGAGTGATTTTATATCCATATAGGATATTGACATCATTGTATCATGACACTTATTATTGTTTGATATATATATGAGATGACCCATTCCTTACAACAACTATTTGCATGTGTACTATGTGTTTTAGATTATATATGATTTCGTTTATGCTCCTTTAATGATTATATGATACTTATGAGAATGATTATTATATAGATGCAAAATATGTACATGATGAGATGCATTATTTGTTGTTCTTTTATGTTTTATATGTCATGCATGATACAAAATGTGAAAGTATTATAGATGGAGGTATGATAATTGACATGCTATGATTATTTACATGATGAGAATGCAAATGAATATATGATATTCTAATCATTGGTGTGTGTAGGAAGTGATGCAATTATGATTTCTCTATGTATGTATATAATAAAAATTGTTAACATATATTAATGTAGGTGAATGAAATGCAGATATTTTTAGTGTCTCATTATACTCAACTATTTGATAGTGGGCTCTACAAACTGAAGGACATTGGAGATCAATATAGAAAGTGGAATGGAAGGTAGAAGATATAGAAGTCAAAGATCTTCTTGTTCGATTATCATCATTGAGCTTTATTACTGAAAATAGGTTATGACAATCGAGGTATAGGTTTGACCTAGCAAGTCATTGTACCTGTTTTCATGGAGATCGGATAGTTGCAAACAAGGAATGCCTCAGTTCATAGTAGACTTATGTTGTTCTCATTTCCTTGAACAAGTAATAGTATTACTAAGAGACAATCCATAGACAACAAAAAAATAGTGGGTGAATCATATCCCATCCTTTCCTTTCTAATCAAAGACTTCTTAGAGATAGATTTTCTAGTCAGAGACATCCTGGAAAAGATAAATGACATGTCACCTTAAAAGATGAAATCAAAAGAAAAACAAGACTTGAAACCAACACACAATGAAATCCTCAAGTTACTTGTGTTTCTTGCCACATATGTTAAAATGTTTGATTTGGTCACAATGTTGTTATCATAATAAAGGATAGGTAATGCTTAAAATCATGTTGTTAACAAAGTCTGCTGAAAGATTTTGATTTTTCGAAAGCCCACTATTGATTGCATCTCATCTGAAACTAACTGATTCTATGACACTGATAATTTATTGCAAAAAATATTGAAACTTTATTATAGGTTGGCGGTGCAACTGATCATTTATTATGGATTGGTGATGCAAGTGATTTTTTTAATTATAGATTGGTGATGCAAGTAATCTTTTATTATGGATTGGTGATGCGAATGATCCCTTATTTTAGATTGTGAGCAAAAAGGACGAATGAAAAGATGATGTTCCTCAAAATATGCAATGCTCAGGATACCACTTCCATCACTAGATTTATAATTATTCTCAGGATACCACTTCCATCACTAGATTTATAATTTTTCGCTAGTTACAGATTGGACCTGATTTATTATGATAGAAAAGGGCAAAAAGAGAGGTTTATTATGAATTACTAACCAATCTTAGATAGATCACTAATAAGCAAGGATGGGAATGGGTAAATAAATTATATATGGATAGATTATGAGTGTGTGCAAAGTGAGAGGATGAGATTGAATCTTGAAGGAGGGAGGTGTTAGGATAACCAGTGGTCAACTGAGAGGGGGGCGTGAATTAGTTGTCAATAGATTATGAAAGTTTGAGCATACAAAACCTTTTATCAAAATGCATAAATCAAATACTAGAATAGCGGATATAATAATTAAGCACAAACATGAATCACAAAATAATTACCATACAACCACAACACATACCACTAGCATTTGTACGTGGAAAACCTGGTAAAGGGAAAAACCACTGTGGGAAGCCTACCCACAGTCAGATAATAATTTTGTAGTAAGTATGTGATTACAATAAAAGGGGCCTACATATGCAGGAAGGCACATTTCCTAGAGCACACTGCTCATCACAAAATGAGCCTCACTAACTACAAAGAAATCCAGACTACAATCCAGAAAGATGAGTGAAATGCAAGAATAACATCTTCTATTCTTGAGTATAGTTCTGGTTATGCTCAATACCAAAGGTCTTAAACCTCTTATACAAACCCAATTTGATCACCTATGATCAACCAAAACCTTTGCATGTGATTACAACTTTATTCGAACATAGATAATACCATAACCATTCGTAACCATGATCTACAAATAGATCTTACATCATAATTATACCAACCCGAGACGTAAACAATTAGGGTGGCCACCTGAAAGATAATACAATAAATCCATTACATAATCTCGCAAGCTAATGATAAACTAGGTTGGCCTAAGATTGAAACAACATAAACCAATCAGTAAATCCAACTAGTAACACATCGGAAGCATCAACCAGCACATTACATAAACTGGTCCATAACCTAATCAAATAAGACCAAACCTAAAATAGGTCTCCATAAGCCAAATGAAACACCATTGATCAACTGGAACACGAACATGATAATCATCAGCATCCTGATAACCTTCTAGAAGCCACACCAACACCACTTATTGGATTCATCAAAATATTTTCAACAAAGCTCCATCGGTGAAACCCTTACCAGTAACCAAAAGACTTACTAGAAAAAATGATAGCATCCAGATCATCAAATCTTGAACCAACTGAGTGTTATATGTATTGGGAACACATGAATAACCAATCCAAACAAATTCCACAAATTGGAGCATACCCGAGATGAAACTCCAAATCAAAATCATAATCCAACCACTCTATCAAAAGTCAATAGACAACAAAACAACTAGTGTTGACATCAATGACAAACATCAATGAAAGACATAATAAATTCCTCCAAAATTCCAACAATCTCCCTCTTTGGCATTGATGGCAATGATAGGTGTGAAAAACATCCAAGTGCCAAGAAATGCCAAACAAGTATCTCCCTAATGGGAGGCATGCAAACAATCACCTCAAAATGATATGACAATGAAGTTATAAACCAATAGACCATACTCCCCCTGTGAAAGATATCTTGATTAAGCACTGATCTCTATTTTTCATATATATATCTCTCCCCCTTTGACATCAATGTTATAAATCTGACATAAACATCAAAGAAAAATCATAAATCTTGTGAAGCACACAACTGACTACTCCCTATGAGTAGTAGCACCAACATGTCAATCCGGAATGAATAATAGCTCTGATAAATGCATACCATATTGATACCAATCAGCATCACTCAAGTCTCTACTAGAGGAGCAAAAATCCCTAATCTATTTTTGAAGTACTCAAATGGTTCCTTAGGCAAATGTTTACTGAAGATATCTACAATCTTCTCTTTAGTGTTTGCATGGACCAATTTGACTTCATTTGCTTCCATCTTCTCCTTTAGAAAATTATACTTGATTGATATTTGCTTAGTCTTAGAATAAAATACCTGATTCATTGATATGTCAATAGCAACAGAGTTATCACAGTGAATAACTACTAGTTCATTACAATCTACTCTATTATCCCTCCATATTTGCTTCATCCATATAATTTTTGTATAGTTAGTAGCAGTAGCAACATGCTTAGCTTCAACAGTAAATAAAGAAGTACATGATTGTTTCCTGTTGATCCATGAAACAAGTTTCCTTCCAAGAAAGAAAGCTCCACCAGATGTGCTCTTCTAGTCATCAACATCTCCAACCCAATCTACATTCATATATGCACATAGTGTAAATTCATCAATTTTAGGATACCACAAACCATACTCAGTTGTTCCTTGTAAATACATGAAAATATTTTTCACCATGCTCTCATGATTCTCTCTAGGATCATTCTGATATCTTGATACAATAAAAACCGCATGCATTATATCTAGTTTAGTCTGAGTCAAATATAACAAACCTCCAATCATATATTTATACCTTGTAGGATTTACCGGAGCTGATACATCTTTCTTTGTCAATTTTTCCTTCATTACATATAGGATCAAACTTTCCAATGGAATCATCTCTTTTGATAGAGAATTTACTACCAAAGATTTTGAAATACTTAACTATATGTATATGACCAAAACATAACTCATAAGCTGTCTTATCGATGTCTCCTTTGATATGAACTCTATTGAATGTGTATATCTTCATGCTCACAACTTCTCTCGAATAGATATGAGGTAGATTAGCTTTCATCATCATAGTTCTAACTACATCCAAGATAGTTATGTTCTTCCTTTCCACAATTTCATTCTCCTGAGGTGTTAAATAGCTGTTAAATTCACCGGATGTGAATTCACCACCTTGATCAAACCTTAAGCATTTAATCTTCAACCCTTTCTCTATCTCAACTTTATCTTTAAAGCTCTTAAATTTTTCAAAGGCTTCAGATATCTCCCTTAGAAAAGTAGCCTACATCATTTCGCAATTGTCATCAATGATTAGCATGAAATATGTATCATCCTGAAATTTTTTTATTCTAGCAGGACCACATAAATCAATATGAATAAGATTGAGAACATCATTAGATTTGTCTTGTATACTCTTAAAAGAAGTTTTGACCTTCTTACCTATTTGACATCCCTTACATACCGATTTATAGGGCTTCACAATCTTATGTATATCTCTAACAACCTTAGTTGAATTGATCTTTACAATGCAATAAAAATTCACATGGCACAACCTCTTATGCCATAGCCAACTCTCATCAATTTGTGCAATCAAACATATCTTCTTACCGAACTTCAAATGAAATATGTTACCTTTAGTATGAGTAACGATTGCGATCTCCAATGCAGATCTATTAATGATCTTGCATTTTCCATCCTTGAACTATAATTGAAATCCCTTATCCACCAACTATCCTATACTCAAAAGATTATGTCTTAAACCTTCTACTTAATAAACATTATCAGTTTTATGCTTACCATCCAATGATATAGTTCCTCTTCCTCTAATAATGCATTCTTTGTCATCTCCAAATATAATAAGACCACCATCAAATTCTTGCAAAGATAGAAACTTCCTTTTATCTCCAGTCATATGAGTGAATATGCACTATCTATCACCCATTCATCATTGTATTCAACTTTAGCAGCAAGGGCCTTCTCCTCATTTTGAATTATAGGTTCTCAAGCATCTTCCTTAATAGCCAAGAATACCCATTTCTTTCTATTGCTAGATCCACTAGCAAAATCTCATGTCTGTTCATCATCAAAACAATCGCACCTTCCCCATTCACATAGTAGCATGATTTGTCTTTGTTTCTCCTGTACTTATGCTTGTTCTGATAATCATGGTTAGCCCTAAAATATCTTCTAGCTTTCTCCTCAAACCTTGAATTCCTCTTAGGACATCTAGATGAAAAATGATTTATCTTATTACATGCAAAACATTTGAAAGCTGATTTTACTTCATACTTACTTCCTATCGGACCTTCAGGTACTCTTCTAGGAAATAAGGCTTCAAGTTGCTCAAACTCTTCATCTTCTTTCTTCATTTCTTCCAGTTCCTTTCTGTATAAAGCTTTCCATTCACTTTTGTCAGTTGATGATGTAGATGCATGAAAAGAAGATTTAGTCTTTGTAGCTTCAGGAGGACCAAATTCTTCAAGCTCAAAAGTAGATAACTTTCCAACCAAAGTATCCATATTAACAGAAGTGTTAGACATTGTTAGCAAATTAATTGTACCAGCCTTCATCTTGTAAGCTGGTGGTAAATCTCTCAGTACTTTAAAAACAATTTAATCTTCACTCAGAAATCCACCACAACTTATCCCATATAGCTTTTGCAGATGATTTCTTCATTAATCCCATTACTTGTTGATCCGAAAGTGGACTCAAGAGGGATTCTCTATCTCTATAATCATTTTCAATGTGCTTATCCAAGTCTATCAGAGGACGATTGATAGATTCTGGATTGTAAGGGGTATAGCCTTTCTTAGTGATCTCCCAAATCTCTTTCCCAATACATCTAAAATGAGTCTCCATCTGAATCTTCCATAATATATAACTGTTTGAATCAATCTTAGGGATTTCTCTCTAGAAAATAGCTGTAAATCAACTATTAGATGCCATAGGATCTTCCTTAAGTGGTTAAGGTTCTGCAGAGAGGACCTTGCTTTAATACTAATTGTTAGGATAACCAATGGACAACTTAGAGGGGGGGTGAATCAATTGTCAAAAGATTATGAAAATTTAAGCACATAAAACCTTTTATCAGAATACATAAACAAAATACAAGAATAGAAGATATAAAAATTAAGCACAAACATTAATCACAGAACAATTAACATCCATCCACAACATGTAACACCAGGATTTGTATGTGGAAAACATGATAAAGAGAAAAACCATGGTGGGAAGCCTACCCATAGTTAGATAATACTTTTGTAGTAAGTATGTGATTACAAAAAAGGGGCTTGCACATGTAGGAAGGCAAACTGCCTAGAGTGCACTGCTCATCACAAAAGGAGCCTCACTGACTACAAAGAAATCCAAAGTACAATCTGAAAAGATGAGTGAGCTACAAGAATTGCATCTTCTATGCCTAAGTACAATTCCAGTTAAGCTTAATATCGGAGGTCTTAAACCTCTTATACAAACACAATTCAATCACTTATGATTGACCCAAACCTCTACATATGATTACAACTTTATTCTCCAATAGATAATCCCATAGCCATCCACAACCATGATCTACAAAGAGATCTTACATCATATACATACCAAAGAACTAGAATGAACTAGAACTAGAGTGTGATGCGGAGGCCATGATAAACAAAGAAATTCAAAAAATACCTTTGTAAATCAAAATTTAGGGCTTGGAGATTCTACTTCGTCACACACTCCTTCGGTTGTTGAAATACCACTTTGTGTTCTACACTTGACCGATTGATATTAACTTCTGATTCTACTTCAAGGTTTTTGAAAACTCTTTGAATCACAATGCAAGTCGCCTTTTGTTGCTCTGCACTTGAAAACTTCTTCGCTCGAAAGATGATAAGTGAAAAATGACTTGAAAATTCATTTTAAACAGAATCTTCACCTACCATAATAAATGCTCCACTATTAGGGCATAAACCCTAATTTGCCTTTTACCATTTCCTATTTTCTACCAAATGATAGGTATCACATACCGGTTAAGGTCTTTTACTAGTGTAAACTGGGGGTCCAAAACATTTCACTGATTTATTTCCCCCTAAGTTTTTCTGTAGCTTAGTTTGTCGGTTCAGAGATTTCCATACTAGGTGCAGAAACCGATTCTTCTTGAGATAATTCTTCTAGCTTCTTTTTCTATGCTTTCTTCATGTCCGCTTGAATAGTTTCAACATCAATCTTTCCTTCTGGAGTGACCGGTATATCATCCAATATATTCTTTCTCATTTTGCAGAATCTTGTTGTATGACCCAGTTTGTTGCAATGATAGCAAATCATTCCAAGTGCTCTCCATGGTCCATTATTCATGTTTCCACTCTTTATTTTGCATGTTGCGGAAATGTGACCATGACTATGATAAATAAAATAGGTTTCCCTCCATCCGGTTGCCACTTGATAGCCATCGCTTCCAGACTGGTGATTATAGGTATTGAACCGGTTTGGATTCCGGTTCCTAGACGGTTCAAGAAAAACTCCCTAACTCCTTTGAGGATACCTTCTGGTGTTGTGCATGACAGACCTACATTCAAATGCTCTATGCCCAAACTTGTTGCATGAATAACAATTGCCATTGAATCTATTGGATCTAGGCTTATCATTTAGAAAGTAATGAAAGTTATTGTAAGCCTTATTTCTACATACATTAGTAGTATGTCCTTCCTTGAGACAATTAAAGCAAACAGGTTTGGAATTTTGCTTACCTTTATCCTTTGATGTTGGTTTCTTCTTTAATGCTCCGTCTTTTGTTCCAAAGGTCTCACCTTCCTCATATTCAGAGAAACCAAGTCCATTAGTATTCTTTACTGGTTTAGCTGATTCAAGCTTTTGCTCTAGCTTGACAGTGCTCTTGTTGAATTTGGCAAGTATTTCCTTTGACTTGGTGTGTTCTTTGGAAATAACAACATTAGATTCCTTCAAGGTTGCATTCTCAGAAATAGCCATGTTTAGTTCACCTTTCATCTCCTCTTTTTCCACTTTACTCTCTTGGAGATGAGTGGTAAGTGCACTGATTTCTTGCTTCAGCTTGGAGATCTCATGATCTTTGTCTTTTACCAGATCTTCAGCTTTTCTCCAGTTCTCAAGCTCTTGATACATCCTGATAGTCAGTCCTTCAAGTTCCCTTCTTAGGTTAGCATTAGACTCATTTAGATTTTCAACTTCTTCAACTAGGGCTTCCATGTCTACTTCATCAGAGGAACTATTTTCAGTCAGCTCCATCAGTTTCTCAGCATGCTCTCTTCTTTTCGCCATAGAGGCCTTGTACTTGACTTTGAGTTCATCATAGGCTTTCTCAATCTAAGTGAGCTGATGAGTAAGTTCCCTCAAAGTTTATTCCCCCATATTTCCTTTCAAGTGGTTAAACTTATAGAAAGGTCGGCTCTGATATGAATTGATGAATACTAAGAGGGGGGGTGAATCAGTATACCAAAAAATACTGAACTCAAACACTTAAATAGTTTAGCAGTAAACTGGTATAACAATTTTACTAACAAACCAGTTAACACAAATGCAAACCAAACAACAAATAAGGCATTCACCCATAGAAGCACAATCACCATAACACAAGAGATTTTGATGTGGAAACACAAATGGGAAAAACACGGTGAGATGAAACTCACAAGTAACTATCTACAGAATAGTAACCAGACCGATTAAGGTCATACAATGTTCTTTACCAGAATAGATCCTGTTAGGAATCTCAATCTCTGTTAGGAGATAAGTCTAACTAAAGACTACCTTGTGAGAGGATTTCAGATCCATAGTGGTGAATCACCTTGTTAGAGGATTTACACGGGCTTTGCCAAGCCTACTAGGTTAAGGGTTTCAGCCTTGTCGAAGATGTGAGTAATCAACAAGTGAGTGATCTAAATACTAGCATAGTATGCTTGGTTAGATCCTTGATAGCTCATTGTTAATGCATTTCAGAACTACTTCAGTCTTCAGAAACTCCACACTTTGTTACAACACGAAGACTTGATCTTCTCTCCTAAGATCGCACATTAAAAAAAACTCATCAACCACCAAAAACCCTAACAATAATCAAAACCCTAGACATGATGTCCTTAAAAGGAATCTGATTTCATGTCATTCTAATAGGATTACATTGCAAGTTCCTAGCATCTAGACACATTTGGTAACATGACATAAAATCACCGTCAAAGTGTCGGTGGATGGTAACTCATCACAAAAATACCGGTTGGTAACTCATCAAAGAGTATTACCAGTTCAAGTATTAAACAGATTACTAGTTGACAAAAATGAAGATTGGGAAAATGATAAGTGTCGCTTTTAGTTCCTTTGCACCGCTCCGCTTGAGATCCTCAAACCACTTGAGCTCTTCATGCCACTTCGGTCTTCATACTACTTAAGATCAGTAAACACTTTCTACATAACACCGATAGTCTAAATACTACAGCATAATAGTGGTTTGGAACAAATACCGGTTGAGCATAACTCATACATTCAAAAAAGTGATCTCATAGATAGTGTGTTTCCATCAATGACAATCACATAATAATCATCAAGAATGCCAACAGTGAAGAGGGTGAAGGACACAGGGGTGGTGGAGGCTGCTAGTACAATTTTGGAATCTGCAAAATTCAATATGGTTGTAGTTGAGAAAGAGGCCAAGGAAAAAGTTGATCTCCAGATAAAGTTGGAGTTAATCCTAAAAGCCTATAATGAAGCTAAAATTGAAAGTATGTGATGAAAGGAGCAGAAGAACAAAAGGAATCAACTGATACTCAGATAGTTGGTGATCCTGAAGCAATTGAAAGTAGTAAGTTGTTGCAATAGGTTTATTTGGGGGTCAATGGTTTTAAAGAATTAAAGACACGAGGCATCAATTTTGTAATATATTGAGAAAGTCACTTGGCTTGTTTCTAGTTGGCTACTTTGGTTGTTAGATTTCTCTTTCTCAAATCTTTGAGCAATGTAAAATTTTGGAGGGAAATAGTGGTTAGGATAAAGATATTGTTTTCTAGGGAAGTCTGAAGCTTGTTGCATCCATATCTTTATAAATGGATACTAGGACTACTTAGAAGGTGATCACAAGAATTTGAAAAGAAACTCTGGCAAAAAATATATTGAGGGTTTTCTGGTATTTTTAGAAAATCACTGTGAGTTATGTAAAATTTGATGAAGGATAAATATACAGATCAAAAAATGTTGAGCCCTGACTCATGTTGTCTTCTTGCATGTGTGATTGATGTACTAGTTTTATTAGATAATCTAGGATTGTTTAATTCAATGAGTTGCAAGGCAATTTATGGGAATATTTTAGGTTTTTGGCTAAAATGGGGAAATTAGATATACTTAAAATCTTCTCGTTGGTAATCAGTAATTCTGCTTGAATTTGATGGCTGGGTCTAGTATAAGGTGAAAGTTTATATATGTTAGGCATATATAGATTTAGTGAAAATTGATATAATAATGTGTATGTGAGTTTCCTATTGAGAATTCTTACCTAATTCCAGGTGACTCTGAAACCCAAATAAAGCACTGATATAGTTTTTTGAGTTTTATAGCCTTCTTGGAGATCAAAATCGAAAATGAACATGAGTTTTTATTTTACTTTCAGTAATGTTTAAGTGATAAGGTTTGCAGAATTTTCACATTGGTTTGCCATGAATCTTCTACCATAGTTGTGAAAAGAATTCGGAAAAGGTGCACCCGCCTAAGCTTAGTATAAGCTTGAAGTGTAGAAGGTTTTTGTGAAAACCTTGTTTAAATGTTGTATTAGACTTCTATTTTCTTGTTTTTCTTTCCCTATGCGACAAAGGCTTAAAATTCTTATAGAGAAGATAAGGAAATCAGAAATCGAGAACAACAAAAAAATGGCGACTCTGTTGGGGAGAGTCATAGTGTAAAATCTATACTACATATCAATGCTTGTATTGCCCGAAAGTTTGTTCAGATTTGTGTATACTTGGTCCAAGTAAAAGGTCGTTCTATCCCCGTGTTTTATCAATCTTCTCTTTAAAGAGATTTTCCCCATCCCATTGTCTCCTGTGAATGATTTGCCGAGGTTAATAATTCCTTATTTTCCCTTTTTGGGTGGCGACTCTGTTAAACAAACAACTAGTGTTCTAAAAAAATTTGGCATAAGTGATTTTTAGGAAACCCATACAATGCAGAGAGGGAAAAACATGAGGTCTTACATGAGGAGGGATCCTCAAGAAAGATTGAAAGAGGGATTGTCCGTACAAGTCTGAAAAGGTAAAAGGAAAATAGCTACACACGAACTAGCTAACACTGCATGGATATAGAAGAGCAATCACATGGGTAAGTCTTTTGAAAGACCCATATTTGCAAATTATAATTCTTCTTTTTGTGAATGTGAGCAAGATATCTTGGGTTTTCATACTGGTTAATTTGGCAATAATGAAATGCTCAAATCTTACACCAAATAATCTCTCATGCTAATAATTCTGGAAAGGATAGGAGCATTCCAATGTTAGGATGATTTTTGTACCTCAGACTATAGATGGAAATATTACTTTGATTGATATTGATTAAGTCCAACTATCAGATTTAGAAGGGATATTCCCAGATCCAGATGAAGTATCCCAAGAGATTGAGGTTCGTAATAAAAGAGTTCATCAGCTGATCTCTTTAAGAACACAAAAAGAAAAAATAAAGAAAATGAGATCAAGGCTAAATTGATTGAGAGAGATAGGCTGTTGAGGCAAATTGTAGATCTTGACCTATTTTCCCAAGAATAACCCAAGAGTGATGAAGAAGGCCCAGTTATTAGAGAGAAATTGACTGTTAACACCAATCCAACACATAAAATTATTGTGTAAGATAGTAGAGAGGTTCATAGTGACCCACAACCCACCAGAAATACTACTGACAAAGGGAAAAAGAAGGACATGGAAACTGGATCTGGGTCTAAAACTGTAGAAGAGATATCTCATAGATTATCTGCACATGAAATAGAAATAGAAAGAATGAGAAGAGAAAGGGAAGATCTACAAAAGTAATTGGAGAGAGCTAAATTAGAAGCAACCAATAAAGAAGTTAAAAGAAAAATTGATTACCTAAAGGCTCCTCCCATAATCTTTCCTTCAACTGACCCAAATAAGCCACCACCTCATTATGTCTCACATCTTGTAGTCAAAATTCTGTCAACCTTGCCTATAAATATTGTTCCAATTCAGAATCAACATGCCCCTAATAGTCAGAAATTCTGCCCCTTTTCGTGATATTGTCCCAGTAAATCAAGTTCCTATTACGAATCAAAATAACCAAGTCCCTCTGACTTATGGTCCTAATATGAGAATGAACATGGGTAATAACCCTACTGGTAACCAATTCCAAAGAAGACCCATTAATCTGGAGTTGTATAGACAACTTTTCTTTGATGGAATCCCGGGATGCCCAAACCATGTTCCTATTGAACTGAGGGATGGGCTGCAGAAATTTGCTGGCAACAATGCCATAAGTGTAGAGGAGCACTTAAAGTCTTTTGGTGACATGATAAATGATTATGAGATTGCCAATGAAGATGTCATCGTGAAATTGTTTGTGCAATCTCTAATGGATGATGCAATGGATTGGTACAAAGGCTTACCTATAAATAGCATTAGTTCTTGGGAAGAGTTTAAGAATTGCTTCCAAGAGCAATATGGTGATAAAACAAATGTGATCTTTATGCTCAATTAATTCAATAATATCAGGAAGTTTGATAATGAGACCGTCACAAATTTCAATGCAAGGTTTCAGAAGGAAATGCATAGACTTTTTTTAAATAATGAGGCTAGGTGATAATGTGTGTTTAACTACTTACTATAATGCTTTTGACCCCAAAATGGCTTACATCCTTAGGGATAAAGACCCACGTAGTTTGAGAGATGATTTTAGAATTGCTATAAATGTAGAAAGTAATAGGAAAGCATCAGGAAAGGTGGGAAGGAGGACTGACGGTAGACTGTAGCAACAGTCAAAGCCTCAATCAAATAAAGTTCCTAAAGAAGAGGATAAAATTGAGAAGCTTATGACTGCCATGAAAGATCTTACTACCAAGGTGAGTAAAAATGACAAACCTCATCATAATTGGCAAGACAAGCCTCCTAGGTTACATGACATGCCATATAACACCACTTGGAAGGATGGTAGACCTGTGCAAGATAAGCCAAAAAACACACATAATCAAGATACCCCTGATCCTTTAAATGGAGGAAATGTATATAACATGGAAAATACTCCTTGGTGCATGGCATGTGATGGGCCACATTCCCCCTATTAGTGTGTTGTGGCCCAAGTTCTGAATGCATCCATGAGAAATGAGGGTGAACCTGATGTCAATATGTCTGAGACTATTGTTGAAAGTGATGATGAGTCTTCACAAAGTGAAGCAAGCAGGTATGATGCATTGAGATACAATGAAAGCTATCATGGGTAGCTAATGATTGACTAGCATCCCACTTTAAATGTGGTAACAATTGAGGATGAAGAAGTCCATCTCAGAATGCCAAGTGAGGAAGAAATAAAAAATCTCACTAAAGCCGCTATAGCTAAAACCAAGCATAACTACAATCTAAGAAGCAACAAAAGGGATGGAGATTAGGGTGAGCCTGGTTCTATGTTCATGAAAGAAGTGTCTCAAAAAAAGATAGCAAGCAGTAATACTCTACCCCAAGGTGGCCATGCAAAAAGAGACCAATCCAAAGATTTGGGAAAAAATGCTGAGAGTAGTACTACTAGCAATTCCTTAGGGACTGCTGCATCTAAAAAGGCAAGTCAGCCAAAAGTAGAAAAGGTTGAAATCCCTACCGAGTCAATTGTTAGTTTAGCATTTGATATGACTCAGGTTTTGACCCAAATGAAAGTTACAGTGCCACTAGTGGAACTGCTAAAAATAAAGGAGAACAAAGAAGCAACTCTTTCTTTATTTTCTAGTATATCAGACAACAATGCATCTTTACTTAAAAGTAATGAGAAGGATAAGAAAGATTAAGAGAAACAAATCCTAGAAATTTATGTGGTAACCACAATTACTCAAGAACCCTCTTAGGTTGATCCTTTTTATGTAACTTTGTTGGTAAACAACAGGCTAATAAAAAAATGCATGATTGATTTAGGAGCTGCTGCAAATGTGATGCCATATGGTGTCATGACAGAATTGGGACTGTCAGTAAGTACCATGTATGGGAAATGCTATGCCATGGACAATAGAGAAGTACCTGTGGTAGGTACAATGAAGGATGTATAGGTAAAAATAGCAGCATTCCCTGAGCCACTTACAAGATGGATGTCATAGTGAGTGACACTAAACCTCATTATGGTATGCTGTTATCCAGACAATGGGCTGCAGCAGTTGGGGGAAATGTTCAATTAGATCTTTCATATGCAACTATCCCAGTGAATGGAAACCAGGTTAAGCTATACAGGGAACCACATGCCCCAAGGGTTATTGAGAAAGTAGATCCTAACATGCTCAATTGCATGATTGATGTAGACCTAGATATTTTTAGAATGGAACCCATTCAGCCTCATTTAAAAAATAATGATCCCATTGTTAATGAATTGAAATCTCAATAGGAAGGCTTGTGGTGCATGTATTTTGATGGAGCTTGCTCTAAAGAAGGGTCTGGAGTAGGGGTATTGTTCATTTCCCCGCCAGGTATTACTTTCAAATACTCTTTTCTACTAGCTTTTCATTGCACAAATAACACAGCTGAATATGAGGCCTTATTATTGGGGCTACAGATTGCTAAGAAGCATGGAATTCAGTTATTAAGAGTCTTTGGGGATTCAGAATTAGTAGTATCCCAGATTAGATCTAGATATGCATCCAAAAATGATCGGTTGAAAAGATATAAACATGCTGTCTAGGATGTAATTGAGCATTTTAATGTGTTTTCTATTGATTGGGTTGAAAGATCAAAGAACATTATGGCATATTTCTTGGCCAATGTTGCATTAAAAATGAAGATGTGACATTAACTAGTGTATCAATAGTTGAAGTTAAAGCTAGACCTGCTATTCCGGATAATGTGTATAATTGGTAGGTGTTTGCAAATGATGATGATATACTTAGATTTATACAATGCATTGATGATTATGGCAAACAAAAAATTAATTGTAATGCATTGGTGGAAGTAGTGGATGACAGAGAAACAATATTCGGAAATGACATGGTTCAGTTAGAAACTAATGAAATACCCAGAGGATTGGTAGAACTTGAGGGTATGTTTAGTCACAGTGATAGTCATTTGCTCCAAGAGTCAACCACTAAATTTGAAGAATTGGAGGAGGTGAATTTAGGGACAGAATCACTCCCTAAGTTGGTATATATTGGGAAGAGCCTGCCTCCCCATGTAAGGACCAACCTCATTAATTTATTAAGAAGGTACAAACATGTTTTTTCTTGGTCCTATGAGGACCTAAAGGCGTATAGACAAGACTTATTTCAACATGAAATTCCTCTGCATCTAGATGCTAAGCCTTTTTGATAGAAGCAAAGACCTATCAACCCCCTTTTGAAGACTAAGATGCAACAAGAACTAATCAAGTTGAGAGAAGGGGGGATTATCAAATCTATAAGACATTCTTCATGGGTGTCCAATTTAGTCCTTGTCAGAAAAAAGAATGGGGACATAAGGCTTTGTGTTGATTTTAGAAATTTGAATGTTGCCTATCTGAAAGACAATTATTCCTCCCCCAATATGGAGGCTATATTGCAAAGAGTAACCAACTATGATTTTTTGTCCATGATGGATGGGTTCTCAGGATATAATAAGGTATTAGTAAAAGAACTTGAGCAATTTAAGACTACTTTTACTACCCCTTGGGGGACATATGTTTATGTGAGAATGCCATTTGGTCTGAAGAATGTTGGTGCAATGTTTTAGAGGGCTATGGATGTAGATTTTAAAGAATTTATCAATACTATAATGGTTGTTTAACAAGGTGATTTAACATGTTTCTCCAAGAAAGCGGATGATCACTGCGGTCATTTGGAAAAGATTTTTAATAAGGCTCTGGAGTTTGGTGTGTCCTTGAACCCAAAGAAATGTCATTTTGCAATCACTGAAGAGAAGTTACTAGGGCATATCATCTCCAAGGAAGGGGTTAGAATAGACCCTGAAAGGATTGAAGCTATAAATAATGTACCCGAGCCAAAGAATATCAAAGGAATTCAGTCTTTTTTGGGCAAGGTAAATTTTGTCAGAAGATTTATAGCTAAGTTTGCTGAAATTGTTAAGCCTATTGTCAAATTACTTAAAAAGGATGCAAAGTTTTCTTGGGATGAAGAAGCTGCACAAGCTTTTGAAAAAGTTAAGAAGGCCATTCAGGAGGCACCAATGTTGAAATCCCCTGATTACAGTAAGCCCTTCTCATTATTTTCTTTTTCTTCTTGTCACATAGTAGCATCAGTTTTGCTTCAAAAATATGGTGAGGGATATGAACATCTAATTGCTTTTTATAGAAAATATTTACAGGCTATTGAGTTGATGTATGAAATCATGGAGAAGCAAGCATATGCTCTAGTTAAGGCTGTATAAGCATTTAGGCCATATCTTGTAAATGCAAAGATAGTTGCTTATGTCCCACATGTGGCTGTTAAGGACATTTTATCTCAGTCCGAGGTTACTGGCAAACGGTACAGGTGGATAACTTGAATATAGGAGTTTGACTTAGAAATCAAGATCACCGAACTGGTAAGAGGACTAGGCCTTGCTAAGTTGATGGCTAAATAAAATCTGGTTGATGTTGATGTCAATAATGTTGAAATCAAGGAAGTCCTGGTTACTAGTATTGAAAAACAACCTTGGTACTCATAAGTAGTGAATTTCCTGAGAGATGCAACTTATCTAGAAGGAATGACTCAAAATCATAAAAGGACATTGAAATTGAAGTCTCAAAAGTATGTCCTTATTCAAGGGGATTTATATTGGCGAAACAGAGATGGGGCATTGCAGATGTGCCTAGATGATTCCCAAGCTTGAGGGATGCTAATAGAAATGCACAATGGAGTATGTGGAGGTAATTACTTGGCCAAAACCATAGTTGGTAAAATAGTCAAGGGAGGATACTATTGGCACACTTTGTTTAAAGATGCCCATGAGCATGTTTAGAAGTGTGATCCATGCCAAAAATTTTCTTCTAAGTTAAAGTATGAAGGAGCTTTACCCCTTAACCCAGTTACAGTGGAAGCCCCTTTTGTCTAGTGGGGCATTGATTTTGTTGGGGAGATAGCAGAAAAGTTAGGTAGAGGTCACAAGTGGATCATGGTGGATACTAATTACTTCACTAAATGGATTGAGGCTATACCTACTAAAAGGGCAACTAGTAAAGTTGTCATTGAATTTCTGATGGATAATGTGGTAACACGGTTTGGTGTGCCTTTGAAATTGATAATGAATAATGCTATGAGCTTTAGATCAGAGGAATTCACTAAATTTTGTGCTAGCCATGAAATTATCATGTCATATTATTCACCATATCATCCACAAGGCAATGGCCAAGAAAAATCCAACAATAAAAGCCTCCTGAATATTATCAAGAAAATTCTTGAGAAAAATAAAAGGTCTTGGGAACAGAAACTCAAGTTAGCCTTATGGGTAGAGAGGATTACTGTGAATAAAGCAATTGGTGTTTCACCATTTGAATTGGTTTATGGAACACAGATTAGAGTACTAGTTAATAATCTTCTCCCTGTGTAAAAATTCCTACAAGCTGAGGAGATGGAATTATTAGGACCCATGGAAGATAGAATGGTTTAGATGGTGAAAATGGAAGAAATCATAACCATGGCTCATAAAAGAAACTTGAAGATCCAATTATAGTCCAAATATCTTTTCGACAAGAGAATCACATCAAGGAAATTTCAAATTGGTGACATGGTTCTTCAATGGAATGCAAGAGGACAAGATAAGGGTAAGCATAAGAAATTTGAATCATTATGGATAGGCCCTTTTATTGTCTGTGATATCAATGGAAAGGATTCATACTTGTAAAGAATGAATGGCGAAGTACAAGAATTTCCAGTGCATGGACAATTCCTAAAGTATTACTTCTCTTGATTTTTGTTTAAGTCCATGCACAGTAGGTTGTAGGTTGTACATATTAGGTTTTCTTCTGTTGTTTTTGGGCTTGTTTATTTTTGGTCTGCTTTCCAGAGTTTTTCTATGTTCTTGTGCTGGTCTCACATCCAACCATCCCCAATCAGAGCTGCTGTTGGCAGTATTTTGAGTATTGGGAGTTTTTCCTTGCAATCCATAAAATTTTCAGGTTTTTAGAGTTATATTCATTTCTAGGGATTGAAGTTCTGAGGGTTCAAGGTTTTGCAATTTTAAAGTTTTATTATGCAAGCCTTTCCCTTATGTTTCCTCGTTACCTTTTTCCACTTAAGTGGAAGGGTTGGTCCATCATTAGAAAGGGGACCCCTTTAAAAGTCTTGGCCTAGGCAGGTTATACTATTTTATTGACTTGTTGCCTTTTTCCTAAGTTTTATTTCCCTTTTATTTGTCTATCGGGTTTCGTAATGCTTGTGCAAGTTCTTGTTGATCCGATGGATATCACTGAATCACTATTCGAAGGTGCATGAAGGTTACCCTTCATGAAACAACGATAAAGCGTGTGTGGAAAAACCAAAATAATGATCGAGCATATTAAAAATGATCAGACGACTCTCGCTGGTTTTCTATTTTAAGGTACACAAAGGTTACCCTTCACAAAACAACGACCGGTGAGCTAGCTGTCCGATGGCAGATGAAGGGGCTATTATGTGGTAGGTTAGGTGGAAAGACAATTGGATGTGTGGATGAAGAAGAGGGTGACCTGTCAACATGATGTGTGGCTCCAATGGATTTTCAATTGGTCCATTCAATAAAGCAACAATGTTGATTGAATTCCTAGTTCAATGAGACACATGGTGGTTAGAAGGTGGAGCCCGATAGATTTCTTGAGAAAATAAGTGACAGACACATGGAGACATTTGGCAGAAGTTTGCAGGTGAATAGATTTACATAAGGGGGCCACTTTGAAGGCTAAGGTAGTTAATGACCAGGCACGTTCGAAGATGATCGACGGTTGTCGCTGATTCGCAATGCGAAGGTGCACGAAGGTTACCCTTCACAAAACAATGATAAAACACTAGCGGTGGTGGTCAAGTCAATTGTAAAGAAAAATGGTTACGGTGGAGAATAAAGATTGAGTAGTTAGTCATTGATCTGATGGATGTCGCTATGTTGCAAAGGGAAGTAGCATGAAGGTTACCCTTTGCGAACTAGTGACAAAAAGGTGGGACCCATTCTAAAGAGGATGAATTAGGTAAGGTAAAGGACGTGCAAGTTTTACAAGATCTCACGGATGTCGCTGAACCGCTATGAGGAGAAGTTCGACTATTAAGCATCGCGGACCAGTGACAAAAGGCAAAACACTTAGAGAAATTTTGCTGTCCATTGGAGCCAAATTTTTGAATTTGATTTATGAATTAATTGTGGAAGCATGTGGCTTAATTGACTCTAATCAATGCTCAGTTTCTATAATAATCCTTACATGAGTTGAAGCTTTTTGCATGCATTCAAGCAATCTTGTAGAGAAACCAGTGCATAGGGCAAAATTTCTCAGGTAGCAAGTAAGTTTCTTGCAATTGTTTAACAATTACAATTTGCTTGGTGTTATTGGGTGTTTGAATTTCCAAAGAGTCTATTTGAAATTCCATCAAAATAAATATAATTCTGAGATGGCACCGCGAAGACAATTCAAAGGGAAGGTTGATTGTCAGGGGAGAGCCATTTGTGATGATTTTCTAGAGAAATTAACTCAGTCCACTAATAGTTTAGCTAAAATAAAGGAATTGGTGCCTAAATCTCCCCACCTGAGAATTGGTGATGGTCTATATGATAAAGGGAACTGGTTGAGAGATGCCAGATAGGAATGGTAGGCTTGGGACTCTTCAAAGTGGGGTTCGGCCAGCAAATTCCCTTGCTCCAATTAATAGCAAATGGGAGCTAGATGTTGGGAAGCTTATAGTCCCTGGGGTTTTCATGGACGTGGACCTGTTAACCCAAATTGCAAACAATTATGATCCCAATACCAGGACTATGAGGAATGTAAATGGTGGGTCTTTAATTGAAATAAATGATGATGAGTTTAGGAGAGTTTTTTGACTTAGTGAGGTGTCAAGTTATCTACAGCCTATCAATTTTGAAATGATGGTGAAGGTCTATGAGGCATAGAGAGATCACCTTAGAAATGGCCCCTTGAAATAATTATTTGCCAAAATAGGAGGACTGATAGTAGTAGGCCCGAGCACCATGGAACCTTTCTCCTTAAAATTATTTACTTTGAGGGATAAGGGAATGTATTGGTCCTTATGTTAGATTCTTGGGGAAGATGCGGAAACTACCATGCCAACCCACTATATGCTCATGATAGCACAAATTTTGAACCCATCTCTGGTAGTGACTTTTGATTTTGCACCTTACTCACTCATGCCATTCATGAGGGATTGATAGGGATAAATAATGCTAAGGTGGACAAACCTTTTGGATGGTATTCTATCCTCATGCACATGTTTTTATTCAAAGGTGCTGAATATTTTGCTAATGAAATGGACTTGCTCAAGGAAAAGGATGGAGAGGAGATGCCTATTCAGTTATGGAGCACATTTTTGTCTTGGGATAGAGAGGATGCAAGTTACTTAAAGTTTGATAGATGTTTTGCATCTAGGCTTAGAATCTTTTTGTGCCCATAAAATCCTAGGATTCCTAAAGCTCTCCTTGAATTCCTTAGGCCTAAAGAATTTGATGAAGACATCAAAATTGTACACAACTGGGGTGATATATATTTGTACCCAATCTCCACTGTGTTCAGAGTTTATGGTTTTAGAGGAACCCCATATCTGCTCCCCTATCAAGTCCCTTTGAAGATAGGAATTGTTGAGGTCCTGAGACAAATCGGAGACCTTCAAGAAGCAAAATTGACAAATAAGGGGAAGGGGACAATTTTCCCAACTGTTATCCTAGCACATCAGTTTGTAATCACTAAGGGTGCTTGGACACATTTTGATGATTTCTTTCAGCCATATAGGTTATCTACTACAGTGGTGAGGTTTGCTGATCCAGAGGTTTTTTTAAACAATATGTTTAAGAAGAGGGCCAGATGTGCAGGTAGGGCCCACCAGTTTCACTTCCCTGAGGATTTAATAAGGAATGAGTTCAATTTAGATGAGAAAGAAATAAGGAAGGAAAAATGGATAGCCTTCAAGCAACCCTTGGATTTCATTGACCACTTTGACAATAATTATGATCCCTTGGTTAGCTTTCATCCTTTTGAAGAAAATATCAAGTTTTTGGTAAATATTTTGAGGATTTAATGCAAACCTCGAAGGAGAAGGAGGCTATGATGCAAGCTAATCCTGAAAAGGCTAAACTGGTTTTAGCCAAGCCTGCCTATGATAAGGTGATTCCCCCAAGTGAATATGTAATGCATAAAAGGTCAAAATATAGTGTACTAATGCCGATAAGAGATGAGCCTTCTACTTCAAAAGGAAAAAGGGCACTAGAAGATATGGTTGAGATCCAAGATTCCCCTAAAAAGAAGAGGGTAGGGAAAGAAGTGTAGACAAGTGAGCTTTTGTATTCTCCTTCCCAATCCCCAATACATGTAGGACATGAACATGTAGTGGTAGAGCAAATATTACTGTATATGGTGAAAATGGATAACAACAATGTCGAAAGACTAAATGAATTCAACCATAAAACCCTAGCCTAACAACAACAAAGATCCACCATAACATATGAAGATTACCTAAGACAATGCAAATCAAATGAAATCACAAAGATTATACCATCACATGTCCAATAGGGTTTGAATCTCCATTCTTCCTATCTCAATTGATCTTGCTTGATATATTTGCTCTCAGATTTTATGTGTGCACAAGAGCTCAACAAAGAATGGAAATGTGGTTGCAAGTAGGCTTGATTGCATATGCAAGTTCAAAAGCATAGTTTGGTCTGAATGCATAGTGAGTTTTTGTGTAGATTGATTGATTAGGGTTGATAATGAAGGAAGCATCTCCTTATATAGAAGACACTATAAGAAGTGGAGGGATAAGATTGAGAAGTGTAAAAGAGGTTGGCTATGATTAGAGGGTAGATAAAGAAAATAATAAAATAATAAGAAGGTAGGTAGTGTATGAATTAAGAGATGAATGACATGTGTCATGGGTAGAAAAGGATAATGAATTAATTAAATAAATAAAGATTTATTTAATTAATCGAGGAAGTGTGATCAATTAAATAAATAAGATATTTATTTAATTTAGGGAAAAGCATAATTTAAATAAATAAATGTATTTATTTAAATGAGAAATAAGGCTAGAAGAGGATAAATGAATTGATTAAATAAATAAAAATTTATTTAATTAATAGAAGAATTAGGCTAAGATAATTAAATAAATAAAGATATTTATTTAATTGAACATGACAATTTTAGGTGTCTACATTTTGCCCCTCTTTGAAACAATGCAACTTGTCGTGTTGTTTCAAAGAAGATAATATGAACTAATACAAAGTTGCCCCAAGATGGGAATGATATGCCCCCTTGAGAGATTGGATGAAAATGTCTGGAAAAATCGTAGACAATCTCTCGATAAGAAAGAAAGGCTAGAATGGACTGACCGGATAGGATAGAGTGACAGAGTCACAGGATAAAGAAGATTGACTCGGGCTAGGGCTAGGGATAGGGTAGTCTATAAGATAGACCACAAGGGAACACATCCTCATTTTCATCCACACATCCAAGAGATCAGAGTTCAGAGAGAGAATTGAGCAGCAGCAGTCAGCAGCGATGGCATTGGTGCATAGATTCGATCGCGTTCACCGATTTCAAAGGCCAGCAGACACAGGAGAGTCGATAAGTACCACAAAACCTCCTTGTACTTTGTTGTAATAAATGTTGTCATAAATGCATGTTAGGTAGCATAATAAATGCATTTTAGAATATGTCAAACAAGGTCGAAAAATGCCTAGGTGCGTCTGTGCAATATGTAAGCATGTTTATGTAATGAAAGTGCGTTTATGTCTTCTAGGCCAAATCAATAGTTCTGTGATGAACATACGCTATCGACTGGATAAGCTGCTAAGAGGATACACTCAAGTAGGTCCTCTAGGGAAGACTAGGATAGATCGAGGAACTTTGTGATGAACAGTGAGTACCAATATGAGCAACACTTTATGATGAACAGTGAGTGTCAAAATGAGCAGCACTTTGTGATGAATAGGGAGTGCAAATATAAGCAGCACTTTGTGATGAACAGTGAGTGCAAAAATGTAGTACTTTGTGATGAACAGGGAGTACCACTAGGATAAAATAGCAACACTTTGTGATGAACAGTGAGTGTCACTAGAATAGAAGCAACACTTTGTAATGAACAGTGAGTGTCACTTTGATAGAGCGCCATATGATAGATATATAAGCACTAGGATAATAAGCAGCATTTTGTGATGAACAGGGAATGCCACTTTGACTGACATAGTTGATTTGCTTGACTGTAGGAGTACTTACCTATGCTGGAGTCACAAGAGAGATTCCCATAGACTCAGAGGTTATGACTAGAGCTGACATTTGAGGACTGAGCTGCCATTGAGGTTATGGGTTTGAGATATATTCTATATGTGCCTGAGTTTTGGGTGAACATGGGTTTGCTGACTGTGCTTGCTGAGAGATGGCACTCAAAGACATGTACATTTCATTTGCCAATGGGTGAGATGACAGTCACCTTAGAGGATGTATATAGGATTTTGAGGATACCGATTGATGGGGAGTTAGTACCCTACGATCGAGATGGAGACAGGGATGCACTGAGATGAGTTTTTCAGGATTGAGGACTGGAGATGAGGGCTAGACACGTGGCATGGGACACGATGACATAGAAAGGATTGGTGCTAGTAGCGGTGTTGGTAGGAGTGATCAGTGGGTTCCTCTATATTAGTTTTGTACCATTTTTTATGATGATGTAGACACCTACGGGTGATTGTAGCCATATGATTTTGGCATCATTGTATCATGGCACTTATGATTTTAATATATATATGAGATGATTCATCCTTGCGGTACCTATATGCATGTGTACCTATGTGATGAGATGTCCTTATGTGATGCTTATGATATGCATGCAAATATGTACATGATGAAATGCAATATTTTTGTTCTTTTATGTTTTTAATATGTTATGTCAATGCAAATTGGAATGTATGAAATGCAGATGAATATGATAATGCAAAGAACTATTTACATGATGAGAATGTAAGATGTGATAACATGTGTGGTATGCAGGATGTGATGCAATTGTGATATCTATATGTATGTATGAAATGCCTAATATGTGATAATGTAGGTGCAACTACATGAAATGCAGATATTTTTTGGTGTGTCATTATACTCAGTCAAGTGATAGCAGGTTACACAGACTCTAGAAGGACGATGGAAGTCAATCAAGAAAGGGGGATGGAAGATATAAGATATGAAAGTGAAAGAGCTTCTTGTGCATTATCATCTTTGAGATTTATTATGGCAAGTAGGTTATGACAATCGAGACATATGTTCGACCCAGAAAGTCATTGTACCTGTTTGCATGGAGATAAGACAGTCATAAACAAGGAAATGCCCCAGATCACACTAGACTCATAGTGTCCTCATATCCTTGGACAAGTCAAAGCATTACTAAGAGACAATCCACAGATAGCAAAGAAAAATAGGTGATGATACCCCATCCTTGCCTTTCTAGTCAAAGACATCCTAGAGATAAAATCTCTAGTTAGAGACATCCTGGAAAAGCTAAAAGACATGTCACCAAAAGATAAAATCAAAATAAAACCAAGACACGACACCAACATCCACTGTAGTCCTCAAGTTTAGTGTCTCTTGTCACTTGTATAAGTCTTATTTGATTGTGGTCACAATGTTTACTTTCACAAAAAGGATAGATAGCACTGAACCATAATGTTGTCTGAGTCTGTTGAAAGATTTGATTTGTTGGAGCCCATTGCTGCTATTGTGTCTCATCTGAAACTAACTAAATCCATGAAATTGATACTTTATTGTGGAGAAGACATAACTTTATTGCGGATTGGCGATGCAAGTGTTGCTTTATTATGGATTGTGCACAGATAGACTGAAGAAAACTGGAAGAAACTGTAATCCTCAAAACATGTGATGCTCTCAGTTCCACACCCATCACTAGACGTAGGATTTGCCTTAGCCACAGATAGGATCTGATTTATTATGGATGAAAAGGGATGAAAAGGAATGTTTATTATGAATGGTGAACCAATCTTGGGTAGATCAATAAAAGCCATGATAGGAATGTGTGAAGTTTATTATGAATGTATATGCTGTGAGTGTGTGCAAAGTGAAGGATGAAATGGAATCCTGAAGGAGGGAGGAGCAATGTCTCTATGCATGGCGCCGGTGACCCAGTTTTCACCATGGTACTTGCCCAGGGCGCCACCGAAGTGGTTTTCACCATTGGACGCATTTATTTCTCTTCACTTTTTTGATTTTTTTGATTTTTTTGTTCTCACAAGGCGCCTGTTTGCGAGGTTTTCACCAAGTAACAATTTTTTATATTTTTATGATTTTTTTGTATTTTTAAATTTTTGTTTTTTTGTATTTTTGAATTAGGATACTCTGAAGAGCTATGTGTAAAACTTGCGAAGGTGAATGCTGTTGATAGGATCCTCCAAAGATTCACCCTCTATGGTTGAGAGTTGATATGCACCAGATCCATATGCTGCTGTGATGATGTAAGGACCCAGCCAATTTGGTTCAAACTTGCCCTTCTTCTCTATGTCTTGTTGATTTTTAGGATTTTCTCTGAGGATCAAGTCACCTATCTCGAATGTGTGAGGCTTGAATTTATGATTGTAGTTGCATTGTTCCTTGACTGAATGATGTGTAGCTTGAGTGATTGTCTTCCTTGATAAAGGAACTGAGATAGAATTATTAATGTGTGGACTACGTAGGCTTGTATGTGTGTCACCTAAAGAAGTTTGGGCACCCCTGATAACAAAGTCCATCGAGGAAGCTCCATTAAAGGTCCATGATGTATCGCCAAAAGGGGATGGATGTGTGGAACAAGTAGATGAGTTATGAAGGCTTATGATTGTGAAAAGAAGTGAAAGTAGGATAGCATGATGGAGACTTAGGATCAACGAGTATTCTTTTTGACTTGAAATTTTAGAACTTTTGCCCCCAGTTATTTTGATATTAGGGGAGATCAACTCTTGCTCTTTTTCTTTCATAGGATTTTTATCCTTGACTTTAATTTTTGCAGAGTCCAATAGCTTTTGATTTTGATTTGGACTAAAGGATTTTTCCTTATTATTGACTTTTAGATTTTTGTTTTCAAATCTTGAATTTTGATCCACTATTAGTAAGGACTTTTGTAATTCTTGTTGATCCAAGTCTGGAAGTGGACTGGAAATGGAATGAGTGGATGATATGGTAGAGCTATGTGAGTTATCAAGAGGGTTAGTGATACACTCAATAGATTCTTTGTTGGAACCACTCTTAGGACTATTGATATCAAGAGGTGCTTTCACCACTAGAGGAGATTTGCATTTTACACTTAGTAGCCACAACACTAGGTGGTTCACACTCAATTCCTTGCAAATTGTTTATAGATTGCTCCTATTGACTGAATACCTTAGGAGATAGTGGGAGTTGATCAACATGAAAGATATACTCACCACATCCTAGGTCTTTAATCTTGAACTTTTCTTTTAGCTCTGCTTGTTGGGATGTAGAAGCTTTCAATGATTCTGGATCCACATAGGCTGATGAAGGAATAGCTTGTCGATTGACTCGGATTGTTATTTCTGATCTAGGTCGCATATTGTTGCAATATATGAATGGATTTGGGTCAGCTTTGACAGTGAATTCAACTCCATTGTGTGGGAACTTTATACATCAATGATATGTAGATGTTACTGCGCTCATCTCATGAATCCATGGATGTCCTAGCAAGATGTTGTATGTGAGATCTAGATCAAGGACTTGACAAACCACATCTTTTGTAACTGGCCCAACTCTGAGAGGTAAGGTGATTGTGCCCTTGGATGAAAGTTCTTCATCATCATATGCCTTGATGGTGATTTTATTTGTATAATTCACAACTTTATCTGAATATCCCAATTATTTAACAGCGCTCAATGTACAAATGTTTCGACCTGCTCCTCCATCTATCAAGACTAATTTTATTCGATGTTTGTGTATGAAGGCTTCAATTTGTAAAGGTGCATTATGTGGCTAAATTACGGAGGAGTCATTGGCTTCTGTGAATGTAAGGGAGTGTGGAATGGAAAGGTATCCCACCATGGCTTGAAACTGGTCCACTTTCAGATCAGTAGGAATAGAAGTTTCTCTCAAGATTTTATCAAGAATGGCTTTATGTGCGGGGGATATGCGTAGGAGCTCAAGGATGGATATGAGCACGGGTGTCTTCCCTAATTGTTCTACAAGGTCATACTCAGGCTTGGTTGATGAGGAAGCGATGTTTTTGGTTGGAGCACCTTGCAAAGTGAATTTACCTAGACGGGTTGTAACATGACATTCAGAGGTAGGTTCGGAAGAAGATCCAATTCCTTTCAGAATGATCTTGGGTCTCTGGGTAGAATTCTCAAGCATTTTGTCCTTGATGATAATGGTAAAGACATAATTATGCATTGAAATGTGATTGATAGTTGAATCATATTTATAGGATGCTTTGGTATAGTTGGTTTGGTCATCTGTGGCTTTATCTTTTCCCTTGTCATGTTTTGGGAATGGTTCTTTAAACATCTCATTTCTTGATTGGATGAGTGTCCTTCAATCTTAATCTCACCTCTATCAATAAGATCTTGTATGATGTTCTTTAGTTGATGACAATCTCCTATTTTATGTCCCTTGCTCTTATGAAATTCACAATATTCATCATCATTCCACCAATTTGGTTTAACCTTTGGCTCATATGGAGGCAAATCTGGAATTGTGATTATCTTGTTTGCCACTAGCTTTTTGAAAACTGACTCAAGTGGTTCTTCCAATGGAGTGTACTTCCTTCATGACTTTGAAGTTGTTTGAGTATTCACTTGATTGTTTATAGAACTTGATCTAGAAAAAAATGATTTTGGTTCGTACTGTATTGGCATCCATAACACCATCATTGACTGTGTTCTTGTTTTTGTTCCAAAATCTTGGCTTATCTTTTCCTTTAAAGTCATCATTGTTTTCTTTGAATATCTTAATGACTCCTTGCTCAATTAGGACCTTTCCTGTCACTAAGCCTTTTTCAATGACGTCCTTGAAGGTGGAAAAACAAGCTTTCCTTAGATCATAGCCAATATCTTTGTTATTATTTTGGGTGAACATTTCTACCATTTGTTTTTGTGGAATTTCACAAGAGCATCTGCTGGCTAGATTTCTCCATCTTTGTAAAAATGATGAAAAAGATTCTCCATCCCTTTGCTTGGTGTTGCACAAAGTAGTCACTGATATGTCTGTCTCTATGTTGTAGGAGAAATGTTGGATAAATGCCTCTACTAAGTCACCCCATGACTTAATTCTAGGTGGAAGTTGGGAGAACCATTCCATAGCTTGATCACCTAAGCTCTGTGGGAATAATCTCATCAAATATGTCTCTTCTGCTGCTACCTCAATGCAAGCTGTGAAAAATTGTCTTATATGTGCCTTAGGATCCCCTTTTCCTCTATACTTATCAAAATTAGGCGTCATGAAATGTGTAGGAAAAAGAGGCATTGGAATGCTCTTGTCAAATGGATAAGGACACATGTCTCTCATTGTGTAAGTTGGCTTCGGTGTATTTATGTCCTCCATTTTCTTTTGTAAGTGCCTGATTTGTTGCTCCAAATTGTTCTTAGGTGGAGACCGACTTCTTGGACCATACCCCATGCTTGAACCACTGGGTGGAGGGGGAGCATGTTGCATATATGGATGATATTGTTCATACAGATGTTCATATGGAGGAGGTTTATAATGATGATGTGTATATGGACCACTTGGTATAGAGTCATGATGAGGAGTAGAATAGCTTCTTTGTCCTTGTATACCATACTCTATAGGAATAAATGAGTTTGTTCTAGTGTGTTGTCCCCAAATTTGACATGGGGTTTCCTTGTGTCCAAATTTTGAGCATGCCTTTGGATATCCAATTGCTTTGGTGGTTGATCCTTAGCATTGGTATGTGATTGAGCATATTTTTCTGCATAAGACCTCCATAATGGTCTGCGAAGATGAGTATCATATGCTTGACCATGTGTGTATGGGACCTCGAGTTTTTGAAACAAAGATGATGGTGATTTAGGCACCATATGTGGTCCTCTACTGCCTCCACTATTAGGCCTCCTTTGATCCATGTTGAGGTGAGGTTGTTCCAAAGGCCAATTTTCCATTATTTGAGACATGTCGAAATCATGAGGAATCTTGGCTCCACTTTGTACCATCACTTGTAAGAAGTATTGTCTATCTCTCTTCATTATTTCCTCAACCAATCTATTGAAATGAGGATCCATAATGGTGTCTTCCACTTCTGCTGAATATATGGAAAAGTTGTCCATATTGTCATTGTGTGTATCATTATTGTTTGTAGTGTCCATGTTCTCAACATTTGGAATGTCTGTATAGGCATCCATGTCAAGTAATGTGGTATGACCAGAATTGAAAAAGACATCATTGTCATACTCATAGGCACTCATGTTTACGGACTCTCGAGCCTCTTTAGCTTCTCTCCTAGATTTTTGGGAATGGGTTTCAACCATGAACTAGGTATTGACCAAGATGTGTGAGACTAGATGAAAATGAAAAGAGTATGGAAGACCAAGAGTTGGATGGAATGTAAATGAATCTAAGGTGTACTTGCAATGTCCAAAGTGTAAGACCAAGTATGTATGTAGTAGAGTAGGTGTGACTTCCAAAGAGATGATAGTTTCTTTTGATGAGGTAAGTTGACCTTGACTCTAAGTAAGACCAAATGAGACCCAAAGGTGATAGACCTTGATGAGGGATCACTTAGAAAAATGTTGTTGTATGTAGTGTGTTGACAAAGTATGATGAGGACAAGCAAGTGACCTTTTGACTCAAGTTTAGACAAATGTGAATGTAATGTAAGGTGTAAAGCAATGATGGACTTTGTGAGACCCAAAGATAGGTTGAATGCTAGATGAAGACCTGAAGAGATAGCTTAGGAAGCTCAAGAATTCTAAAACTAATTGCTCTTGTTTGTTGGACTGTAAATTTTTCCAATTTGTGAAGTTGTTTGTTGTGACCAAATCTGAATGTTTGACTATTTTTCATGAAAAGAGGACACAATGTTGATGAGGACTCAATGTTTGCAAGTGTTTAGACTCAAAATGACTCCAAGAAAAGTGTGTTGTTTGATGTAAAATTGTTTTGCATACACTTGAAGACACAAAAGACACAATGTTTTGCAGTTTGGTCTTGAATGTTTGATAGTTCAAAATAAGACAAGCACAATTCTTATGGTTGGCCAGGACAATAGTTGTTGATCCAACATGGAGTTTCCCCTGAGGCTACGCTATTCAGAGTGGATACTTAGATGCTTTACCCCACTGGCTCCACCCTCGGCACTCACTTCTCGGGCAGCCAAGCATCAGTCCCCATGAAAACTCCTTGTGGTGAACTTTGTATCTCTACTAAGAACTGTATGTGTGTGGGCCGCTACCAGAGGTCCGACCTCCTGCCCCAACAACTAGAAGGATTTTGGCTTCTAAAACAAAAAGATACTAGTAAGGGCATCCGCTCATGTGGCCATACATGCGGCACTTTCAGCTTTGTAAATACAGAAGGCTCCCAGCCAGTAGGGGTTACGCCCTACAAATGATCAAATAAATTTGATCAAATGGGTTTATGGGGAGACATAGTGTCGGTATGAACTAATCAGCACACGTTATCCATAGTTTTCACCATGGATACAGTTATTTATAGTGGTTTGGAAGAAGATGGATTTTCTTTTGCTACCACTTGGGTCATTCTCTCCTCACTAGTAGTCCTAATGACCACATGGGGAGACAAGCCCTCTAAAGATTAAACAAAAAGAGCCTATTGCCCAAGACACAAAGGACACTGGTTCAATTTTAGTGCACCAATTGAAGTGTTTGATAATCTATGAAAATAAGGAACACAATAAAGATAAAAAAAAATCCTTGTCAAGGTCTGCAACAAAGATTTGTTAGTAGTTTGGATTGTTTCAAATGATCACCCCTTCCTGCAAGCACACAAGTTAGGTAAATTTTAGATCCAAAAGACTTTGTGAAATAGGGGCCTTCAACAATGCATTTTGTTGATCAATTCAAAGATCTGATTCATCATAAAAATAGACCACCTGTAAAATTTTGAGAGATTTCCATAAATGTAAGAAAATCAAAAAATTTTGCTAATTTGCTCCAACAATTAATTTTTTATGAAAAATCATAAAAAAATTCATATAAAATGCAAAATCAGTCCAAAAAATTTGAAATTTTTATTGGCGAGTCTTGACGGTCTTCCAAACCTGCATAAAAATATTTTTGCAACAAGTCCAAGTAGTTTGTGAGATATGAGTAAAATAATGCAAAACCCTAATTTTCAAAGATCCAATTTTTGAGGAATTATTTTTCATCAAATTTAAAATCACAAAGAATAGATACTGTTTATAATTCTGAGAGATTTCCAAAAATATAAGAAAATCTGAAAAATTCACTAATTTGCTCTCAAAATTAATTTTTTATGAAAACTCATAAAAAATTCATATAAAATGAAAATTTGATCCAAAAAATATAACCCTTTTACTGAATCCTTCTATTACTTTTCCTTACTTGCACAAAAAATTTGATGCCAAAATTAAAAGCCGTTTGTGAGATCTGATCAAAATAAGGAAAACCCTAATTTTTAAAGATCCAATTTTTTAAGAAATATTTTGCATCAAAATTAAAATCACAAAGAACAGATCCTCTGTATAATTAGGAGATATTTCCAAAAATGTAAGAAAATCTGAAAAATTCGCTCATTTTATCTCAAGATTAATTTTTTATTAAAATTCATTAAAAATTCATAGAAAACTAAACTATGCTCCAATAGATCTGAATTTTTTTTTGAGAGCTCCTGATACTGTCTTCAACCTATAAAACAAATCTGGTTCAAAATTTACAATCCGTTTGTGAGATATGATCAAATCTCTCCAAGATTTTGATTTTGTGTCCAAAACCCTAGCTGCACAAGGTTATTCTCTAAATTGTTTTACAAAACAGCAATATAGGGTTAGAAAAATCTGCAAAAAACACAGATCTAACAAAAATCCATGTCCCATGGGGCATGCCAAAATGTTTATGATGAAAATGGATAACAACAATGTTGAAAGACTAAATGAATTCAACCACAAAACCCTAGCTTAACAACAACAAAAATCCACCATAACATATGAAGATTACCTAAGACAATGCAAATCAAATGAAATCACAAAGATTATACCATCACATGTCCAATAGGGTTTGAATCTCCATTCTTCCTATCTCCATTGATCTTGCCTGATATATTTGCTCTCAGATTTTATGTGTGCACAAGAACTCAACAAAGAATGGAAATGTGGTTGCAAGTAGGCTTGATTGCATATGCAAGTTCAAAAGCGTAATCGGGGCTGAATGCATAGTGAGTTAGTTAAGGTTGATAATGAAGGAAGTATCCTCTTATATAGAAGACACTATATGAAATGGAGAGATAAGATTGAGAGGTGTAAAAGATAAATGGTCGGCTATGATTAGAGAGTAGGTAGAGGAAATAAGAAAATAATAAGAGGGTAGGTAGTGTATGAATTAAGAGATGAATGACATGTGTCATGAGTAGAAAAGGCTAGTGAATTAATTAAATAAATAAAGATTTATTTAATTAATAGAGGAAGTGGGATCAATTAAATAAATAAGATATTTATTTAATTTAGGAAAAAGGGATCATTTAAATAAATAAATGAATTTATTTAAATGAGAAATAAGGCTAGAAGAGGATAAATGAATTAATTAAATAAATAAAGATTTATTTAATTAATAGAAGAATTAGGCTTAGATAATTTATTTAATTAGACATGACAATTTTAGGTGTCTACAATAATAATAATAATAATAATAATAATAATTATTATTATTATTATTATTATTATTATTATTATTATTATTATTATTCAAAATATTGCAGCTTCGGCCTATTACCTATCAAAAAAATAAAAATAAAAAATAAAAATAGAATAATTAGTAAGATGATGAAGAAATATGAATTTAGAAGAATAAGATTAATTAGTTTAATTAAATAATTAAAGAATAATTTAACCACTTAGAGGAATAGTTAGTACATGATTAATGAGATATTTTTAGGTGTCTACAGTGTCTACCAAAACCATTAAGGAAAAAATCCTTGAATGCAATGTTACTACTCACTGGGGTAAAGTCACTCTACAAGGTACTATATCCAAAACTTCTTTGTTTACCAATCAATATGACCTTTTTGATTAATTTGGTAGTACACTAGCCCTCATATCCATCCTTGAATTGTTGCACATATCACCTTCACATAAGGACATCCTAGACAAGACCTTGTAAGAAACTTCTATGCCTTCTGATCTGAATGTGGAACAATATCAAGCCATTGTGGGCCATCTTTCTACCCCTCATAGTCTTACATTCACCAAAGTAGACAATTCATCCCCTCAACAACCATAGAATGCACCACTTTACATTGAGGATTTCATCCATTAATATTGACTAGAATAAATCTTAAAGGAAGGGGGAGTAGGTGTTAACATTTATACCTTGAAACTAGTACTAGCATTGGGATTTTTTGAAGGAGCTATAGATTCTAGAAAAAAGATAACAATAAAAGAATATGATGATGAAGAGCACTCCTCTAAGGGAACAATTACCTCACCACTTAGAGTGGGGCTAGTAGTAAAAGATGTGGTTTGCCAAATTTTGGACCTTGATCTCACATTTAACAGACTTTTGAGATGACCTTGAATACATACTATGAGAGTGTTTCCTTCAACATATCACCAATGTATCAAATTTCCATAAAGTAGGGTGGAATTTATAGTTTAGGGTAACCCTAATCCATATTTATATTGCAATAACATTCATCCTAGGCTTGAAGCAACAATACCCATCAATCAGGAAGCCCGTTCGTCTTCATCATATCATTAAAATCTTCCACTTCTAAACAAGATGAGATCAAAGGTAAGGTAAGATAAAAGGAATGAGAGAATATATCTTGCAACAATCCATGTATCTTAGACAACTTATGGTCTCCCCAAAGACACATTGTAGACCACAATCATTGCAACAAATATCAAAAGTAACCATTAAATGGGATCCCACCACTTTTACCAAATGGGGTGAGATGGAAGAAGACCTTTATAAAATTTTATTTAAAGATCCACAATAACATTCAAATCAAAACCACATCAAGATACTAGTTGAAAACTATGTGAACAGCTTCAAATTTCTATAGAAAATGGGATATGATGGATAAGGTCCCTTTGGCTTATAAAAACAAGGAATTGTGGAACCAATTCAATCATAACTAGTCCCAAAGAAACAAAGGACAAAAGGATTCAAATACGTACCCTAGCAATTATGCGGTATTAAGTCTCAAGAAACACTACAAATCAATCCCTCAAGTTTCACCAATAACACTACATCACTTGGAGAACATCTTCAATCTATTGATTCAAATGAATGGGAATAGGGCTAAAGTAAGTCATCTAATGACTATGATCTTGAAGAAAATTTTAGAGAACTTGGTAAGCCTACATCAAAAGAAAAGTTTAGAGTGACATTTTGAGTTAATCAAATGTTAGCAAGCCAAATACCCTAAGACAAGAATGGTAGTGGCAAAGAATGGATCAAATTTTTTTGGGATCTTGAACCCTCTATGTTTCAGGCTCTAGGTATAAACTGTGAAAAGTGAGAACATGCATTGTTGTATGCTTCTAGTAAAATCAATCCAATTGAATTAACAATCAAAACTGATGAGGAGATTGTCAATCGTGATCCCGATGACTTCATTGACATATGTGAAGACTATTGCATTGTAATACTCCTTCCATGTTTATCTTGATATTGTTGAACTATTGGTGATTTAATGTGTGGGCATATTTACTTGTTTCATGTGATGATATTCCTATGTTTTAGGACACACTTATGCTTATGATACTTAATGATGACATTAGAGTTTTACATTTATGATATTTTAATGAATTTATGTTAGATGATGCATCATATTTTAAGGTTCTAACATATGTTGTGATGTTATATTTGGATTTACAATGATTACTAACCCTATTTTGTAGATGTATATATATGTGTGGATGTGTTTTGGTATTTTTCTTTGGATGTAGGTACCGGGCATCGAATCCACCTGGCCTTATAGGTTTGAGTGTGGCTAACAATACCTGATGGTGGTAATGGAGATGGCATAGAGGCCCATGTTGAATTAACCTTAATGATTGTGCCATGTTAGGACAATTACCCTTGGTCATGTGGTTACCTATTCAAATTTTTCGTAAAGATAATATTCGCTACCCTGAGTTGGTTGCTTGAGTATGTGGTGAATGTATCTTAATTTTGGTTATGGTGTAAGAATTATGTGTAATATTTAATTGGGTTGATGATATTATTTTTATGTGTGAATTATTTATGTTTGTTAATAAATATTTTTAATAATATTATTTGATTAAAAATATGATTTAATTGTATTTATAATAAAGTATTGTTCTCATTATTTATTTATAAGATTAATTATTGACGAGGATATAGTTAAATGATATTAAAGATTTATTTATGTTATATGTTGAATGGGATGAAACATTCTATGCTTGGGATATCTTATATTATTGATTTTAATTGGTGGGCAAGTTGGTTTTTTTTATAATTTTAATCTTGGTTTATGTTTTAATTTGAAGTTAATTGTGGGAATTGGTTGAGCATTCTCGTATACAATTTTGTGAGGGGATTTTTCATTATTCAAGGGAATGTTTTGGGAGAGAACGATGCTCATGAATGGGGAATTTTGTTGGAGTTTGAGAGGTTGATGATTTTGATGAGTGAGGAAAGAATTTTGTTGGAGTTTGATTCCAAATCCTTATGCTATTGGTGAGAGATTTCATTGGAGTTTTCTTGAGATTGTTTGGAGAAGATTGTTGGTTTATTTATGTAGTGTCATAAAATTGCACCTCTTAAAATTTTAACCACATTCTAATTCCTCACTTTGGTGATGACACCCTCCTTTCTGATCAAGACCTCTTTCTACATTTTCACCCCTTGACCCCTTCCTATTTGAGCCCTGAGATAGCCTCAGGGCCCTTTTCAGGCCCCCAAATAGGGCAGGACAGGGGCGTGGTGCCCCTATCCCCCCTAGGAAAGGGGTGTGGTGCCCCTGTCCCACCCTCTTAGGGTGGCCCCAAGATAGGTCCCTCTGGCCCTATCTGCACTTAGGGATCCCAAATCTCCCTGATGTTGGTCTTTGATGAGATGAATTAATCTTCCAAGGCATGTATAAAAAGGGAATTGGTCTTCTCATTTGGGGGACAAGGAATTCAAGTAGAAGGTATTCACTATCATCATCAAGCATTCAAGTCTTCAAGTATTCATCAAGTTTTCACGTGTCTTCTTCATTCATCCATTGGAGCAACCGTACAACATTCATTTGCAAGCATGTGTGTGTTAGGGTTTTGTCATGTTACATGCCATTTCATACAACATTTGTGATTACATTCAAGAAGCAAAGCAACCATCATCGACAAATTGTAGATCTACAAGGTATACATTTCCATTGTTTACATTCATGCAATTGCAATTACTTTCTTTCAAGGTTTATTCATCAACCAAGGTTTAACTGAGGCAAAACCCTATCCACAACCCTTCTTCCCTTCTTTTTTGTATGCAGGTTGCAGGTGAGCGGCGGTAATTGCAGTGGCAGAAGAATCGTTTTTGTTTCACGGATTTTGTGGCAGACCATGTACACTCCTGCCACGGTCTCAATGAATTTTCTCCTAATTTATAGGGAAGATCCATATGAGTCTAATTAGCTCAGATCCAAAGTTACAATACAATCCCAAACATGTAGCTCCTCATTTCACTCATTTTCTCTCTTTGTTGCACATAGTCAACAAGCCGACTTTCCTATTTACAAAAGAGGGCAAATCACACTTCAACCCTTGCAATCCACTTGAAATTCACATCCTTTCTTCTCTTGGATTTGGATCTAGTGGATTTAACCCCTCTCTTGAATGTAAAGTTCCCCCAAGTGAAAATCATCCCAGTGACTTCCTTTCTCTCTCCTAGGTGGGGAATCACTAGGGTTCAATTTTCCACTATACATTTTGGTGAACTTGACGTATTACACATTAATTCTGATTTCTCATTATTAGATATGATTAATTGCAATTTGGATTTCAAATTTTCATTTCCAATTTTGATCTATTTGCAAATTTTAGACGTTAATTACATAAAAACCCTAATTTTTCATTTTGACAAAATCGAGCTTGTGAAGTGTAGAATTTTAATTGCTTATTTCAGATCTTATTTCTATTTCAATATTGAAATTCAAATCTATCTCTTTATTTTGAAAATTTAGTGGTTAAATTATAAAACCCTAATTTTTAAGATTCTTTTATTTTTTACCTTTGATTGCATGTTTGACTGATCTAGACATCTACAAATTGGCTGTGGTTTTGGATTTCACATTAAAATCATAATTTATATCATCCCTGAAAATTTTGAAAAAAGTTGGTTAGACCGTGTTCACTTTCGCCATGGTCCTTATCTTTTTTCCCAAAATTTTGGGAGACTAAATTGACTGTATTTTTCTTCTCAAATCCAGAAAATTGGCATACTTTATCGATTTTAACACCCTCTAAGGTCAAACACAAGTTCAAATTTCATAGTTTCAAATTCAAATTGCAAAATTCAAATTTCAAATCTATAATTCAAATTCCATTTTCCCTCCTTTATTAAATTCTCTATGCATGTATGGGGTGAACATTATTATGGTTGAATGACATATGAGTATCTTGTTTGATCATAAGTACATATGGAGATCTTATCTTATTTTCCTAATTCAATTTCAAGTTACATTAAAGATGTTTGTGATGTTCCCTTTCATTTATATGATGCTATTTTAGTTCTCCCTTTCATTCATACCTATGATTTACCCTCTCCCAAAATTTATCTCATTATTGAGGGCACATTGGTGCAAAAAGGGAACATGGACATTTCTTTCAAATATATCCCTCCTAAAGATGAATCTTTGGAGAATGGTGTTTCTTCTTCTCCTAAAAATCACCTCTCTCATAAGGAATATTTGGTGCAAGAGGATGATATTATGGCTACTTATCCTAGTGATACCACACATTCTTTTCATAAAATTCCCTCTAAAGATGAAGCATTAATTACATATGATAGTCCTTTTTCTAATGAGTGTCTTGAACATAAAGATACCTTAGAACAAGAGGATGATATTATTTCTCATCATAATTCTCTCTCTCCCACAAATCAAGATCCTAAATAAAATCAAATCAATTCCATTCATGTTCCTAGAAAACTGAAAATTCTTCTTGATTATCATGCAGTGCCTTACACATATACTAATGAGGTAGTTGATGAGAACATAAGTGAATCATCATATGCTTTCTTTGTGATTCTTTCTTTGTTCCTACAATCCTCTCTTCAATTCACTAAAATACACCATCTCCTACCAGAGAAGTTCCTAAAGGACTCTTAGAGGATGATTGGGGATCTTTAGATTTCACTCCTTTTTCTAGAAAGTCTAAGATGCCTGAATGTCATATTCCATTTTTTCTCTAAACACAAATCTTGAAATTGATTTAGGCATGTTAAAAATAACATCAGACAATGAATGGCATATTCATCATGATCATTTAAAATAAAATTCAAGTTCCTATTATGTTTCTCCTCACTATGTGACATTGTTAGCCTACCTATTGGGGGCTCCTTGTCATTCGTGGTGGTACAATTTCAGGTGCAATTATACTTAGTGAGAAACATAATAGTCTATTTATTATTGCCTCTATGCTTGGGGGGCAAGAATATTCCTTTTTCTCTTTCTAAGGTTTCACTATTTTCTTTATGGAATACATTATTCATAAAGTTGATGTCCTTTTTTGCATGGTGTATTCCTTCATGCGAGCGCATGTCTGTTCCGTGAGTGGGATCTTCTCCTTTCTTGAAATGGTACGTCTATTATGAACAACCTCTCATTAGAGAAATTTTGTGAATCTTTTTCTTTCTCTCTCTTTGAAAATTACCTCTTCTATTGTGCTATTCATAACCTGATGTCCTTTCTTGAATGGAGTTATCCTTCATGCAAGCACATGTCTGTTCCTTGGTTAGGGTGTATTCCTTGCTTGAAATGATACGTCTCTTATGAGTAATATCTCTCTAAAAGTTGTGTAATTCTTCTCATTTCTCTACACTTTGGGGGAAATGATCTCTCCCCCTCTCTCTTTCTCTAAGGATCCACTTTTCCCTATTGTGTGGATGATGTGAGTTTTATTACTTGATGTCACTCCTTGTGCGTAATTATTGGCTATTTTCTCAAGGATTCTATCTTATACAAGAGGTGTAAGTCCTTGATTACAACCTCTTTCACACTTGGTAATCCAGATCTATAATAAATCCACCCATCTCCTATAGGGCTAAAAGTGTGTCATCCTTCATCAAGAATCTCTTTCACCCAGCAATAGGATGAAGGATCGAATTATTGTTCTCTGCTTTTATTCATTCTAGAAGATGTTATATTTGTCTAAGACAACTCCTCTTGGAGGAAGATGTCCTTTGAACAAAGATCTCTTTTCCTCCAAGTATCTCCTTTACACTTACAACAAGATATCTCTTTTCAACCATCTTATCCTTTCTTGAAGAGTATTCCCTCTCTTTCTTGGATTTATGACATTGCTGCATATCGGATATCTTCTTTGTGATGAAGGTAGGTATCCTTGTTGTTATTTCCTTAAGATATCCATATCAACCTATGTTGACATCTTAAGGGGGGGCACCCACACCCCTCCTTTGTAATATACTTCTCTTGTGCATTATATAGTGGGACATTCTTGGAACTAGAGCACAGACTCTTAGATCAAGATGTCATCACTTTTCTCTTGTACATTGGGTCATTCTCAGAACTAGAGCACAAACTCTTAGAGAGAGATGATGCCACTTTTCTCTTATGTAGGGTGATTATTCTTGGAACCAAAGCACAAACACTTAGAGTGAGATGCCATGCCTTTCTTGACACTTGTACTATACATATTATATAGGTTGTAGTGTACTTAGGCATAGACTTCTATGAGGTGCTTCAAACCTCACTTGCACACACACGCACTTGAGGTTGGGTGGAAATAATGGTTTTCCCACTCTCCTCCCTTACATGGATCACCTAGACAGATTCTGGGGGTTATATTTCCATGTCCTTCTCTCCATGGATCACCTACTTTTAGGGGCGAGATGTCTATGGTTTCTCTCTTGTTTGCCTTTCTTCTCATGGATCACCAAAGTGTGTATTCATGTCCTCTCTCTCCTTCCTCTCATGAACCCATAGTATTTCTATTGATGGTTCATGGATGATGTTATCTTTTCTCTTTTATGTGATCACTTGTGTTAATGTGATGGCATTGGTCTTTGTGTCTTGATTAGTTGTTGAGGCATCTGAGTATCAAGGTCTCTTCAGCTATTTGGTTTGTCATCTTGTGTATTTTGCCCTTTGTTTTTGTTTTGTATTTTTTGTGTGCTCTTGCATATGTTTGAATGAGTTAAGTTTCTAGGAATGGGGGCTTTTGTTCCTCAAGATTAGTGACGTCTTATACTCCTTGTGGTATTGATTTGCATCTCTCATCTTCATCTCTATTTATCCTACTTTACCAATAGTAGTGGCGTAATCCATACTCTAGCTGAAGTGGGGGCTAAATGTAGTGTCATAAAATTGTGCCTCCTGCAATTTTAACCACATTGAAAGTCCTCACTTTGGCGACAACACCCTCCTTTTTGACCAAGACCTCTTTCTACATTTTCACCCCTTGACCCCTTGACCCCTTTCTATCCGCGCCCCAAGATAGGGTAGGACAGTGGTATGGCACCCTGGTCCCCCTTGGACAAGGGTGTGGTGCCCTTGCCCCACCCTCTTAGGGTGGCCCCAAGATAGGTCCCCCCAGCCCTATCTGCACTTCGGGATCCCAAATCTCCTCGATGTCAGCCTTTGGTGAGATGAATTAATCTTATGAGGCATGTATAAATAGGGAATTGGTCTTCTCATTTGGGGGACAGGGAATTCAAGTAGAAGGTCTTCATTATCATCATCAAGCATTCAAGTCTTCAAGCATTCATCAATTTTTCTTCTTCATGTGTCTTCTTCATTCATCCATTGGAGTAATATTACAACATTCATTTGCAAGCATATGTGTGTTAGGGTTTTGTCATGTTACATGCCATTTTATATAGCATTTGTGATTACATTCAAGAACCAAAGAAACCATCATCGACAAATTACAAATCTACAAGCTATACATTTCCATTGTTTACATTCAAGCATTTGCAATTACTTTCTTTGAAGGTTGATTCCTCAACCAGAGTTTGACTGAGGCAAACCCCTATCCATAAAATTTCTTCCCTTCTTTTCTATGTGTAGGTTGCAAGTGTGCAACTGTAATTGAAGGTTTAGGCTTCATTTGTAGTGGCAGAAGAACCCTTTTCATTGCACAGATTTTGTGGCAGACCATATACACTCCCACCACGGTCCCGATGACTTTTCTCCAAATTTGTAGGGAAGCTTCATATGAGTCTAATTATCTCAAATCCAAAGTTACAACACAATCTCGAATAGGTAGCTCCTCATTTCACTCATTTTATCTTTTTGTTTGACATAGTCAACAAGCCAACTTTCCTATTTACAAAAGTGGGCAAATCATACTTCAACCCTTGCAATCCACTTGGAATTCATATCATTACTTCTCTTGGATTTGGATCTAGTGGATATAACCCCTCTTTTGAATGTAAAGTTCCCCCAAGTGAAAATCATCCTAGTGACTTTCTTTCTCTCTCCTAGGTGGGGAGTCACTAGGGTTCAATTTTTCAGTTTACAATTTACTACTATATTTTCTTGGTTGTTGACTAGGAGGATTTTTTGTTGTGCATGGAGTGTTCTCATGATTCGTACTTTCCCTTCCTTCTTTTCTTGCTTTCTCTGTAGGACCCAAGGTAGGACTTTGAAAGCCTCATTGCTTATTTTTATTTATTTATTTATTCTTTTATCATTCTTGGAAAATAAAAGGAATTTATTTTATGTCTTGTTGGCTATATGAAACCTTATTCAATTTCTAGTCTTTAATTATTGATTTTGGGTCAAAAGGCTTTTCTCTTTCCTTTGTAATCCATGGAAAGGAAATTATGGTTTTATGATTTTCTTGTTAAATAAAGATGTAATTTGGTTTTGGAATTTTTCAATGGTGTTATTTATTCTCTTATTTGATGTCCATTTTGGATTTGTACTTTCTGGTTATGTCCTTTAGGTTTTGAGTTCATATGCCCTCCTAAAATGGGATTTTTAAGGTGTTATTTTTCAGAACTCAATGTCTTGTAACCATGTATATGAGTCTTTGGAACCAATTGGATGGGTTTGTAGAATGGAAGAAAACCCTTCTTAAATGGATCTTCAAATGTTTCTAGATTTAGTTATGTAGGTTGCCCAATTTGGTCTCCCAATTGGCCCTTTTGCAACTATGTAGGGCTCGGCTCAATTGCGTAGCTTAAGGCCCCAACTATGCATTTTCTAGGCAATATGCACTAGAAGTTAGTGTTTGTGAGTTTTAGGATTATTTTCTTAATCTGGGTGTTTGGTTGGTTTCCAGAGGAATGATTTTAGGTGAATCCATGTTGTAACTATTTTTCGGGGGTTGTAAGGTCTAATTTATGTTCATCTGTATTTGTATGAGTTTCTCCTTTGCTTGGTTGTATGATTGTATTGTTGTTACTACATTTGGAGTACCCATACTTGAGTATCTTATTGGAAAAGTTAGGAAGGCTATATGTTGAGTTTTTGATTTAGTTTTAGCCTTGATTCTTGTATGAAATCATGTGAAATATCTTCTTAGATTATTCCTATCCTTTCTAGAAGTATAACCTTGGTTAGTGGTATCTAGATACATCTTAGGGGGAGTGGCTCTAAATGGGGGCTAGGGCCCTAAAGTGGCTAGCTGGGATAACCCATTGTGAGTTTCCTAGACAAGTGATAACCTAATTAAATAAACCGGGGTAAAAAACTAATTGAGATAATTGTTTTACCTTGTCCTTGGCCTTAGTGCTCATACAGGCCAAGGATAGAAGTGAGAAGACCTAGCCATCAAGGGTACATTTATCTAGTAAGATTGAACTCCCTTGACCTCATGAAAGGGTTGTTTGGTTCCACACGAGTCATTGAATGAGGGCCAAGGTCTAGAGAGGCCTTCCAAGATAATCCATGTTGAGACTATATATGTGATGACACTCTTCCCTAACTATGTCTTAGAATCCCTATCCTAGAGGTGGTGTTCGTAGTCTTTGGTGAAACTTTGTGATAAGTCTTTCATTGTCCATGTGTATCTTTGTTTCTCCTTGGATGTTGGTTGTCAGCCTATTTTTTTGTGTTATGTGGGGTCTTGTGTTTATCTCCAGAGCATGACAGGGTGGATATAAGGATTCCACATGGCCAGGAGGTTGTTACCTACCTCCATTAGGGACCAATGGACATCTATGTGCATTGGATGGATCCTCTATCTTCTTTCCAGTTTCCTTTCAATGCTTTATGCAAATTTTTTAGTGTTGTATTATAATATGATATGTAATTCATCATCATCATTATTGTATCATTGTAATTGTTCCATTATCATTGTAACTTGGACACTCCCTTAGAGAGATTAATGTAATTTGATGTAAAGTAATGCAATATGTAGTAATGATATCTAGATTTGTGTTTAGTGGTGAAATGTTGGTATTGACCACCCTCAAGTGATGTAATGTGTCATTATGTTTTATATGAAGGTTATCATAGGAACACTTTGGTTGGTGTTTAAAATGAATCTAGTAATAGATATTTACGTTTATGCTTTATGTAATGTTATGTTATTACATTATGGTTCTAGATGCTTACATGTTGTTAGGGCATTGCTTAGGTAGCGACGTTAGGGAACCCACAAGAGTACTTAGGAAAATTATCATCTTTTGCATGTGCACATTAAATTTAATTTCATGTTAAGTTTGTAATGTTATGTAAATGTTTAATTGTTTAGTTAGTCATTTTCCTCTGAGGCTCCTTAGTGGGGTGTTACATGTGTCTTTACCCTTACACTTTTTGACTTTGATCTTTTTGATTGCCTTTCACTCATCCCCCCTCAATTTATAGACTAGGACCAACAAGGGCCTCCACAACTCAACACCTTTCAAAATGATGAGGATTTTATAGACTATTTGGGCATAAGAGATGATCTTCCTCTCAGGTACCATAGAGTAGGTTTTGTCATTGAACTTGATAGTGTGGCCTAATTTTGAGAGGTGTTAAACCCTCTAGTCACAAAAATATAAAAATAAAAATTAATGAAGGGTCTTCTAGTGAAAACTACTTTGTGGCTCTTTTAGACCAAGAAAAAGTAAAAACAAAGGATGTATCCAATGGTGAAAACCTCCTTGGGGCACAAGAGGATGGAAATTTTGATGCTCTCCCAATAGAATTGTACCAAGAGAGATCATCCGTGTTGATAGAAGAGATAGTAAAAGTAAATCTTAGGACAAAAGAAGAGTAGCATAACATCAACCTCGTAGCATCATTGACAGAACACAAGTGACCCAAGTTTATTAAGTTTTTCAAGGAATGCCAAATCAAATTTTCATGGTCATACACTGATATGATTAAATTTGATTATGATCTTGTTATGCGTCATTTAACAGTAACACCAAGTGCAAAAATAGTCAAACAAAAGTTGAGAAAGTTGCGTCCACAAGTGGCACTTTTAGTCAGAGTCGAACTTGAGAAGTTGTTAGATGTCAACTTCATCAGAATTATTGGTTATTCTGAATGGATCTCCAATCTCATACCTATAGCTACACTAGATAGCCATATCAAAGATTTCAAAGACATAAACAAGGCTTTCTCTAAGGATGATTTCCCCTTGTCTAACATAGATTTGATCATCGACCTTACAATTGGACATGCAATTTTATCATTATTGGATGGATTCTTTAGCTATAATTAGATTAAGATTACACTCGAGGACCAAAATAAGACTGCTTTCACATGTCCTAGGGCAAATTTTTGTTGGAAAGTCACGCCTTTTGAATTAAAGAACACATGTACTACCTATCAAAGTCCTATGATGGACATTTTGATGGAAGACTATGTAGATGACCTCTTGGGAAAACCAATCACAAGAGAAGATCATTTGAATGTTCTGACAAAAATATTTGACATATTGGAGAAATACAAACTAAGATTAAATCCCAAGAAATGTGTCTTCAGAGTAACTTTCGGGAAGCTCCTAGGATACATAGTGTCACAACAAGGTATTGAAGTGGATCTCAAAAAATTCAAAGCAATCTTAGAGATGCCACCTTCAAGGAATATCAGTCAGTTAGGATCATTACAAGGAAAACTTTAGTCAATCCGTAGGCTAATTTCTCAACTTGTAGAAAAGTGTCATCCTTTCATATATTTGCTACATAAGAATATTAAGTACAAACATGATGATAAGTTCCAACAAGTGTTCCAGTTTCTTAAATATTATCTCATGAGTCTACTAGTTCTTATGCCACCAATTGAAGGAAAATCCTTACTACTCTACATATCAGTAACAACCAGAACACTAGGGGAACTCTTGGTATAATAAGACCATGAAGGAAAAGAGTGAGCTATCTACTATATTAGTCTTGGACCTTAGTAGGTTATAAAATTAATTATACGCCTATTGAGCATGCATGTCTTGTTATAGTTTTTTGTTTGCAAAAATAACAACTCTATATGCTCACTCATAAGACAAAGCCTGTAGCAAGAATTGACCCACTCAAGTATTTACTCAATAAAGAAACTCTCACAAGAAGATTGGCTAATTGGATGATGATCTTAAGCGAATTTGATATCAAGTATGTTAGAAAAAAGGCTATAAAGGGACATGTCATTGCAGACCAGTTAGCAGATGCACCAATGATAGATCATTCTCCTCTAATTTCAGAATTTCTGAATGAATCCATTCTAATAGTGACATAGTGAAAGCTATGCAAAATTATTTTGATGGATCTTTCACACAACATGGAGTAGGTGTAGGAAAATATTTGGTAACATCATAAGGAGATTGCATCTTGAAGTTATATCGATTATCTTTTCCTTACACCAATAACATAGTTGAATATGAGGAACTCACCATAGGTTTACGAGTTGTTGTACAATGGAAGATATAGGAGCTTCATATTTTTAGTGACTCCTAACTTGTGGTATGATAAACAAATAATGATTATCAAAATAAAGATGAAAAATTATTGCCTCACAAGAAGATGGTAGATGAGTTTAACAAATATTTTGTAAAGATAATTTTTTGGTAGATTGCTAGAGAAAACAATCGAGTTGCAAACACCATGACTACAATAGCTTCTTTGTTCAACATGTCGCAGATATGATTCGCTGTGAGTTCTTGGTAGTTAATATCTTAGTCCCCACATATGAGATCCCTCCATCTGAGCTTATATGTGTTAGCGGTCCCGATTCCCCATGGTATGGTGATACATTTACTTACTTCTATGATAACACCCTTCCACCCAACCTTTCCAACAATCAACATTGTAATTTCATTCATCCATAAAAATATCCTTAGATGTCTAGAAAGTGAGGAAGTTCAGATCGTGTTGCAAGAAGTTCATGAAGGTATATGTGTGGCTCACTCTGATGGTCCAACCTTAGCCAAGAAACTAATGAGGACTAGCTATTACTAGCCTACAATGGAAAATGATTCCTCAAAAATGTAAGCAATGTCAAATTCATGGAGACCTAATACATGCTCTAGGATAGGAACTTCAACCGATCGCTACACCATGACCCTTTTTTCAATAGGGACTCAACCTCATGGGTAGGATTCACCCTCCATCATCCAATAGTAATAAGTTCATAATAACTACCACTGAGTATTTCATAAAGTGGCTTGAAGTTCTTCCCATAATACGGATTACCAATAAACATATTGCCAAAATCATACTCAATTACATCATCTATCAGTATGGTGTACCCCTTTCTATCATCATAGATAATGGGCATCCATTAAAAAATTAGGATGTATATGAGATTTGTGACAAATTACACATTCAACACTTCTTCTCCACTCCATATTATCCCAAAGGCAATGGTCAAGCTGAGGCATCTAACAAAACCATTGTTAAGATCCTTAAAAAGATAGTTAATGATATTGAAATATATTGTTCCTAACATTATAGTTTTCTATATTGAAATATATTATTACTAACATTATAGTTTTCTATATTGAAATATATTGTTCCTAACATTATAGTTTTCTATATATTTGTATCTATATTTCAATTAACAAAGACCCTCCTCTTGCTCTATCTTATCCCTGGGTGTCTCATTTTTAATTTTTTTTTTTTTTTAAATACTCCTTATGTCAATACAACTTATTCTCTTTAATTTCATATCTATACTTTATCTAACTTTTATTTTGAAAATAAAGTAATCACAATCTATAATTTGATTAGTAGAAACTTTGTTTACTTTATATATCAAAGTTTTCAAGTTTGTAGAAACTTGGTTTAATTTATATATAAAAGTTTTCAAGTTTTTTGCGGTAACTGAAAAAGACGGTAACTGAAAAAGAAAGATTGTTTCATTTGCTCTCAAGTTATAGTCAAGTGAACTAATAATCAAGTTTTTTTAACATATTTTTTACTGTTGCATTCACTTTCTGTGTATATATTATATAGTTTCTCTGTTGTATTTAAATATTGTTTTCTAAATATGCGTTAGTTTTAATTTTCTTTTTCTTGTGAGATCTGTAAATTTTTAATTTTTTTAACTTAGTCTTAACTTATTTGCATTAAATCTATGAGAGCTATATCTATATTTTCTTTAATTTGTTAATTCCTTAGGAGAGGCTCTTTCAATCCGTAGACCAACTGTATTGTTTTTTCTTTGGATCATTACCAACACGGGTAAGGTTGCACAAAAATGTAATTATGTTAAGAGGCCGTTTTCTATAAAAAATGGATTTATTTTTCAGCATTTGGTTGCATTACAATCAAGTTTTCTCTTATTCTTGCTTAGTGCTACCCATCTTCTGCAATTTTCTTTCTTTTCTTCAACTTTTTTTTTTATTGCCTCTTACTTCCTGCTCTTCAATATTCTTCTAAACCTATCATTTAAACATTGAATTTCATGACTATTTCATCATTTTAGCCTGCATAATAAGTAAAAATGATATTATTATTCTACCACGATCTTTATCTGCTTTACCTATCCTATCTTTGTTTAGTATTTCTCAATGCAAATAGTTTTCTCCCAGCGTTTTTCAATAGTAACATAACTGCTCTAAAAGTTTGCATTGTAGTGCATACTCCAATCTTCTTTAGCTGCAACTCATTTCAATCATTTTCTTGTTGTGTTAATCAGTTCACAACTTTTGCTTAATCGTTATACCTACGTTATCCATTCATTTTATTATTTACTATCATTTCTTACCTTTGCTTAATCATTAAACCTACGTTATCCATTCATTTTATTCTTTACTATCATTTCTTACCTACCTTTGTTTATTGTAAGCATTCATTATTTCATTAAACCTACGTTATCCATTCATTTTATTCTTTACTATCATTTCTTACCTACCTTTGTTTATTGTAAGCATTCATTATTTTATTAAATTGCTGTGACTATTTGTAACTCTTTTCAGTTAAATCATTTTTTCGAAACTTTATTTTCATTAAAGTTTTCACCACTTTTTATATTTCATGTCTAGTTTAGTTTTTTTTTTAAATAAGGTTTTAATATTTAGCCTTTCTTATTTAATAGCGAGTTCTCTAGTTTTCAAAACGTTCTTAAAGTAGTTACTAATTAAAGGTTTAAAAATGGAGTTATTTATTTTATTTTGCTTTAAAATTATAAGTTAATATTATTAATTTTTTAAAACTAATTTCTTTTAATAAGTTTTTATATATAAAGTCTTTTATTAAATTTTAAATCAGTATCAAAGCTAAAGGGGTATTTTTTTTGGTTTTTCAACTAACTTCATTTGTTTTATATTTTATAATTATGCCAACTTGAAATCAAATAAGTTCATCTTGCAGTTTGATATTCTTCAATTTGTTTGCATCAAAATCTTCAAGAGCTCCTTCCAACTGTTGCTCAAACTTTCCATCGGTACCGGTTTTAGAATCTTCCTCAAGCTGTTAGGCTTCTGCTTAGATACTTGATCAGTCCCAAAGACAATTTACAAAAAAATTAAACTTGTTTGCAACTTTATAACCCAAATTAATATACCCGTAAACAAATAATAATGAAATAAAGAAAAATAACACTATAAAAAATATTTGACACTAAATTTAATTTTATAATTTATTATTAATGTACGAGCTTTATTAATTAATTATTATTAACAATTTCATGATCTTATTTACTATATATTAATTTCAACTTAATAATTTTTAAAATTAATGATTCTTGTTGTTTTACCTTGTCATAGGTATGAACGAGATATTCTTTTGGATTTTGTTCATACAACCTTGCAGTAAGTGTAATATATCTTGTATACATAGATGATATGTACATCATTGATTGCTTTTTAACTATTGCAGACAACGCATAAGGAGTTTGTTTGTTATTCAACACTTAGAATTAGAAAGTATGAAAATTTAAAAGAGAATTTTATTTTATTTCCCGTATGGCAACAACCCTTTTTTCGGTGGTCACAATCCAATCCTTTTTTAATTGCCGTATGGCAATCCTTTGTTGCTCAGTCTAACACGCCGTGCAGAAAGTTCAAAGTCACAATGGACACGGGTGAATGAGATGGCTGCATGAAATGCGGGTTAAATGGTTTACCGTGGTTTTGGCTCTATTCTTTCCCAGTGGGGTGTATTAATGGCAGAAATGAAGATTTCATTGCTGTAAGCATTTTTTTCTCTCTTTGAATCTTCTTGTTTTGGCTCTATTCTTGTCTCATTGCCGTGTGACAAGGAGTAGAAAATTCGATGTCATTGACAACAGGGGCGCCTTTAGGCAACATCATTTTGGTGGTGGAAAAATCATAATATTCAGCACAGTAGTATTCATTTCACGTAAACTGACTTTGAAATGCTTATTGCAAATTTCATTCCCACATGACATGGGTTCGGTGCAGCATGCGGAGAAGAAAATTGAGTGATAACACGTGGGTTCCTTCCTTTCCACATACTGCACGTGGGTTCGGTGCAGCATGCGGAGAAGAAAATTGAGTGTACGTTCAAGGAAAAAAAATATTCATTGCTGTATGACATTCTGCACATCAATGGACTGGACATCCAGCAGAAAATTCAATGGACAGGGGCGCCTTTCGACAACAACTTTTTGGCGGTGGAAGAGATGATGTACATTTTGTCTTATTTATTAATATAATTAAATGTATTAATACTAAATGACTTAGATTTACCTTTATTATACAATTAGAAATATAAGAAATCTTTCATGTAAACAAACATAACCCTGATATAATCAGAAAACAACGAATGAACCAAAAATCCCTCTCCATATCAGAACAGACACCCGGAAAAACATTATTAAATACAAGTTTAAAGCAACACAATTGATGAGAAATATGTGAACCGCAGATCAGAAAGTAAAAAGTTATATACATCTTATAATTAATTTCGTCGAATATTCGCGGAAATCCGCACATATGCAAGTTAAGTGTCACAAATTGAGCGAGGGGGTGTATATATATATATATATATAACCACAGAGGTTGTGCCCCATACGGACTTGAGCCCTTTGCATATAATCATGTCTCCAATTTCGTTTTACATTTCTTTAAGTTTTGCCTTGGCCATTGCTATGATGATTGATTTCCCATATACCAGTGGATGTAAAGATGATGAAAGAAGTTATCTGCTCGATTTCAAAGGGGGCATAAACGACATCTTTGGTCGACTAGGCTCATGGGGCGGATACAACTGTTGCGAGTGGGAGGGAATTGTTTGTGATTACCAAACAAACCATGTCATTAAACTTGATCTCAGAAACCCTTATCACGAGATAGATGATCGTGGTTATCAAGTCAACCGTGAGTTAAAAGGGGAGATTCATCTATCTCTGTTTAATCTGCAACATCTGCAGCACTTGGATTTGAGTTGGAATAACTTCCAAGGCATATCAATACCTCCTCAGTTGGGAAGACTCAAGAGGCTTACTTTTCTTAGCTTGGCTTATGCTAGATTTGGCGGAGAAATCCCTCTAGAGTTGGGAAATTTGACAGGCTTACAGCATCTTGATCTTTCAACATATCGGAATAATAAAAAATGGAGACTCAAGAGTTCAAGGTTTGGAGAATGGATAAGAAGCCTGAGAAAATTGGAATACCTAGCGATGAAGAAAGTGAACCTTGGAAATGCATCTCACAATTGGGGCGGCTCCCTCTCCACTCTCTCCAATCTTAGCCAGATTTACCTATCGGACTGTGGTCTTTTAGGAAGTATTCCTCCACTTCTAAACCTCACCCGTTTATCCCATCTCCATCTACGATATAACTCATTTCCATTCCCAGTACCAGCTTGGTTCCAGAATGTCTCGTCCATGGTTTCACTTGATCTGCATGTATGTGGTCTCATTGGTTCCATCCCTTCCAATTTCCTGTATGAAGCTTCAAGTCTGAGCAATCTTCGCCTGGGAGGAAACGGTTTACAGGGAGTAATTCCTCCTCTATTTGCTAACTTTTCAAAAATTCAGAAACTAGATCTTGGTAGCAATTTCTTAAATGGGGAAATACCCCCATTTGGCTCTCCAGCGGGGCTGCAGTCTAGTCTTTCAAGTATTGATCTTTCCTTTAATCATTTGAAGGGTAGAATACCATACTCTCTTGGTAGGCTTTCCTCTCTCGAATATCTGGATCTCATGAAAAACCAGCTAAATGGTGATATCCCCACCACTTTGGGTCAGCTCTCTGTATTAAGTTGCCTTAAATTAGATTATAATCAGTTGTCTGGAGCAATACTGAATTCATTTTCAGAGCTTGCTAGATTGAAAGTGCTGTCACTTTCTTCCAACAATTTAACAGGCGGTGTTTCCATTTCGATGTTCCAGAATTTGAGTCAACTTAGTATACTCATGTTATCTAATAATCAGCTGACAATCGACATTCCTTCAAGTTGGGCTCCACAGTTTCTTCATCTCAAGCACCTGGGATTGAGCTCTTGTAATATTGAAGGCAATTTTCCAGCATCTCTCTCTACTCAATATTCACTTGAAGACTTGGACCTGTCAGATAACAGAATTCGGGGTGATGTTCCTACTTGGCTGCGGGATCTTACCAATCTTAAGATGCTGAATCTTTCAAATAACCAACTGGGAGGCTTTCTGCCCCAACTCAATTACAGTAATTTTGATTTTGTGGACTTGCATAATAATAGCTTTCAAGGCCCCATTTCAGCTCTTTCATTTTATGGATTCATATTGGATTTGTCACATAACATGTTCAATGGCTCTCTTCCTACTACACTGATTCCATGGTACACTCTGTCCTTGTCAGCGAATAATCTGATTGGAGGTATTCCAGATTTAATATGTACACCTGGAAATGGATTGAAGATTTTGGATTTGTCGGACAACAGGCTAACGGGTTCGATTTCTGCACATTTGGGGAGATGTTCGTATCTTAAATTCTTAAATTTGGCTCGAAATAATTTCAATGGTGAGATGCCAGTGGAGCTGGGAAATTTGACTCTACTTCAGACATTAAACCTCAATGGAAACAATTTGCAAGGTGTTATTCCTCCATCTATTGCAAATTGTGCAAATATTGAAGTATTCGACATAGGAAATAACAGGTTTCAGGGGAGCATCCCACTTTGGATTGGAATGATGAGACGTTTACAAATTCTCAGTTTGACTAATAATAATCTTGCAGGTAGTATTCCACAGCAGTTGTTTGAGCTACAGAATCTCCAGGTCTTAGATTTATCTCATAACAATATATCGGGTACTGTCCCTGAAAGTTTAGAAATGCTGCTTGCTATGGTAAATCAATCGCAGAATTTTGAAATGAAAAGTTTTGAGGCAAGTACTGCTATTTGGACTGAAGTCAATACATACATCTATAAAGATATATTAATTATGGATCAAATAACGCTCTGGATCAAAGGAACGGCACGTCCATATCCAAAAATCTGGAGGGCATTGAAAGTCATGGACCTGTCACATAACAAGCTCCAGGGTAGCATTCCTCAGAAAATGGGACTTCTCCGGGGTCTAGTTGCTCTCAATCTTTCAAATAATAATATGAGTGGCTCAATTCCAGAATCCATGGGTCAGATGGTTAATCTAGAGTCTCTGGATCTTTCAGAAAACAGGCTTTCAGGAAAGATTCCACAGGACCTTGTAAGTCTCACGTTCCTTTCTGTTTTAAATCTTTCAGACAACATGTTCTATGGATTAATACCACAGGGGAACCAGTTTTCAAACTTCGAAGCTTCTTCAATTTTAGGGAACCCTCAACTTCGGGGGCCTCCCCTTGAAAATAGAACACAGACCTCTGGGTTTGGAGAAAGAGGCAACCAGGTAGAGTTGAATGGTACAGTTGCTGGAGATGCAGATGAAATGGATCGATGGTGGGCAGTTTCAGTGGGATTATGTTACGGAGTGGGATTTGCTACTGTGATTGCAGTCTTGTGCTTTCACATAGAATGGAAGTACAGATTCTTTGCTTGGCTGGATGCTCTTGTGGCTTATCTTTGTGAGCGCTGAAAACCTCTATCTGCCTGCTACATATGATAGTCTGCTATATGCACTAAGTTTGTTGTTGAGTTTATAATATATGATAGTCTGCTCTATGTACTAAGTTTGTTGTTGAGTTTATAATGGTGTTAGTTGTAATGTGTTGAAAATTTCTAAGCTAATGTATTGTACTATGCTACGGTATTTCTAGCTGGAAATAATAAATGATTTTTTTTTATAGTCTAGTTTATACTGAGTTGTAATCTATCATAGGATGCAAAGATATTTTATCAATGTAATTGGAAATGAAGTCTAAAATAATATATCTTATTTTGATCCGCAGACCATGAATTCATTTCTTTCCCATAGAACTGTCTCAACGTGTTGCAGAGGCTTATATATAATACATTGCTGATTTTCTCTTTCGAAATGCTGCCTGGTCAGTTAGTGAGCAGTATTCACTGTTGCAAAAATATTGCTATTACTTCGACATAACATTTGCTATTTTCTAAATCCACGGAAATGTCTACAATTGTGATAAAAGTTAACATCTCTTTCAGTTGCAGTGTGAAGTAAGCCCCTTCCAAGACAACAATCTTTAGAGTTAAGTTTTAGCCGCAACGACCAACCAAAATTTGAATTTGAACTATTTACAGGAAAAGGCACTAGGCTTCTTTAAGGCCTATGTTCAGATGCTCTATACTACACTAGCTCTGTCAGCCAAGTTGTGCTCTTCTCTCTGTCGTACTCTATCTCTTCACATTTTTTAATTGCATTAGATACATTCTGTTTTAGAAAATAATTAATTTAAAATATGTATTCCTTGATTATGTTTAGAAACTGAGTTGTTTTTAGTTTGAAGTTAAAGATTTATGTATTTTATATATTTAGGTTTAAGAGGATTTAAGTTTTATTTATGATGATATTTTATTAATTTTTTAGTTTCTTATTTTATGTCATTATGTTTTCTTTATTGTTATATAATAAGATGGATGATCTATTCTCTTAGTTTTCTCAAAAAGAATTTGACAAAGGGTGGGTAAATATCTATATCACTATGATACATAGTATCACTGTGTAAAGATGGATCTAAATAAATTTAAGTGTGAGGGATAAAATAGTTTAAAAAGTTCTATTTTGAACTTGGATAATAATTACATAGGTTTATGTGGCTTTTCTTTTTCCATTTCAGATAATTGGAACGAATATGCATTGCCATTATCTAATTATTTGTAAGTGTTTGGTAGCCATATTATTATTAAAAATATCTAATCTAATACCTCATTGCACATTTGTTGGTGGATATAGTCTATTTTAAAACCCAATCTCCTCACATGGTCATACTAGTTAAAAATGGCACTCATACCTATGATCTTGAAAATTGTGAAAGCTATGTAAATGCATAGATCCTTAATAGCTAACATAGATATGTAATGTGCCTTGTATGAACATTGTAGAAGGGAATACGTTCTCTCCTAACTAACCATTTTCTTTCAGAGTTCATTGAAATCCAAACAAGTAGTATTGTCCTTATCTCAACTATATTTGTCCTCTCTCACATGGTGTAGGAAAGCTCAATGAGTTCTTAGATGGAAATGGGTATTCACTTCAATAGATTTATTGTTGCTAGGACTAGGTGATATTCACCTAATATTTTATTTTATTACTTTACGAGAAAAAAATTGATGCGTGCCTCCAAAAATCATTGAAAATGTAATTGGATTCCCCTCATGAGCAAGAGAGGTAAAAGTTTAATTAATTTATCTTGTGACCTACAAATGTATGTAAACTAGCACTAAATAGTGGTTGACGCATGAGACTTGTCTCAATCTAGTTGTCTTTAATGGAAGAGCATCTGTGGTATGTGCATTAATATATTATTATTACAAAATGTAAGAATGGTTATGAACATGTCTAAGAGCATCTTCTTACTACTATGATGATTATGAGAAATCATGGCATATTACTTACAAGATGAGAGGTGCATACTATTCTAGAAGATTGTTAGGAATTATGTTTTGTACACCTTGCATAATGTTTATAATGTTTAATTTATTATTATGTATTGGTGCACATTTTGGGGGCCTAGAAGTATGTGAATCACTAGGAATTTTAACATTCTTGGGGTCACTTTATGTTTTTTATGTAACATTGGGACAGGGTTTCACACTATGAAAATGTATTTAATTTGATATTGGGAAAATATTAATAAATTAGAAAACTTAGTACACAATATTAAAGTTCAGGTCAATAGTTTTGTAATCAAATTATTTTAGTAACATAACTTAACAACATACAAGAAACATAAACAAACTCAAATATATAAAATGAAGCACAATTACAACAATAAAAAATTATCCAATATGATTTTTAAATGAGGAGGAGGAGTAGGAATAGGTACGACTCGAGAATTAGGGTTTCGTGTGGTGAAGCTGCTAAAGGGATATAGAGGAGGACGCTGATGGTGAGGATAAATATGATGAGGAGGCTAATGGTTCTTGTGTGTTGGCCTAGTTTTGGGTCATTTCTTTGCTTTTTGTTTGGAGTTGATGCTTTCCTTGGGGCTTGCCTAGTTTCAGGGGCAAGTTTGTTTGGTCTTTGGGCCTTTTCCTTAGTTATAGCCTCATTGGTGGATCTCTGTTGTTGATTTGGGTTATTGTGTGGCTCATATTCTAGGTGGTCTTGGGGGGTCTGTCTTCTTCCCTATTTTTCTTTTGGAAGGCTCTCTTCTTTTTGCATTAGGGAAGTTTTTTCCCTTTCTAGCATTACATTGTTGCTCATCTCTCTTTCCTCTCTTTCCTCTCGGTATGCTCTCCTTTGGTGCTTTGGCTTGTAGCTCTATTTTTGAGCTTGAGGGTTTTTCCTATCTTCTTTCAAAGTTTAGGTTATGGATCTACTTTCCTTAGGCTGATGTTGGCTATTTTCTTTAATAGTTATGAGCCTCTTGAACTTTAGTGGTGCTTGTTGGTGTTGCAGCCCCTTTCCTTTTCATGGAAGGTGTGTTTCTAGGGAGTTCATTGTGGTCTACTATCTGTTTTTGGTATTTGGAGCCTGGTGTCCAAGTTTTGGATTTATGTGTTTGTTGGGGCTCCTGTGTGTATCTCTTTGGTTGTTGGTAGGGTTTTGGCTATTGTTGTAGGTCTTATTCCTTTTAAGGTGGATGGTTGTTGTAAGGGCATCCTTAGATCAATATTTGGTGGCCTATTTTTGGTGTTCCATGTGTATTTCTCTATCATCAACATACCTATAGAGGTGGTCTTGTTGGTAGGAGCTATGTGGGTTGTGGTTGTATTTTTTGTTCCTATTGAGGTGGACGGTTGTTGCCTGGGCTTTCTCAAATATTTGATTGGAGCATTGTTTATGGTGTTCCTTTCCTTTCATAATACTCTCAACATACCTATAGAGTATTCTATTATGGTGCTTGTGAGGCTTCCCATTTTCAATCTTTTAGTTTTTCATGGTTTTACTCCTTATGAATTTTTTGTTCACAATGTTCTCGTATTCCCATTTGTTCTTTGGGGTTTTGGGTCCTCTCAAAATCAATAGAAGGTTATGAGAGCCTTTTAAAAACCCATCTCTCCAGTGTTTTATTATGCATGTTTTTTTCTATGAGTGGAGAAGAAAGGTTGTGGGAGCCTTGCAAAAACGCATGTTTCAAGTAAAGGGAACCTTATAAAACCCTTGGAAGGTTAATGGGAGCCTTGGAAAAACAGTTATCTCTTGTGTTATTGATACCTTATGTCTAAAATCATAGGTGTGTTGGGTGGCTTTGTCTATTCTTAGTTGATTTACTGTTGGTTGGTAGATGGTTGGTTGTTGTTAATCTTTCATTATATCTTTTGGTAGTATTCTGATTGTGGGTGAACTCACAATAATGGTTCCCACTTTTTTGCCACTTTTGACACTGAGATGAACATTTTAAAAATAATCTTCAACTTCCAAAAATTATAACTTTTCAATTATTAAGAATTTGAAGATGATGTAAATTAGCGATTTTTAGCATTTTGTTTGTAGATTCTAAATATATCTTTTTCAATTTTTTAAAAAAATTTAAAAAAAAAAATTCATCTCCCTTGAAAAGTAGTTTTTTACAGCCAAGTACATTTTTTAAGAGTGATGTGCCTCCCGAAACGCATATTTTTTTGTATATAAATGATAAAAACTAAATTCTTTCAAATTTGGGTTTGTAATATCAATATCCAGTGGTTGTTCTTGGTTTGATAGTGATATGTTGAATATTTTTCCCTTTATTAAATTTTGAAGTCCGACTAGTTATAATTCAGACATAGTTTTAGGTTTGAACACATAACTTGTTCTATATGTATCGAAATTCATTTTTTCTTGTTAGAAAGAAGACATCAATACCTAGGGTATAGATACATTTTAGAATTTTTTTGAATTCATTTCCTATTTTTCCCAATGTGTTGAACAAAAAAGTTCATGTTCGGTGAAAAACCAATATTTCATAAAACTAAAAAAAAAATAAAAAATTCACAATGTAAAAAAATTACACTCGTTGGAAATATTTCTTCGAGCACTACCATAATATATTGTTGGGTTATCAAGATTCTTTCATTTGAGCCTTCAACTAGACGTTTGAAGGCCAAAATTTCTCAGAATTCTAAAGAATTTGGGGAGAGATCTGAAAAAAGGTGGTTTGTACGAGCAGGGGTTTGAACAAAGGGGGGTTCGATTGAACCCCCCTTCGTTTGAACCCCCTACGCAAAATAATGGCAAAAACTTTCACATAATGGCTTGGTTCGAATGAAACCAACCTTTCATAACGACTGACATTCGTTCGAACACAAGACGACCCAAATTTCTTTTTTTTTTAACAATTTACTATGTCATAGAAATATACAAAAAAAATTTCTTTTTTTTAACACACAAATGATCAAAAACAATTTGCATTTTTGAATGAAAGAAGACATTTGAAAGTTATTTTGAGGGAAATAATTTGAAGATATTTGAAGGTTATTTTAAAAGAATGGGGAACAAGAAGAGAAGGCAAAATAAGACTTCAAGGAATTATTCACCCGAAACGGAACACAAATATCGAGAACAAAGAAGACAAAGATATTATGATGCAAGTATGTATTTTTATTTAATTTCTATTTAATTTTATATGTATTACGTACCAAAAGTTATGTTTATTTGTTAGTATTAGTTAAATACTTTTTATGTTATATTTTTATGAACATTATTTTAAATAATATTAATTTATTAAATTAATTTAATCTATATAATAATTCTATCTTACTTAATTAAAACTAAATGGTGTTATTTTTATTAAACCAATTGGAAATTTTAGGATTAAAAATAATCTTGTTTTAATTAAAAATAATTTTGTTTTAATTTAAAATAATATGTGTATTTGCATTTCAAATCCCATTAACTTGCTTGTCGTGTAATTGACATTTTCTCCCCCCCTTTAGTCCATTTATAATAGATCATGGTTTAAATTTAAAATTTAGATCTTTAAGACCCCTCTCTTTCCCATTTATAATTTATAATTTAATTTAGATTTTGAAACCAAGTGTCTTAATAGTTTAGCAAGCACTTCAATTGGTTCTCTAAAATGAACAAACTTGTCTTTTGTTTCTTGAGCAATAGGCTCTTTTGTTTTATCCTTAGAAAGGGGCCTTCCTCTTGAGTATCCCTTAAGGCTTAGTCAGAGGGAATGACCCAAAGTGGTAAAAAGATAAAGCCAAGCTCTTCCAAACCACTATAAATAAAAGTGATTGTAAATAAAATTGAAAACAATGGGTGCTAGAATGCCATAGCGACGTTAACTTGCCGGATCTATGCCCACCTGAATGGATGCCCTTATTAGTGCCTCTTTTTATGTTAGAAGCCCAAAACCTTCTAGTTGTTGGGGTAGGAGGTCGGACCTCTGGCGCAACTCACACACATACGGTTCTTAGTAGAGATATAAAGTTCGCCACAGGGAGTTTTCATGGGGACTAGTTCTTGGCTGCCCCAGAGAAGTGAGTGTCATGGAGGGGAGCTAGTGGGGTCAAGCACCTAAGTATCCACTCTGAATTGTGTAGCTAGGGGTGGCCCCTCAAGTGATATTCAACAACTATTGTCCTAGCCACCCCTAGGATTTGTGCTTGCATGATCAAAACAATCAAACACTTTCAAACAAACAAACATTGTGTCTACTTTGTTTTCAAGTGTATGCAAAAATATTTCACATTATACTTGAGTCCCCTTAAAACCTATATTATGTGATACTAGGACCTATTAGGTGATATTAGGACCTATTATATGCGATAATACCTATCTTAAATATGACATAATAGAACCTATTATGACATAATAGGTCTTATTATGACTTAATATGACCATGTATACAAAAGAATTTCACATTATATACTTGAGTCCCCTTAAGACCTATATTATGAGACATTAGAGCCTATTATGTATGTGATATTAATGACCTATTATCGCATAATTTAGGTCCTAATATTTGCATAATATAGGTCTTAAGGGGAGTCAAGTATAATGTGAAATTCTTTTGCATACGTGGTCATATTAAGTCATAATTAATAAAACTTATTATGTCATAATAGGTTTTAACTTATGTCATATTTAAGACCTATTTAATCACATGAGAGGTCCTAATATCACATAATAAAGGTCTTAATGGGAGGCAAGTATAATGTGAAATGTTTTTGCATACGTGGTCATATTAAGTAATAAGAAGACCTATTATGTGATATTAGGACTTATTATGTGATTATAGGTCTTAAACCTATTATGTCATAATAAGTTCTATTTATATGACTTAATATGACCATGTATGCAAAAACATTTCACATTATACTCAAGAGTCCCCTTAAGAACTATATTATATAGATATGAGGACCTATTACATGTGATATTAGGACCTATTATGCAATAATAGGTCTTAAATATGACATAATAGTTCACCTATTATGACATAATATTTAGGTCTTATTATGACTTGGAAATTTGGTTTCAAATTATACTTGGAATTTCATTGCATTAAAATTTTTCTCTATCATCTTAAATTAGGTATAGAACGAGCTCGAGAAGAAGGAAGTTCTCAAGCAGGAGTTGAGGCAAATGAACCTGTTGAAGAACACATTATAGTTGAAGAACATAGGGAGGAGCTTGCCCAAGTTGAACCAATGGAGGTTGAAGGAGAGGGATTAGGCTCCTTACCTCCTATCAGATGAGCATATTGTGGATCTAACTAAACAGGTGAAGAGAAATATTTCTTACAAAAATTTAGATCATTTACTTGAAATGAATGTGAATGAGTTGAAATGTCTCATATGACCCTTTAGGACACTATGTGATCTTAAGGGGCATGTTGTACACACTAGGATGTTATAAGGGGTTATGTATGGTCCTAAGGGGTCACACATGTGTTAGAACACATGCGTGACCCCTTATGACCAAATATGACCCATTGGGATACTATGTGATCTTAAGGGGTATGTTGTACCCACTAGGATGTTATAAGGGGTCACACATGTGTTAGAACACATGCGTGACCCCTTATGACCACATATGACCCATTAGGACATTATGTGATCCTAAGGGGTATGTTCTACGTACACTAGGATGTTATAAGGGGTGATATGTGGTTGTAAGGGGTCACACATGTGTTAGAACACATGCATGACCCCTTAGGACCACATATGACCTCTTAGGACAGTATGTGATCCTAAGGGGTATGTAATATACACTAGGATGTTATAAGGGGTCATATGTGGTCCTAATGGTTCATGCATGTGTTAACACATGCGTGACTCCTTATGACCACATATGGTTCCTTGGGACACTATGTGATCCTCTATGGTCGTAAGGGGTCATGTAGTGTCGTTGGGGGCATATTTTGTCTTAAAGGGTCCTAAGGGGTCATGTTGTGTGTGTAATAGGATGTGAGAAAGGGTCATAGAGGTTTTATTTTGTCTAATTTGTTTAAATTTATTATCTAACTTTTATAATGTTTTTCTAAGTTTTAAATTATTATTTAATTTTTCTAACGTTTTAATTTATTATATTTACTTTTCTAACATTTTTCTAATTTTTTATCTTGCTAATTTTTTTCTTAACGTTCTTCTAAGTTTTAATTTACTACCTTAGTTTTCTAAGTTTTTCATAGCATTTTTTTTAAAAGTTGAAAAAAATAATACATTTACAACTATTTAATTAAAAAAACATATTGACCTTAAATTAAAACATTAAATTAAGTTTTCTAACATTTTTCTAAGTTTTAATTTTGCTAATGTTTTTCTAAAAAAGTTTCAGATGTTTTTCTAAGTTTGAAAATTTTCAAATGTTTTGATAAGTTTGAAAATTTTAGTATAGATATGTTTTCTAAGTTTTTGTTAACGTTTTTCTAAAATGCTGAAAAAAGTAATAAATATATATTTATTTAATCAAAAAACCAAATTAACGAATAAATTATTTACTAATTTGTAAATAGATTTAATAAAAATAAATTAAATAAAATAAAATAATTATTAAACAAAAAAAAGGTTATTTTGTGCACCTGAAATAATGTAGGTTGAAAGTTGAAAGATGAGAAGCGCTCGTTGTTGCTAATAGGGCATGATGACGTAATGGTGACGTTGGGTTTGCTCTAACCCCATCTCCATAGTAGTCTCCAAACTTAAAAATCACAGTTTAACTGTCATTTTCGGCTTTTATAGAGATTTTTTTAAAAATATTTTTTTAATAGGTTCGATTGAACAAGGGGTTTGATCGAACCCAATAAAAATAAATATTTAATTGGGTTTGATCGAACCCCTATATCCATCTGGGGTTCTATCAAACCCGGATCCGATGGTGGGTTAGATCGAACCCTCAAGGGTGGCTTGCTCGAACATCCCCAGTTCATTTGAGCCCCCACAAAATTTTTTTCCCCACTTCTGCCAATTTTGTTCATTGGCAAAAGTGGGAACCATTATTGTGAGTTCACCCTTGTGGGTTCTGGATTCTTGTTCATTCCAAAGGGTTTCGGGTCCCTTCAAAACCTATTGGTCTTGGTTTTGGGTCTCCTCAAAACCTATTTTTAACCATCAGAGCAATTGTGAAAAAGAAAATAGGTTGTTTGTGGTTTATTTTATTTGCACCAAACTGAAGTGTTTCTAAGCTACCCCTGTAGAGAAAATAGCATTAGTAGACACATGGTGGACTATCTAGCCTATTCTTTTTAGTTACAGAGCTTTGTCTTTTCACAAAAAAAGAGAAACCCTGATAAAAACCAAGACTCAATAAAGACAGAATGTGAAAAACCTGAACTTGCAATTGCGAACTAACTATTGAGCAAAAACAAATTGATATCAGATCAGTTATGAATTGATATACCATCAAATGCAAATTACTATTGTAGCAATTGCAATGTGATGACTGATCAATTGTGAATTGATATAAGATCAATTGCTCATCAGCTAACAATTTTTTTATTTTGTTAAGAAACAACAAAAAAATACAGAAGATAGAGAAGTTATTCAATAATTATGTTATCCCACACCACCCGAGCCATCACATTGATGATGTCGTATAATTTGTACTTGGCTAAGAAGAGGTGGATATTTCTATGATACTGGGCAATCTTCTCTTTTCCCTCAATCGCACGAAGCTCCCTTTCTCCTTTAGGAGTCTTTTATATGTTCTTTATTCTCTCCTATGTTGTTTTTCCCTTCTTGCACCTGAAATTATGAATGTTACCTTTCCTACCATTGGATTAGATACATTTTATACACAGAAAATGAAAACTACAAAATTTAATGTTTTTTCAGGGTTATGTGTGAAAGATTACACAATAAAGAAATGATAAAAGAATTTTTAATTTTGCAACCCCTTAAGGAAATTGCAAGACATTTTAGCAATTGTGAAATGATGTGATAGCAATTGTGAAGTATTATGAGCAATTGTGAATTTCTGTGTATGCAACTACAAAATCCAGATTCCTGTGCATGTATTGATCTGCAAAATCATTTAAAATGGAAGGTGAAGGTTAGCATGCTTCACGTCGGGTTCACCAAATGTATCTAGGAGTAAATTAAATGTAAATGATATAATTAGATTTTTAGAGCGAATCACCAACTCTAATCTAATCAAATTACCCCTAAATTACATGAAATAAAGCTAACATCAATTGAATTATGAAATGAAACTAATTAAAAGCTCCCTCAATTGATGCAACATGGATTCCATTGCTCTTCTCCAATTTGTGTGGTAGGTGGCTCTCAGGTATTGCACTGTAATCTTGCATATGATTAACACAAATATTTTGAAGACTGCGATTCTAGCTTGAATTGAGAAAAGAGGTTGAATTTATAAATTTTCAACACAAAGGAGGTGAGAAATAAAACTCAAATGTTGATTGATAGATAACCAATTTAGAGTGACCAATTAATAGAGTTGATTGATTTGTTAACTCAATAGATTGGAGAGTGAACTAAATAGATTGGCTAGTGAACTTAATTGATTGATCAGTAGACTGAATTGACTAGCTAGCTAACTAGATTGATTAGAGAGATGACTGATTAGATGGATTAGTCAGAAAAAGGTGATTACGAGTTAAAAAGGGTGATTGATGAGTTAACTAATTAGATAACTGATTTGATCAACCAGTTCTGATTTTAGCACGTGTTGTAAGATTTTGAAATTGAATTTTATTCTCATTTTCAATTTGGATTTGCATTTGGACTTTCGAATGCTGAAATGCACATGAAATTTATTGAAATTCAGATTTGGTGAAATGTGAATTTGGAAATGTGAAATTAGATGAAATTAATTGGAACTAGATGGAATTAATTGAAATTATAATTTGGGGAATTGGAGGAATTTAATTAATTAATATAAATAATTTAAATGAAATTATTTAAACAAAGGAAATTGAATTAATTAAATAATAAAGATTATTTAACTAAGGAAAAAGTCACAATTAATTAAATAAATAATATTTAATTATAATTGAGATATGATTAACTAATTAGAATGATGCAGAAGTTGAAATTGGACAATTAATAATGATTTGAATTGATTAGAAGAATAAGTTAGTTTAATTAAATAATTACTTAATTAAATAGATGAATAATTAGTGTAAGATCAATGAGACATTTTTAAGTGTCGACAATATAACCTTTTATGTCTATTCTATTGAATGTGTATACTACAGTATTGACAACTTCTCTCCAATAAATATCAGGCAATTTGGCTTCCATGATCATTGACCTTGCAGCATCTAAGATAGTTTTGTTCTTCCTTTCGACTATTCCATTCTGTTGTGGAGTTCTAGGTGCAAAAAATTGTCTTCTGATTCCATGCTTCTCACAAAAGTTGGTTGAACTCACTGGACGTAAATTCACCACCTTGATCTGATCTTAAACATTTTATCTTCAATCTTGTTTCTGTCTCAACCATAGCTTTGGAAATTTTGAATTTATCAAGAGCTTCTGATTTTTCTGTAAAAAATGCAACCCACATCATTTTAGAATAATCATCAATAAGAAACATAAAGTATCTGTCACCACGAAATTTTTTTAGTCCTTGTCGATCCACATAGATCAATATGAATAAGATCAAGATTTTCATTAGATCTATCATGTATGCTTCTGAAAGAAGTTCTAACTTGCTTACCCATTTGACATTATCTACATACCAGATTATGAGGCTTGATAATCTTGGGCAAATGTTTGACAGCCTATGTTGAACTGATCTTTACTATGCAATCAAAATTGACGTGACACGTTCTCTTAATGCATAGCCAACTTTCATCAATCTGAGAAAATAAGCAAGCCTTCTCACTGAAGTTCAAATGAAAGATATTTCCTTTGGTTTGAGTTCTAGATGCAATTTCCAATCTTGATCTATTGATAATCTTGCACTTTCCATCTTTGAATTGTAAATGAAATCCTCTATCCATCATCTGACCTACACTGAAAAGATTATGTTTCAAACCTTCAACATAGTAAACATTATCAGTATTAGTTTAACCATCCAAGGATATTGTTCCTTTTCCTTTGATCCTACATGCCTTTTTGTCTCCAAATCTGACTACTCCACCATCAAATTCTTGCAGAGTTATAAATTTCCTCTTGTTGTTAGTTATGTGATGTGAGAAACCACTGTCTATAACCCTTTTATCCTTCTCTTCAATTTTAGCAGCTAGAGCCTTCTCCTTAGTATTATTTACATTAATGAGAGGTTCCGAAGAATCATCCTTGATAGCAATAAAGACCCAATCTTTGCTAGAGCTTCCATTACTGGATCCACTCACAGGTTCATCATCATCATCATAATTAGTAATACCAAAATCATCATCACCAGCATAGTAACATGATTTATCCTTATTCCTTCTAAATCTTGATTTGGTCTAATATTCTGGATTAGGTTTATAATTCCTCATAGATCTTTCTTGATTCCTAGTAGCTCTTTCAGGACATCTAGAAGCAAAATGACCAATCTTATTGCATGAGAAAAATTTAAAAGGAACTTCTCCTTCATACTTACTTCCAACCAGTACTTTAGGGACTCTTCTAGAAATTAGGGCTTCCAACTCTTCAAGTTCTCTATCTTCTCTCTCAATGTATTCCAAATCTTTAGCATATAACTTCTTCCAGTCTATCTTCTGCTTACTAAAGGCAGATGCTTTAAATGCAATCTCAATTTTAGTAGCACTTTGATCTCCAAGTTCAAAAGAAGTCAACCTCCCAAGTAATGCATCTCTTGTAACAGGGGTATTTGACATTGTCTAAAGTTCATTTATTGCAGTAGCCTTAATCTTGTAAGACAAAGGTAGAACTCTTAGAATCTTTGACACAACCTCATCCTCATTAACATTTCCACCATAATATTTGATTTCCATGACAATCTCATTCAATCTATCCATGAAACAACTTATCTTCTCATCTTCTTCCATCTTCAAAGTTTCATATCTCACTTAGTAACCTTCAAGTTTTGCAATCTATAGTTCTTAGTAACCTTCATAAAAAGTTCCAAGATTCAACCAGATTTGCTTTGCATTTTCCAGCTCTATGACATTCAATAACTTCTCATTTGATAGGGAGCTTAACAATGTTTCTTTCGCTTTGACATCATTATCAACTTTCTTCTACTCATCAAGAGGTGTCAGAGTTCTAAAATTAGGATCATGAGGTGCATACCCTTTCTCTGTTATCTCCCAAACCTTAGCTCCAAGACATCTCAGATGAATCTTCATTCACTCCTTCCATATATTGTAATTCATACCATCAAATTTGGGACTCTCCTTTCAGTAGGGATTAAATGTAGAAGATGATGCTATCGGATCTCCTCAAGTGGTTAAGCTTCTGTAGAGAGGATCTTACTTTGATACCTATTGTTACAATCTCAGATACCAATAATGAACCGAAGGAAAACCGAGAAGGGGGGGATCAGTTTTACACAAGTTAAACAATTAATGCAGATTATAAACCATTTACCAAAGAACAATATAAATAGAATAGAGAAATATAAACCATGAAAGCACATAACATAAAACACTAATATTTTGATGTGGAAAACTCGGTAAAGGGAAAGACCATGGTGGGAAACCCTACCTAAAGTTAGATAATACTTCTACAATAGTATGCGAGATAATTACAATGGGGATTGGACTTACAATCAGTCCAACCACCTATAGCTCACTGCTTATCACAAAAAAAAAGTCTCACTGACTTACATAAACATCAGATTACAATCTGGAGAAGATGAACTATGAAAATAGCATCTCCTAATGCTCTATACAATTACGATTAAGCATAGATGTCCTCCTTGCAACTCTAAATCCTTCACATCCTTTGTTGAATGATATATCTCTATTCATACAATTACCTCTCTTTGATAATGCAGACATAACCATACATACCCAAATTACATGAATAAGTTGCCTATAAATACATATCATTAACCTTTATAACAAGGTTAGCTAAACCCTAAACCCATAAACCATTATTACAAAAATTACATCACACAATACCACCAAACCTATATTATGATTTAAATTACATAGCATGGACCTAATACAAATTCCCAATCAATTATATCCACTGAAAATTCCACTAGGACCAATATCAACATGTTTCACGAACCAGTAAAAACCCTCAGTGTAATAAAACAAAATTACCAACCAAATCCAAATAGGATCACCAAATCATCACACCAACCAATTCATAGCCACCAAAAAATTAGGACATGATAAAGAACATCTCCAGCACATTAGGAACCTTTTTCAGTAAGCCGGATCAAAATCACTTAACCAAATCATCGAATATCACGAAGCGGTAAAGCCAACCAGTACCAAGAATATCAACCAGTAATCCAAAACATAAGCGATAGATTTTAGAGCACCAAATCATGAACCAAATGAATATGAAAAATATATAACCATCCTAAATAACCATCCAAAACCAAACCCAATGATCTGATCATATCGAATAAAAAACAGGCCAAAACCAAGTCCAACTGGGACAATTCCAACCAGGAAAGAACCATATCCAACCGGAGCACAGTGTTGGCATCAATGACAACACATAGTCAGTATTTCCAACAAAGTATGGCTGTCACAGTGGAGCCCCAATACTTATCATGTGCATCTATTTTTTCCTCATACTTATTGTGTGCATTCATTGTAGAAATATGTAAGATGAGGAAAATTCATTATTGTGTGATCAAACATCTTAATTTTCACATAGTTTTGATTTTTAAGTTTAAAAGTGTCAAACATTAAGAATTGACTGACATTCTATAGACTTAATATATTTCTTAATGTGTGGTTTAAGGTTGGCCCGTGTGACAAGGGAATATTTGACAACACCATTTTGGTGGTGGAGATCATATTTGTAGACACAATTTTTTTATTAAAAAGTATCCTCTTATCAAATCTCAATTTTCTAATAATTATCAAGTGGAACCATATCATATAATATTCTTATCCATTAATATTCATAATATTAATCCATTAATCCATTTAATAATATATTTCATTATTCTCCATTAAATAATATGCATTCTACAATTATTCCGTTATCTTCATTTTCTAATCTATGTTGCATATCTATTTCTTCCTATTTATACCTTCCACCCACCATCAATTGCATTCACTTAGAAATGTGGGATAATGCTAACCTTCAACCACCTTCTTTTTGTCCCACATTACTCCCACAATGAAGTTTCCTTAATGAAGATACCTATAAATTTATTTGTCCCTCTCACATTGAGCTCTCTCGCATCTTGAAATATCATTGTCATAATGGTGTTTTGTTTTGCATACTTGAGGAATCATAGTCATATTTTAATCATTATCTTTTGTTCCTTCACAGCTTCTTGTGCATTTTCTTTTTAAAATCTGAGAGCAAATATGATCAAATGTTGAGACCTTGGAGGATAGGATAGCAATGGAGTAGGATTTTCTTTAAGTGCATTTGTCTTGTTTATTTTAGTATTTTTTTTACATTTGCATTTATTAGAAAGCTCCATTGTTTGATGTTGGATCTTAGTTCTTGAGTCTTTGGCTCCTAGTTGAGCTTTTGAGACCAAGAAATTAAGTTTGCATCCCTCATCATCAATATTCATTTGATGTGGTTGATATTCAACACTGTCGTACTCATTTCATGCAAACTGACTTAGACATTTTCTTATATGGGCTTTAAGATGGTATGGTTGTCTATGTGAATAATAATAAAAGAACAAAACACCAGTCCAAGAATGAGGAGTGATGAATGGCTCTAGTTATCTCAATGGTAAAAGAAATAAAGTAAATAATAGAAAAAATGTTTTACTAGGTTTTAATTTAATAAATCTTGATTCATTTGTATAAAATTAATTTTTTATTTGGTATTTATTATTATTATTTCTTTGATATTTAATATGAAAAAAATTGTAAGTTTTCTTATTGACTTATTATATGTATTATTTTGATACAAATACATCTAATCATGGAGTTTATTTGAAAATATATAACACTTAATTTTCTTCTAAGGATAAAACCTATCAAATTGTTTTAGAAAAAATGTAATATGAAAATTTGGATGATATTTATATTTGTAAAGTATCACATCTTTCCTTTCTTATTGAGTATTGTCACTATTGTATCTCAATATTAACTTTTGTTGTACATCTGTTACTAATACTACTTTGACTCAAATACATTTAACTATGCATTTTCCTTCAAAATTAAGAAAACTTTAGTTTATTCTAAAGGTAAAATCTACCAAACCATTTATAAAAAAACAGAGTATAAAATTTGATGTAATGTTTAAATAGAATGTCTATATGAGCTTCTGGATTTGATTGTTTGAGCATTTTTTTCTCTACTTTCATCCTAATGATGGATCACATAGTGTGATCTAGAATGTTGATGCAAAAAGGCTCACACAATCAAATCTAGAAGATCATACAAACATACCAATGGATTGTGGAAACCTACAAATACTATTTATAGGAGTTAAATATTTGAACTTTTCTTCATTCATCTAGTATTACTACTACTTTGACTCAAAATTTTAGGTGAAGTTTATTGAGGTGTGAGTGTTGAAACTATTCTTACACCTTGAATACTAGCATTTCTCTTGAATCAAAATGTTTTGTGATGTTTACACTAGTCAAGCACTGAAACTTTTCTTGCCCACTTATAGTACTAGTACTACTTTGACTAGAATGCATTTAACCATGGAGTTTCTTTCAAAATCGAGAACACTTAAATTTCCTCTAAAGACAAAAATCTATTAAACCATTTTTATGAATGTACTACAAAATTTTAGGTAATGTTTACAAGGGGCAAGAATTGGGATCCTAGTTACCCATCCACTATTGGTACTACTTTAACTCAAATGCATTTAATCATGGAGTTTCCTTCAAAATCAAGAACACATAACTTTACTCTAAAGACAAACCTATCAAATGAATTTGAAAAAATATAGTAAGAAAAACTAGGTGATATTTACATAGGCCAAATATTAGTACCTTTTTTACCCTTCTATTATTAGTACTACTTTTATCCAAATACAATTAACCATGAATTCTCATTCAAAGTAAAAAACACTTTACTTTCCTCTATAGAGGAAACCTACCAAACCGTTTAAAAGAATGTAATACGACTTTTATGTGATATCTATAAGAGTGAAGAATTATAACTTCTCTTTCCTATGAGCATTAGTGCTTTTCTGATTGAAAATGTGAGGTGATGTTTACTAGAGTGAAGCATTCACATTTTCCTTATCCATCTAATATTAGTATTGCTATGAATAAAACACATTAATCAAAGAATTTTATTGAATATCAATAGAATTAACATTCCTTCTAAAATATAGCCCTACTAAACCATTAAAAACTATTGCATGCTATTTTTATTGACCACGATTTGATTTTTTCACTTAATTCTATAAATATCATTAGCACAATAGAAAATTTTTCCATCACCATACCAAAAAATTATGTTTCAAATATTTCCTCTTTTCAATATTGTTAAAGATTATTTGTTATTTTAATTTTAATTTTTTATTAATTTAGATTTTATTATTTTTAAAAATATTTGACACCAAAATTATTTTTTTAATTTACTATTAATTCATTAACTTTATTAATTAATTATTATTAACAATTTCATGATCTTATTTACTATACATTAATTTCAACGTAATAATTTTTAAAATTAATGATTTTTGTTGTCATAGGTATGAATGAGGTAGTGTTTTAGATGTTTTTACAACCTTAAATAAGTGTAATATATCTCAAGCATACAAAGATGATATGTACATCATTGATTGCTTTTTAATTATTTTAGAGAACACATAAAGGACTTGTTTGTTATTCAAAACTTTGAATTGGAAAGTATAAAAATTTAAAGGAGAATTTGTTTTTTTTCCCCGTATGGCAACAATCCTTTTTTGGGTGGTCACAATACGTTTTTAATTGCCGTATGGCAATCCTTTGTTGCTTGAGTCTAACACATCGGGCAGAAAGTTCAAAGTTCATGAGATGAGTGCATGAGATGCGGGTAAAAATCGTGGTGCCAGTGGGGTTCCTGAATCTTTATGTGGTTTTGGCTCTATTCTTCCCAGTGGGGTGCTTTAATGGCAGAAATGAGGATTTCATTGCCGTAAGCATATATGCCTGTAAGTTTATTGCAAATTTCATTGCCGCATGACATGGGTTCAGTCCAGCAAGAGGAGAAGAAAATTGAGTCATAACACATGGCTTCCTTCCTTTTCTCATACTATAAATTTAATATATTGTTTAATGTGTGATTTAAGGTTGGTCCATGTGATAGGGGTGTCTTTGAGAGCACTGTTTTGGTGGTGGAGATCATATTTGTTGACAGATAATTTTTTTATTATTAAAAAATATCATCTTATCAAATCTCAATTTTTTAATCATTATCAATTGAATCCGTATCATATAATATTCTTATCCATTAATATTCATAATATTATTCTATTAATCCATTAATTAATATATTTCATTATTCTCCATTAAATCATTAAATTCATTAAATATTATACATTCTATCATTATTCCATTATCTTCATTTTCTAATCTATCTTTCATATCTATTTCTTCTTATTTATCCCTTCGAGCCCCCATCAATCAGCTTCACTTGGAAATGTGGAATAATGCCTACCTTCAACCATCTTTTTGTCCCACATTCCTCCCACAATGAAGCTTCCTTCATGAGGATACCTATAAATTCATTTGCCCCTTCTCACATTGAGCTCTCTTGCATCTTGAAATATTATTGTTGTAATGTTATTTTGTTTTGCATTTGCATTTTAAATTAGGGCCAATATGATCAAATGTTGAGACCTTGGAGAATAGGATAACAATAGAATAAGATTTTCTTTAAATGCATTTGTCTTATTTATTTTAATTAGTATTTGTTTTCAATTCACATTTATTAAAACCTCCCTTATTTGATGTTGGATCTTCAATATTCAATGCCATGGTTTTTATTTCATGCAAACTTTTATGGGCTTTAAGCTAATATTGTTGTCCATGTGAATAATAATAAAGGAACAAAACATGAGCCCAAGAACGAGGAGTGATGAAATTTAGAAAATTTTGATTCACTTGTATAAAATGAAATTTTTATTTAGTATTTATTATTATTTCTTTGGTATTTAATAGGAAAATATTGTAATTTTTAATGCATTTATTATAAGTATTAATTTGATACAAATATATCTAATCATGGAATTTATTTGAAAATAAAGATAGTTTTCTTCCAAGGATAAACCTATCAAATTGTTTTACAAAAAATGTAATATGGAATTTTAGATGATATTTATATTGGTAAAGTATCACATCTTTCCTTTCTTATTGACTACTAGCACTACTCTATCTCAATATTAACTTTTGTTGTACATCCATTACTAGTACTACTTTGGCTCAAATACATTTAACTATGCATTTTCCTTGAAAACTAAGAAAAAATTAGTTTATATACCAAACCATTTTAAAAAAATAGAGTATAAAATTTGATTTAATGTTTATAGGAGTTAAAAATTGGAACTTTCCTTCATTCATCTAGTACTACTACTACTTAGACCCAAAATTTTAGGTGAAGTTTATTGAGGTGGAGTATTGAAACTATTCTCACCCCTTGAATACTAGTATTGCTCTTGAATCAAAATGTTTAGTGATGTTTACACTAGTCAAGTATTGAAAATTTTCTTGCCCACCTATTGTTCTAGTAGTAATTTGACTCAAATGCATTTAACCATGGAGTTTCTTTTAAAAATCAAGAACACTCAAATTTTCTCTAAAGACAAAAATCTATTAAACCATTTTTAAGAATGCACTACAAAATTTTAGCTAATGTTTACAAGGGTCAAGAATTTGGATCCTAGTTACCCATCCATTATTGGTATTGGTACTACTTTAACTCAAATGCATTTAATCATGGAGTTTCCTTCACAATCAAGAACACGTAACTTTACTCTAAAGATAAAACCTATCAAATGAATTTTAAAAAATGTAGTAAAAAACTCAAGGTCAAACTTTAGAAACATTTGTATCCTTCTTTTATTAGTACTACTTTTATCTAAATACATTTAAACATGAATTTTCATTTAAAGTAAAAAACACATTACTTTTTTTTGATTGAAAATGTTAGGTGATGTTTACTAGAGTGAATCATTCAAATTTTCCTTATCTATATAATGTTAGTATTGATATGAATAAAAAATATTTGACCATAGAATTTTATTGAATATCATTAGAATTAACATTCCCTCTAAAATATAGCCCTACTAAACCATTAAAAACTATTGCATGCTATTTTTATTGACCATGATTTGATTTTATCACTTAAATCTATAAATCTCATGAGCACAATAGACAAATTTTTAATCATCATACAGAAAATATATATTTCAAATATTTTATCCTTTCAATATTGTTAAAGATTGTCTATTATTTTTATATTAATTTAGATTTTATTATTTTAAAAAATATTTGACACTAAAATTAATTTTTTAATTTATTATTAATTTACCAACTTAATTAATTAATTATTAATGCTATGAAATTTCCACAATACATGCTGTATTCTCTTAAATTTTTCTGGATGTAAAAATTTCATGATCTTATTTGCTATATATTAATTTCAACTTAATTATTAATGATTTTTATTGTTTTACCTTGTCTTTAGGATATTGTTTTTACAACCTTGCATAAATGTAATATATCTTCCATACAAAGATGATATGTACATCATTGATTGTTTTCTAATTATTGCAGAGAACACATAAGCGACTTGTTTGTTATTTAAAAGTTAGAATTGCAAAGTATAAAAATTTAAAGGGGAATTTGTTTTTTTCTCCGTATGGAAACAATCCTTTTTTCGGTGGTCACAATACTTTTTTAATTGCCGTATGGCAAGCCTTTGTTGCTCGAGTCTAACACGCAGGGCAGAAAGTTCAAAGTCACAATGGACACGGGTGTATGAGATGACTTGGTGAGATGCGGATAAAAATCGTGGTCCCAGTGGGGTTCCTGAATCTTTATGTGGTTTTGGCACTATTCTTTCCCAGTGGGCTGCATTAATGGCAGAAATGAGGATTTCATTGCTGTAAGCATATATGCCTGTAAGTTTATTGCAAATTTCGTTGCCGCATGACATGGGTTCAGTCCAGCAAGAGGAGAAGAAATGGAGTCATACCACATGGCTTCCTTCCTTTCCTCATACTTAACGTGTACGTTCATGCAGGAAATTCATTGCCGTATGACATGGGTTTGTTAGTCAAGCACATCCAGCGTGAGATTTTGTTTTATTCATTGTAAGATGATATATTGTCATGGGCTGTGCCTATTCTGGCTTCAAAACGGACCTTTCGTACAGTGTGATAGTGATGTGTTAGTCAATCGCAGCTGTTTATTGCAAAATCGATGGCGTAAAACGCACGAATAACATGCATGTTAGTCAATCTGTACTGCCGTTTTGGAACCAGAATAGACGCGTCCACCATGAATAATAATAACAAAACTAGCAGTCCAAGACAAGTGATGAATGATAAAAAAAACCGGTACGAAAATAATGTTTTACCAGGTTTTAATTCAGTAGATGAACGACTTTCAGCTGTGTCAATGACAAAAGAAATGAGAAGGTACTAAAACAATGTTTTACCAGGTTTAAATTCAGTAGTTTGAGTCATTTGTATTGATTTATATTTTTGGAGTAGTGATTTGGAAAATAGTTTTTTTCCTTCACATAATATTTTTTTTTTATTATGGGAAACTTTTCCCATTTCAAGATTGCAAAGCTCAATGAAGGGTTTGATCAGAAGGGGCCCAAAATAGGGCAAGGATAGGGGCACCATGCTCCTATCCTGCCCTAATTTAGGACAGGGTCACCATGCTCCTATCCTAACCTAATTCAAGACAGGAAGTAGTAGAGGAGAGTGTAGGGTGAGAGGAGATGCAAGCTTCGGGCAGTGTGAGCAAGTCTCGGGTCTCCAGTCAGGCTTAGGGATTCGATTCGCCAATGTGAAGACCCAAATGTTGCTGAAAATTGCAAGGTCACAATTTTATGATGCTACAACAAGATTATCCGAACTACCACTATCAATAACAACTTTACAACACTTACATGATACTTTACATCTGGTCTTGAACAAGTTTCTCCTTTGCAAGGGCTCTTCATCTTCTCCGTTATGACACAAAACTCTCATCATTATTAATAGTTCTCCATGTTCCAGTTTGTTAGCTGATCTGGTGGGATTTTCTTCCACCAATGCTGCTCTTCCGGTATTCTCTATCTTCTTACATTTGAATGCATGATTTCCTTCTCCTCCACACTTAAAGAAAGTTCCTCTAAACACTCTTTTATCTTGTCTACTGTCATCTTTTCTAAAACCCTCATTCTAGTAGCCATTTAGTTCTCTCCTTCAGTATAAATTTATGTCATCCTTCTAGTATGAATTACCATCTTTGCTTACTTCCTTGCCATTGTTCTAATCTGTATAGGTTCCTCTTTCTCTGGTATATCCTCTTCCTCCTTGAAATCTTCCTCTGGTAAATCTTCCACCTCTACCTCTTTATCTCTACTCATGTCTTTTGTTTAGCTTCTCTTCTACTTTTAGGGCATACTTATAAGATTCTTCAACACTCTACAACTTGATCAAACCGAGTTCATCTTGTATAGACATCCACAATCCATTCAAATATCTGGCAACTTGTTCAATCCCATCATCAATATGTCTGGATCTAATATTCAATTTGTAAAATACTTCGGTGTGCTCCTTCACACTAGATTCCTTTTGCTTCAAATTCTGCAACTTCTAGAATGGATTGACTTGATAATTAGTTGGCATAAACTTTGATTTTAACTTAGCAACTCTCTGATCCCATGTCTTGATATTCTCTTTACCTCTTCTTTGCCTATCAAACTACAAATGTTCCCACCAAAGAGATGCATGACCTTTTAATTGGGTATAGGCATATTTCACCTTTCTATCCTCTACAATGTTCTCAAAATCAAAATACTTCTCCATCTTAGAGATCCAATCCATCAAATCACCTGAATCCAACTTCCCATCATATTCCGGTGGGGTAAAATATGGTTTAGTATTTGCCCTACTCAAAACCACTCAAAAACCTCTCTTCATCCTGATCAACTATTGGTGGGATAATGTTATTTTGAATCCATATGGGATAATGAAAACCATTTCAAAATTTATATCAAAGTAAACTAAATAGTAAAAATTACATAGATTCCTCGATTAAAAGAAAAATAAGCCTATTGGCTTTAGTTTAAACACAAATAAATCCAATTAGAATGACTCATGATCTGCAAGAAGAAATTATTTTTGAGAATCCCAAATCACAATAGTCTACAACATATGAATATAATTGGTTGCCTTCTATTTATCTCAATCAAAAAATATGGAGATGCATTGAGGTAAAAGGTTTCAAATTTTCTTTTATTTAGTTAGTTATTTAGGATTCAATATATATTCAAGATACATCAACATTATCTAGTGAAATAGTATTGATACATGGGCATATACTTTCTTAAGACCTAGCAAACTAGAAAGTGTAGCAAGAATGAGGAAAATACAACTAATTTGGGATCAGATAACATATATAGACAACTTACAAAAAAAAATTGTATATGTATAAATATGATTATCTAGAATCATAGTCTAAATATACAATATCTCTCTTTCAATGTTCTTCTAAAAAATACACACATAAATAAATAATTTTGTGTATTAAGTATTAATTAGCATTGGTTGTTATGTTTTTGATTAAGCAACAAACAAGTTTTTAGTGGAATTGAAACCCCTTGCAACAGGATTTGATGGGACCCGAAACCCCATAAGGCAGGTTTTGAAGGGATCTAAAACACAACAGAAGAAATAAATTGTACCATAAAGATGATCATCAAACAATTGGCAACCCACACAAAGAATATTAGAAACAATTAGTAGAAAAAAACAATCTACACCATAAGGGAGATGAAAAAACTCTCAACACTCACCTTAAATAAGGTTAATGGGTTTTACACTAGTTCCCAAAACCAACACTGAAAAATCCCTCAACAAATTATTACTAATCCTATAGTTGAGACTCATCAATAGGGCAACAAAATACCCCTTGAAATAATGTTGAACCTCTCCCATCAGAACACTCTCCACCTCAATAGGAGAGGAAACCACCTCTATAGGACAAGAGAGAAAACAGACTGAAGAAGAACCAGTTCTGCCACCCCATCAACATGAAATATCTCCACCTCCATAGGAGAACACTTCATATAAATAGAAGACACGTGAGATCTAGCATGATAGAAAAAAAAAAAACCTCAACTAATAATAGTCTATGTCAGGTAGAGGGTCCTCTCAACATCACAAGAAATAGTGGTAACAATGCAGCCACCCACTAGCAACTGGGGTTTGAAAGCCTACAAGAATCTTGAAACCACAACACCCACAAAGCCACTATTCACCAAGGAAGAAAATCCATCCACCTTAATATGATCAGCCATGAGGATGTGATAAAGGACTGGAAGTCAAACCAAATTCTAGCCCTCCAAGAAAGTCTCCAACTCTAAAAGAAGAATGAGGATGCACATGAGGACAAAAATAGTCCAAAGGAGAAAACTATAATCACTGAAGCACCATATCCCCAAACTAGAGAAAAAGAATCCCCATACAAGTCCCAAATAGGCATCAAGTCTCCCAAAAGGGGTTCCCCATTATAACAAAGCTACCACTTATCAACTGGACCAAAGAAATACAAGCAACTCTCACCAAGATCATCAACTCGCATAAATAAAAAATCACAAAGAAAGCCCAAAACAAAGAAAGGACATCACCAAAAATGAAACCCAAGTAAAGAAACAATAAAAACAAAGAGAAAAACATCCCCCAAAACACCAAAGAAAGCACTAAAGAGAGTCCTTGAAACATACCAAAGAAGAAGGGTAGACCAAGAGGCCATGAATAGCCTTTGAAAACAAATAACCCCCTTCCCTACAACAAAGCCTCCATTATAATAAAAATCCCCCCCTCAGTGCACCATGACAACTGGAACAAAGCTTTGACCTAAGGGGAGGAAAACCGACACCTTTGTAGCATCCAAATTAAACCAGTGATAAAACAAAGGTGAACGACATAGACAACAATCGGTCCCCACCCACCACTAGAGCCTTAAGCAAGGTCCCTTGAAAAAACTACCAATGCACCATATGAGGTCTACCCTGCAATGAGAAAGGTATCATCATCACCATATTCATTGAAATCGGCATCATCATCCCCTGATGAAGCCATAATTCATCCCCTCTTGCCTCTCTCGCTTATCTTCTCCATTCAATATTGCATTGGCTATTATGTTATTTCCAATTTTAAGTGTATCATTTAATAGGAGAACAATAGAAATATAAATAATACCATTTTCTCAACAACTAATATCATTCTTGAAAATGCCATCCCACAAACACAATTGATCAAATAGAATAGTAAAGAAATCATCAACCATGAACTATCAATAGAAAAACTATGAGTTCATGGGAGGAAGAAGAAAGAGCATGAATACATTCTAGATGTGTTTATCTAGGTGATCTATGAGAAGAATAATAAGAGAGAGAGCATGGACTACTCACCCTTAGATGGTTTTATCTAGGTGATCTATGGTGAGAAAAGGACATGGACAACTTGCCCCTAGATGTTTTTATCTAGGTGATCCATGTGGGGAGGAGAGTAAGAATAGTCTAGTTGGTTTTAGCTAGTTCCACCCATCCTCATGAGTGTGTGCAAGTGATATCTGGTTTCAACTGTATAGAACCCTGTGTAAGAGTCTTTACTCTATTTTTTAGTGTGCTTTATCTTGTTTAAGACATGTAATGTAAATACAAATGCCAAGGGGCAATTGTGTGTGTGCAAATGTATAAGTGCCAAGTGGCGAAGATACATACCTTGTTTCAAGGCCATATCGTTTAAGACTTTTCTATTTTCGGTGATGTATTACCCCATCTAAGACATATATCAAATGTTGCATCTGGTTTTGAGTGTGAATCATCTCTCTCTAAGAGTTTTTATTTATGGTTCCAAGAATGAACACCCCATTTAAGACATGCAAAAATAAAATGCAAGAGCATAATACAATATTGTACAAGGGAGCGATATGGGTGCTCCCTCCTTAAGATGTCAACATATATTTATGTTTGTGTCTTAAGGAAGCTAGAGCCAAGGATACCTTACTTTCAACACCAAGGAGATATCCTCTAGGCAACAATGTCATAAATCCAAGCTAGAAAGGTAATACTCTTCAAGAAAGGATAAGATAGTTAAAAAATATATATCTTGCAACAAGTGTAAAGGGCATCCTTGGAGGAGAAGAGATATTTACTCAAAAGACATCTAACGCCAAGAGGAGCTGTCTTGAACAAACATAAAATATTCTACCAAAAGAAAGGAATGATAATAAGAATTCATACCTTCCTCCTATTGCTAGGTGAAAAGGGATTCTTTATGAAGGATGAGATAGTTTTGACCCAATGTGAGGGGTAAGTTTATGATAGATATAAATTCCCAAGTGAAGAAGATGTCGTAGCCAAGGACTTACACCTATTGTAAAAGACAAAATCCTTGAGAAAATAATAACTTCACACAAGGAATGACACCCAATAACTAACAAACACCACTCCACAAAGGCCAAGTAGATCCTTAGAAAGGGGAGAGAGAGAGGAGGAGAAATCAATCATTTCCGCCCAATTTTAGGAACAATGAGAATAATTACATAGTCTTCGAAGGAGAGATTAAGAATAAGGAAATGCACAATAAACTCACACGAATGAATATCCAATACAAGAAAATACATTAGTTTATGTAAAATGTATCTCCAAAGAAGTAGTAATTTTGAAAGAGAGATAGAAAGAGAGAAAGAAAGATCACATATTCCCCTAAGGAGGGATTAATCATTAGGGACATACCATTTGCAAGAAAGGATATCCATACATGAAAAATTCAAACCCTAAAGGGAATAGTGATATATTAGATGAAAAGAGAGAGGTAGAAAAAGCCATCGTTTCCCCCAAGCAAGAGGAGAAAGAGGAAAATTATGCATCTTCTAGGGAGAGGTTATTCATAAGAGATGAACCATTTCAAACAAAGAATAGGTCCTAACCAAGGAACAAACATGTGCTCACATGAAGGATAACTCTGTAAGAAAAGACATCAAGTGATGAATAACACAATACAAAAGAAGAGATACTTTTCAAAGATGAAAGAAGAGGAAGAAGGAAGGTTTACAAAATTTCTCCAGGGAGAGATTATCCATAGAAGATGCACCCTCTCAAGAAGAAATATGTTCTGATCGAGGAAAAAATATGTGCTTGCATGAAGGATAATTTAATGCAAGAGAGGACATCAAGTTTTGAATAATGCAATTACAAAGAACATAGTGAAACCTTAGAAGAGAAAGAGGAAAAATCATGTTGCTACCCCAAGATATTTAGTTTTAAAGAAACACCACCTCTAATGACAAAGAGTTGTCAATTAAGTTAACTTCTTATGTCATAGGGTGAGGAGAAACATGCGGATGAAAGGAGTGCTAAGGCACTACCTTTTAACCTAGAAAGAGAGCAAAGTGTATTGAAAGACATATACGAGAATGGTTGTATTGTTCTTGAATAAATTATTTAAATGCTTTACAGTTTCCAAGAGAATGAGAAACACACTGATGAAAAAGACAACATCCATTTCCTTCTTTATGTTTATTTCTAAACTTCTCAAAAGGAAAGACAACATTCTTATCATACTTCAATTTCCAAAAGATTCTAGTTGCTAATTTTTCTTGATCATTAATAGACGTAGGTTTATTCCTTGGAGATTGAGGAAAAGAGTAGTTATTAGAAGAGGAAGGATTGTCATCCATGATTTTAACTTTACCACTATCGATAAGTTCTTTTATTGAATTTTGAAAATCAGGACAATCATCAGTAGGGTTATCATGGGTTTGATTGAATGAACAAAAAGGATTTTTTGAAGAAGAAGCTCTTTTGTAAGAATTAATGGCTTGTTGTCTTCCAAGATGATTTTTGAAGTCTTGAATCCTAAGGAGTTCATCCATAGGAGATGTATTATCATTTCCTAGGCCTTCTGTGGTTATTTGTACAAGAGGGTTTATAGGGACTTGAATTCCTTGTTCAAATTTCCCAAGTCCTTGTCCTCTAAAACCTTGTTTTGATATTATGTTAAAGCCACTCCTATAATGATATTTTAATTGAAAAGACAGGGGATAATTATAATAAATTTATTTTAAGTTTGTAGTGTAAGGATGTTTAGAAGGAATGAAAGGATTAGTAGATGATGGAATATCTTGTAGAGGAATATTTTCCTTTCTTTCATCATGCATGTCCTCTTTGGTAGATTGGGAAGGAAGATCCTTATCATATTTAAGGCCTCATCTTTGCTTAATGTTATATGGGGAGAGAGATCATGAATGAAATGCATGAAATAATCTTCTCTATAAATGATTTGATGTTTAAGATAGGCTCTAGGAGAATAAGGAGGATCTAGGGAGATAGAAACACTAGTATTTTGACCTTGCACCCCTTGCGCAAGGGTATGTGTATGAGAAGAAGATGGAGCCATGTTTCTCTTAAATGCTTTCTCTCCATTCGAGAGATCATTGATAGGAGTATTAGCTCTTACTTAATACATATTAGATACCCAAGGAGAGGTACAAGTATTAGGTTTCTCATTGTCAACTCTAGGATTAGGATCTACAAGAGCTTTTAGGTGATCTATGTATGAAATGCATTTTCCCAAAAATATCACCATAGCACAATATATATGAAAAATTAAAGCTTTTAGATTCAATCTATGAAAAGGAATCAACTTGGAAATGCAATATGTCCAAGTGCTATGAATGAAAAGAAGTAACATGAAGTGAAAGAAGTCATTATCCAACACATGGCTATAATAAATTTATGTAAAAAATAATGTAATCATATGTTAAATATAAAATAGGTCAAGTCCATTAATTGCCATGATTAAGATTGAAATTTAAGTTCAAGCAAATTATTTGAAAATAAATCAAGATTTTTAAAACCACTTAATTTATTTAAATTGACGAGATTCAAATTTGATTTTTTTTTAAATTTTGAAAAACATGAAAGAAATGAGAATTTGAAAGTTGAGATTTGGAAAAAGGAATTTGAATAATTCAAAATTTTAGAAAAATGATTGTTCACTTTTTGAAGAAGTATTCAACCTCCTAGGAAATTTAAATTTATAATTAGGGCCTTGAAAATAACCTCTTAATTTAAATTTAAAATTACCCACTAAAAGATTTGAATTTGTCCAAAAAATTAATTTAAAGATTAGGGCTTTATTAAATAGCATCTTAATTTTAAAATTTGAAATGTTGAAATTTGACAATTGAAAGAATTAATTTAATTTTAAAAACTAGGGCTCTTTTAATCAACGTCTTAATTTTTTAAAATTTAAATTTAAAATTATCCATAAGAGAATTAAATGCAAAATTAGGGTCTTGTAAAAAGAACCACTTAATTTAAAATTTGAAAATAGATCTAAGGTGGGAATTTGGAAATTGAAAAATTGGAAAATGCACAATATTAATTTAAATTTAAAAATTAGGGTTTATTTAATAAGCCACTTAATTTTAACATTTCAATTTGAAATTTGATCCAAGGTTACAATTTTGAATTTTAATTTTAAATTAGCAACCAAATCTGAAGAGGGAAATTCAAAATTTAAACAACCCACAAGCTTAGTTATAAAAATTTAAAAATTAGTGTTTTTGAAATTTACCACTTAATTTTAAAATTTAACTTGTGAAATTTGACTTGTAGATAAAAATTTGAATTTAAAATCTGAATGAATGCTCATATCTGAAATAATTAATCCAAATTATGCAAATCACAAGCTCAATTTTGAATTTAAAAATTAGGGTTTTTGTAAAATTAACCTCTAAATTTTCAAAATTTGTCAGGAAATCAAACTTGTAAATGAAAATTTGATTTTTAAATTGCATATGATTACATCTGAAAACAAAAATCAGAATTAATGGTGTAAGACGTCAGGTTCATCAAAATCTAAGGTGGAAAAGTGGGAGCTTAGCAAATTCACCACTTGGAAGGGGAGATTCACTAAGCTCAATTTTCACTTCGGGTACTTTACATTCAAAAAAGGGGGATGAATATACTAGATCCAATCCCAAAAGATACGAGGATTGAATGCTAAGTAGATTCATTGATATGTTTGACCCTCTTTTATAAGTTGAATAGATAAAGTGCTGAAATTGAAGACAAAGTATGCGAAAATAGTGAGCTACAGATTTGAGATTCAGTTGTGCACCTGGATCTGAGAAGTTTGAGATGATTGGGAGCCGCCCTCTAAAATATCACAAAAGTTGCAAGGACCATGTGTCTGGACATGGGCACACTGCTATCGGTCCTCCAAACTTTCTGCATGTCAAAAAGTGTTTTTCCCGTTTCTGAGAACAAAGCTTAATTATAGAAGTACAACAACCCACCTGCTTCCTACACATAGAAAGAAGAAGAAAGGGGTTGGGAATAGGGGTTTTCCCAGGTCAAACCCCTGTTTGGAATCAAACTTGAATGAAATACTGCAAATGTTTGAAATAAATGATGGAAAGGTATACCTTTAGATCTACAATAGATGATAATGATGCTTTTCTTCTTGAATGTAATCACATATGTTGTATGAAATGGCATGAACATTACAAAACCCAAACATACACACATGCTTGCAAATGAATGATGTAATGTTGCTCCAATGGCTCAACGAACAATATGCAACTTTGAAGAATGCTTGATGTAGTTTCTTTTCCTTATGATCGCTATCATGATCTCATCTTATGATTGTGTGTTATGCCAAATGAGAGGGGAAGACCTCCTTATATATTTTCCCATCATTAATATTATTTAATTTTTCAACATAAGCGGACATAGTCAATTCATTTCCTGCTCACATTTGAGATAGGTCCAAGGGAGAGGGTCCAGGATATGTCCCCTTCAGGGCATCCTAGGGTGCCACGCTCTGATCCTGCCCTATTTTGGGGCAGGATCAAGGTTGCCATGTAGGGTGCAAGGTGAAAAATGAAGTTTGGTTGCATAAAAGAGGCATAAACAAGTCCTGATCAAGCATGGGGATAAGATTGATAAGGTGAGGGCCCAAAATATGGCCAAAATTGCAAGGGGTGCAATTTTAGGACACTGCAAGCATAAATGATTATCACATTTGATTGTAATTGTTAATTATAGTGTGTTAGGTATTTTAGGAAATTTAAATTTATATGAATCATTTTCCTAGTGCTAGAACTGAATTATACCCACGTGGTATATATAAAATACACTCTCTTTCTATTAGAGGTAACAATGGATTAATATTTTAAGATTCAATGATGGAGTACATCTAGTCATGAACGCTTAGGTTTTTGTTTCAATAAACTCATTGGTCACAACAATTGGTTATTCTTTAAATAAAAATATGATATTCATGATAACTTTCTAAGTGTTTTATCTTGGAAATATATTTTGAAAATTCTACCTAATACACTTCTAATATACTTAAAACTTCTATTCATCATAAGAAATAGTACATACCAAGTTGAGCTAATGTACATAAACATGTCTGTTCTTTGGAAATTGGCAGTCTTGGCAACAAGGGTCATTTTGTTAACTAATCATTGATGAAAACTATAAAAATTAATATTCTAGATTGAGGTTGTAAATCAATTATAATTAATAATAACTAAAAATAAAATTTGTTATAAGTGTTTCTTTTCAAATGTGTATGTTACTTGCATGCTATCTTGTAATTCCTAGGTTGAACAATTGTTGTTGGCGAGCCAATAAAATTCTCTAGAGACTATTGTGAATTATTTCAATGTGTTTTAAAAGAAGAAAAAATGTAATGTTTTATTACAATCAATTTTATCATGAAAAGTGAACAAGAGATTAGTTAAAGGTGTGTCAAATTTTGAAACTTTTCTAAATTCCAACATAAACCTTTTAAAGACATAGTTACATTCAATTTTTTTATATAAATTATATTTATATGTTTTATAACGATCATTCATCATTAGAAAAAATATACCAACTCGTATCATTTACAATTTTGAATCTCTTATTAAGAACAAAACATATCATTTATTTACTTTAACACTATATTTAAAAATTTTAATCAATTTTTTTCTCACCGCAATTCCATTCTATTTTTTATAAGTTATATATTATAATTTTGTATTTTTAATATAAATTATTTATAAAGAAATTAAAATATACCCATTTTTGTCATCTACAAAATTGATACCTTCTATAAAAACAGTAAAAATTCTCTTTTTAATATCACTAATACAATTTGTAAATTTTAATCGATCTTTATGTATATATTATTTATTTGTTAACTTGGATTAGAGCCATAGTCTTGGTCATCACTCGTTACAAGTCTATATCTTGATGTTTCTCAGAATGTTTAATTTTATAGTTTGTATGGTACCCCCTCAAAATGTTTAATTTTGATGAGGCGACTCTTGTTTTGTTTTGTTTTAAAGTTGTTGGAAAACTTTCTTTGACGTTTCTATTTTTTTTCTCAGCCAACCTTATTAGTTCCTGCCCTTTCAAGGAACTATTGATTGTCGAGGGCATTCTTTATCCCTCGAATAGTTATTAATTGCTCCATCCAATCGCATTGCATACATAAAATTTCATGAAGTGCAGTTTCCTATTTCGCGATGTTTAAAATGTTTGATTTAAACAATTTTTAAAGCAAAATGAATTAATGAATGAATTTTATGTGTTCTCATTGGATTAAATTTTTAAACCGATATGGTTTCCTTCACATGGAACGAGGTGGGATTTAGCTATTGCTTGTAGGGCTGGAGTGTTTGGCAATCTGCAGATGGCAGAGATGGAGGCAATGCACACCCCCAATGCAAGAGAACTGTAAAACAGAGCCGTCAAAACAGGGCTTGCAGAGTTCACATCTTGGGACAGATAGGGAGCCTATGCAGAGGCCGATAATTGTCAAATATCAATCTTGGAGGGTTCTGATTAGATGATACAAAGCATTCACCATTATCAACAGGAACTAATAAGAAAGAACACATTCTTTATGAGGATATGACTGACTACTTAAGCGATAGAGCCTCCAAAACTGGTCTCTGGAAGGTCGGATCTGCTAAATGTTGCTCTCCAAAACCCCTAGAGATCACCGTAGGGTACAGGTGATGAATGTTTGGGGTGAACAGTTGGCGCGCTTAGGGTTTCTAGTCTTTTCCATGCTACCGAAAGGTGGAGGGTGTTGAGAAACTGTAGTGCATAGGTCCGAGTGACATTGGAAATAAAAGAATGAATAAGTATGAACAAAATGACATCTGCAAAGTTTTCATTTTTACCTGGTAGCATGCTGGTGGTGAGGTTTGGAGTTTTCTGCATTTTTGTTGTAATTTTATTACGGTATAATTGACATTTCCCTTTGTTTTTTAATCAAATCGTTAAGTGTTGCGCTAGGATCATAGTTAGCATTCAGCACCATAACATCCATTCGTTGTGTTGGTTGTGTTGTCATTACTCGTGTTTCGTAAAGTGTTATTTTGTAATACCACTTCTACTTTATTATTTTCAACCCATTTTACAAACTCTAATGATTTGCAGTGGCGAGATACTCTTTAAAAATGTGTGATCTCTGCCAGCCTCTCTTGAAACACCCATCTTTAATAGATCCTCCATTGGCATTGGCAATAGGGAACCATCTGTTCCTGCATTACTTCCTCTAGTTCAAATCATCATAAATGAATTTGAAACATTTTGTGTCGTCTTTCTCTAGTGGTTGGCTGCCTATCACCAGAGCAATTCAAATTTCAGAAACCACTTGACAGAGGTCTGACTCACAAATTCAGTTTCATTTATATACATTTTTAAGAAATCTCTGGTCTTGTCTATATGAATCTCACGTACCTGGCAAAAGCATTTTCACAAGACATCTTAACCCTCCCATCCATTATCTTTTCCTCTCAAGTTTGTTTTGATGGGCACAGATGATAAGGAGCTTAAAAAGGGGAAACCATTATTTAGTTCCTCCATTTGATGTCCAGGGTTAAAGAATAAGCTTTGGATAAAGTAAACATCAGCTGTGAGATTGATAGGACAAACTTCAAAGATTTTAGAGGCAACTTTAAGTATTTGTTCTCCACGTCTCAAAAGTACATTTGAGTATAAGGCAAGATGAAGATTTCTCCTATCTGTTGTGAGAACCATGATTATTAAAGGAAATTCTAAAATTTAGTTGGTCATTGTAATGCCCTGCATCATCATTAGTTGAAAATTCCCTTCCCACTCTATTTGTCGTAATAATCTGTTCTCCATGTCTCAAAAGTACATTCGAGTATAAGGCGAGAACAAGCTTTTCGAGTATAAGGCGAGAACAAGCTTTTCCCTATCTATTGTGAGGACCATGACCATGAAAGAAAAGTTAAGAATTTGGTTGGTCATTGTAATGCTCTGCATCACTAGTAGTTGAAAATGCCCACTCTGTTTGGCCTAATAATTTGTTCTTCATGTCTTAAAAAGTACATTTGAGTATAAAGCTAGAAGAATATTTCCCCTAGCTATTGTGCGAACCATGATCATGAAAGAAAAATCTAAAATTTGGTTGGCCATTGTAATGGTTTGCATCATCAGTAGTAAAAAATGCCCACTTTATTTGGCCTATGTCTTCTGTTAGATCATGCACAAGAAATTTCTTTTGGTTAAAAATATTTGTGCTCTCCATGGTTGTGGCCAATCAATTCAGCATGAGTGTCAATCTCTTATCCTTATGTGAGGAGTTTCATTCAGGGAATTTGGCTTTTGTAATGAAGAACATAATTTCTAATTTCCTCGAGTAATCAATTTTACTATTGGCACATCTAGAAGTTGTATGGAAATCTGCATGAGCAATTTTAGATTTTTGATTGCTAGAGCTACAATTTAGCTTTTGGAACCATTCAAGGTGATAGATTTTTTGTACATCATCTTATTTTGTGATAATTTGGATCAATGCAAAACAAATATTTTATAATTTATTTGATGATTTGAATCTTTTTCTTAGATTGTTTACATTTCATTTATAAGGAACACAAGTTATTAAGTTCAAGATTACTTTGGTGATTCTTCCTAGCCCATGACAAAAAATTGGAATTGGTTTTAGTATATACATTCAAAAGTATACCTATCTATCAATATGTACTTCACAGTATTACAGAGTTTGAAAGAATTTTTAGGTTCAATTGCATCAGACTGATATCTATATATATGGTAAATCTCTACTTTGGAATTTATATGTACAAGTTTAGTTAGTAGTCAATGTTAGTCCAACAGTGTTTCCTTCTAAATTTGGCCCTAAACCTATACTTATTACAATGTCTTGCACTCAGATTGCTATAATTTGCTACTCTACTTTTGGTAGCATTCCCATCCAGCTAGTCATCCAAGGATAGTAGGGCATGCCACTACAAGGTGCACGTCTTGTCCATGAACCCTAACTAAACCATACTAAATCTAAATGGAAAACCACATGAAACCTTCTGTTGTATCAATTTGGCTATGCCTCTGCTATCTCGTAAGTGCTACTCTACCACCCAGACTAAAGTGTGTCTGTTATATGTGTTCACAGTTTGCATACATGTCAATTAGGTTGGTCACATACATGAAAATTGAGAAAAATAATAATAGGTCTCTTTTGTTGAAGGTCATACCCGGTCAATTATTATAGACATTTGCAATCCACACCCACCTTTGCAACACTGGGCAGGAACTAAGCCACCTTGTAGAGCTTGTTTTGTTTGTTTGTCATGTACATTCTTTACATTACGAAGACCGTGGCATTTGTGGATTCCTTCAAATATGGAAGTATTTTATATTTTAAATTATAGTAAGGATTAGAGGAAATCCTATTAAAAATATACAAAATCGATTGCACCTACTAAATGATTTTTATATTTTTAAAGCCATTCGTTTTGAAAGAAAGTCCACTTGATTGTTTAGTAAAATTATTTCCATGTAAAATATCCATTTGGAAAGGAATTTTTTATATTTCATAAAAATATAGATTGACTTGACAAACCTAAAAGAAATAAGTTTAGAATTAATTTAAATTTAAGTGGTTGAAATTTGTAATAAATATATTAAAATTAAATGAGAAAGTTATATACAATAGAAGGTTAAGATATATAGAGATAATTTATCAATGTTTAAACAACACACTTCTTAATTTATTGTAACCTCTTGTATTTGTTGATGAGTAAAGATGATAGTATTTGAAAATATCTTCATAGAAGTTGTTTACATTGTCTAGGTCAAATTCTCTCAATGTATCTACAAAAGAAAGTACTTACAAAAGATGCTCAAAATTGTTTCAACAAGACAAAAAACTTGAAAAAATTACATTGTTTAGAATCATCTTTTTGACGATACTTTGTTTGTCAAAAATAAATAATAAATATCCAAGATATGACCATTTAAAAAAAACAACCAATTAAGATCCAAACGTAATAAAAAAAATGACCCACCCCTCTTAAACACCCAGGGGCTAAGGGGTTATGTGGTCACCACATGACCACATGCCATCAAATAAAAAAACCACAAGCCAAACTACTAGTAAAATAGTCCGTCGAGAATGAGTATAAAAAGGGAGTTCATGGGTCTCAGTCAAACTAATGAATGAGGCCAGAACAATATATTAAACCTATCACTGCGGAGAAGGAAAGCATTGGCCAATACTGCTTGGGAATGTACCTGTCTACACAAATCATAGCACATCCACGAAATCTACCCATTTTTGTCATCTACAAAATTGAAATCTTCTATGAAGACAGTAAAAGTTCGCTTCTTTAAATTACTATTATAGTTTGCAAATTTTAATCGACCTTGTTTTCGACCTACTCTTCTATGTATATTATTTATTTGTTAAGTTAGGTTAGATCCATATTGTTCGTCATCACTCGTTACAAGTCTCTCTCTTGATGTTTCTCACAATGTTTAATTTTGCCAAGGCGACTCTTATTGTGTTTCTTGTAAAGTTGAAGGACGACTTGATTGGACATTTCTATTTTGTATACTCAGTCAACCTTCTTTATTTGTCTGTTATCTACTTTATTTTCATTATTAAGACCGTAACATTTACGGTTCCCTTTAAATATGGAAGTATTTTATATTCTAAATTATTTTGAAAATTTCATTTGAAATATGCATTTGGAAAGGAATATTTCTTTTAATAAAAATAAATGTTGGCTGAGTAAACATTAAATAGATAAGTTTGTAATTAATTTAAACTAGAGTAGTTAGAAAATTGAGTTTTTAATAAATTTCTTAAGGTAGTCTTAAAAGTTGAGGATATGTAAAACCAACCTATCAATGTTCATATAATAATACGTTCAATATATTGACTATTTTGAAACTAGAATAAAATCAATGTTTCTTGTAGATTAACCTGAGATAACATAGAATTATTTTCTAAAGCATGTATAAAATATGAAAAGTAAATGAATAAAGATGATAATATTTGAAACTATGTTCATAGAAGTTGTTAGATTGCATAAAATAGATTATTTTGGCCAACACTTTGGACAAGGTGGCTAGCATAATGGCTTTGAGGTTGAAGATTTGAAGACAACACACTAAACATGTAGATACCCTACATACAAATATGTTCTTTGTTCCTTATAAAATAAAAGTGTGTCCTAATAATTATCCTTATGATATTTATATATATTAATTTCACAAATAAATATCTTTAAATACAAAAACATGATATAGCACAAAAATTTATTACACCGGCTTCCAATACTTGGTAAAAAGAGGTGATAACAAAATAATTCAACTTAGAAATCTATATTTTTGGATTAATCGCAAACCACTCATAATTGTTAAGGCTCTTGTCATGAACACAAGAAATGAAAATTGAGAACTCTAGCCAAGAAGTAAATGTATAAAAAATATGCGATAGTTTTTTATTAGGGAAAAAGTGGGTTTTACAAGCCCTGAAACCACAAAGTTACAAACTAAAATAAAATAAGCAGTCTAAGTTCACCAGCATAGGAAAGTTTTCTAGCAAACAAAAAGACAACAAGCTAAACAAAAAGACAATGAAAACTAAAATCAAATTAGCATTAACCTAAAGACTTTAAGGTCTTAGCTATCTCATTTTTTAGAGTGTTCATCTCTTGGGCTGCCTTTTTAGGTCTTGGAACTCCTGATTAGAGGACTCTGCCTTTCGCTTCAGGTTGGCTCTGATTCTCTTGGAGGGACAAGACTCCTCTTTCTGGCCTTTTTCTCTATAAGCATCGAGGTCCGCAATTAGGGAACCCTACTGGGACTTATCTAACTTCTCCACCAATGTGTTCATAGTGGCCACAAATTTTTTAACAATCTTGTGGCTTTTTTTCATAATTGCATTCAAAGTTTCCCTAATTTTAGTAACTTCCCCTTTCAACTGCATGATTTTATTCTCATTTTCTCTTTTCATCTTTTCCAAAAGTTTGAGATTTCTTTGTAGACATTCCACCATGGAAAGATTCTCTTCCTTAGTCCAAACTGCCCTTTCTGCCTTCTAAGGTTGCCCTTTTTCAACTAGCTCATCCAATTTGCTTGCAAGTGCCTTGTTCTTAAGGTTAATGTCTTTGATTTCATAAAAGATCCATTTAAAAACCCTAAAGATATCCATGACACCATTGTTGGCTATAGCCAAAACATCATCTGGAGATTCCTTGTCCTACTTGAAATAGTTAATAGAGAAAATGTGTAGAAATAGCAGCAAATAGAATTCATATAATGTCAAGTATATAAAAAATAAATGAGGGTTAGGATTACACTTGTGTGACCCACCTCTTGACCATAATGATAAATGAGGTAAAAAATCACACCTAAATCTTTAAGGTTTAGTCAAAATGATTTTTTAATCTATCATGTAAACAATTTTTTAATGTGGACATAACAGACATTTAATAGTTTTTTAAATACACAAATTCATGGAATTAAATAACAAGGATGAGGATTTAGAAATGCCATTTTTTGATACAAAATATAATTGTTGAAATATTCAATTTAGTTTGGTTTAACATATACAATAAACCTACAAATTATTTCCTAATATTTGTCATTACAAATTAGTAACAATATTTTTTCTTTATGTCCTTATGGGATAACATTTAATGTTTAATTTTTTAGAGCATTATTGTGTGAACACATATTATTTATAGATTTACCTTTATCCATAAAGTATATTAAAGTTTAAATAAATCAAACTCACAAGTGTCCAAAGGTAATGTAAGGGTATGCAAACTGTCAGTCACAAACTCATGAAAATATATAATACAACTCAAAAACATTTTGCAAAAACACAAAATTTTGCAAGAAGTGTCTTTATTTTCTCACTCAAAACCTCCTAAAATTGCATAACAATAAAGCATAGATGAGAGTATATTGTTTTCCAACCATATAAACCAATAATTATTCATTTCAAAACTAATCTAAAAGTGATCTAAATGGAAAAAAATACATAGATTCCTTGATTGAAAGAAACATATGATTTCTATAACAAATATGAGCCTATTGGCTTAAATTTAAACACAAATAAACCTAAATACAATGTCTCATAAGTTGCAAGAATAAATTATTTTTTATAGCAGTCTAAATTATAATAGTCTACAACATATCAATATAATTGGGTGCATTTTATTTATCTCAATCAAGGAAGATTGAGATGCATTAAGGTAAAAAGTTTCATCTTATATTTTGTTTAGTTATTTACTTAGGTTTCAATATATATTCAAGATACATCACCATTATCTTGTGAAATAGTATTGATATGAGCATATAATTTTTATAGAGTTGGCAAATTGGAAAGTTTAGTAGCAATGTGAAAAATAAAATAAAAATTGGGACCAAAGAACATATATAGACAAATTAAAAACACACATATAAATTTAATAATCTCTAGTATCGCATGAATAATTGTATTCAAATTATTAAGTATATATTATCATTAAGTGTTATGTTAATTCCTATTATAGGCATGTCATTTAATAGGAGAACATTAGCAATATAAATAATAGTAGAAATAATTATCATATTTTATTATAATTGTTAATTATAGTACTTGTTTGCATCTAGATTTGTGATTTATCCTTTGATGGGAGAACCAAAAACGATTGGAGTATATTGGGGTAGACAACACCCTTATTTCAGAGAGAATTGACAATATTTCAAAGAGCAATGAGCAAAATTGCATAGAAGGCAACAAGAAAATTTTGCCAAACATCACTAGCCAAATCCATAGAGAGAGAAAAGGGGAAATTTAAATCGCATTCAAGGGATGTCATGGTTGGATTTATAGAGAAGACAATGGCTAAAGACATCCTTTAGAAATAGAAAGAACAAATTGGAGAATTTGGAGGCTTCTAACATAAAAGTTATGTTGGCAATATTCTTGATATGGTTAAGTGTTGTCATTGATGTCAACATTGTATCCTGGTTGGATGCTATCCTAGCTAGATCTATCCCTATTAGTCTTGGTGATCATCTTGGCTTTGGTTGTGTTTTTGATCCAATATGATCAAATCTCTGGAATCGGTTTTGGATGCTTATTTTGTTGGTTGCATGCTTGCTATATTCTAGTGGTTTCATGATTTGGTCATTGCTTTTGGTATCTACCGATGACCAATTTTCTTTTGGCTTTATTGGCTTATGGCGTTCCCGGTTAGCTTTACTGGCATGCATTATTTAGGTGATTTCACTTGTGGTTTTTGGGTCCGGCTTATGGATTCAATTTATATCATGTTGTTGGTGCTTTGTGATCATATCCTGAGTGTTTGATGACTTTACATTGGATATCGTGTTCTTAAGGTGGTCCTATTAGGATTTGGTTAAAATTTCACTGAGGATTTCTACCGGAAAGTGAAAGGTATTGGATTTTGGTCTTGGTGGAATTCCTGGTGGATTTAATTGTTTCGTTATTTGATTTAGGTCCATGCTATGTTATGTAAATCATGATATTGGTCTAATGGTATCTTGTGTTTAATTCTTATAATTATGGATTTATGGGTTTAGGGTTTAGTCGACCTTGTCAATAATGTTGATTATCTATATTTATAGGTGACTTATTCATGGAATGGTATAGGATTGGATATGTGATGGTTATGGCTGGTTAAGTCTGTATTATTAGAGATTTGTTTATGAGAGAATAAGGTCATATCATTCAGATAAGATTTAAGGAAGGTTTTATTGCAGGGCAAACATCTGTGCTTAATTGGAACTATACTAGGCATTTGTAGACGCTACTTTTATAGTATGTGCAGACCCCATTGTAATCATTCATAATACTACTACAGACTATTCATCTAATTGTGGGTAGGGTTTTCCACTGTGGTTTTTCCCTTTTTGGGTTTTCCACGTCAAAATATTGGTGTTATGTGTGTTGTGCTTTCATGTTATATTATTTATTGATGTGTGCTCCAGTTTAAGGTTATAATTGAATTGATTGTTGTTATTGTTAGTAAATTGATTCACCCCCCTCCCCACTCTTAGTTTACTCCTGATATCAACCCATTCTAATAGGTTAGTCCTTTGAAATGGGTATCTCTAGCTATTGGGGCTAACAAAATCTTGGTTGGTTAGAAAGGATGGAGACTTCTATAAAGCTTCAAGATAGACTAAAATAGACTTTCAAATAGGAATTAAAAAATAGATGGGTTTGAATTTAGAAGGTATGCAAATACTTATGAAGGATATAGAATATAGAGACACCCTTTGGTTTACAATTGAATTCAATCTTTGAGATAGATAATGTGGAAAGGGATATAAAGTTGGCAAGTGTTAGAGGTCAAGGGTAGCAAGGTAAGGGATTGACCCAAATAATAGAAGGAAGGGTTAAGAAAAGTCTAAGGAGAAAGATTTTTGTAATGTCATATAAGATAAGAATGCCACTAGTCAGTCATCTGAAGGATATAGTTTTGATGGAAAAAATAATATCTAGGTAAGATAAACATTCATCCTCTTCAAACTGGTTTCTTTTGGTTAGAATGCTTGAATTTAAACTTGAAATATGAAATTTTACATCGGAACCCAGTATTTTCTAGAGGATCATGTTTTTACAAAGAAAATTCAACTCCAAACTTTGACCCTGGTAAATATAGGATTAATAAGGGACCTATGTTGCTTAGCTTGGTAGGTCTCCTTGTAGAATATTGGAGTGGGGATGTTATCGATCGGATTAGATATTCTCTAGGTTCCTTTCTAGGGGTAGAAGATTTTTGTAATGGTGAAATAGGGGATGTAGCCAATATATGCATTGAGGATGACTTGGAGATAAGGTTTCATAGAGAACCAAAAATTATATTAGACTCCAGAAAATAGAAATAAAAAGTGTTTCCTTTCAAGGATACACAATTGGGTAAATTCCTATTAAGAGAAAAAAATGAAGGAGGGGAGATCTATTGGATTAAACTTAGAATACTAGAATAATGAACCTTTAACTTCTAGAAATCATGATGACGTGGATAATGAAAATGAGGCAAAGATGTTATAGTAGAATAACAAAACTCTATTAAGCTCTAAAAATTGGCCTATTCTAGGGTCTAAGATGGTTTATAGGAATGGTATAGTGGATAACCAAAGTGAATGAGAGAATTCAAGTACCCAAAAGAAGAGGAAATTGTCTGAAATGGAGAAGGAGATTGAAAAGTAAAAGGAAATGAGCATCCATCATATGGAGAAAGAGAGTGAAATGGAAACAATCAGTCATCACCAATTGGAAGAGAGTTTGATGAGTCATTATTAAAATATAGGGAGTCATAAGGATGAATTGGAATTGGTAGTGATTTTAAAGGATATAATTTTTTTGAGAGAATCTATTTGTCAAACCTTAGAAGATGTAAGAAAAGGTCACAATAGAGATGGAGACGAAACTCATGTAGTAGAGGAAGAGGATTCCATAGTAGATGGGATAGTGAGAGAAAGTTTATCTCAAAGGAAGGTCTTCCTAGAATAAGAACCCTTAAAAATGGGGTAATGGACAAGGAGATTGAGGAAGGGTAGGAAACATCCAAGGTAGTATTTATTAATGACATTTTGGGAATTACAAAAACTAAATATTATAAGGTTCAAGGTAGTCCAAAATCTCTTTTGAATAGGATAGATAAGTCTAAAATTCTATGTCACAAGTTTTTGGAAGAGGATGGGGAAGTGGATTAGAAGTTGGAAACACCATTCTTAGTTAAGGTCTCTAAGATTAAGGGTCATGGTTAATTGGGAATGAAACAAGTTTCAGCAACTAAATCTAAACTAGACTTTGGAAAAAATTTTGGGAGAAGAGGAAGAAAGTTTTTATCTGAGTTGAGAAGTAGAGATGGTGAGGCAGATGGACAAACCAAAATCACTCAAATATTAGGATTAGGGAAGGGAGATACTCTTCCCTCAAATACATGAATCTCCTTTCATGGAATGTTAGGGACGTAAATGTCCCTAACAAAAAATGCCTAGTCAAATGTAGAATCAATTTGATTAAGACAAAATGGATTTTTTTACAAGAAACTAAATTAAACTTAAAGGATATATATTTATTTGGGAAAAGCTTTGATTATTGGCAGGTAGAGACTATTCAATCAAATGGGGCTTCAAGAGGTTTAGCATTTATTTGGAATACACTTGCTATTAAATTTGAACGATTGGGATCAGGGAATTATTTGTTGGGTAGATAAGTAAGGATCCTTAATTCAAATTTGGTATTTCTTCTAATAAATGTTTATTGGCCAATACCATGCCAACAAAAGAAGGGGCTTTGGTAAAAATACAATATATAATTCATAGATTCACATCCTCTATAGATCATATAATTATAGGAGGGGGATTACATGCTATCCTACACAAGAAGGATAAAAAAGGAGGAATTCATAGGCCTGGTCATTCATAAAACAACTTTAGTGCTTGGGTGTCTAGAAATAATTTGATGGAGATAGAGTTAGAAGACAATGATTTTACTTGGAACAACGAGTGATTAGGTTTTAGCAAAACAAAAAAAATGGATAGATTCTACTTTTTAGGTGGTCTAACCATATATCTTTCTCTTTAGAAATAAAAGTGCTCTCGTGTTCAAGCTTAGACCATTTTCCAATAATTCTCACCATTTTGGGGGATGACAAGCCATTCAAATTTTCTTTCAAATTTGAAAATATGTTGTCTAAAGTTGATTTATTTTTTTAATTTTAATAGAGATGTGGCGGAGGAAAGAACATTTTGAGCGCTCCAATATATTTTTCTCTATATCACAGTTAAAACATGTTAAAGAAATACATTGAATGGAATAGGACACATTTCAAGAATACGTTGTAGATAAAAGGTAGAATTGAAGAGGAGTTGAAGATTTTTAATGAAGAAGTTATCAAGAAAGAAATGTTTCAGATTGAGTTTCTTAGAGAAAAATAATTGTTGATGGAGTATGAAGTTTTATCAAAGGAGAATTTTTTTTGGAAATAGAAATCAAGGAAGAGCTGACTAGAGGTGGGAAATAGTAACACTAAATATTTTCATAACATTACAAGGTAAAAGAGTGAGATAAATGAAATATTGAGATTGGAGGTGGAAGAGGGTTTAATAATTGAGGATGCCATAGCATTTCACAATCAAATAATTAATTTTTTTGAAGACATTCTAAACAATAGGGAGGGTTAAAGGTTATCTCATGAAGAGACCTTTTTGCAATTAATTCTCAAGATTATAACTATGGAGTTGAATAGGTTCTTAAATGAGAAAATTTCTCTTTCAAAAGTGAAGACTACTTTGAATCAATTAGACCCAAACAAGGCTCCTGATCCAAATGGTTTCCAAAAAGGTTGAGATGACAAATTATAAGCCTCCTTGATGATTCAATTCATAACAATTAAATGCATACACAGAGACAATATCATGGGAAATTTACTCATGCCTGACACAGGTAAGACCTGCAACTAGAAAACAATCTGTCATCTTGCAATGTAGCCTCTATACCCTAAATAGATCCATAGAACTTTACAAGTTTGGGTCAAGAATTTTTAAAAATGGAAGCCATGAAAACTGGAGCACTTCCTCATAGAATTCTAGAACCATTTTTTGAAATTCTTGACCCAAACTTGTAAAGTTCTATAGATCTATTCAGGGTATAGAGGCTACATTGCAGGATGACAGATTGTTTTCTAGTTGTAGGTCTTACCTGTGTCAGGCATGAGTAAATTTCCCATGATATTGTCTCTGTGTATGCATTTAATTTTTATGAATTGAATCCTCAAGGAGGCTTATAATTTGTCATCTCAAGGAGATTGTATGATTGTTTGTAGGCATTCTTCAATGAAGAGTTTAAATTCTATAATCAGTCATAAACAATGGAATGTGTCCCAGATCTGATAATTTTATGAATGGATTGAGTAATGCATTAGTACAAGGTATTAATGCAGGGATATGTTGTAAAAAAAACCAATTTGTAGCTGTGATTAATATTTTGTAGTTCTGTGTGTGTGACTCTATTGCCCAATGAACAAGGCACTGGTCTTTGACAGATTTGGGGATGGTTTCAGATCAACATTTTAAAAGATAAATCTATTTCCCTTTATGTGTAGGGGTGTGTTCTTTTCATTCCAAGCTCTGTTTTCATTTATGATTTATATAGATCTAGCCAATCTGTAATGTGTTTCTAAATTTGGTGAGCTTGTGAAATGATCTATCTGCTTAGTGTTGATGCAGTTATGTGTTTGTAGTTGTTGTATTCAAAGTATCAAAGGTATACCTGCCTAGGTTTTGCAGAGCCTGAAGAGTAGAAGGATTCATATCCTTGTCATGTTGTCCAAGCCCTTATGTGTTTCATAGACTGGAATTGGCCATTTCATAGAAGGATTGCAGGTATACTTGGGTTATCACTTTTGGTGAACAACAAAAATGGCTACTTTGCTGGGGATGTAACAATGTTTTATAATTGCATTATTCAGTAAGGTTGAGAAAAGTTCTAGTAACCTTGTTGATTGTAGTCAAACCCATGAGTCTAGCTAAAATTCATTTGGGGAAGAGTCTTAGAAGTGTACAAATCTGAAAGTCATTTTCAGATTTGGAAGTGTTTACCCTAGAAATTCTTGTTGCTAAGACATTTGAAAAATATTATGTGACTCTGTTGTGTGTGTGAGACCCAGAAATCTGAAAGTGTTTCAGAGTGAAGATCAGTGTTTAGATTTTATTCCTCTTCAGGGAGTGGCGACTCTGTAAGAACGAACCTGAGATTTGGAGGAGTTCTTCAAATTTCCAGTCAGAAGTGCAGTGAAGAGCAGCAACAAATTTACTCCAGGTATTCCTCAAAGTATTAATGAGACAATTCATGTTCCCTATGAGGTGAAAAAGTCACCATTAAAAGGAAAAGAAATTTGCAGTATGCATACTTCATGTTTTTGAAACAAATTTCAATTATATGATCAAAGAAGTATGTAGTTCTAAAATTAGTGACTGCAAGGTTTCTGAAAAGATTTAAAAAAAAACAGTAAGGTGCATGGTCATGATAATGGTTTAGTGACTATTATAAAACCTGATGGATCCAGATGTAGTTCCTAGATCTGTGAATCCTTTGTCAAATTTGAAAGAGATCAATATAGAAATTGAAAAATGTCTTCAAATGATCCAAGAGAGATTTGTCTGGTTGTTAAAAGGGAAAGTAGGGCTAAGAAGTAAAGGAGAATCATCATATGTCTTTTATGAAATAGTTTTAGCTGCATTGAATGAGCTTTCAACTGATAATAGACCCCCTGAGTCTATTTTAATTGAGATATTCTTAGAGCTCTATGAGCCTAACTCAGTTAATTGGTCTACTGCCTTCAGAGAAGAATGTGTTGAATCTATTAAAGAATGGATAGATATGATTGAAAGTAACCAATCTGAAAATATATACAAGATTAAAAATAATGAGGGAGATGAATCTATGAGTGGATATACCTCCTATGATGCTGAATGTGATTATTCTCATCATGAGAGTTCAGATGTGTATTCAGAGTGAGAAGAAATTTGTGAGAATAGTGATTGTTCAACTGATCATGAGCCCGTTGAGGTTTCAGATGCTAATGATGTAGATCACCTTGTTGTTGATTTCAATCCACAATATGTTTGCAACCCCAGTTATGAAACTATGTTGCAACATGTAGCAACACATTATGACCAGCATGATAAAGGATATGATGGAGATGCAAGTTGTTGTGATGATGAAATAAATGCGCATAGGGACATGAACACTGGAGATCCAATACCTTTATCAGATTGGGACAATGTTTACAGCTCAGAGGATGAAGCCAAGGAAAATGAAGAAGGAGGTTTACTAAGTAGTGAGCAAATTTCAGAACTCTTAGCTACTAATTTTTAGAGACATGGATTCAAAAATGTGCCCAATCTTTCATACCCACTTAGTATATGTTTTGATTCTGATGATTTTTTTGAGGGTGTAAAAAATGATACATATGATGTTGATTCTCTTCCTATGTTTGATAGACAAAATGATAATGCATATATGGTTGATAGGTATGATAATGAAGGTTCATATGTTGATATGAATTCTGGCTTTGATATGCATTATGAGGATCTACCTTTTAGAAGACATGACAGATCTAGGGTGTTTTTCTCAGATTTGCAAGGAGCAAATGAACCATTGGCAAGTAAAAATCATGTATTTTCATGTGTGCAAAGTGCTGATAGAAAATGTGATCAGCAAGTGGAAGTGCAATCATGTTATGAGAAAGTTTTCCTCTCTAGTTTGCAAGCCATCATTGTGGAGGAGTGTTCATCATTTGAGCAAACTAGTAATATAGATGTGTATGATATTCCCAACTTTCAGAGGGAGTCGGATTACTTCTTGTTTTAGCAGAGAAGTAATGGTAAAAAATATGGCACTCTTTGCTCACCTAGTGACCAACCCTCTCAGCGTGTGTTTGATTTTCAGAGATATCATGATTATGAACATGCTGCTGATTATGTTTTATGTGATCAACTGATTAGAAGTGGAAGTATTTTTGATCAGGCAGATTGGAATGATGATCTCAACTTACCTTCGGTTAGTGGAAACGAAAATCAAGTGTTTGACAGAGGTAAGAATTGATTTCAGTTTTGATGGCCCGGGGCCATTTATAAGTTGTATATTTTGTACAGTCGCTTTGCTTTCAGTTGTGTGGTTTTCAATAAAGTGCCCTACTGTTTGGGTATAATAAGGAAGCCCTGTTTTTGAGATGAGAAGATAAGGATTGAGAGAAGAGTGATCCATTTTTTGGTGGTCTGCTTAACCAAAGATATCTGGATTCTTGTGTTGATCTTGCAATCAACCATCCCTAGTCATAGCCACTATTGGGAGTATTTAAAATTGAGTCAAGTTTATAGGCCCATTTCAAAATTTCTCCCTGCATTTCCAAATGATTAAAATAAGTTAGTTTGAATGGCCTAGTTAGCAAGGGGGTAAAATGGAGTCAGTTGATTTTCAGAGGGTAAGGCTCGGGATTCATGACCTACACCTTTCATTTGGCCTATTCAGTGATGTGCAACTTTCAAGATTCAATTTTGATAAGTTTATGAGGTACCCAGTTTGAGGGGTGAGCTAAAAGTGCATTTTAGGCACAAATGCAGTTTTTATTGAGTAGCCTACTTTGAGCGATTACATCTTTTGCCCTTTTGATCATCATGGAGAAATTCAAAATGGATTCAATTGTATACATTAATGTGAGTCACCCTGCAAAATTTCAGGTCTTGATGAATCCATTTGCTCAATTTTCAAAGCCGAATCCGTTTGCAGTTTGTGTGTTTTGGCAAGTCCTTGTTTCAACATCTAGTCGGAGCCCTATTTCGCACAAGTGTGAAAGTTGCCTCAGTAAGCGTCATGCCATAATGTTTGTTTCGAGCTGATGTTGGTATAAATGATGAGCTACGTTTCAAATTTCAAGGCTCTAACAATCCGTTTGATCGGTTTTCAAAAGAGCTCGTTTTGCCATCATTTTCAGTTATCCATACTCCAGTGTTATATCAATTAATGTAGCCATTTTTGTATGCTCGCCGTTTGCATCCTATTAGTCTGGTGATCGAACTAAGAATTCAAATATTTAATATGTACTTAAAGGTACCCGTGTTTCAAATTTGAGGGCCTACGAAGGTCATTTGGTATTTTTGAGAAAGGCATCATGTGTTGCTAGGACATTGACTTCATCATGTCCCTAGTGTCGACAAAGCTAGTTGGGCATTTTCAGAAATTAATATCTCTTTGCTCGGGACTCATCTTGAGAAACCGTTTGGTAGATGTCATCCTTGTATATCAAAGTACACGCTTGTCAGATGGTGAGCTCCAGAAAGGTGTTTTGACAGGTTTGAAAATTACGTCTTCACAATTAAATGCAAAAATTGTGGCGTAATTCCCTGAAGGCTGTAAAATGCGGATTAATGACCCGAAAATGATGCCGATCATTTCCAGAGGTATGTTTGAGGTCCATGAAGCATTCCAGGGGTCAGTTGCATGAAAACAAAAAATTTTTTAGTCGGACCCACTTTGGGGCCCAACCTAGCTTGCCACTTCGTGCATTTTTTCAGGCAAAGTTAAATTGTTATTTTTGCAATCATATGTTTATATGATTTAAATATGAAGGAATGGTATTTATATTGTTGAAAAGAAGAGATTTGCGGAGTTTGGGAAGTTTTAAAACTTCAAACAAGTGTATGTTGACAATTCAGAACCAGCCTCTTCCCCCAATGTGGCAGTTGAACAGGAAGCTTAAAAGCTTTTTAGCAAAATGAAATGGCAGTCTTATGTACAGTGTTTGGAGAAGGGAATTAAAACTCCAACAATACCATTGATAGGTGAAGAGCCTCCTTCCTTCTCCCATGTGTTGGCAGCCCTCAAAAGATTTCAACAATGGCTGGGGAGTGCAAGTTAAAACCTTCAACATTAAATCTTCAGTGAAATTGAATTGGCAAGTGTAAAACCAGTAGCTCTCTGCTGTAGCATGGTCTGGGGCCTCCTTTTTCCCAAGCTAATGCAAATACTAATTTCTTTGCAAGAGTGGAGAAAGTGTTTAAAACTTTATACAAAATCTGAATGTCACTTTTCCCCCTTTGGAATGTGGTGTGGTGAAGGTAATTCTCACGAAGTCTTCAGGCAAGATGCAGTTTGCAGCAGCAAATAACACTCAAACAAATGCAAATTGCAAACATAGTAATGTTTTCCTCCCTCACGTGGTACTGCTGGCTAGACGTGGTGTTGTGAGGGGGTAGAAGTTTTTTAAAAACAATTGTAGTTGGCTGGCTGTAGAGCCACTTCATCCCCCACGTTAAATGCTTGGTCAATATAAAGGTGAGTGCAGCATGGCAGATTGTGTAGTGAATAAGGGGCCATGGATAATATTCCAAAATAAAAACAGCAGCACTCCCCCTCCCTCTGCGTGGATGGCCAAAAAACATTTTTCAAATCCTCACGTGGCATGTTCAGGGGGGGTTTTAAAGAGTTTTTCTTTCTTAAGCAAAAAGAAAAGCCAAGCAAATACAATCTGCAGGTGCAAACAAGTATTTCCCCCTCCTCTGCATTGAACATAAAGATGATGGCAATATTGGCATGGTGCCAAACTCTTCCTCTGCGTGGGTATTGGGCACTGAAAACCTTCAAGTAAATGCAATATGGTTGATGTAGGATGTTGTCTTCTCCTCCCTTGGTCATGATCTTTTGTGGTGTAGGTTAGGCATTGGATTTTGCAGAATGAAAAAATCCTCATAGCAGCGTGGCACATGGTGTTTGAAGAGGAGAGACAAGTAAAGTTTCAAACCCACGGTCCATACTTCTCCCCCACGTGAAACACCAAATGTGAACATACATCTCCTCCCTCTCTGCCATAGCAAGGTGAATATCCCACAAAAAATCACCATGAAACACTCAGGCAAAGCTCCAAAGTGCAGCTACAGGCAATAATATCCCACAATGGCTGGGAAGTGGACTATTTTGATGTTTATAACCAAGAACGCACACATCTATAATGTCTAAGCCATAAAGGCTTTTGACAGATGGTGCCTATGGGCGCCCAAGGTGGGCCCACGCATGAGCACGGATCCCGAGGTGATGGAGGAGGTGACTGGGCGGTGACAGGTGGACCCCACGTAGGCACACTTCTCGAGGTAGATAGGCAAAATTTTGCAGAGGAATGTCAAGTTAACGAGTGAGCAGGTTCGAGATGGATCAACGGTGTGCGCTATTTCGTGAAAGGAAGATGCACGCGAGTTACACCCCGCGAAGTTGTGAAAGCCAGGTGGCGGGTACAGTTAGATGTCCAGTAGGCGGGTCTCGGTGAGCTGGCAGTGACGTGGCACACAGTTGGCACATAAGCAAGCAGCCTAGTGGCGGTGATGTGGCTGACAAGTGGCAAAAGATGAGGTGTCATCCCAGGTGGCGTCCCGCTACCCCATCGACCAATTGGAGGCCGCCACGTGGCAAGGCATCAGAGCAAATCAGAGGCAAAAAATTAAAATTAAAATTAGTTAATGATATAGTTTAAACTATATTAAATAATTCAAAAATTTAAATGATGTGCACATTGGGGAATTAATTCGCCCAGGACTCAATTTTTGTCCAAAATATAAAGTGTTATATATTTTCGAAAAGCTCTCGGAATGAGGAATCTGGTCAGGTAGTTAATTTTGACAAATGTGGGATATTTTGGAAGCATTTTCCACAAGAACAAAATTCAGTTAGAGAGGAGACACTTGGCAATTCAGTTGCAGATTTGATTTGGTTCCCTCTCCTTTTTATTCCCCATTCTTCTCAGTTATAGGGGTTCCCATTTTTGAGAGATTTGCTCTAAGGGATAAATTTGAATTGTAGGTTCCAGTGATGGCATCCTTTTATCAATGCAAATGACAATGTGTTCATCTATGTTTTCAGTGTTGTCTTTACTATAGGTTTAGTTTTAGTTTGCAGGTTCACACATATGCAAGGCATGTGTGATTTTCCATGAAATTGTCTCCAAAATGTACTCAGATTCATATAATTTCATATTATCAAGGATAATTTGAGTTGTCTCTTTTAGATTCCTCTAAGAGTGTAATGTTGTCTTTTGGGTATTCTTCAAGGAAGGATTTAAATCCTAAAACCAAGCATTAATTATTTTGAATGCATATTGGATATCTACATATAAGTATGGTTTTGTGATAGAGCATAGGATTATATTAATGTAAGGCATTGATACATGAAAATTTAATGTTGAAAAGAACTTGCATCTGAGATTTCTCATCCAGTTTTATGCATGACTTTGTGGCCTGGATAAGGCACTAGTCTCTTGTAATATTGAAAGGTTGTCAGAACACCTTTTAAAATAAAAAATCAGAATATCTTTTTATATTTTATGTTATGTGGAAGTGTCCCTCCATCTCATGATTCAAAATGTTGAGTTGCAAGTGTGGATCTAGCCCATCTGTAGTTATCTCTTAGTTTTTGAACCTTTTGAGATCCATCTGCTTTTGATTGATGCAGTCTTGTGTGTAATAGGTCTGATTAAATGCATCAAAGGCATACCCACCTAGGTTTTGCAGAGCCTGAAGAGTAGAAGGATTCATATCCTTGTCATGTTGTCCAAGCCCTAAAGTGTTTCATTGATTGAGATTGGCTATCTCATAGATAGATTTGCAGGTATACTTGGGTTATCACTTTTGGTGAACAACAGGGTCAATCCCCTCCCACTGCCCCCCTTAAGGTAGCTCAAGAAGGCAGGCCTTCTAAAGTAACACATAAGATAAAAGTAGATCTAGCTTTCTGATCACCATATTAGGGTGGGAGCATACTCACCTATTACATTTTAGAAAACACAATAGACAATGATTATTTTTAACCTTTAAATCATCTATGTACAACTACCTTACTGAAAACACATAATGCAAGTTTGCATGTTGTTCATTAACCCCTTATTTAAGTTAGATGAAAGATGTATGATCTTTTACTTTCCAAAGGAACTCCTAGTTAGACTAAGTGAGCAAATGCATAAAAAATGCTCAAAATAAAACCTTGCATGCACACAAGTTAGTAGTTTGCAAAAATTGAGCCTTCGATAGTCGAACCTGCAAAGATTTGTTAGCTGATCGATTGTAAAATTTTAAAATTTGCAGATGATCAAAATGAAAGCAATAAAATAGTGAATAAAGCATTAACCTAAGTCACAAAGGTGATGTCCTACAAACCATATGTGTGATTTCCTAAACATAAGCACTAATCTGTGTGATAAATGCGTTAACCTATGCAATAGAAATGCTAACCTATTGAGTAAATGCGCTAACCTATGCAATAGAAGTGCTAACATATTGAGTAAATATGCTGCGAAATTGCACATAGGCATGAAACTAGCCTGCAAATGTGTTACTTTAGTTATTACGAGAATTAGACAAGATATTAGAAGGAGATGTGTGAGGCCTAAGCCCCACGATGGGTACCAAAAAATGTGTCGACTTAAGTTTCACCTCAAAAACTGACCTGCAACTTGTTAGTCCATCATGAAAAATAAAGGCTACAGGAACCATGGCTTCAACCAATGAAACAACATGAAATAAAATAAATTATATCTTCATGGATTATGTCTCATTGTTTCTCAACCCCATTGTTCTTGGTTGTAGATGATTTTCTCTCAGACAAGCACTAGTAGTTTCCAAGATGGCAAGTGTGGAATGGAATGATAGATGATATGCAAAAGCTATGTGATAATATGCTAGAACGCTATGAAAATGATTAATGCTAATTTTTTCAAAAACTCTAAAATGCTTAGACAAATGAAATCACGGATGCAAAGATTAAGACTCCTAGTTAACTTAGACTATAGGACATTGGACCCAAAATGCACTAGAACTCCTCTATTTATATATTTTTGAGTGCATAAGCTTAGGTGGTAGAGATCAACGGTCATGATTAAATCTTTCTTTTTGGATGGCTATGAGAAAGAGGCTGAAGATTGAGAGAAAGGGTGAAGGAGAAGACAAGTTTCACTCATCTTACCTTGACCGAGGGAAGACTTAGAGAATCTAAGATTGGTTAGAGAATATTTAGGGATGGATGGACAAGTGGAGATGGACTAGGGTTAGGTGGAAAAAACCTCCTCCAAGAATATAGGAGTGTTGAAGAAAATATAGGGAGGTTTCAAAGATTATGTGCACGTACACATTTTATTCATGAATCTGGGAGTTGGAGATAAGTGGCTCATAAATAATTTATTTTTATTTGATTTTATTGATTTAAATTAGCCACATGATGGATGAGTTAGAAAAGGTGGAGATAAAAGATGAGTTTGAAAGTGGTAATTGAATAATTATGAAATTATTTAATAATGGAACTATAGGATAGTGAATAGTGCACAAATATGATAAGGGGTGATAATTAAATATTAAATATTTAATTATTGGCTAAGAAGAAAGGGGGTGATGAATTAATTAATTAAATTTTTCAACTCAATTAATTAACAGAATAATATTAAATATTAATTAATTAAAAAAATTAATCTTTTTAAATTAATTATTTCATAGAAGAATAATCATTAAATAAATATTAAATATTTATTTAATTTCTCATAGCTAATTTCATGTGTATACAATTACTATTGTTTACATGAATTAAGAGCCAATATTGTATCAATATAAATTATATGTGTATGTGTTATTGGGTAGAGTAACCACTTAAACCTTGAAATTGTATTTATGGCATTAGGTCATTATTGGAGTTAAATCATTATTTATTTTTATTTATGTAAAAAATGTGTATTTATTTGATTATGTAAATTAATTAAGGTTTGGAGACTTACAATACAAAATAAATGAAATACTTACATATAATGTTTAATCAAAGAGAGAATATCTAACTTAAAAATATTAATATTTTTTGAACATTTAATAGTATTACTTCCAAATTAGAATAAATATAAAATAAACCCATTTTTTTTTCCCATTAACGTAATGAAAGAATATATAGTTTTAAAACTCTCCAAAGTGCATTAAGAAATGGACACATTTCATTTTAAAATTTACACAAATTTGATGTAACAACAATAATGAAGTAGTTATAGAGACTAATTTCTTCGAAATTTTTAATAGAAAAGATGAACCCTCTCCATATCACCTAAAATGACTTTGATGGAATGGAGGGAGGATCATTCAAATGGTTTCATTCATAAATTTTGGGTATTAAACAATTTTTGCCAGAGTTTTTTTGCAAAGAAGAAAATAAAACATAATTTCTTTTATCCTTGCATATACTTAAACCTTAATTTTAATTTTTTTCACAAGTATTATCACACCAACAAACCAGTAGAAATAGACAAAAAATCTCTTACATAGCCCTAAACATCAGGAAATCAAACAAAAATTAATCATAATATTACTCTCGAATTTAATTTATATTTTTCTATACAATGACAAAATTTGAAGAGAATGCATTTTGTGCTATGAATTACAAAATGGAGGTCCAAATATGTACTTCTATGTAGTTTTTAAAGAGTTAATTCAACCTTTTGTGTGCTTCCACACTTTGCACTCATCTCTATAAAAAAAGGTCAGCTATAACATCTTATAAAATTCCTTTCTACTCTAATAGATGCCCATATCCTTTTCCAAAACTTTAAGTGTATTATACTCATTGATAATTTAAACACTATATAAACATATAAATATTAGAAAACTATTTAATATTTTACAAAATATAATTTAATAAAGTTTTTTAATAAATTTTAAATATTAATATTTATCTTGTGATGAACATGAGAGATGACATCCCCTCAATGTTAGAATGATCATGAATCAACTCTTCACCGACTTGTACAGTGTGAAGATTGAGCTACGTCTGATAAATGTACGGTACCCAGCGACAAGACACAAAAACCAGCCAATTTTGTAGGATATAATTCGTGGCAGTCACAAGTAAAGTTTATGTATTAGGCGAGAGAAACAAAATACTCTTCAAAATATCATAATTCTTTACACAAAAATCATCACGGTACATGATTGTTTAATTTTTTCGATGGTAATAATCCTATTTCAATTGTCGTATGACATGGGTCAACATCAACACGAAGCAAAAATTTCAGTCGTAGCCAGCACGAGCAGCTATCGACCGCAACGTTTGGTCGTTGAAGAGATCGGTGAAATAAAATTCAATGCCGTGTGACGTGAGTTTAGTGGACAGGAGCGCCTTTTGATGACACTGTTTTGGCGGTAGAAGAGATGACTGAATGAAACGCGAGCCAATATCGCAGTCAAGGGGGCTCCTCGAGTCTTTATTTTTTTCTCTATTCTCATACTTATCGTATGTATTCATTGAAGAAATATGGCATCTGTAGTTCGGACAAGCACATCGAGCAGAAAATTCAGAGTCTTAGCGGACAGGAGCGCCTTTCGACAACACCATTTTGGCGGTGGAAGAGATGAGATTGATAATTTATGGATAATATTGAGCACTGTAATATTCATTTCTCTGAAACCTACCGTGATATTTTGTTTTAATTTTTGTAAGCCGATATGACTGTCGGCGTGAATGTTAGTAAAAGAACGAAACAACAGTCAAGAATGATGGGAGATGAATGGCTCTAGTTATCTCAATAATAACTAGTGGTTGGACCTCGCAAAGGTCTAACGTGTAATGTTCATATGTAGGATTTCATCAGTAATTTGCAGGTGTAGAATAAAATAATCAATTTATTGGCAACAAATTTGGTGTAATTAATGTCAACTGTCATTCATCAATGACGAAAGTGTAGGAATATATGACAATTGAATATAGAAAAATTTCCATTTTCTATAGCTATGAATTTACGATACATAATATTTGCTGCCCTCACAGTATCCAAATCTTCTTCTACTCTTTACTAATAATAAAAGTGTCACAACAAAAATGTTGGTTTGAATTTTCTTTCAACTGAGATTTCGATTATGTCTGAAATGTATAATTAGCAGAAGTAGCTTTGTTCATTATGATCTGTACCTTGTCTCATGTGATTACAGAAAGACCTGGGAATTCTAAGCTTGTTCTCAAATCAAATCTCTTTAAAAAAAGAATGTAAATGTTTGTATAAGTGTGTTAACTGCTGATATATTACTATGGCTTGACCACGAAAAATCCCTTATTGTTACTGTACACATCAGTGATAGATGCCAATGTCAATTAATGACAGATGTTGTAGCCTACTGGTATGTAGTGTGACGCTTGTATTGCCATTATTATGTTTGTTCTTGGAAGCTTGCACTATTTTTATAAGCCTTATCCATGATTACAAGTCCCATTGTATGACAGTAGAAGTCATTGATAAGTTGACTGATATATTCAAGGAAGAAGAACTATCATTGTGATAAAGGAAATGTCCAAACGACTACCAAATGAGTATAATGCAAAGGATATTTATTCACATTACAATCATATACATAGACAAACAAATGTTGTAGATGTCAATTTGCATACATGAAATCTTAAGACAATTTGACAAAATTTGGGTTATTTATTCACAAAACAACCACTACACAAATAAACACAAAGTAGCTACATTTTACAAATTATTTTTGCCTAAAGGATGGTTAAAACCATATCATTTTGTCTGCTTAAAATCTGATGTACTAAAAACAATGCCCAACATAAAGCTTGGCATACACAAAATGCTTCCTGACTAATAAAGCTTGACATACACAAAATGCTTCCTGACTATTTTGAGCTTCTTCATGGCCTTCCTATTTGTTTGAGCTTTGCATTTAGAAACCTGCAAAATTAACAATATGAAGATTGGTTATAATAGAAATTAGCTATCCACTGCAAACAAAGTTTTGAAATGAATAACAACTAAATTGCACATAGAGATTGCCAGTAGGAATGAAGCAATTCATGGTTGTTAATTGGATTATAGGTAAAAAATCATGTTATTACTGTGTTTGTGGTAGACTTGAAGGAAAATGGTATATATGGACTAAAACATTTTTTCCAGATTGATGTTAGTGATAAACAATTGCAGCAGTTGAATTGCTCATAATGGAGGAGTTTGGTTGGAACCCATAAAGTGAATTAGCACATTGACGAGGAAGACAACATCTTCGAGAATATGATTATTGTAGCATATAAGAGAGATGGTAATGCAGAATGAACTTCTCAACAATAGATATGGAGGATTGTAATGGGAATGAGTGTATTGAAGTAGAGAAGAATTATAAAGTAACAAAATCTATATGCAGGTGGAAAAGACTCAAAAGTGTAAAGCCAGAACATGAGCTGCCTGTGACCTTTTTTACCATTATCACAAAAGCACCTGGAAAATTGGAGGTGTGAAGTATTAGGGGCTAAAGTGTGTGGATAGATTTTTATGCTAGAACTAACCATAATCTATTGAGATCTACTTTTCTGTAGCTAGAATGATTCATTTATATATATGATAAAAAAAAATGCTCCCTTTTTTTTTTTCTTAATTTCCTATATGAATCAATATCCAAAACCAATCTAGAAAATATGAAAAATATTTTATGAAATTCATTTGACGAAGCATTGTGTGGACGATCCTTGACATTTACAGCCCACTTGCAAGTGATCCCTGTATATCCCATTCTACAATATCCTATCAATTCCTCTCTACAATATGTGTTTAAATCTAATAAAATCCTTTAATTCAGTTTTCATTAGATCCATAATTGTGAAATTACTAAAGCACAATTAAAGAACTAATAGTAAATTATCTGATTGACGAGAACAAGAAAACTAAATTTATCAATACCATTGTCCTTCAGCAAAGCATAATATGCTTCTTGAACATCTTGAACTTTTCATATTTTCTTTTTATAAGGAGAACTACTATAGTTGAAGTTCTTCCTTTGGTTGTGAGGCTTGTGTGTAACATAGAAACTTGTTAAGAATTTACATTGATGGTATATAGATTAACTTCACTAAACAAAATTAAAGAAGCATACTTCTTTTTTATAAGGAGAGTTATTGAAGCTGAGCTTCTTCTTTTTTCTTTATGATCATGTATGGATTGTTCTCCATTTTTGCATACCTCTTGTAAGAGAATGTTGGGTCAATATGGAGGTCTTCTAAGGATTTCACATTGGAGACTACAGTAAATGTTAGTCCTTGTCTTTCTATTGTATCGATATTGATGGTTGCCTTCTGTATTGTTAAACCTTGGGATTTATGTATGGTCATAGCCCATGCCATTTTTATTGGTAGTTGCCTAAGGTTGCTTAGTGATACTGGTGATATGGGTACAACTTGCAGGTCATTTGGGTGCCACAGGGGAGCACTATAGTTATCAAATTTGACCATGATATACATTGGTGTCTCAATTGGCTTCGAGTCAAGGCTATAAATTATTTCAATTATCTCACGAAGAGCTCAACTGACAAGTCCTGTTTGTGTCCATATGTTAGTTGTGAGCATGATTCGCTAGCCCAATGATAGTAGGAATTGCTTTTGAAGTTGTTCATCATCAACCTCAATAGTTTTTTTTCTTGTATTCATTGTAGCTCTACTTTTTGCGATTGGATGGTTTAATTATTTTAGCATTCTTTTATTGTGAAGGGTTACCATGTCATTAGTAGCAAAGAGGTGGAATGCAGTGTCAAATTTCTTATTTTCAATTGGTGCTAATTGTTCTTTTGTTCATGTCATCAACATTTGCCAATCTTCTTGGGTTGGGTGTGCATTGCGTATGTTTAGTAATGTTCGACAAAATTGTTATTGCCTTAGAGATTCCCCTTGTTGGCGAAACATCGTTTGTAGGGTGATAATTCTTGTAAATTGGTTCCAAAGTGTTATGGCATTTGAGTGTGATGTGTATATTGGTTTATTCATTGCAGGAGGCAGTTGGGTGAGGTCTCTAATTAGAATCATATATATGCCTCCAAAGTATGAATTTTTATGATGAGGGAAAGCCTCGTGCATTCAGCTATCTATTTTCAATAATATTTTAGGACCTATAAAGCTCATCTCATAAATGAGTATATATCTTATGTGCTTTTGCTTTTCCTAGAACATTGTTAGTACTAGGACATATAGTGGTTGCATTTCTTTGATGGGGATTTGTAGTGTTGAATGAATAGTTGTAGCATGAATGTTAAATGCAACAATTCTGGTAGGAGCTAGTATGAGTATTTGGTTTTTTTGTTGTGGCAAATTTTCTTGTAGCATATTTCTTATACAATTGATAAGGTATGATTTTCCTGTACCTATAGTTCCTTGTATGATCATGTGTAATGGTTTGTTGAACACATTGGTGTTATGATTTGTGGCTATCAAAAGTGTTTTCTTTTGTTCCATTGATAGCGTATCGATGGGTGTAAACTTCATTTTTGGCACATGTTCGTCTTGGGTGGTCATTTTCTTTATGTTTGTAAATTGTGATGTAGTATCATGCAATTCATGTGGTATTTTATCTTCGCCCCAATTATAGTTGGTATCAAATTCACGTCGGTCGAGTAATTCAAGTTCATCCACATTGTTGTTGATTGTATGCCTCATTATTGGGAGTAGTTCCCACTCATTCATTTATGATGTGGTAGTTATATTGCTTTCATCTTCGCTTTTTACTTCTTCTTGGGGGTTAGCATTTTCTTTGATATATTGGATGATGTGTCATACCTCATATTTGTTTACATGCATGTGATGCAAATTTGTGATTATTGTGTCCTTGGTAACTCCTATAGTAGTCTCTATAGTTCAAAAGTGTTTATATAAGAGTAATTCACTCCAACAGAATGTTTCAAAATGTTCTGAGTCTTCCTTGGGTATACTATAGAATTTTGAGTAAACGTTAACAATATCTTGTATTTTTCTCTCTTTCCATTTACATGATTTACGACTTGCAACATAGGTGTAAGATCCTGTAGATTCGAGTAATGTGATTGTCTCTAGCTCTGGAGGATGGGTCATATAAGAGCATAAGTAACTATTTTCTACTATAGTCGCATTTTGTGTTTTAGTTAATCGGTGGAGCACTTTCCATCCAACATTTAAAGTTGTAAATGATCTATTACAAAAAACAAGGGGTAATTTTTGAAGCATATGGCAAGTTTCTTGTGCACCGATATCATGTTCTGCTATAATTTCTGTTCTGGATTTTTGATACGCTACTAGCTCTGGGTCATCTCTTTATTGAGTTGTGGATATTCTTGTTAGCATAGCAGTAAAAATTTCAGATGTTCTCTCTGCTTTTGATGCATATTTGGAAATGTATTTCAGTACAACTTTGCGTGATATGACAGGTTGGCAATCGATATTATCTCCCCATATTGAAATTATTTCTAGGTTGTGGATGTTAAGCCTATCATTGTTTTTTGTAGGCTCATATTTCTTTGTACTCATTTAATCACATGATAAGGTTGAGGTAGGTTGTTCTTTCCATGGATCTTTATATTGACATTCTAGTTTTCTACCCTTTTTCCACATGGATGTGCCCTCTTTGCATTTTGTGTGTCTCAGCACATGGTTCACTAACTCTTCATAATGATCCTATGGATTTTTCGCTACTATCTCTATTATGTTTAGGAGGCATAGATCATCACATGTAGATCAATATATTTCATTTTTCCTATGTGTTGCAGCATGAGGGCTCCAAGCACTTATGTACTTGTCAAAACATTTTCTTGCTTAATCCACATCTTCGTTATTTTCCAAATCTAGCTTGTCCATGTCTAGTGCATTATTGAGCCATAGGAACCCATGTACATGTGTGGTTCCTTGGTGTTGACATTCATATTTATACCACTAATCTTTAACACCAAGGATTTTTTCGATAACTTCTTCATGAAATATGGTGAATCTTTGATGCAGGTATAATGATGTTCTATGCAGGTTATTAATCATATTTTCAAGATGGTGCTTATTTGAATGCATGGAAAGCTCCATATTATTTGAGAGAAGTTGTTGGAGGTTTGGCCACTTTTTATCAGCTACGCTTAGTGTGAAGAAAAGAGTGAGAGATCCTATTTGGTTAATCATGTTTGTTAATTCAAGATGACACTTGTTCCAATATGGTCTGGTACCTCTCATGGAAGAGATAAAGTGTATTAACTCCTCTGGTAGTTGTGAGTTGGGGAGATATTTTAAGTGTGCATGTAAATTCTCAATAGTGGCTGGTAAGTGCTCCTTTGCATTTTTTTTAATGAAGACTGTTGTAAGAGATTGGCTCTGATGGTGCATCATAAGGTTTTAGATGTAATATCAGAATCTTGGATGTTGTCCAAATCTTTGATCATGGAATCTCATTAAGTGTAATACATATTCATGCATCCTTACTTCCCTAGTTCTTGGTTGCATTTGTAATCCAGTTCCATTTGGGAAGAGTGTTGGAAATTCCATATCAAGTGGGCCCTAGATATTATACTCATTAATTGGGGATGAGTCTATTTCTGGTCAGTCAATGATGCTATTTGTGCTTTCCTCTAGCTCTATTGTTTCTTAAAAATTTGTAGTTCATGGTGTTCATTCGGTATGTGGCATATAAATGATGATGTACTAGTCGTAATACCCTCAACTTGGTCTTCATCAAGGCCATCTTCACTATTTTCTACCATTACCTCATCATCTGCTTCAATGATGCGAAGTATGTTTGATATGTCTGTTCTTTCCTACAGGATTCTCTTTAAGTTGTTATAATCTATCGAGACATCTTTATAGTATGGGTCATATTTGACTTTGTATTGCAATGCATGCCTAACATGACCCTTACTTACATAGCAATCTTAGTAGTTTCCTTGAGCTTGGGGTATGTGAACTATTAGGACATCTATATCTCCCAATTTACGCTAGAGCACACTTGCAATGTTATGTATGTCTTGTGTGAAGCTAATTGTATGGCCATTATACTTATATTGGCCTCCAATACTATGGGTAACCTGTAATATAGGGTTCACTCTAGCAATGAGCATTTCTTCTACTTGGCTCAATATCTTCAACATAATAGGTTGCTTCCCTAGGTCCATGTTATTGAGTGGTGAGAACCGATGTACGCCCTTTTCATTAATGCACCTTTTGTAGGTAGGAGTTTGGCATGATGGGTGTGAAAGCATACCTAGGTATGACACTTTGCATATATTACATATTTCCAAGTTAGAAAGCATGCTTATTTTCCTATGGAATCTTTTTATTGTTATCATGAACTTAGCATTAGCATTCAAGCTGGTTGTTTGCTTTGTTTGATATCATTCTTGTACATGTATTTTTTGGTGAGCTTGACTATTTTTCACATTTGTAGATTTTCCTTCCATAGTATTAGTTTAGTTTTGTTATATTCTTCTCAAATGCCTATGTATAGCTATTTGATCCATATGGCTGGCATAATATGTTTGACTTCTTTTTCAACTTAGTTCTCTTTGATCTTGCATTTGTTTAGGGTGATTTTTGGTTCCTTGAGTGACGAAGTCAACCATCTGATTGAAGTATTCATGAGGTAAAGCATAAACATCTTAACAGGAAACCCTTGAACCAAATATTAACAACAGAATATAATATACATGGAACATTGCATATTGGAACGCACAAATTATGTATTTTACATATGTTAGGAACTATTTACTGCCTTATTTAATACATGTCAAACATTGGATGTTGTAAGGAAGATTTACTTTCTATTGTATTATGTAGGAGTAAATTAAATTTTTATTCTAATTACAACTATATGCTGATTCTATTTACAACTATATGTTGCCTTTAAGCCTAAGGGCTTGCATCAGGGGGACTTATTGTCTTCTATGTTACATATGGGTAAATTAGATCTTTGACTGTATTTACAACTATGTGTTGGCTTTAAGGCTGGAGGCTCGTATCAATACACATTTCTTTGATTTTCTCAAGAAGTATAGTGCCCTCTGAGGCAAAATCTGGCTTCTTTGCCTTAGGGATGGTAACCTTCAGGCGTTCTTCATTATTGTATGTTTGATTTTTTCATGTTAGGCTCAAGAGGAATTGATTATGCATCACATTTTTTATTACCTGTGTAGTGCTTTTCTCGGCATTCTCATCGAATTGAAGCATGTATAATGTTTTTGCAGGCATGCCCATAAGTTTTGTTGCCCCTTCATCAAATGCAATTTCCCATATTGTATCTGTGTGGTCTTGTAAATTTGTCTAGAGGATATATCTATAGTTACACTTAGACAGGGTCATGTTACACTTCAAACAATACCAAGTTCCTTCTTTAGTCTCGTCTAATCGTTTCTTACATGGTTTTCCATTTACTTGGGTTGGACATGCTAGATAGAAAAATGACTTAGATTTTATCTGTTGTGCTATTGCCTTTACAATGCAATGGAAGGTTTGCATTGAATTTGATGCATGTGCCCAAATTTCACTAATCATCTTTTTTTGAGGGGTGAGACTAGGTGCAACAAGATGATGTGCAATTTCTTGTCCAATGTCAACATTCTGGTTGAACCAATCTTTCAACTTGGCCAATTCCTCTATTAGTTTGTCTATGAAGAGACTTGTATTAAATGTTGCACCTATTACCTTTCTATTGTATAAACATACATGACCACTCTTGATAGCAAGAGTAGTTGTTTCTTGTAAATAATGCCTCCATTGGAGTTCAGTACCTTCCTTTTCTGCCATTACACCCCATAGTGTAACATCAATGGTTGTTCAAGTCATGTCAACTAACTTAATACTATGCCTAGGAACCTTTGTACCATCTCTTCTCCATATCATTGAGATTCGATCGACACTAATGACAATTGCAATGACGTCAATGGTTGAATTATTTTTTTTGCTAGCCACTTGATCAAGAGTTGTGAAAATATATCTATGCTTGGGTATGGAAGAGTCATCATTGCAGGAAGTAACCTTTGAATCATCTACCAAGGATATTTCTAGTCTACTATTGAGTTTATTATAAATTTTATTGGCCAGATTTATTGCTCCCTTAGATAATGTTTATGTCACTCCAACTTGGATTTTATCATAATAGGTTTTTGCTAGTTCATTGAAACATGTAACATGCATTTCAGTACCTTCACTGTCTACAATGTCAAAGCTAAAAACATGGACGCTTTCTTTTGCTGTATTATAGTGGTAGATGTCCTTCTTCATTAGGACACAATCCTTGATGGTCCACCTTGGTTAAAAGGGATTCAAATTTTTAATAGGAGTTATTGTCATAGGTGTGCTGCCAGTGTTTTGAGGTGGATTGACCCCAAACAATGCTTTTTGTCACCCCAAGCCCTTACATTTTGTGGATGTGCTTGCCTCTATACTTGCATCGCATAGAGGAGGTGTAGTTTGTTCTATCTAGTCTTCCTATTTTACAGAAAGGAAGATTGGTTCTCCAAGTATGGCATGTGTTGTACATACAATTTCTAGGTTGAGAATAATGATCCACCTACACAATTAAACAATCAAAAATCAAATATTATAAGCACTACATTGTGTAAAATGTAAAGTTTCTATGAACTTTGTTGGAATAATAGTAGGCTTATTGACTCATCGGGAGCCATGAGAATTCGGGAAGATGTATTTTGTTAGCTGTAGTATGGAGCCAACTATGAGCTGTTTAGAATCTATGTCATTGTTATTTTTTTTTTAAAGGCTGCCTTTTGTTTGTGTATACCATCAGAAAGATCACCTCTATAATGATTGCAATTCTTGGGTCCATCCCAAAAGTTACATATAGAAGATATTTGGAGACATGAAGCCACAAACACAGACTCGTTGTACATAAGTTAGATTGCATTTTTAGTTAGTATGTCCATTAGACAGTGAATTAGGATGTCGCTTGCAAAACCAGGATCAAACTACCTCATTGCACTATACGGGTCTTCAACAATAGGTTGGATACATTAATGACAACGCACATAATAGACAATGTGTATGTATCAAGTATTTGATAACAGTATTATACATAACTTAGTAAAGGCAACAAGAGTGATAATAACAAGTAATGAGATTCTAAAGAGATCAACAATGTGGCCATTATACTCAGATTGTATGGAGAAAAAAGTAGTAGTGTTGGGTGTGCTAGAATAATATGCACCTGTGGGGATTCGTTCATGACATGTAGCTATGATCCTTTGGGAAATTACATTCGGCAGAAACCTTATTGAGGATGTAATTTGTTGCTATATATTGTGATTTTTATATAAAAAAATTCATGTATCTACTGTATGCTCTCTTCTTCATGTTGTCAAATAGGAATTTGTGCAAAAGCTATGCTAAAGATAGTTTAGGAATGCCTAATGCCATGTAATGTTGATGGTGGGTACCCATCTATGCTACTACTCCCTTTGCTTTGAAATGTTTTTATTGTATAACCCATACATTACTCTATAATGCACCCTTGAAACTTGTCTATTTTGTAGTGACTAAAAGAAGGATATCATTCTAAATAAGTTAATTTGTTAGAGAAAAATGTCTATAAGGTTAAATAATATTTTGATTTGGGTGAAGAAAATATGGTAATCTTTGAATGGATAGCTATATTTATCAAAGGTTTGCCCATATAATTTAATGAAGATTGCATGGTTCTGTTTTGATAAGATTTAGAGAATACATCTTGAGGCTCTTCAGGAAAACTACAGGGCCAATGGCACTGTAGAAAAGTTGGGTTAACCCAAATAAAATAATTTAGAAATGAATCAAGGAGAGAAAGAAATGATTTTTTGGAAAGCTTGTATGAAGAGAAATGGTTGATTGTGGAAGGAATAGCCTCACTATTTTTTTTAATCAGAAGATAATTATAAGACTTTGTGATTGTTAACAAGCCTCAGAGATTCTGGAAAATAATATTTACTCATAATGCTAATGATAAGGTGGGATGACCCATTTCCAATAACGAGTAGAAGATATATCAGGAGACCCTTGTAGTCATCCTTCATTGAAAAATAAGAATAATAAAGAAGTATTAAATACTCCAACTAAATAATAAAAAAAAATCATCGTTTTAGACATTGCAAAGAGATGAAAATATTTGAATTTCAATGAAATTAATCATGCTAATAAACACTTGACAATTAATTGATAATTTCAATCAGAAAACTTTGTTTAGGGATGTAAAAGCAAATTTTAAAACAAATTTTTAATCGGAAACAATATTTGTTATATTTTTATTGTATTATATCTTGGATTGTGTAAGAAAGTAGCAACAAACAACAAAGCTGTAACACATCCAGCAATGAGTAATACTTGCAAAAAAATATATATATTACATGACTCAATGAGTACATCAAGGGTATAATATGTTCAAAGAGGGTCTAATATGTATGTTAAGTGTACAATATGTCGATTAATTACACAATACGTACAGTGGGCATACAATATATCCAATGCCGATAGAATCAGGAAAAATGCTTAGCTTCAACATGTTGGTGACATTCCAGAAACCAAGCCTAGAAGGCAACCCTTGTAAGAGGCTGTCCAATGGCTTTAAAAGTGCATGTCTTGTATAAGATTAGTTTATCTGGAGATACCAAACATTGTCGAGGAAACTAAAAAATGATAGTTTCACATCCATGGAATGATGCACACCATGGAACTCTCGATATCGCAATTCACAGACTACGTTGTAATACTATTGTAAGACACCGCATGTAGCCTCATACGTATGCATGGTTTCTTAGAATAGCTGAAGCTCGTGGTTCTCCACATCATCTGCATTTGCACATGCTTGCTTCAAGTCTTCCAAAAGCTTGTGGTAGTGCTCTAACGCATTCATTGAGAGCACTTCAATTTCAGTTTGGGTCCAGGCCAATGGACGGAGATGGAGTCCATTTTGGATACTGCTTCATTGTTTATTGGTATAGGCACCAGGTTTGGTGATAGATGCTTGTCTGACACACCGCCAGGTATACCAACAATATCTCCAGTTCTATTGCAATTGTCCATAGCCTGTTGGTACGAGGTAATCACAAAGTAAGTGAACATAAGGCCTAAGACAACATAACTGAATTCTGAATTCTGCAAACTAAAGTTTCTGGGTTCACTTATTTATGTGACCTGCTTCAATGTATAATTTTATTTTTAGACTACCTATACTTGAAAATGCATATGAACGTCTCTTTCAATTTTCATATTTGAGGCCTGCGGTACATGTGATGGTCTACAATTTGATATCTTCATGTCGTTGCATGTGATTGTATACCATATTTATTGCTGAGAGCAATGTACATCTTGGTCAACGTTCATTTAAAGGTGGGATTAACTTCACTTTACCTATTTTTCACTCTATTAGGTTTCTTACACAATTCTGCAAATGCTCACCAAAATATGGACATATTCCTATTAGACTAAGCAATTTTTAATATCTGTAGTGAAACCAACAGGCGCTGATCAAAGGTAACGTAGTATTTCAGAGGGATATAAAAACAATCCCTGACAGAAATTAAAGAGACTTGAGACTTTCTATGAAAAGAAAAATCCATAATTTTGGGTCTTTATAGTTGGTGGTTGGTTTCAGGAGTTCTATCAATACAGAGCTTGGACAAAATCATAATCCCTCCCAAATGGTGATAATGATTTACCAGTAAACTCTTCAGTCATGAATGAGTAAAGACAGGAGTTGAAAATGGGCAAAGAGAAAATGACAGTGCAGAGAGGAGAGGGGCGAATACTGTGAAGAATAGTATTCCTAAAATGTTTGTTTCAATATGGCTCTCCATCTGTGTCAATTGAAACATTTTTTCCTGATTAGCGTTGCACATAAATAGAAAACGTTCCTTGATTGGCGGTTTCATGACTATTAGAGATGTAATAATAAATGAACCTGTCGGACAGAGTATGCTGCTCCCTAAAACAGTTAACGACTTTTGAATATGAATTGGAACGTATGCCCTAGCAAGGTTACTGTACCTCGAATTAAATATTGTGATGACTATTATAGAGGTTTTATGACAAACATATTGTGATGAGAAAAATTGCATGTCTCTATTGTCGAAAGTTCACTTAGAATATTTGTTGAATGGTTTCGTACATAATTTGCTTGTATAACTATAAACATTAATTGATTGATTAAAATTATAAGGATATAAAATATCAATCAGCGGTAAGACTCATATCATGTAACAATTGATAATTTTGGTAAATGTCCAATAGTTGTTTTAGTTTGACAGACCCTATGCTACTTAGTTTCATCGATTTCTTATTGTCTTTGCTAAATTGTTTTAACGGTACTGAACAACAAATTCTAACGTAAACCCAAAAAACATTCTCAATTCAAGAGTCCTAAACATAGAATCAAAGTTCACAATGCTTGTTCCTATCATCTACACACTCCAAATTCTAAGCATATATTACATGTATAATGTTTAGAACTAAATAAGTGGAAGTTGAGAAAAAGGTTTGATAAACAATCTAACATTAGTTGTCCATCCTGCAAACAACCCACAATTTTATCGCCATCTATGGCAAAATAGCATGGTCGCTATGACAGTTTTCTTGTTCCATTTACCTTTCCTTTTTCGGTACGACTATGAATGCACATTTCAACTCATTCTCTAGAGCCTTTCTCCAAAAGTCCTTTCAGTAATTAGATGTCACTGGAGTAGTAGTAGAAGCATTGTAGACAGTGATGATGGAGGTTTCTTAACATGCAGATTCCAAATAGGCTTCATTGATAAGATGGAAGTGCTCAAAGATAGTTCTATGAAATTGAAAGGACATGTCAACATGGAATGGTTAACAAAACATTAGCTGAATGTTTCAATGATCATGTTGAAACATTAACTTAAAATCTGGAAGACATATAGCAGATGGTGTGGTGTCAAAGTGACAACCTAAGATTTTATGAGTCCGCCCTCAGTTACATATGGTATCTAGCAAACATTATCAATAGAAAACAGGTCCATATGAGAATAATGAAATGGGCATTATTAATAGCAATAGAAGCCTTCATATGATATCTAACGAACATAGAAACAGGACCTAGAGCGACAAACCCAATTGGGCATTGTGAAAATCAATGCTAGTTATGCAGGAGTCTGAAGTTTGAACTTTGGAGATAGGACATGTACTCAAGTTAAAATTTTAACTTAGAACAGATGCCCATTGGGATATAAGTTAAATTACTTATGAATCATTATGTAGAGATGAATTCATTCAGATTTTACCATTGCGAGGGGTAGGCTGATTCCTCCGGCTATTGGGTATAATGGCTGGGCATTTCGGTTAGGGTGAGGAAAAAAACACTAATGATTTGGAAGAAAAGTTAAATAGATTAGAAGATGAAAATAGTTTACAGATGAAAGAAATCTCAACATTGAAAGAAGCGAGTGGTCAATTGATAGTGTATAATGAATGTTTACGGTCAAAACCATTGGTTTGTGATGTTATTTAGAGTTCACCATTGGTTTTGTGATGTTGTAATTACTGGCTTCTTGTGATAAAGACATAACGTCCAGTCTCTGTAGCCATTATCTAATCATTAGATTCTTCCATTCCAGGACTGTTCCTTTTTCTTTCCCAATTTAACAGTAAGACTATAAATATGTTGTTATTTATCTCAGAGAATCTGAATTGATTCCTGTATTTTTTAAAAGATTACAAGTGGATGACGGGAAGTTGTATCATATAAGATTCAACCGTTCTTTTAGCAGGGCATGCTTCAATAGTGATAATGATAATTGTGGGTTTGAATGTCAATTCTATGAAAGTGCTAACACAGTGCTAACACAGAGGTATAGATTCATGGGTAATCGATATAATCCTAAATAATGGAGGCTAAGACTTTTCCTTAGAAATGTATATTATATGTATGCCTCAATCAATGAGAATCTCCCTTAAGTGCACCAAAATGGGTGCAAGAAAATGGTTTTGTGAGACCCATCAAAAGATACTAATTTATGCATGGGAAATGAGGAAACAGAGGTGGACTACAAACACATGCATGCAAACTATTAAATAGAGAAAAACATAAAAAGATGCAAATGGTTTGATAAAATACCTCAGAGAAGTGATGGCTGATGGAATGCAGTTCCACATGGTAAGCATGAAACAGATTGTTGAAAAGACTTTAGAAACATTCAACTAGATCTAAAATATCAAAATTAAAGTCAAAATGTATATTAACTTTGTACCAAAGATATTTCCTAACATAAACAGGGGACTTGAGATGCATCCTAGGGCATTGTTTATGCAAAATGCCCACAATAATCATTCATTATGACAGAGGAGGAACACAATGCTGGACATTGCATGCTTCAGAAAATGTCTCTAAGAAGTTTATACGACTAATATAAAGGAGGTAACTAATGTAATCAAGTATTGTTTATGCAGAAGCCCACAATCATCATTCATTATGACAGTGGATGAGCACAATGTAGAACACATTCCTGAAAGCAGAGGTGAGTTACATACCAATTTACGCAGGGAATATTAGCTACTCTAAAAATGCTCCAAAACTCTATAGGATTCTCGAAGCTTTGAACATGAACTTATGGGGGCTCGAAACCTAGGAAGCTAGAGAAACAACAACCAAACATAATTGAGCCTGTCGTATTGAATAATATCCTAAAAATTCCAATGACAGAGGAATCTTGAGAAACAATGGCCAAAGAAGCCCACAATCATCATTCATTATGACAGAGGACAAGCACAATGTAGAACACATTCCTGAAATCAGGGGTGAGTTACATACCAATTTACGTAGGGAATATTAGCTACTCTGAAAATGCCCCCAAACTCTATAGGAATTTGAAAGCTTTGAACATGAACATATGGGGGTTCGAAACCGAGGAAGCCGGAGAAACAATAGCCAAACACAATGGAGCCCGTCGCATCGAATAATGCCCTAAAAATTCCAATGAAAGAGGAAGTTGGAGAAACAATAGCCAAATAGTTTAAAAGCGAGCCAAACAAACCACAGTAGTGGCATGAAACCTATTTTCAGCCTACACATAGCAAAATAAACAATAAAAATTAGGCCTACGTAGAGGGATCTCCTACCTAGAATTGATGATTTTGTTGTTTTCTGGTGTGTTCTGTCTCGTGACTGTGTACTATTTTCTGTATGTCTAGATTTCGTCTTGTTTTTGTCACTGCTCGACAATAATATAAGATATAGACTACAGAGCAGTTGTTGGGTGGTAATGAACACGTGGTTTGTGGGAAGCACCTGGACGAATATCAATCTCCAATCACGCTGTGGGTACCCAGGTGCACCACGGGTGTAGTTGATAACCATAGCCCACTGTTGCTAGATGAAAATGCATTTTTCTTTGTCTCGCAAAACAATTTGACACGAACAATCACCGAAAAAATTGAGGGCAACGGGAAATCAAGATTTCACGGCGTGAGACTCTTTCCCTATGTGGGGTGCCCCCAAGGGGAATAGCCTATCAGCTAATGAAAGAAAATGAGAGGGAAATGATATTTTATTAGATTCTAATTATATAGTTCTGAAATTAAGTGATATTTTATTACATTCTAAATATTTCCTATAAACGAGAATAGTTAATTTATTATCTATAGCATTTAGGTGATATTTATTGTGTGAAATATTAGAAGTTATCTTATCTATTTGGTAGAGAGGTATTATTTAAATTAAAGTATATTTAAGTATAGAATTTGTTTTAAAATCAAGAATATTTATTTTCATTGTAAAGGTAAATTCTATTGAATTATTATCTATAAATATCGTACAATATTTTAGGTGATGTTTACAAGTGGTGAAGTATTTGAATTTTCCTCCTTCATCTAGTCTTAATATTATTTTGACTCAAATTAAGGTGATTTTATAGGGGTTAAACATTGAATTTTTGTTACCCATCATTTACTAATATGCATTCAACTCAAGTGCATTTAACTATGAATTTTACTTTAAAACAAGAAAACAATTAACTTTCCTAGAAGCACAAAATATACTAGATCACTTTTTAAAAATGTATAAAAATTTTAGGTGACATTTACAAGAGTGAAGCATTGTATCTTCCCTCACCCATCTAGTAGCAGTATTACTTTGACTCAAAATTATAAGTAATGGCTAGACTTTCTTAAGATCTTCGAAACTAGTAGTGAATGGGCTAAAGGTGTTTCAAGTTATGATTTTTGTTACCATACTTCAAAGGTTCTCTTCTTTGTTGAGTTCTTGGGTGGCCTTTTTGTGTTTACCTTTGGTGAAAGGTTATATCTACTCCTCAGTTCCCTCTCCTTTTTGGGTTCATGAGTTGTTTTTTTCTCTGTACTACTAGGCTTGGAGTTGTTCGTAGGGTGGGAATTCTCCTATTGGAAGAAGTGTATAGGATTTTGTCTTTTGTGGGTCTTGTGAGAGGGTTCTCTCCTTAGATTTTATATTTTGTAGTTGGAGGTCCAATAGAGATGGGTTTCATTGTATGTTTTTCCTACACTTCTAGTCCTATTGAGGTGGACATTTCTTTTAAGGGTTTGGCTAAACTCTTGCATTGGTATCTTCAGCTTTTGTGCTGCTACATGTAGTTCTTATTCATCTCACCCCAAGTTTCTTTTCCAAGTCTCTTATTGAGGTGGAGATTGATCCTCAAACAAATCTATCCTCTATGTTTCCTATTTAGGTGTAGTTTGATCCCTTAGGGTTTGATAGGGCCCACTAGTTTTGTTTTTAGAAAGTTCTAGCTTCTTTTGAGTTTTTGGCTACTGATGCACCTATTGAGACAACTTCAAAGTCAAGGTTTGTAGGGAGGCTGACCTTGTATTGAAAAAATATTGCTTTTAGAGTATTCATTGGCCAATATGTGAGGGATTTCGGGCCCAAGTTTTTCAATCATTTCTTTTTCTTCATGTCTAGGCCTGATTTCTTCCTCTCATTATCTGATTCTTTCTTCCTTCTTAGCATCAGTTGGTTTGGTCTAGTCTCTCTTTTTGACAGATTGTGTAGAAGCACAGATCTCAATTTTCTTCTTTTGGGTTCAACTTTAATAGGAATTTGGTTGTTGTTTCTTTTACTTTGGGGTTCCTTGATGTTCCCCTCCTCGTCTATGCTTGGTATAGTTCAATGTTTTGAGGTTCGCTTCAAAATTTATGGACAGTGAAATTGTAGCCCCCATTTTAGGTTGACCCTTATATCGTGCTATTTTGATGCTTTGGTCAAAAGATTCTAGCTAGTCTCACCCCTTGTGAGACTCAATATTTTCACCTCCTAGAAATCTATCTTCTTAAGTGTTTTTAGCTTGTGTCTTTTTCCTTGATGGTTTATCTATCAAAGGACCCAAGTTGGCTCCCATGATTATCTAATCAAAACTTAGACAACTAATTAAACAATAATAATTTAAAATTTAAAATAATGTAAAGTAATAAATTATATTAAAAATATTTAACTTGTATGTATGTATGTATATGTACATACACACACATATACACATACACACATATATATGTATATATGTATATATGTATGTATATACATATGTACATACACACACATATACACATACACACACATATATGTATATATATATGTATATACATATGCATATATATGTATATACATATGCATATATATGTATATATATATATATATATGTATATGTGTATATATATATGTATATGTATATACATATATATATGTACATGTATGTATATGTATATGTATATATATATATATATATACATATACATATACATATACATATACATATATATATATGTACATGTACATGTATGTATATGTATATGTCTATGTATATGTATATGTATATGTATATATATATATATATATATACATATACATATACATAGATATATACATATACATATACATAGATATACATGTACATATACATATACATAGATATACATGTACATACATACATCTATATATATATGTATATATATATATATACATGTGTGTACATATATATATATATATATATATATATATATATATATATATATATATATATATATATATATATATATATCTATATATATATATACATATATATCTATATACATACATATCTATATACATACATATCTATATACATACATATATCTATATATATGTATATATATAGATACATATACATATACATATACATCTACATCTACATACATATACATATACATATACATATACATATACATATACATATACATATACATATAATATACATGTACATGTATATACATATGTATATGTATATATATATATGTGTATATATATACATATACATATGTATATATACATATACATATGTATATATACATATATATAACATATGTATATACACACACACACATATATATTATATATATCTATATATATGTATATATATGTATATATATATATATGTATATATGTATATATATACATATATATGTATATATATATACACATATATACACATATATACACATATATACATATATACATATACATACATACATAGTATATATATATGTATGTGTGTGTGTGTGTGTGTGTGTGTGTGTGTGTGTGTGTGTGTGTGTGTGTGTCCACACACACACAGACACACAAACACACACTAGATGGACAAACTTTTCTGAAATAACAATATGATGCATGTATTTCTACAGTGAACACAAATGATAGAAACAATATTTTTGTAGAAAATAAAATTGAAGACACTAGTAAGACTAGACAATTAAATTCATGAATAAGTTAAGTTGATTTCAGTTTAATACTAGCATATTCACCTAAAAAAGGTGCAATGGTTACACCAATTGGTAAAATATATTTTTAATGGTATATTGGAGACCACAAAACCATAGTATTTAAAAAATGTTCTTATTAATTATAATTAGTTATAATGTAAATTAAAAGAATTTATATTGTATATAATTGAAACTTTTGTAATATAAATTGTTTGAATTAAACATAATTTAAATGAAAAATACAATTGATATTGATCATTAATATGTATTTTTTGTTTTTTCTAAATAACCATATTATGAAATTCACTATTAAAGTAATTTTAAAAAATCATGTTAGATCATGTATTGAAGTCAATTTCTCTATCATGTTAGATACATTAAAAAAATGGATAGAAGATGGTCTGTGAAATTAAAAAAAAGCAATAAGGGAATTGCATTGGACAAGTGGAACAAAAGGGAATGCTTTGGTGATCCACCACAATTTCAAATCTAAAATCTGACTAGTATATCATTCCTTTTGGTCCTTTGTTTTGGTGATGAAATTCATAAAAACCACCTAATTTTGTAGGATATAATTTGTGGAGCTCATAAGCAAAGTCTATGTACTAGGCCAGAATAATAAATAGACTCTTGAACATATCATGACTCTTTATATTAAAAGGGAAATATATAATACAAATTTCATCATGTTATATATTTTTTTCTTTTATCGTTGTTAACAATCCTTTTTCAACTGTCTAATGACATGGGTTTAGATCAACACGCGGAGTAAAAATCGACCACAACATTAGGCGAGCGAAAATCGTAGTTCAAAGGTGTCTGCATGTCTTTGTTTTTTTGCTACTCTTTCCTCATACTTATCGTCTGCATTCATGGCAGAATATGACATGTGTGGTTTGGACCCGCACATCGAGGGATGCATCTTTTTTTGTTTAAAAAGTGGTATGGCAAGGCTAACACGCGATGTTAGTCATAAATGTCAATGGTAGATTTTTTATCCAATGATGGAGAATGCATAACACGTCCTGTTAGTCTGATAAATTCATCTTTTTAGGAGCCAGAATAGACACATCCCACATCGAGCAGGAAATTGAGTGTCTTAGCAGACAGGGGCGCTTTTCCACAACACCATTTTGGTAGTGGAAAATATGATGTTCAAATTATATGGCTAAACGCAAATTGATGGTAACATTTTTTTTATAGGTTGTAAGCGGATATGACTATGTGCATGCATTATAAAAAGTGTCATGTAGTTGTTGAGTATTTGTAGTGGAAAATATGATGTTCAAATTGTATGGCTAAACAAAAATTGATGGTAGCAGTTTGTTTTATAGGTTGTAAGCGTAAAATATGATGTTCAAATTGTATGGCTAAATGCAAATTGACGATAACATTTTGTTTTATAGGTTGTAAGTAGATATGACTGTGTGCATGCATTAGAAAAAGTATCACGTAGTTGTTGAGTGTTTGTCTTTCTAGTAAAAAAATGTTAGGTTAATAAATGAGTTATAACATATTAATTTGGACATGGGTTTCAACAATAGTTTGAAATAATATATTTTTTCAAGGCATATTTATTGCAACTAGGTAGTAGAGAGTGCTCACAATTGTAATATGTAATGAACAGATTGAAATTCAAAGTTGAAGGCATTTATTGAATAAACATTTATAATTATTAAATAATTATTCTAATTTTAAAAATAATAATTAACATGTTCAAACTCTAACATCATAAACTATATAATACACTCATCTCTATAACTTCAATTGTAAGTTTAACAACCCTTAACCCTTAGCCCTTTATCTAAGTTTAATCCTAACTTTAATTTTAGTCTTATGCCTAGCCTATTCTAGTTGTAACTATAACGCTAATTCTAACATTAACATTAATTTGCACTCTAGCTCTAATACTTAACATAATTATAACATTAAATACAATCCTAATCGTATTTTTTCCTTAACTCAATCCCTAGTCCCTAGTCTAAAACTCTAACCTTAATTCCACAAATAGTTTGAACCTCAATTCTAACCTTTGGTGCTAACCTATATTCTAACACTAACTCTTGTTATAAGTACTTTCAATCCTAATTATAATTATTAAAAATAAATGTAATGATAGCATAATCTGCAATTTCAATAATTATAAATATTGCTTAATAATTTGTAATTAATTTAAATTTAAATTTAAATTTAAATTTAAATTTAATGGTGGCATAAAATAAACTAAGTGATCTTTATAAATCATTATTACTTAAAACATCTTAGCATGTTTGTAATTTCTATTTTTCATAAGATGGTGCAAATGCATAATATGTTTTCTATATAATATGTTAAACTATGATGAGATTGAATACTTCTAAAATTTATCCAAAAAAAAAAAAATTCCAATCAAAAGAAGATTTCTAAATTGATATTAAAAAAATAGTTAAGATAACATTGTTACAAATATTCTATCAATTTGAATATATATATATACACATACACATACACATACACATACACATACACATACACATACACATACACATACACATACACATACACATACACATACACATACACATACATACATTGATATACATACATACATACATACATGTACATACATACATTCATTCATACATACATACATACATACATAAATGTATGTATGTATGTATATGTATATATGTATATATATATATATATATATGTACCAATCATTATGTGACACATGTTTAATTATTTATTTTTAGTTTAAAATTTTCCATCCCCTTATCTATGTGTTTGTAATATTAATCCTTATTATTATAATATTTTTTAAAAATAAATCGAATAATTATTATTAGTAATTAATTTTATATATTTAAAAAGAAATTTATATATTATTATAAAAATAATTTATAAATCATTATTGCTTAAAATTGCATATGTAGTGCTCTCTTTTGAACTTTAGGCTTTGTAAGGAAAGGAAATAAATGAAAAATCTAACTATATTAAAACCCTTAAAACAATATAAAATTATTGTTTACCTATCTCTAAATTTATGTCTAAAAAGCCTTTAGTTAAGAGACATGATATATAGATAGAAGAAAATAATTCTTTTAATTTGAAATGTTGTGATCTATTGATGGAAAACATTATAAATGGGGAATTTTTGTGTCTAGCAGAATTGCAATGTAATGATGCCATTTTTTATGGCATAGATGGTGGTAAGCAATTTAGCACTGATGAATAGATCAATTCACCAACATAGTGGAAAGAGTAAATTTTGTCTAATAATATAGCTACATTTTGCTAACAAAAAATTGTTCAATCATTATGAAGGAAAATATATTTTATTTAAATAAAATTAAAAAATACATATCTAGGCTTTAGAATAAGAAAATAGATTTTAAAAACATAAAAATACTTGTATGCAATTAGTTCAAGTAATTTCTTAAATAACAAATTAAATGCAAAATATAGAGCTCATTGCAATAATATTACCTAATGACAAAATTTATATTATACATATGTTTATTTATTTATATAATATAAAACTTAAAAAAATATAGATATAGATTTTAGATCATTTGTTAAATATTTATTTATTTGATGTGTAAAATAAATTTGAAAATAAAATTTAAACATAATAAAGATTATGTTAATCTACCTAAATTTTTTCCTTAAAAGCTCATATAGAGAGTGGATTAGTTAAATTCGGTAATAAGATGTAAAATGTTTAGCCAATTAGATTGGAGAAAAATAATTTCTATAATTTAGAAACTTAAAAATCATCCATCTTCAATTTTTTAAAAATTGAAAAAAATATCAAAAGAAAAAATTCATAGTTGTAATTGATTGAATAATAATGAGTTAACCAAAATTGAGTGAAACCGAATGCAATAGTACGAACCCAATGACAAGTACTAATAAAATAACTAGACAATAGTCCAATGGCAATGGATGATGAATGGCTCTAGCTATCCCAATAATAAAGAAACAAAATGATAAGGAAAATAATGTTATCCAAGGTTTTAATTCAGTAGTTTTATTATTTATATTTTTACAAGAATTATTTTATTTTTTTATTTTTTTGAAAAAGGCAAGAGCCTATAATAATTATATTAATAGTAATTGAAATTACATATTATAGTGTCAAAATGGAGGGGAGAGAACACCCTCCGATTCACTATGTAATCTGCTAAGAAGTCCAGAAGACTAAAACATATTACATAAGTACATAGGATGTGATCTCTATCCACATCTTCCTTATGAGACATCACATTACTAGGTCCAGCTATATATGAGAAAATAAATTATAATTCTACTCTGAAGACCCTTATATCTACCCTACCATTTGTTGGTGAAGATTCTTCATCTCGATAAGGGTAACACCAACAAGAACCATTCAAGGAAGATAGTTCAAAATTAATGGCTAAATAATCAATGCCACCATTGGAGAAGAACTGACCAGGTGTACCAAAAATTGGTGAGTTGACTACCATGCTATCTGCTAAAAACTGAAGCTTGGGACATGAGTAATTTGGAGAGAAGAACACCACCAGAGCTGAAGAATCCAATGATTAGCCCACCATAAAGTATTGAATATTACACGTAGAAGAAATTGGAGGCCATATGTATGTCAAAATGTCTTCAAGATAACAAGCTTTGACTGCCAAGCTAGCCTACTAGGGCACAACAAATAGAATACCAATACCATCTTTGAGCTCCTATGCCCAAGTCTGTGCTAAAATGCAAAAACTTGGACCATATATTTTCTAATAATCACAGAGGCTGCAACATATATTGCAAAGTTTTGGTGAAGATAGCAAGAAAAATATAGTAACACACAAAAGACTTTGATGACTGCTAAACCACAAAAACTAGGTGAAATCTAACTGTTATGTAGTTCCTGACTTTTGAGAAGAAGCTGCTTCACTTGGAAGTGGGAAAGACGTCAAAAGCCCATAGAAGTCAATCATTTCATACTCCCCCAAGATCCAGAAAGCTGTAAACTTTGCCACCACTATTGACATTAATGGCAGGGATAACTTTAAGAAACCACCCCCCGGGCAACTATGTAAAATCTTGGGGAATCAGACATTATTTTCGGGGGAAATTTTTCATATGGATGGTGAATTTTTTTTTCAAAATAGGGCAAAAAATTATTTTGTATTGGCAATTTTTTTCTAGGGTATGAAAATTCCATAAATGTCTGGTGAATTATACCTTGTTGTATGGAGAAAATATATATTGTAGGAGGCGAATAATTTTTGTTAAAAGGAACAAATATATAATTGTATGGGCAAAAATTTTTACTCCTAAGGAAAAATTATTTAAATGTGTTGGCGATTTTTATCCACCACTTGAAAATTATTGAATTTGTTTTGGTGAATATTTTGTTATTTATGAAAAAATATATAATTTATTTGTGATTTCATGAATTCATTGCCATTAATAGATAAGGCACATCACATCACATCAGTACATCACATTGAGTCCAAACTCTACATGATGTATCAATAAGTGCGGCCTCTGTGACACGTGAAGGGTGACACATACCTAAAATCCATGAATGATTTTAAACCGTTCGATGATCATAGATCAATGGCTGAAGTTTTATTTCGACCCAATTTTATGAAGAGAACATAGCTCACCAGAAACTATCGGGAATGGAATTGGATTCAAATGACACATATCAAATGTCACGAATCACAATCGATAATTTCGGTCATTTAATATATATCTATTCACTTACTGCAATCCACTCTATCCCCACGACTTCCAATGTGGTACTTGCCAACTTGGTACTGGTTTATAGTTGTTTCCAATTTCGCACACTCGTGCATTTATGGGAAAGATTTGCAGAGATACGAAAGATTTAAAAAAATTTAAAGCAATTAATATAGTTAGAGAAGTAATTATTACAATCAAGAGCTTCAATTATTTATATACGATCTCGGCTTCTTTCATCTCCAATTAGCCTTTGTCATTTGGTAGATAAATCGTCGCAACTCACGGTATTTAAATTCTTCCTCTGGTTTAGGTTTATAGGCTCGGGTTGTTTAATTTGTTAATCTTTTTTTCTCAAGATGGACACTCCCATCCGCTTGAGAAGCATTTCTGTAGAGGACCAGAGGGCCTTTCTGGGCTCCATTAGAGACCAAACCCTCCAATCAGTCTGTAAGGAGGTTGAGTCATTCACCAATGAGGCTGTGCGAATGGTGCTAGGCAGATAGTTTCTACGAAATGAAAATAGATATCGTGTTAACACAAATATTACATCCCAGTTCTTAGCGTCTCTTCTGGACCTCAAAGGAGACAAGGTGGATATGTTGATACTGTTGAGGAAGGTTTTTAATGAAGACTTCCTTGAAGATGATATTACTGTTGTCATCCTTGCACAAGTAGGGGTGGGGATCCCCCGGGCGAGTGAATTATCCAAGCTTCTCCTCCCTAACCAAACAGTGCTAGTGGCCAGGCAACTGTTTCTCTTGAACCTGAATGTGGAGCACTTGACGCGTCATAGGAAATGGGTGCGGATTGGCAGGGACTTCCTCCAAAAATGGTTTCTCCTGGACTACTTTCCAAACTACATGTGGCTTGAAGAATTCTCTCAACTTATGCTGTCTAAAGAATTCTACATGGAAGGAGGGCCAAATTCTTAGGGCAAAGTTGTAAACCAACCACTACTTGTGCCCTAGGCCCACCCCTTAGGCCCCTAGTAGTTTTTTTTTCCTATGTCCTTGAAACCTAATAGGCTCAGTTGCTCACTCATTTTGGCTTTTAAGTTTTTGAGGGACTCAAGTCTCAGATGTAAAAATTGTAAATTTTCAAAGCATAAATATTAATGATAATTTTTCAATTCCAGTTTGTTTTAGTTTGCCTCTTAGAGTCTTATGGATATAAAAATGTTTTCTATAATTCTATTTCATTTTTATTAATTAATTTTTTTCAAATGCTTTTTGTATATGAGCTACATTATTTCAATTATTTGTTAAACAATGGAAATAAATTCAATACTGTGATCTTTTTTATGTAATGCTTCTTCCTCTATATTTAATGTATAAAAAAAAAATTAGTTCATTCCATTAATTATTTGTACATTGATTATGGTTGATTATAATTTTATAAATATATAGTTAAGATTTGAACTAAAACTGCAACTTACTTATATTAAACTAAATTTAATTATATTAAATTTACTTATTTTAATTATATTAAACTTACTTATTTTAATTATATTAAATTAAAATTTATATTAAACTAAATTTATGTTGAACTTTTATATATATTTTTAGTTTTTATTTATTTATTAAACTAAAATTTATATTACTCTAAATTTATGTTGAACTTTTATATATATTTTTAAACTATTTTTTAAAATTATATATCGTAAACATATTTTTAAAGAATTTTGTTAAACTTTAAATTAATACACTAAATTTATGTTGAAGTTTTATATATATTTTTAAACTATTTTTTAAAATTATATATAGTAAACATATTTTTAAAGAATTTTATTAACTTTAAATTAATATTTTAGATTTAATATTGAATGTTTCTTTTTTATATTAAACTTTTACCTTTCAAATTGTATGCCAAAATTTATATTTTGATTTAGTTATTTGTTTTATTCTAGAAACTAAGTTTCATGTTTTATACTATTTTTTAATTTCAAATTTTTACAAATCATATTAACATTATATTTAATAGTTATCTCAAACTATTGCACATCTTTAAAATTTAAATGTCTCTTATTATGGGACTGATGACATCTGACAACACTCAACAGGTACCATCAGCCGTTGGATGAGCAAAGATCAACAACTTAGGGTAGATTTTAGCCCAGATGTGGGAACTGAACACATTTGTGAGAACTTCCCCCAGAATTGAACATTTTAAATTTAATTAAATATAAGTAAGTCTATAAAGCTCTCTTTTGGGGGGAAATTAAAATGATTAAATAGACTTAAAAAATAGACCTAAAAAGTGACACGAGTATGGTGATGTGCCAGAAAAATGGCAGAAGTCATGGGACCCATGACATTTGAAAATAGGTACCATCGTCTGTTGGATGAACAATGATCAACGACTTAGGGTGGATTTTGGCCAGAATGTGGGAAGTGAACATGTGTGAGAACTTCATCCGGAATTGAAAATTTTTAATTTAATTAAATATAATTAAGTTTATAAAGATTTTTTTTGGGCGGAAGTTTAAAATGATTAAACAGAATTAAAAAATAGACCCAAAAAGTGACATGAGTATGGTGACGTGCTCGAAAACTGGCAGAAGTCATGGGACCCATGACAACTGACAACAAGTATCATCATCCATTGAATGAGCAAAGATCAATGACTTAGGGTGGATTTCGGCCCGAATGTGGGAAGTGAACACATTTGTGAGAACTTTGCCCAAAATTGAAACGTTTTAAATTTAATTAAATATAATTAAGTCTAAAAAGCTCTTTTTTAGGCAGAAGTTTAAAATGGTTAAACAAACTTAAACTGAGACCCGTAAAGTCACACGAGTATGGTGACATGCCCAAAAAATGGCAGAAGTCATGGGACCCACGACATTTGACAACAAGTACCATCATCCGTTGGATGAGCAGAGATCAATGGCTTAGGGTGGATTTCAGCCCGAATGTGGGAAGTGAACATATTTGTGAGAACTTCGCCCATAATTGAACGTTTTACATTTAATATCCTCATAATTTATATTGAAGTAATGAATGTTTTGTCCTTCAGCATCGAATATTTATTAATAATAATTAATAAAATTACAACATGATTCTAGATATTTTGCCCTTTACGTATTACTTTTGCACTTTTCAAAGTTTTCAAAATAAGAGACTCGTAAATCATAATCATATTTCATTTCATGGAAAAACCTATAAATCAAGGGAGATTTAGAAAGAACTACTAGATTGAGAAATGCAAGTTGTAACAGAGACTGTCTACGACAATCTAGTGAAATAAAAATTCCAAGTTGCTTTTTTAATCTCGTGGTCCAATTTGAGGGTTAGCATTTTGAGGTTTTTATCTAGCATTATTTTGAATTATTAACAATAACATCAATGGGGAAAATGGGAAGTAGTAGTTCAACAGGAAGCCAAGTGAAAAACAAAATGTACCTAACCAAACTGGTTAAAACACTAGGTTTCACTGATGAATACCATGATATTTATGACCCTTCCATCCATGGTAAAAGTGTATCATAGATATTAGATATGCATTGTCTAGTAAGGCGGTAGATGCATGCAGGGCAAAATTTACTATTTTCAACCCAATGTTAAAACAAAGAACATATAAAATCGCATCATGGGATGTTGGATTGGGAAGCATGGTGTTACCTGAAGTATTCCCTTGCCCTAATTTTGTCATGGTCTATGCCAAAAATTATGATAAAGATAAAAAATCAATTGTCAATAAAAATACAAAAGAGGAAATTCTATCCATAAACAAGGGAGAATTTGCTCATTTTTTGAACCTAGGATTTGAAGCCCAAAACTCAAACATCCAAATTGACCTTGGAAAGCTGGCAGGGAATTATGAGAGCCTTGATCCAAGTCACAGAGATTCATTTATCAAAGCTCTAATAAAGAGTGGTACTGGTACTGTGTTGGATCAGAATCATAAGCCTCCTTATGATTCTAACATTTTTATTCCATGGGGTGGGGATACTATTTCCTTGCTGTCATTTTGCCTGGGATTGGAAAATGATAGGGAAGTGGGTGCAAGACTTCTTGAAATGATTTATAACATCCATTGTGTAGGTCATCCAGTAAGATATAATTTTATTGAGCACATTGTTCAATCCATGCAAAAACAATTTCTAATGATCAAAAAAGGTTCCTGTAAGATATTTAGGTTTTCATCCTACTTGAGCTATCTCCTTCTATCCAATGATCGTGCAATATTCGAGACCAACAAGCTTAAAATTGTGAACTATAAGATTGATGAGAAGACTAGGAAGAGAACAGAGTGTCCAATATATGAATGGACACCAAAGATAAGGATGCATGATAACAGAAAGAACTACAACCATTTTGTAGACTTCTTTTTGGCACTATTGTATAATGAAATTACAAGCACTCCAATGCCTAGGTTGCATGTGTCTTGTAGAGATTGCATTCAACTCGGAATTCAAATAGAATTGGCTGACCTGGTTCTTCATGGAAGAATTCACTGTGTTAAGGTTTTATGGATCAGCAGTAAAACCATACAGACTTCCAATACATGTGACAGAGAGGGTATTTGCATTGGAGTATGTATGGCAATTGGAGAGCACAAATAGGCACTGCCATGGTCATAAAAAAGAAGAGCATATTTCCTTCCTTGTCTTTCTCATGTGGAGGGTTCACATTTGAGAGAAAATCATTCAATGTGGCACATGATTTTTTGACAATTTTTATCTTTGGTGATGAGGGTCTCTAGCAATATGATCCAATCAGTGTAGTTCAAGCAAGGCTTAAGAAAAATGGGAACTCTTTAGCATTATGTCAACGTGAAATTAAACCATTGCTAGAAAAGCTTAGAAACATGGACTCCTGGGATGAGGTTAAAAAGGAGATGAAGAAAATTGCAACTGACAATAACATTTCAATAGAAGAAATTTCATTACAAATTATGGCATTGCACACATAGAGGAGAACAGAGGAGGGCCAGGGCATCCAAAATAGGAGGTCCTATAATTTCTACCAAAATTTTTCTAATCCATCTAAGAAATCTATTCCCAAATCAATTCTTCAAGAATTTAAGAGATTTTTTGGACTAAAACCAAAATAAATGATTTTTGGACTATGAGGAAGAATCTCGGTGAACCAAAGACCAATGTAGAATTTAAGACCATCAACGAGGATGGAGAGTTTAGAAAATTGTGGAATATGGAGCATCCCACAACATCATATGACAAGAGTGAATATGATGATGAGTATGAGGTTGAGCCCACTCCAACAACTACTACAGACCCTAAAATATTAGGTGTAGTCAATGAGTCCATGAAAGAAAAATATAGCAAAGGGGCAAGCATTGTGGAAAAAATGGGTTTTGAAGGTGGTGGTCTAGGTGCCAGAGGAGAGGGCATTTGGTATCCACTTTAGGTACAACTTCCATCAGAGTCAAAATCAAAAGCTCTTGTTAAACCAGTCATTTGACTTGATGCTTTAGATTCATCACGGATAGGTACTACTCATTACCCTTAGGGTCCACCTACATTTCTTTCAGATTAAAATCCATAACCACCACCACATCATGGTATTCCCATTGGTGGTGAATCAAGTGCCACTGCCACAGGTGGGAAATCTGGGGATAGTATTCACATTATTGTTCAGTCAAGTGACATTGTGATTGGTGGGGTTGGCATGGGTACTACTACTGATACTAGTTGTCTTGTTGTTGGACAAGGGCTACAACAAAATATCTCTTGCAAGAGGCCACTAGTGGTAGATACTCATACTATTCAAAATCCTATATCAAGTGCCACTGACACTACAAAACAATCATTTGCAGCTTCAGATCACACACCTAAAAATATTATGAAAACTACACATGAAAGGGTCAGTGGGAGTGGGACAGGATCAGGAATTGTTGTTGGTAATCCTATTCAAGCATTAGTTAAAACCATAGGAATAAGTGGAACTAAAGCCTCTAGTATTCATATGTCACCTTTCAAACATTCAATTTCTTTAGCAAGCCCAGATTTTCAATTTCGTGATTACTATGTAAAATATGAACACACAACAAAAGCAAATAAAGAAAAAAAGAAAGCATTTCATAGGGTTTCCATGACTGAAGTTTTAAATGAACAGCCTGGAAGGAACAGGGTATTTCCAACAAATGACCCACATAAAGATATGATGGAGTTCATGGTTGTTATGCCCCTAGCCCCAACTAAAGATAAAAATCCACCATACAGTTAGATAGATCCCTTTGAATTTCAAGTTACCACCCTCCAAATAGATTTTTCCAAAGTACATAATGTGGACAAAATTAGTGTGTCAAAAAGGACTAACAAAGTGGTCTACACTTCACTACTAAAGGTGGAGAGAGAAAAAATAAACTGGAGAAACAAAAAGAAAAGTTACAGGCAGACCTGGTAAATGAAAAATCAAGGAGGAAAGCAGTAGATAACAAGTGCAATGATTTATAGAAAAGGATAAAAAATTCAAACTCTACAGTAGAGATTGCAGAGCAGGAGAAGATGGATGCAAAATTGAAGGACATGACAAAAAACTAGCTAAAAGTAGTAAAAAAATTGATGAGGAAATAGCCAGTTTTCAGAATTATACAAAAGTTATGAGTCTGTTGCTGGCGAAATGAGAAAAATATAGGACCTATTGGATTGTGGGAAGGAAAAAGATAAACATTTTCAAGAGGAAGTAGAAGAAGAAAGAAAAAAATGTGCACAAATGAAAGTATACCTACACAATGCATATGATAAAATAAAAACTTTGGAGGATAGATTGAAAGGTAATATGAAAAATACAATGAAGTATATACAAGAAAACATTTGGTGGCAAATAATGCAGAGGAGTGACAAGTTGTGTGAATGGTTTGAATTGAATGAAAGTCTGAGAGTAATTTATATGAAAATCAAAGGGCACTTTGAGAAGAGCATACATGTTTATTCAAAAGAGGATATGGCAAAAAATATTTTGCAAGTAGTCTATAGTTTTGGTGATAGCTACTTGGCATCCAAGGGAATTAAGAGCCACATTGATGCTATAGTTAAGACATCATCTATCATTCAAAAATGCCAGAAACTAAGGGAAACATTAGAAGTTATGGAAAATTGTGGAAAAAAGATATTGAAGCTCCAAGAAAAAAAAAAAATTGATTAAACTTAGTTTGCCTAAGACCATTGACCCATCAAATAAATTCATTAGAAAAGAATCTTACAAAAAAATCATGGAGATAAAAATGAAGTCTGATTTAGACTTGCTTCCTAAGGACACAACTCCCCAAGGCTTTCTGGAATTCATCCAACCATTTACAACTCTAAATTCGGTATTGGATGAAAGAGTGATGTCAAGTCAATCTTCTAAATATGGAATGTTGACGAAGTTGCAGTTGACTTTCCATAGTTTATAGAATATTGACCTTCCATCAGACGAAGAGTGAAGCACCCTACAAAACCTGGCACAAAATCTTAAGAATCATAGTATGTATTGCACAATTTTCTTCTTTTACTCTTAATTTCAAGGTTTTATGTTTTTTTGTTTGGAATTTGGCATCACTTGAAATAACTCTATTTTGTGAATAGGAAAAAACCAGCACTCGCTATTTCTATTTTGCTAATCTAGCCTATGAATCTATGATGCATAGTGCAAAACTTCAGCCAGTAAATTTGTATTCTCAAATTCTCCCTTGCTTTAATATTTATGCATTTCTCTATTTCTGATTACTAGGTTTTAGGCACTGCTATTATCTATATTTAATTTGTCATGGCATGAATTAATATTTAATTTTGAACTCTATTTTTTGAATAGGAGACATCAGACATGTAGCAGATGTTAAATTGCTAATATGGTCTATGATGGCCATATAAATCTGTGTTGAGTTTGTGATTTTGATGTTGAGTCTTCACATGTTGCAAACTTGCAATTCGACCTGAAGCTGTTGTTGCTCCCTTATTTCTATAAAAGGGAATTTAGGGTCATTTGCAATGGGTTCTAAAACTTTGTATTCACTTTTGCATGGACATTGGAGAATCACACAGGAGTTGTTGTTTCTCTCTTGTTTCTATAAAAGGGAATTCAGGGTCATTTGCAAAGGGTTCTAAAACATTGTATTAACTTTTGCAATTTGCATGGAGAATCACATAGATTGGTGTATTACTATTGAATGAATTGTATCACATGGCTATATTTTGAAAGAATTAATGAAAATCTAAGTTCTCGACATGTGTATTACTATTGAATGAATTGTATCATATGGTTCTAAAATGTATCACATAGATTTGAGACTCAAACATGTCTAAATAAATAATAAACATCTTTGTATTAATAAACACATTATGGTCTTTTTTTTTTATTATGCTATTTTAAATCTTGAAATAGAAAGTTGAAAAATTCAATTACAAATCAATATTAAATTATAATTGCGAAAAGTAATATGCTTTTGTAATATGAATGATGAGATACAAGATGAAGATTAATAAATACTAATCTCTTACAGTTGCCATTCATCCTCATCAAATTCAAAGCTTTCTTGCTTCTTGTCTACGGTTTCTTCAGTCTGAGTCTGCATACCTTCGCTGAACTGCATCTCAATGCTACTAGTAGGTCCAGTACATGAGTCAATAGTCCCACTGGCACTTTGGTTTGAAGTGTTGCCCAAACCTCTTCTTTCACATTTGGACCTCTATATTTGCAGTGCCCTATCGTAAGGAAAAGTGTGGACATCATACTGAGATGTATAGAGCCTCAAGAAATTTTCCAAATTTTTGTCTAGTTTGTTTCTTAGATTTGATTTTAGGAACCCCAAAGTACTGAAAAATCTCTCATCTTCCACCGAACCCAATATCATGGTAAGACATAAATTAGTAAGCTACAAATATTCTAGCATTGAATCACACAATGCTACTTTCTCACCTATAATTTTCCAAAGCCTTGTTACTAATCCCTCTTCATGGGGGTTCTCCACTTTGCCATATTGTTCTCTCATAGTGTATGCAAAATGACATGATTTCTCTCAAAGATGATTTTTGTCTAATATTCCATTTATAGTTACTCCATTCAATTCTCTGGATATACAAAATTGTTTTTGTTGGTATTTTGATGATGATTAGTTGTGATTGTCATTGATGGACACAAACTTATTTGATGTATGAGTTATTCTCAACCAGTAGTTGTTCCAACCGGTATTGTATTTCATTAATATGTATAGTCTTTGTTTGTTGAAGACAATCGGTGTTTTACAGAAGATGCTTACTAGTCAAAGCATGACCAAAGACCCAAGCGGTATGAAGATCTCAAAGCAAAATGAAGACCACGAGCGACAGTTAATCTTTTGATCGGAACACTATGTTCCTATTTTCCAGTCTTCACTTGTCGACCAGTAATTGGTATAATTTGTTAACTGGTATAATTGTAATGTGTAATGAGTTATCATCCACCAACATTTTGGCAGTGTTTATATGTCGTGTTACCAAATGTGTCTAGGTGCACTGTACCTAGGAAATTGTAATCTAATCTTATTGGAACAACATCAAATCAGGTTCCTATATGAGGACACCATGTCTAGGGTTTTAAGGGAGTTTTTGTGTGCGATCATTAAAAAGTAGATTAGGTCTATGCGAGAAAAGGTCTCTTACAACAAAGATAGTGAGTGCAAAATATAGAAGACTGAAGTAATGCTGGAATGCATTAACATGGAGTTGTTAGAGATCTAATCAAGCATTTTGTGCTACTATCTAGATCATTCACTTGTTGATTACTAATACCTTCGACAAGTCTGAAACCCTTAACCGGGTAGGCCTAGCCAAGCCTATTGAAAATCCTCTAACAAGGTGGTTCATAGTTGTGGATCTGAAATCCTCTAATCGGGTAGTCCCTAGTAGGACTTATCTCCTAACACAGATCTGGATTCCTAATAGGATCTGTTCTGGTGAAGAATGTTGTAAGGCCTTAACCGGTCTGACCTTAACCGGCCTGGTTACTATTCTGCAGATAGTTGACTTGTGAGTTTTACTCACTATGGTTTTTCCCATTTGGGTTTCCACGTCAAAATATCTTGTGTTATGGTGATTTTGCTTCTATGGGTGAATGCTTTATTTTCTATTTGGCTTTTTTAAGTTTTAACCAGTTTATTGTTTAATCTTCTACACCAGTCTGCAGTTAAACTACTTAAGACTTTGTTTAAATTATTGGGTATACTAATTCACACCAACTCTGAGTATTCAATAATTGGTATCAGAGCCTCCCTTTCTATAAGTCCAACCACTTGGAAGGAGATATGGGAGAATACAGCATGAGGGAACTCATTCACCATCTTATCGAGTCTGAGAGAGCCTATGATGAACTCAAAGTCAAGTATAAAGCCTTTTTAGCTAAGAGAAGAGAACTTGCTGAGCAATTGATGGAATTTACTAAAAATAGCTCTTTTGATGAAGCAAACATGGAGGCCCTAGTCGTAGAAGTGGAAAAACTGAATGAATCCAAAACTAACCTAAGGAGGGAGTTGGAAGGACTGACTACCTGGATGATTCAGGAGCTAGAAAATAGAAGAAAAGATAAATATTTGGTAAAGGACAAGGAGCATGAGATCTCAAAGTTGAAACAAGAAATCGGTACCATTACCGCCTATCTACAGGAGGATAAAGAAGAGAAAGAAGAAATACAAGTTGACCTAAATATAGCTATTTCTCATAATGAAACCTTGATGGAGACCAATGATGCTCTTTCCAAGGAACTTGCTGAGACAAAGGAGATACTTGCTAAGTTCAACCGGAGTGCTACTAAGTTGGAACAAAAGCTAGAATCAGTGAAGCCATTAAAGGATACCACTGGACTTGGTTTCTTTAGATACGAGGAAGGTGAGACCTTTGGAACTAAGAGTGATGCACTAAAGAAGAAATCAACACCTAAGTACAACAATAGGAGTAAAGGTAAGAAAAAGTTTAAACCTATTTTCTTTAACTATCTTAAAGAAGGACATACTGCTAATGTATGTAGGAGCAATTCTTACAACAACTTTCCTTACTTTCAAAACAATGTGGCTAGATCTGGTAGATTTAATGGTCACTATTATGCATGAAACAAGTTTGGGCATAGAGCTTTTGAGTGTAGGTCAGTTATGAACAACTCTGGAAGTTATCCACCAAGATTTAAAGGAGTTGTCCTAGAACTTCCTATGAACTAAAACTCAAACCGGTACAAAACCTATGACCATCAGTCAAATGGTTATGAGCGGCAACTAGTTGGAGGGCAACCTATTTGATTTGTCATGGTAGCGGTCACACTGCTACAACATGCATAAGGAAGAATGGAATGTGAACACCAAACCATGGAAAACACTTGGAATGATGTGCTATCATTGCAACAAACTAGGACACACTGCCAGAGCATGCAGACTGAGAAATAATCCACCGGGAGACATATCGATTAACCCAAAAGGGAAGATTGATGTTGAAACCGTTCACACAGACATGGATAAAATTTGGAAAAAGAAATCTGAAGAGAAGCCACAAGATGTACCAGTTTCTATACCTAGTGTGGAAATCCCTGAACCGGCAAACTTAGCTTCAAAAATCTTAGGGGGAACATATCGGTAAAATGTTTCAAACCCCCAAAGTATATCGGTAAAGTACCTTTATCAAGATTTTTTACTTGTCAATCGACAGAAGAAATGAAGTGGTAAAAGGTAAAATTAGGGTTTGAGCCCTAATGATGATGCATTTATTATGGTAGGTGGGAGCATGTTTAAAAGTGACTTTTATCATCATTTTTACTTACCTATTCTCAGAGAAGAATTTTTCTAAGTTTGAGCAACCAAACTAGAGTGATTTATCTTGCATTTGAAAGAATTTAGAAAGGAATCTTGCACAAGATTTAGCAGCCACTTCAAGCTATCAGTGTGGAAGTCAAAGTGGTAAACAAGCTTCTGAAGAAGAGTGTTGTTCTCAACATCGACAAACCCTAGTTCGGAGAGTGAAGTTATTTCTCATTAAAACATTATTGTCATTTGGAATCTTCTAGATATGGCTTCTACATCTAAAATCCCTTCTAGTTCTACTTAACCTGACGATGCACATGAGTTTCTTAAAAAGAAGATGAAATATAATGCCCTATCTCGAATTCCCACCAAAGTCATTATTGAAGGTGATGTTTCAAGATATATTGATTGCAAACTAGAAGACCTAGTGTCCCTAGTGATTCACTCCCAGCTGAGTCTATCATGTGGAGACAACAAGAAGATTAAACCTGAATATAAGATAATAGAGAAGAAGAAATTGCATAATGCAGTATATTTTCTCAAAGAATTTATAGAAGAACACATCAAGATTTTCCTTAGTAGGGTCCATGGTGATAAGATGTACCTTGAGTGAACCCATGGTATTACAGTGGAGGTAATTCATGCCATGACTGGTTTTTGCAATGTTGGGGAAGTCCCCGTTCTTTGAAAGATCACCAAAACCAAAGTCACAGAGCTCACCGGTTCTATGTTTGACCAACGGGCAATGATGGTCAACACCATTAAAGATGATTTGGTGAAATATGCTTGCATGGTAATCAGGTATAAAATATTCTATGCTAGTAGAATGAATTTTGTTCCTACAGCTGCGGTGCATGCCATTTACAGGATGATAAAGAAGAATGTAGAATGTGACTTATGTACCTGTATGTAGAAATAACTCATAGATAACTTGAAGTTGATCAATTCGAAAAAAACCTTGAGGTTTAAGTTTGGTCAACTACTTGTCGGTTTATTTTTCTACTTTCAAGGATATTTTCCTGGAGTCGGTGATGTTCAATGGTCAACTGACCTGCTGGTTTCCAGACAAATAAAGGAGAGTTTGCAAGTAGTGGGAACTGCATATCTGGAGACTCTGAATAGATATTTTGATGAGTTGAAACTAAAGATGAACCAGAGAATGAGAATATCTGGTGATCTCATTAAGAAATATGAAGATGACATCTGTTTTACAATCAAAATAGATCACTACATAATGGAAGCAGTCGATCCCAGAGAGGATGTAGTTAAGCCTATGGGGTATGAAGTGGTAAATGATATATTGATAGGGTATGCCTCTACTCGACTTGCTTCACCACTCGATCCCAAGAAAAAGAGGACCGATACTTACTTAGAAAGGATCAAACCTATTGAGGTACTAAAGTAGTAAAAGAATAAACTAGTACCATCAGCATCGACACCAGTTACATTTGTTGCCAGTCCTAAAGTGACCAAAAGGTCACTAGTAAGAAAGAAACTAGAGTCTATTCCGGCAAAGGTATTCGAAAGAAAGAGAAAAACTAGGAATAACTCACTGGATTCAGAAGGCATTGAACCGGAGGTAGAAATAAAGAAGATAAGACAATCAAGAAATAAGATGAAGTGAACCGGTAATGTACCAACAACCTCTGCACTAGTAAATTTAGATATTTCCTCTTACAAACCTATGACACATTGTCAAAGGACCATAAAGAATATTAGAAGAAAAGTTCTTGATGATTTAAAAGAATATTTTGATGATTTCAATGATAGTGAAAAGGAGGATGTCAAACAACAACTTATTAAATATTTATGTATTAATGATCGGTCACCTTCTGAAATTAAATCAATTACTTCTAAATCTTTGTATGATTCTTTGGGCAACAAATGGCACATTTCCATTGAAAAAGAGCAAGACATTAGGGAGAAAGTTTTTCCTCAATATTTTCTAGATGCCTCTAACTCAGAATTGTTTTAAATTATTGATAAGTACAAAGGAATTTTCTTCATGCGAACAAGAAGACTCCAGCTACTCGGAGGAAAAACTTTTGAAGTGGAAAGAGACACCCATTTGTAGGTTAAAGCTTCTGTCAAAATGCAACAAGTATCTGAAGCTAATCGACACGCTGAGCAAGAGCCTAACCTATCCACAACCAAACCCGATGAAGTCCTTGAATGTCTGGGTGAAATAATGGTAGAACAAAATGAATTCATTGATGTTGATGCACTAGATATTGAGGATATCACTCAGGACAAGGAAAAATCTAAAAAATAGAGAATGGAGAAAGAAAAGGATGAGAAAGAGGAAAAAGAGAAACAGGAAAAAGAGAAAGCAGAGAAAAAAAGCAAGAGAAAGAGCAAGCAGAGAAAGTGAGACAAGAAGAGAAGAGGAAGGAAGAAGAAAAGAAGAAGGAAGAAGAGAAGAAGAAGGAAGAAGAAAAGAAGAAGGAAGAAGAGAAGAGTAAGGAGGAAGCAGAGAAGAAAAAGGAAGAGGAGAGAAAGAAAGAAAAAGAGCGGAAGGAAGAAGAGGAGAAGAGGAGAGTGGAAGAGGAGAAAGTGAAGGCCACCATGGTAGCCCAAGAAAAAGAAGAAGAGGAGAAGAAACGACAAGTAGAGATCAAGGCAAAGGAAGGAGGACAGACTTCGAAGGTAACTGGAGTTCAAGCCAAGCAGGTTGATTCCACCGTTCCCACTGATTTGACTCTTGCCTTTCTAACTCAATTGGTTGATGAGACTGAGCTACTATGGAGCATTCAACTAGCATAGGAGAGATTGGAAGAACTAAGGAAAAAGAAAGAACAGGATGTTATTCAGTTTTCTATTGACACCCTTTCTAATCTAATCCCTGATACTAACCTCCCTAGTACCGATTCCTCGTTGGCCAAGCTCAAACTTCTTTGCATAGTAGTGGATGATCGGGTACAATGTTTGGAACATGCTACCCAGGCCACTGCAAAGCAAAACCATGAAAAGGTACTCAAAGTTGCCTTAGTAAAGCAAATGGATGAAGACATGACATGACTGCTTAAGCAAAAAGATGATGTATGTTCAACCATGGGTGAAGGTAAGCTACTCTTGAGTAAAATTTGTCACCTCACCTATTTTATGAAGATTCTCTAAAAAAAAAGATTGAACTACAATCGGAGTTACAGAAATATATTAGCAACTTCAAACTGCCCTATGATCTATTCATAGTATATGGACAAACTATTCATACTCACCAGCATCAGATTGCAAAGCTTGACTTAGAGATCTAAAATCAGACTCGAGATCTGTAGGAGCTCCAGTTGCTCCTATTACCAAAATTGTAGGTTCTTCAGAAGTGTTTCCTGAACTTGGAGGCTATTACTATGACATAGGAGATGAGTATCATCAATACAATGGAAGAATTATCCTTCTAGATGAAGACCAAAAGTGAAATTTCTGCGTCACTTCTTGAGTCATGGTCTTTAGACATGAAATTTTTTATGCAAAACTTTAAATCTCTTTTTGAGAAGTTTTAATCCTTATTATCAAGAACATATACTCTGTTTTCATATTATGCAAACAAAAAAGGGGAATATTTTTCATTACTTTGTCATTGTTGGTAAAGGGGGAGTACTGTATTAAATTTTGATGAGAATTAACATTTCATGCATATACTTCTAAGTTTTGCAAAGGGAGTAGTATATATGCTTAGGGGGAGTAACTTTGATTATGGCATCTATTTTTGTTTTGTAAGCACTTAGATGTCAAAATTTTCCTAAGTGTTGCCATCAATGCCAAAGGGGGAGATTGTTGGTATTTTGATAATGATAGTTGTGATTATCATTGATGGACACACACTTATTTGATGTATGAGTTATTCTCAACCGATAGTTATTCCAACCGGTATTGTATGTCATTAATATGTATAGTCTTTGTTTGTTGAAGGCTATCGGTATTTTATAGAAGATGCTTACCGGCCAATGCATGACCAAAGACTCCAAGCGGTATGAAGATCTCAAAGCGGAACGAAGACCCCGAGTGAAAGTTAATCTTTTGATCGGAACACTATGTTCTAGTTTTCCAGTCTTCACTTGTCAATGTTTGTATTTTGGTATGGTTTTCTCATTGATGTCAACACCTACTAACACTTATCAACTCTGGCACTTTGGAGAATCAACAACATTCATTGGCAAACAAGTGACTTATGCATAGTCACCGGTATTTGGTACACTGGCAAGATATAATGATCACCGACACTTGGAATAGCATGGAAAACACCTAGTTATGTCGAAGACATCATTTGGACACTTTGTCTTGAAGATTTTTTTATTGGCATATTCGTATTTGCATATTTTCTATTACCGGCAAATAGGTCCAAGATATACACTGACAGCTTTATCTTTTCCAGATCAGCACGACACTCTATGGAGATGTTTTATTATTGTTGTAAATGCATCAAGCCGACATGATTGAATCGGTTATTGCATCGGATATTGATTTTATTGTAATATACTTTAGAGCCAACCTACTAAAATTGGTCTTAGGTTATGATATAAATGTAAGATCTTATTTGTAAGATTGAATGTGGAATGTGAAAAATAATTGTGTGAAGGTATATGTGGGAATAAGCAGAGCTATACATGCAGACATCATTTGAAGATTGAAGGAGGGTTTTGCGAAGACAATCAGAACTACACCGGTACTGAATCCAGCATAGAAAGATGATAATTTGAGTAGTAAATCCATATTGGATTTAATCATCCAATTATAGTCAGTGTGACTCCCATTTGTGATTGAGCAATGAGCTCTAGGCGCTTGGCCTTTCTGCATGTGCATACCCCATTTGTATACACATACTATCTACAATAGTATCATCTAATTGTGGGTAAGGTTTCCCACCGTGGTTTTTCCCCTTACAGGGTTTCCATGTACAAATATTGGTGTTATGTGTTGTGGATGATCTTTTGTCTTTTTATTTCATGCATTAATCCTTACCGGTATTGCAATTAACTGATAAAACTGTCTATCCGCATAAAAGACCAGTTTACCAGTATTAAGCATTAAACTTGTTTGAATTGTTTTTGGTTTAAATTTATTTAACAACTGATTCACCCTCCCCCCCCCCTACCCTCTCAGTTGTCTCTAGGACCTAACAGTTGGTATCAGAGATGAGTCCTCTTTTTGCAGAAGTTTAACAACTTGAGGAGATCCAATGTCTTCTAACTATTTCAGGAAGGACAGTCCTAAACTTGATGGAACCAACTATGGGATATGGAAGATCAAGATGGAGACACATCTGAATTTGCATTGGAAAGGATATCTAGGATGTTACAAAGAATGGATATATTGCTCCTACTACAAGTCATCCTAATCCACTAAATCTGACTAAAGATGAAGAGAGTGATTACAAGGCAAGAGAAACACTCTTGAGCGCACTATCATATCAGCAAATCATGAGATTATTAGATAGGTCTACTACCAAAGCTAGTTGGGATCATTTGGAAACACTGAATGAAGGATATTCCACAATCAAAATTGCAAAACTTGAAAGCTTTCGGGTCAAGTATGAAAATCTGAAAATGGAAGAAGATGAAAGGATTTCTGCTTTTATGGAAAGAGTTAATGAAATTGTTTTGGGTATTAAATGTTGTGGAGGAACCTTAAGTGAAGATGAAATTGTTTCAAAAGTTTTAAGAGGATTACCACCAGCATACGAAATGAAAGTAACTGCTATAAATGAACTAAGTACAATGCCTAACACATCAGTAACTAGGGATACATTGATTGGAAAAAATTCAGCCTTTGAAATTGAGGAATTTGGTCCTATTGCTAAAATAAAAAATGACTTAGCTTTTAAGGCATCAACATCATCTGCACCATCATTGCACAAATCTGTTTGGAAATCCTTTTATGTAAGAGAACTTGAAGAAAGCAGGAGAGAAAATGAAGAACTTGAAGAACTTGAAGCACTATTTGCAAGAAAAATGCCTAAAGGTCTAGTTGGAAGTAAGTATGAAGGTAAAGCACCCTTTAAATATTTTAACTATAATAAGATTGGTCATATGGCTTCAAGATGCCCTAATAGACATGCTAGACTAAGAGAAGAAGCTAGAAGAACATACAAACCTAACCCTGAATATCAGAGATACAAATTTAAGAAAAATAAAGACAAATCTTGTTATCTTGTTGATGAAGGAGTCACTGATGATTTTGATGAGGATCTGACAGATAATGGATGGGTCTTTGTTGTGATAACAGAAGATCAACCGACACCTACTGTTCAACTAGTAGAGCAGGCCCTGGCAGCTAAAATTGAAATTAAGGATGAATGGATCATTGATTCAGGATGTTCACATCACATGACTGGTGATAAAAGTAAATTATTGACTTTTCAGGAATATAATGGAGGTCTCGTAAGATTTGGAGATGATAAAGCCTATTTGATCAAAGGAAAAGGTATAATATCTCTTGATGGTAAGCACTATACTGATAATGTTTACTATGTTGAAGGTTTAAAACATAATCTTTTGAGTGTTGGTCAGTTAGTTGAAAAGGGATTTTAGTTACAATTCAAGAATGGAAAATGCAAAATTATGAACAGATCTGGTTTGGAAATTGCAACCGGTAGTCAAACTAGAGGTAATATCTTTCATTTGAATAACAGTGAACAAACATGCTTGATTGCACACATTGATGAAAGTTGGCTATGGAATAAGAGACTTTGTCATGCAAATTTTGATTGTATTGTGAAGACCCATACTACTAAGGCAGTTAGAGATTACCTAAAATTGTTAAGCCTCACAATCCGGTATGTAAGGAATGTCGATTTGGAAAACCAGTTAGAGCTACTTTCAAAAGTATTCCAGAAAAATCCAATAATGCTCTTGACTTAATTCATACTGATTAATGTGGTCCAACATGAACTAAAAGTTTACAAGGTGATAGGTATTTCATGCTAATCATTGATAAATATTCTAGAATGTGTTGGGTTACCTTTCTCAGAGAAAAATCAGAAGCACTTGGGAAGTTCAAACTGTTCAAAGCAATGGTAGAAAATGAAACCGGTAATAAAATAAAATGTCTAAGATCATATCAAGGAGGAGAATTTACATCTAAGGAATTTAATACATTTTGTGAAGTGAATGGAATCAGAAGACAACTATCAACACTCCAGACACCACAACAAAATGGAGTTGTAGAAAGGAAAAACAAAACTATCTTGGATGCAGCCAGAAGCATGTTGTCTGAATCAAATCTACCACATGTATATTGGAGAGAAGCAGTAAGTACAACGGTCTATACATTCAACAAATTTCACATGAAAGGTGAAACCGGTAAGACCCCTCATGAACTATGGTTTGGTATTACTCCTACTCTTAAATATTTTAGAATTTTTGGAAGTAAATGCTACATTAGAAGAGATAAGTATATTGGCAAATTTGATCCTAGAAGTGATGAAGGGATATTTCTTGGTTATTCATCTAAGCACAAAGAATATAGATGTTTTAACAAAAGATTGTAGAAAACTGTTGAGAGTACAAATGTAAAGATTGATGAACAATTCAGAGGAACTTCCAGGTATATAGACTCTGAACCGGCAATAGAGATTCTAATAGATGAATCTACATTGAATCCATTGACATAGAATGAAGATCTAGTTACACCGGTATCATCTGAAAATTCCACTGTGACTGAGGAACAGCAGCAAACAAAGACACCCTGGTATGTAAGATTGAATCATTCTGAAGATCAGATAATTGGAAACAAATATAAAGGAGTTATGACAAGAGGAATATTGGCAAATGAAGAGGTATGTCTTATTTCTCAAATTGAACCAGCATCAATTAATGAAGCATATGAGGATTAACATTGGATTAAAGCTATGGAAGAAGAATTAGAACAGATTGAGAAAAATAACACATGGACATTAGTTCCCTGGCCTAAAGACAAAAATGTAATTGGAACTAAATGGGTATTTAGAAACCAACTTAATGAAGATGGTAAAGTAATCAGAAATAAAGCAAGACTAGTGTGTAAGGGATATTCTCAGAAAGAAGGAATTGATTACAATGAATCATTTGCACCGGTAGCTAGGATTGAGGCAATTAGATTATTCTTGGCTTTTGCAGCACATAAGAACTACAAATTTTATCAAATGGATGTCAAATGTGCATTTCTGAATGGAGATCTTGAAGAAGAAGTTTACATTGAACAACCTGATGGATTCTCTCTACCAGATAACAAAGATATGGTTTGCAGGTTAAGGAAAGCTTTGTATGGGTTGAAGCAAGCTCCAAGAGCTTGGTATGCAAGATTAGATAAGTATCTTTTGAAGATTGGTTTTTCTAAAGGTAATGTTGACAGAAACTTATAATATAAAGTGACTAATGATGACATCATGGCTATAGAAGTTTTTGTTGATGATATAATCTTTGGAGGAGAAGATGGATTATGTAAAAACTTTTCTTTTGAAATGCAACAAGAATTTGAAATGTCTATGATTGGAGAAGTAAAATTCTTTTTAGGATTGCAGATTTCACAGACTGATAAAGGTATATTCTTAAGTCAATCCAAGTACTTAAAGGAGCTACTAAAGAAATTTGGCATGGAAAACTCTAAATCGGTAAGCACACCTATGACTACAAATGGCAAATTATCACTAAGAGATGAGTCAACACCTGTTAATCCAACCAGGTACAAATCTATGATAGGAGGTCTACTGTATTTGACAGAGTAATCCTAGAGAAAAGCATGAATCCGTAGTAAAAAGGATTTTCTAGTACTTACAAGGCACTACAAATCTTGGTTTATGGTATCCTAGAAATGAAAACTTTGAATTATGTGCATACATAGATGCAAACTGGGCAAGAGATGTAGATGACAGAAAAAGCACCACCGATGGAGCATTTTTCCTTGGTAGGAGATTAATTTCTTGGTTAAGTAAGAAACAAAGTTGTACATCTTTATCAACAGCAGAATCAGAATATATTGCAGCAGCAACAAACTATACACAGGTATTATGGCTTAAACAAATGTTGAAGGACATAAAGGTAAAATGCAAGGAACCTATAACTATCTATTTTGATAACACTGCAGCAATTGATATATCTAAGAATCTAGTACTACATTCTAAAACTAAACATGTTTCTATCAAATTGAATTTTTTGAAAGAGAATGTTGAAGCGAAGAAGTCAAACTGGTTTATGTGAATACTAAAGAGCAAATTGCAGATATCTTCCTAAGGATACTAAACCCTTGCCTAAGGAGACTTTTGAATATCTAAGAGATCAGCTTGGGGTCATACCCCCACCAGTAGAAACTTAGACAGTTGATGTTTATCATCAACCACCAGATCTAACATAATTACTCTAGTTTTTGATGAGGAAAGCTACTTCTTAGGAGGAGTAGTTGGTATACTGAATTGGTTGGTATTTTATACTTGCAGTTGGTTTTGTAGTAACTTTGGCATTTGATGTCAAAGGGGGAGAGATGGATATGGAAAAACATATAGTAAACACATGTTACTCCTAGGGGGAGAGATTGTTATTTTGGGAGAGATTGATTACTCTCTGCATTTGAATTCTGTTATGATCCTTTTGGGATATTGTTGGTTGTTGGTATTTGGCATTTCTGTTTTGGCACTTTGATGGTTTTTCAATCTTGTGTTGCCATCAATGCCAAAGGGGGAAATTGTTGGTATTTTGGTATGGTTTTGTCATTGATGTCAACACCTACTAACACTTATCAACTCTGACGCTTTGGAGAATCAGCAACATTCACCGGCAAACAAGTGACTTATGCATAGTCACCAGTATCTGGTACACTGGTAGGATATAATGATCACCAACACTTGGAATAGCATGGAAAACACCTAGTTATGTCAAACACATCATTTGGACACTTTGTCTTGAAGATTTGTTTATTGGCATATTTGTATTTGCATATTTGCAGTTACCGACAAATAGGTCCAGGATATACACTAACAGGTTTATCTTTTCTAGATCAACACGACACTCTATGGAGATTTTTTATTATTGTTGTAAATGCATCAAGCTGACATGATTGAATCGATTATTGCATCGAATATTGATTTATTATAATATCCTTTAGAGTCGACCTACTAAAATTGGTCTTAGGTTATGATATAAATGTAAGATCGAATGTGGAATGCGAAAAAGAATTATGTGAAGGTATATGCAAGAATAAGAAGAGCTATACACACAGACATCATTTGAAGATTGAAGGAGGGTTTTGTGAAGACAATCAGAACTACATTGGCACTGAATCTAGCATAGAAAGATACTAATTTGAGCAGTACATCCATATTTGATTTAATCATCCAACTATAGTCAGTCTGACTCCCATTTGTGATTGAGCAGTGAGCTCTAGGTGCTTGGCCTTTTTGCATGTGCAGACCCCATTTGTATACACATACTATCTGCAGTAGTATCATCTGATTGTGGGTAAGGTTTCCCACCATGGCTTTTCCCCTTACAGAGTTTCCACATACAAATATTGGTGTTATGTGTTTTGGATGATTTTTTTTATTTTTTTTATACATTAATCTTTACCAGTATTGCAATTAACTGATAAAACTGTCTACCGGCATAAAAGACCAGTTTACCGGTGTTAAGAATTAAAGTTGTTTAAATTGTTTTTGGTTTAAATTTATTAGACAGCTGATTCACCCCCCCCCCCTCTCAGTTGTCTGCGGGACCTTACAGTCAACCAGTAATTGGTATACTTTGTTAACTGATATAATTATAATTTGTAATAAGTTATCATCCATAGACATTTTGGCGGTGTTTCTGTGTCATGTTACCAAATGTGTCTAGATGCACTGTACCTAGGAAATTGTAGTCTAATCTTATTGGACTGACATGAAATCAGGTTCCTATATGAGGACATCATGTCTAGGGTTTTAAGGGAGTTGTTATGTGCGATCGTTGAAAAGTAGATTAGGTCTATGTGAGAAAAGGTCTCGTACAACAGAGATAGTGGGTGCAAAATATAGATGACTAAAGTAATGCTGGAATGCATTAACAGGGAGCTGTTAGAGATCTAATCAAGAATTTTGTGCTCTTGTCTAGAGCATTCACTTGTTGATTACTAATATCTTCGACAAGTCTGAAACCCTTAACCGGGTAGGACCAACCAAGCCTATTGAAAATCCTCTAACAAGGTGGTTCACAGTTGTGGATATGAAATCCTCTAACATGGTAGTCTTGAGCAGGACTTATCTCCTAACAAAGATCTAGATTCCTAATAGGATCTCTTCTGGTGAAGAACATTGTAAGGTCTTAACCAGTCTGACCTTAACCAGTCTGGTTACTATTCTGTAGATAGTTGACTTGTGAGTTTTACTCATTGTGGTTTTTCCCATTTGGGTTTCCACCTCAAAACATCTTGTGTTATGGTGATTGCTTTTGTGGGTGAATTCTTTATTTTCTATTTGGCTTATTTATGTTTTAACCAGTTTATTGTTTAATGTGCTACACTGGTCTGTAGTTAAACTACTTAAGAGTTTGTTTAATATATTGGGTATACTAATTCACCCCCCCTTCTTAGTATTAGTTTAATCAAAATTAGAAGCTTAGTTCAAAAATCAGATGCAATGTTGTGTCTCCAATAATGAGGAAATACAATAGACATGGCTTCGAGAAGGTTGTCAGGAGGGAATATGCTTCTAATTTTTGAGGAAAGATCATACGCAATTTTCTTCATAGAAGTAGTTACAGTTTCAACAATCTTGTTGAAATCCTCCCTTGTAACTCTTGCTAGTTGCTTCCTGGGGTGCTTTCCTGGTTCCTCGGGGTCGATTGTGGCATAGAAGTGCATTGGTATCTCAACTCCCCATACATCGGCACATACCCTCCCATCTGCATCGATTTGTTAAAAGTTATTAGGATTGTTCAAATATGTGAGTGTCTGCCACTTAACAAATTTTTCATCAAATAGTGTTGGTTGATTTTGATAGATTGTCAAGGCTCATGCATGTCATCTTACATTGCGTAGCATATTCTACAATATACAGAGCTCTTTTTTGGGAAACCTTCATAATATTCCTCATTTCCTCTAGCATGGGCAAAAGAGCTACTAAAGTTAAGAGTGTCTCTAAATTACTTAACCTCCAAAGAAGGTCAAGAAATTTTGGCTAATCTGATTCGTCACGAGTTGTGTGAAATAGTCTAATCAAGGATGGATATTCTGAAAACACTCGATCCACTAGACCATCCAAAGAGATCCATCTGGTATGATTATCCTTGAGAAGCTTGTTCCAATCAGTTATTCCATCACCATAGTGTTGAAATTCCATAAATCGCTTGGGACTTCGACAGAAGTGTGAGTAGAGCTCTTTGATTAAAATTTCAATTTTTTTAATCGAAGCAAACTTTCTCACAATTCCAAAAGCTAGATTCATTTTGTGATCCATGCAGTGAATTGTGGTAATGTATGGTGCAAATAAAGTTTCAATCTTTGTACAAAGACCATTCCTATGACCTTGCATTACTGAAGCTCCATTTGCTCCAACACAAACTAATTTTTTGGTTACCGTCATGTCATCCATACCTCCATATTTAATTAAACTTCTCTTTACTAGTTGAAATAAATTTTCCGCTGTCGAACTCTCCTTCATTTTAGCAACATATAGTAGATGAGGTTGGCGAGTATGATTCTATATAGTATAAACATACATGCATACCCATGAAGTATTTTCTACTGATGTAACTTCATCTAAAGAAAATGCAATAAAGTTTGACTCTCTTATTTTTTCCTTTACATCTTCTTTTTCAACCTCAGCAAGACAACTTGCCCATTCCCATCCACTGTTTACTGACTAGTGTCGATTAGGATAGTTAGGAACTTTCAAAAAGTGTAATAAACTACTAATTGATTGGAAATCTATCATAGAATTCCCTCTACTCAAAATATAAAAAACAACGCTTAACTAAACAACTTTTCCCAGTTGTTCTATTTGCATTGCTTTTTCAAAACTAGCTTCAATAGAACCTTTAACTTCAGCAGGCTTCGTCTGTATTTTCTCATGAAAATAATACTCTTTGGCATTCCTCACATGCTTACATTCCTCCTTTTTTTTCCATCTTATGACTGATTTTTCAACCCCGTCTATCATTTATTTTTCATAAACTTTACCCATATGCTTTTCTATGGTGTCAAATTTTAGCTGCAACCTAATTTCCTTGTTATGTTTCCAAGTGGAAATCTTACACCTGCATTCTATTGCAGGCTCACCTTCAATTGGATTCTCCACTGGTTCAATGAATGGATACTTTGATGCCCAATTAATTTGAAAATTCCTCACTGACATATCCCACTCCCGATCCTTTTTTGATTGTGGTTCACCCTTTTTTGATATGGCTTTTCTTTTCCCCTTCTGTCAATTAGCATAAATGGCATTATCACCCAAGTCGATTATATCATTTCTGGCTAACTTGGGCATCTACTAGATAATCTTCTTCAAGATCAACTTGATCTGAGATATCAGGTTTGCTGCCATCTTCAACATGCGGTGTAGGTGGTGAATTTTGTACTTGTACTTGTGATGATGTACCTTCCTAATTTTCACCACAATCTTTTCTAATGCCAAAGTATGAAGAAAACGTTCTACTTTTTGTTGGCCTCTCATGGCCTTCCCCACATTCAGGTTTCCTACCCCTCTTCTTGTTCGACATCTCCAATGAAATAAGACTACCAAAAAAATATCAATTTGTTGAAGAAGCAATAATAGACTATAATATATAATATATGTTTCATTGGCCCTACGACCTACAATCTAGATGTCTGGGGTCTGAATGTCCCCCCTGAGTCTTGATTGCTTGGCACTTACGGGTCGCCACTAAATAAAAATGAACTCAACAATGCAAACAAATGTAGATAAATTTAGAATAATATTATAACATTTCAAAAATATGATCGCTCACCTTTAGGTCACTAGCAGTTGCCAATGGAGTCAACAACAATGATTTTCCTTGGTCTGAAACTTTGCTATTGATCAGAATTCAGAGCCTAGAACCCACCAAATTATGTTGAGATAGATCTGATCTTTGCATGTATTTATACCAATCCTTATATGGTGAATTCTGTGGGAATTTTATATGGTATACAAATATTTGGTGAATCTCGCGTAACTATAACATGACTTATGTAATTTTTGAGGTGATTATAGGTCATCCAAATAATTGGCAAATACAATATAGTTGGCGAAAGTTCGGGTGAATGGAGACACGCGTCAGAAAAATATTGGGCGAATTGGGTCCTCCTGGCTAACAAATCTCCACATGCCTATAGGTGAATTATGGTCATCTATTAAGGCAACCTCGAAGAGTGTAGGTGAAAAAATGAAATTTACCGTGTGTCCACCATATATTGTATTGGTGAAATCATCATATAGAAACATTTAATTGCATAAAACTTATCGCGATCGGGCCGTGACTTTGACGGAAATTGATAATGTTCTCATGACATGGCAACCCCAAGTTGGTGCAAAATATTCGCCATTGCCCAAGTCACCGACACGAAAATTTTTCCATTGGTGAATATTTGCCACTAAAGTAATCTCTAATCAATGGTTCTCCAATTGACATTGCAAACTATTGCACCCAAAAAAGAAAGGGTTGAGGGGAAGGGCAACCTATGCCATGACTAAAGGAGATTAAAACTACCCTTGGGGTGGAATCAAATAGGAAATAATCCCTATTTAGAAAGCCTCCCCACCATATGTCCCCACTAAACATATCATACTTATCCAACTAGAAATTCTATTCTTCCCAATTGTAAACAAAGGGATGAGTGTAATCTCCAATTACCAACTTTGTGAGCTCCCTTGATTCAGATAAGTCCATAATAATAGTTGCAAATCTAGAAGCCACAAGGTTTAGCAATGCCAGTGGATTTGAAGCAATACATTCTTCCCCAATAACAATCCTTATCGCTCATTCTATTGTATCACTTGAAATTGCAAAAGTATATGTCAAGATGATAGAGTGAACAAATGCAAACTGCATTGGTTAGTTGGGTCTCCCTTGGATATGGATGTGCAAAGCCATGAATAATCATAGAAAATGAAGCCTAGTAGTTACACCACTCACACCTGGTCCTCACCGCAAAACACCCTGTAATGTTGCAGAATCCATGCTTCGCAAAGACCTTCCACTGATAAAAAACTTGACCTGAATTGAAGAGAAAAATAGCCAATTTGCAGGACTAGAAAAGCCGGATTGCGAAAATGCACATCTTGTCTTTGGCATCGTATTTAATATTTATTATTTCTTTTGATTTTTTATGAAATTAAATATTGGAAATATCCTTGTTTATTTCTTGTGAGTGCTATTTTAATTGAAATATATTAAATCATGGACTTAATTTCAAAATCAAGAACATTTAATTTCTTGAGATAATGCTTACCAATCTATTTAAGAAAAATGCAATGCCAAATTTTAAGTGATGTTTATATTGGCAAATCATGAGATCTTTCCTTGTCCATCTGATACTAGTAATATTTCTCCGAATTTTAGATGATGTTTAAGGGGGTCAAGCATTTGAACTATTTTTATCCAATAGTACTTCTTTTACTTAAATGTATTTAATAAAGTAGTTTTCTTCAAAATTAAAAAAAAATTACTTTAGAGGCAAAAACCTACCAAACTACTTGTAAAAATGTAGTACAAAACTTGAGGAAATGTTTATACAAGTGAAAAATAGGAACATTCCTCATCCATCTATTACTAGTAGTGCTTCCATTTTAAATATTTGGTGATGTTTATAAGGGTGGAAGCTTTGAAACTTTTCTTACACATGCAAAAGTAGTACCACTCTGAATTAAAATTTTAGTTGACATTTATAGTGGTAAAGCATTGAAAATTTGTTTTGCACATCTAGTACTAATTCTACTTTGACTCAAAAGTAAATATTGGATTACAAAAATAATAAATGGCCATAAACCAAGTGATCAAAATGGGTTACAAACCCCAACTCCAAGATCATGTAGCGCAAGCCTCTAGGAACAACAACAATATTGTAGAGAGAAAACATGGAAATCAAAATCATGTAGCATGTCTTACCAACATCTCTAACTGCTCAAGTTATGATGGTGAAATGAAGATAAAAAGGGTAAACATAATTGGGTAGCTTAGCTTATGCTTATAAAAAAAGGATAGACCCTTTAAGTTTTATAGGTTTGATTTTCATGTGAGTAGGAATGGATTCCATTTAAAAATAAAATACCTTTCCAACATATTATTGATGTTAGATAATGAATTTGATAATCATTTCATAGATCATTTTTAATCATACCCAACTAGAATGGTGATTATGCATGAAAGTGAATATGCCCTAAAATATTCTTCAAAGAATGAATGGTTTTGTGTATAGTGATAATATATGGTATTGTAGTGTGATGAATTGTATTCACATACAATTTTGTCCTCCCCTAGACCTCACTTTGGTGATTTGTCCTTTGATGCCCAATGACTATTTTGATTCTACTCACACAACCTCACAAACCCATATTTTTTACTTCTCTCTTATATTTTCGTCAAATTTGAGTTCTCATTCTCATGACTATGGCACTAGGAACCCTAGTCTTAGCTCATGACTTGGGCACCTAGTTCTCTAATCGTCTCAATAAGCCCCAAATCTTCAAAATCAAAGGAACCAAAATCAAGATCCTATTTGAACTCTAGCAAATTCAACTCAAGTGAGAAAGTAGTCAAACATTCATTGAGCATTGGAGAAGAAGTGAAGTCAAGTTCAAGTATTCAAGATGGAGTCCATGCTCAAATTTCTACGAAGACATTCTACATGAAACCCTAAAAACCTTGTGTGAGGATTCAATCAAGCTTTGTCAAGGTATACATTTCAATTACAAGCATATCATTTCATATCCAGCCTTTCTATCAAAAGGAAAGAATCTTGTTGTAATTTCCATTATAATTATTACTTGAATTTCAAGGTTAATTTTTGAACTAGGGTTTAACTAAAGGCAAAACCCTATCCAGAGCCCTTTTTCCTCTATTTTTGAGTGCAAAGAATTGACTCAAGAACTATACTCAAAGATTGTGATAGAGTTGATGATGACAAGTAGGTTTAGATTTTGGTGGAGGAAATAATGGAGGACCAGGGTGGATCTCACCTATCCAATCTCAAAAAACCAACATGAAGTTTTAGGAACAAGTTTTGATTATCTTCTTCTACTTAGATCCCTATCAGTGGATCTGTCTGATACCTATAGCTTCATCCTAAAGAATACAATTTAAATTTAATTTTAACTAAATGAGGGTGACAAACCAAAATCCAATGAATATAAATTGAATTTCAGCCCTTTTCCTATTTGGGCCCTAGATAGATCTATTGAATTCACCCCTCTTTCAATGCATTGGCACCTAAGGTAAGATTAGTGGTTTTATTATCTTAATTGATGAAACCATAATTTGACCACCATTAAATTTTGGTGAACCCAACTTGCTTCATTCTTATTTCTTATTTATTATCTCATATTCAATTAATATGCACATAGATATTTTGATTTTCTCTCATAGATCATGTTTACAATTGAATGACATAAATTTAGAGGTAAATTTTATGAAACCCCTAATTTATTCTTCTAAAAAGTGACTTGTGGGTTGCATATTGTTCAATTATATTTTTAAATCTAATTATTTTTTATTAAGTAAGAAGGGAAAGGGCTCGGCCCAATACAAAGAAAGAAACGGGGTTTTGAAAGGCCCTTGAACCCTTGTACAAAGAAGGAAGACATCTAGCCACAAACAACAAAATAACTCCCAAAAATATGGGTTTTCAAAAGGACCCACAACCTTCAAAGGTTTTCAAAAGGACCCTAAAACTTTCACGAGTTTTCAAAAGGACCCTAAAAAACTTTACAACAAATTGACTGGAAGAGGGAGTGGTAAAGAAACCATCCCACAACAACACCTCCTAGGCAACCAGCTGTAGTAGGAAGGGAATGTTCCCCTAGCCTTCAATAAAAGCCTAAAAATGGCTATGTGAGCCATACAACATCTTCTTTCTTGAAGCCTACAACAAAAAACCACCTTCTCACCAAATGAACTCCTCTCCACCTCAATAGAATATGATCCCACCTTAATATGAGCCAAAGAGAAGATGACAGATAGAGGAATGCACCAAACAAGCCACAAATGAACATCCAAGTAGTGCCTATTGAGAGAATGCCATACGAAGCATCCTCCAACCACTTTCCTAATGTAGATCCCCACCTCAATAGAATAAGTTCCCACCTCAATAAAGAACCAAAATATGCCATTCCAACAATAGGGTATCCAACAAAAACCCCACCTCAATAAGAGTGACCTTCACCTCCATAGAAGCCATGCTGGAAGGGAACCATTTGAGAGTATCACAAGCCTAGTTGAAAGTAGAAGCACAAATAAAAGGGGCCCAAAATAGCCCATTTAAACAGGGTAACCCTATCGTAAAAGAGCATGAAAGCCTCACATCTCCACTCCCAAAGAAAGGAGAGACACCCAAAGGAGGACAAAGAAGTTGGCTCAACCCCAAGCCATAAAGGGAAAAAAAGACTAACCAAGTCCTCCATCTAACCCACAAACACCAAATTTGAAAGGGGGAAACCTAGGCATAACCTTCCAACAAACAAAGTAGAAGACAACCTTAAACCCCAATCTAGAAACCACACACAAAGAAGCCTCATACAAACCCCATCAAAGGTAGGGGTATAAAAAAAATCAATGATAGAGCCAAGACTCCCAAACCCTGCAATCTTCACTAGCACATAGAAATACCACAGTAGATCTCAAATCTCCAAACCAACGACAAATAGGGCCACATGTCGACACCTAGTATTAAGCAAGGAAAGGAAACCCTAGTAGTGAAAAGACGGTCAAAGGTTTTCCAAACCAGCCTGCCTAATGAAAACCCCCACCAAGACACCATAGTGAAAGGGGGCACATAAACCCTAGGCCTTACTACTGCTCCTCTCCCACATAAACTTAGCCACTCCAACACCCATAGACCCAACAATGCTTAACCCATTGGTGATGGCCAAGGAAACCATCCGTAGAGGAAAGGGAACACACTACCCAATGTTACAGGACCCACCAACCTATTGGAATCAATGAAAATTGAGAGGGGGGGTGAAGCGGTGTTCTACAACTTTTAATTTTGCCAATCTATTCTTGAAACCACTTAATACATATGACAAAAATTAAAGTACAAAAACATAAGGTAAAGATCACCAACACCATAACACTGAGATTTTTACTTGAAAAACTGGTTAAGGGAAAAACCACGATGGAATTCAAACCCAAAATACTAATATACTTTGTTAGAAGTATAAAATTATTACATAAGGGTAATGCACATGATTCAAGCACACTGCCTAGAGCTCGCTGCTCAAAGTTTACAATAAGGGCTACAACCCAGAAGGCTCACTACCTTACAAAATGATTATAAGGGATACAAGAGAGTATTAAATATTTAATAGCATCAACAAATACCTAACTATAGTTATGATTAAGCACAAAATATATATTCTTACTCTGCTCTGTAATACTGCTTTGTTCAGATACTCTGCAACATACCGAAGCATAAATCTTCACCTTGTGCATGTGAAACTACCTATAATCACTCATACATGATTCACACACAAACTTGAATCTCCAAAATGATCAAATAAACCTATGTTATATATCTCCATCACCAATTTAGGTGACCACCATGTTGATTGAATTAACAGTCCACAAAAGATGAAATGTATACACAAGTTAGCTCAAATCGATCCAAAAACAACTAAAAGGACCAAAACAAAATTTGCAAATGCTTCCCACATGTCTGCTCATCAAATTTGAACATGCAAAAAACCAAAAAAAATAATCCACAAGATTTGCATACTGAATTTCCATATATTACAACTGATGGGCACTATTCTAGCCAAAAACCAATCCACTAGATCTTACCAACCAACACAAAACTTAACATTGAAGGCCACAAACATGGAATAAGGTGAATCTAATATCCACAATACATCTCCTAGATCTTCTAAGTAAAATAATCAATCAAAATAATCTGCTAACCATCTGACTGTACACTCTACCAGATACACTGTTCTACTCACTAGACCATACAAATACTTGATCAATCTTCCATAATGTTGAAAACATGAACTACAGATACCAAATCTGTTATTATTTTCCATCAATGACAACATCTCAACATAGATGTAGTTCCTCTTGCCAACAATATCCCCCCTTTGCATATATGACAACACTTTGTCTTTTTTGACTAAGTGTTGGACCAAAACCAAAGTATTGTGCACTCTAGAACGAAGAATCTCATCACTGAGGCATTGATGGCAACACTTAGTGAAAAATGACTAAGTGTTGGACCAAAACAAAAGTACTATACACTCTACAACCAAGAATCTGATCACTAAATTCTAAAGAATTAATGAATCAAAGAATCCTCCCTAAGATTAATATTTTTCACTTCTTTACTCTCCCCCTTTGACATCAATGAGGATATCGGAAATAAAAAATTGAAGCCAAAAAATCTATACACATATGTACATATAGGATTCAAAAAGACTTGAAAATATCTACATACAAATTCTTCAAAGTGTCCAAGTGACTATCCCAACCCTTTTATAGATTCTCAAAAATTGATATAAACCCATAGAGAAGATAAGACTATGCTTCTATTGTCTTGAGATCATCTAGATCATTGACCTTGAGAGTATTATGAGCATCTTCAAGAGACCTTATCATTGTATACAACTTAGGGACACTATGGCCCCTAAGTTCTCCAACTCTGCCAATTAACCTTTCCTGATCATAGCTCAGACTCTGAATCTTCTCAAGCAATGCAATTACCTGATTTTCATGATGACTCAATGAATTTGACAATGGATCAACTAACTTAGATATGATTTCTAACTGATCCTTGTATTCCTAGGACTTCTTCTCAATATCCATAATGAGCTTGTTCAGGGAGAGGAATTATTTATACAAGTTTCTACCTGTGGTCATTGCATCGTACATGCTTTTGACACAATCACCTAATGTGGCTCTTTTATTTGAGATCATTATCTTCAAGGTGCAAATCCTTCTAGCCTCAAATTTATTTTTGACCTTTTCTTCTGTAGACTTCTCAAAAGATTCAAAATGTGTATTTATAGAACTAATTAAACTTTTTAGTTGGTCAACTAGGGTATCTGATGTATCTTTTTGGAATGAGGGTATGAACTTCTCCAAAGTACTGATTGCCATGTTCATGAACAAGCTATCTTTAGAGTGAGATTTTAAAAGATCTTCACTAGGATTGGCTTGAGAAAAAGATGCTAACTAAATCTTTTGTATGGGAGAGAGGGAAGAAAGGTTGATTGGTCCTGGTATAAATTCCAGGTTATCAATGACCTGCTTACCTTTAATAGTCTCAGTGTCTCTTGCTTCAGTTTTGGCTTCAGCCTCAACCTCTATCTTCTCCATATTTTCTTCTGCAACTACATCCTTTTCAAGTTCCTGAGGGGTCTCAACCTTATTTTTTTTATTATCTTCACCCACACCCACATCATTCTCAACTCTACCTTCTTCAAGAATATTGACTTCTAAATGTTCAGTTAATTGAACTTCTAGAACAAAAGTATCATCCACTGCATTCTTAACTGATTACACTTTTAGAATTGAAGGTATATCCACCTTGGCCTACTCAATTTCCAAATGAGTGTCACCTTGTTCCTTTGCCAGGTTAACTTCATATTGATTTTCTTGCAAAACATTTGTCCAAATTTTGTCTATTTCCTTAGCAACTTCATCAATTTTTCCAAACATGATCTTATTTACTTTGTACTTACTTTGAAACTTATCCTTGGATAACTGGAGTAATCTATCTATCTCGTCCTTAGTAATAACTAAATATAAATTGACTAATATATATTCCTCCAATTTCTCATCTTCCTTATATGGTGTTAGTCTCCAAGCATCCAAAATGTCATACCAACTCTTGGGTATGACTATCATAAATTCAATTAAAGCGTTACTGTGAATATTTAGGTATTCTAAAGTTGCTTCCTCTAGAGTTCTCTTTCTGGATTCATCAAAATTTTCATACCACTCAAATAGTGGTTTCAAATTCTCATCCTTAACAGTTGTTTACACAATTTCAGATTTTGGTTTCTTGTTGGATTTGTTTCAATGCCTCATCAATTTCAGATTTGGGTTTCTTGCTATATTTGGTTCTACTGGAAGGCTACTCCTTCATGATTTTAGTGACTTTAGCCTTCGCCTCTTTAACCACCTCATCTAATTCTTTTTTTTCATCATCAACCACCACAAATATGACTTTATTTCTTTTCTTCTTTTCTCCACCCGATGAATTGACTGATGATTTAGGCTTGCTTGTTGGCTTAGCAGGATCAGAGGAGGGGCCTGTGCTTCTGATTTGTTTTTTCTTAGGCTTATTAGCTTCCACCTTGGCAATCTTCTCCTCAGAAAGGATATTCTTCTCTTTGGATGTTTTGATAGCTTCCTTGGTTATCCCCATGCTTTTTTCAAAAGCTTCAACCTCTTTTCAGAATTTCTTGAATTGTTGATGTAGCTTTAGGCTCTTCTCCTTGTAGGTTCCAAACCTTTCTTCATTGGGGTCCACCGGTTGACTCAACAAATGTTGCATATATAGTTCCAATTTTTTTTCATCAACCTCATAGCCCATTGGTCGAATCCATAAAGTTTGGGGCTTCACTACTTCCATCAAGCATTGATCAATGCCAATCATGAAATAGATGATGTCTTCATATTTCTCCACAATGCTTTTTGGGATTCTCTTATTGGCATAAGACTCTATTCCATTGACGCTCTGGTGAAGATTGATGATGTCTAGTGCATGATATTTTTTAGGAGTTGTTATTGATGGTAAGTCAACTTATTGATCTTATTGGGTATGAAGTTTGTAATATCCGGATGTCTTGAGTAATTTTTGGTATAAGTCTATCTATGATACTTGGTGTATAGTGTTGGTGATAATTTTTTATTTTTGCTGATGTGGTTTTTGTTTCAGTGATCAAGGTTAAGTTGATTGAGTATGAGAAACAAATTATCATGTAATTCTATCCTCCGGTGTTGTTTCTTAAGCATGTTAGAAGGTCCGGTATTTGGTAGAGCAGTAAAACAGGGTTATCTTCATTATCAATGATGTAACATGTGGACCAAATTCTTTGAGGTGATTCTGGTAGTTGTTGGTAAGTTTGAGGTAATTAGACCATCTTATGGAAAGCATGCGATTATATGTTTTGGATCTGAAATATGGTTTTATAAATATTTGAGCCAACTTAAAGCTACACATTTCATATTTTGATATTTTGGGAAGTTGACCTATGGGAGATTAATTTTTGTTAGTGTGTATATATAATATTGAATTGGTTAATGTTTTTTGTGGTGGATATGATGTGTGTGATGACTTAGGGAGTGATTGAGCATCATTTCACATGTGCACCTTAAGTTTTGTTGATGTAGTAATCAGTAGCAGGCTAGAACAGGGCAATTTATCAAAATAGCAACAATGGATCACTTTGTGCCTAGCAAGAACTATTATTTAGCATATTTAGGTGATTTTCTTTAGTTGAGTCCTTATTTTTATCATTTTATATTATCTTGTAAGACAATGAGCCTTCCTCCGAGTTGTAGCCCTTTTGTAACTAAGCAATGAGATCTAGGAAGTGTGTTTGAATGCATGTGCATTCCAATTTATGTAATATTTTTTTACTATTAGCCATAGTATAATAATATTGTGGGTACTAAATCCTAGCATAATTTTTCCCTTTCTAAATTTCCATGTAAAAATATTGGTGTTATGGTTATATGCAAATTTTCTTTATGTTTCTGAATTTCAGTTTCTTATTTGTGCATCTGGTGGATAAAGAATCAAATTAACAAATTTGAAAATACTGGAACATTGATTCACCCACCTCCTATCAGTGTTCATTGATTCCAACATCTTTCCCTCTCATGCATCTCCTCCTAATTTTTTTTGAAATAACCCCATAGATTCTTGTTTTAGGCTTTGGAGTCACAAGAATTGTATAGATACTCATGGATTTGCACTCCTACTGACCTATCAAATGCCCACCAGACTAGGTCAACTCCCGAAATCTCATTTTTGAAGTAAAGGAATATGAACAAAAGTAGGGTACTGTATTTGAAGGGTTTCTTCTTATTATCTTTGATCTTCTTGAAGTTTTTGATAAGCTCACTCTGGAGCAATTAACAAAGATTATATTTCTTATTCTTCCTTAACATCTCATATGCAACATATACTGCAGTACCAGAAACAAAGTTCATTTGGTTGGAGTAATAAATTCTATATCCTATCACCATGGATGCAAACCAGATGTCATCAAGAGCGATCACTCATTCATCAAACTTTGACCCAGTTGTGCTGGTTACATTATTATTCTTTACTATTCTTAGAGATGGCAATACACCAAATGCACATAGTCCTGTTACTACCTAAATCACACCTTTAGTGATCTTATGTACCTTATCCAACCACATGCATTCATCATGAACACCACTTAGGATGTACTGGATCCACTCTTGTTTGTACACCATCAAAAACTTCACAAATTGAGCGAAACCCCTTCTTTCCAATCCTTGAACTTCAAGTTTCAACATGGAACTTTGGTCAGATAACCTCTTATTGAAATGATTTAGCATTTGGGAGCTACCCAATTCTTCAATTGGATAATGTGTGTAAACTCTTATGCCTTCATTATGTAGGACTCCATAGGGCACAAATAAAAAAGCACTCTTAGTGTCGTCCTCCATGGAAATAAATGGATGATTTTGGAAGTTGAGATGAGCATGCTCAGTAATATTTACAAACAGAGGGGTGATAGTACTAGATGCAGTCATTTTTATAGATTCAAATTTCAAACTTCAACTAAAAGAGGGTTTTCATTGATAAATACCTTTGGTACCAAATTAGGTCTTCTTGCAAAATTGCTTGGAAATTGATAACAAATTTTTTTGCTTGGTCAGCTTCTTTACAGAGCTCTTTAAGCTTATTCTCTTCAATAACAAAGTGAGAAATAAAGAGGAAAAGTTTCCTTTTATTCACTCTAGACCTAACTTTTCCCTACAATAAATGCACTCTGCCCTAATTCTTCTAGATGCTCTATATTTGTCATAAATTCTTCATCGGATCTTCAAATCGACTCAATTCTTCCAAAGATCCTCCAAAAATATCTACAACCATCATAAATTTTTTTGCAACCTATTGAAAATAGGTATAGATCTCAAACAGGGGGTTTAAAAGATTTGCATTATAACTCCCCCAAGGCTAGATGCCTAGCCTAAATTACCGAATGTAGTTCCAGCACCAAAATCAAGTGCAAACCCACTTCCTACCTCTCAATCAATCTTCTTCATCTGATCTCTGATCTCCTCAAATTTTTATTTATCCTTCTCTTTTGGCTTCATTCTTGTTCTTGTCTTTCAGACCTCCCCTATTCGCATTTCTACTTCTGGAATACTTAGCAATGTGGCCAAATTTATTGCAAGCATAGCAAATGACATTTCCTTGCATAGGCCTGAAATTCATCTAATTTCTTCTTGTTCTGCATTGATTAGCAACATGTCCAAACATACCACATGCATAACATTTGACATTTCTCCTATTTTGAAACTTATTCATCACAATTTTGCATACATTTTCCTTATGACCATTTTTGTTGCATTTGAAACATTGGCCGGTAATAGATGGACCAGTATTGATCATCCTATTTCTGCATTGACTAGCCATATGACCAAATTTATTGCAAATAAAACAATTACCATTGAATTTGTGAGCATTAGGTTTCCTTACCGAAGGCCTTCTTGAGTTGTCCTTTTGTGCTAACTTGGAACTTTCACCTTTCTCAAATCCAAGACCTTGTGTATTATTAGGATTCTTCTGACTGGCAAGCATCTCATCAAGCTTGGATGAACTGATCTAAAACTTTTCCTTGTATTCATTTGCAACATCAAGATCATATCTAATAAGAATGATTTATCTTTCAAGATATTCCTCATGTTGCCTATCATCTTGTAGGTCTAGCTTCAACTATCCATTTTAACTCTTAAGTTTGCAACATTCTTCACATTTTTCTTTCAGGGACTGCACAAGATTTTCTTCATTCTTCTTCCTTTCATCAATATCTTTTGTCAATATCATCACAATGGCTTCAATTTCATTCTTCTAGATTGTGTTGGCTCTAGCTAGACTATCACATTCTATTAACTTTTCCCTCAAGGCTTCTTCATCAATGCTTTGACTTTCTTTTTGCTTAAGATTATCAACAAGCTCCTTTCTTTTTTCTCTTGATTTGTTCAACTGATCTTTTAATATTTTAATGTATTCTTTATCATCATTGAGATTTTCTTTTACTTGTCGGTTCTCAAATTGTGAATGATCAAGAGCAACAACTAGCTCCTTTCTAAGACTACCAGAATCCATTGATTCACCTTCCTAGATCTTCCTCAAGGTGTTAGGCTTCCTCTAAGGAACTAGGATCTTACACCAATTGTTGGAATCAATGAAAAATAAGAGGAAGGGGGAATCAGTGTTTTGCAAATTTTACTTTTTTCAATCTATTCTTTAAACCACTTAATGCATATGAGGAAAAATAAAGTGCATAAACATAAAGTAAAGATCACCAACACCATAATACCAGGACTTTTATGTGGAAACTCGGTTAAGGGAAGAACCATCGTGGGATTCAAACTCTCAATATTAATATACTCTGTTAGAAGTATAAAAATATTATATAAGGGGGATGCACATGCATTCAGGCACACTGCCTAGAGCTCACTGCTCAAAGTTTACAATAAGGGCTAAAACCCATAAGGCTCAGTACCTTACAAAATGATTATAAGGGATACAAGAGAGTTTGAACTATTTAATAGCATAAAACAATGCTTTAGTATAGATTCAATTAAGCACAAAAAACATATTCTTAGTCTGCTATGCAATACTGCTTTGTTCTGATACTGCAACATATCGAAGCATAAATTTTCACCTTGCACATGTGAAACTCCACATAAGCACTCATACCTGATTCACAAACAACCATCGATCTTCAAATAGATCAAATAAACTTATCTTATATATTCGCATCACACATTTAGGTAACCACCATGTCAACTTCAAGAACACGTCACAAAAGGTGAAACGTATACACAAGTCGGCTCAAATCGATCCAAAAATAAATAAGAGGATAAAAAAAAATGTCCACACAATTCCCACATATCAGCTCACCAACCTTGAACACACAAATAGCCACAAAATTTTATCTGCAAGCTCCACTTATAGAATTTAAACACATTACTGCTAGTAGCCACTGTTCTAGCCAAAAACCAATCCACTGGACTTTACCAACCAACACAAAACTTAACATTGGAGGCCAAAAACCTCAAATACGGTAAATTAAATATCCAAAATATATCTCCCAGATCTGCAAAGAAAAACACTCAACCAAAATAATCTACTAACCATCCGATTGTACACTCTACCAAATACATTGTTCTACTCACTGGACCATACATATACCTGATGAATCTTCTAGAGTAATGAAAACATGAACTACGGATGCCAAATCTAATATGAGTTTCCATCAATGACAATATCTCAACATACATGCAGTGCCTCTTTCCAATAGAACCGGGTCCAAAGCATCAAAACAGGAGCCAACAAAAGAGCTTGATGGGCCTCACAGAGGAAGAGGCTGTTGAGAAGCCAAACCCACAACACTACGAAGGAAGATGTGGTCATGGGTGGCTCCACCATTGTTATTATCACTCTTGTCTTCTACCTATTTTGCATCATAATTGCTGCATGAAACCCTACCACTTCTTCCTCTGCTTCCACTCATCGCTAAGAAATTTGTGTTTAAGAGTTATGTTTTCAAATCTAATTGTTATGACATATTATGTTCATATTTAGATGCATCTTATTTAATTCATTGGTTAATCAACCATTTTAAAAATAAATTGCATTAGAAAATCATACTTTGTAACCTATGCATTCAATTTTCCTCCTTTGTGCATGAGTTTTGCTTCCCTTAGTCCTACATACAATATTCTAGTGAGAAGAAGCTATATAGTTAGGGCTTCTTTAGGTTTAAATACTAAGGATATGGAGCCTCAGTTGGATAACTTATTCTTTGTGAATGTTGTTGATTCCTTTAATCCAACAAATTATAGCAATTATCCCAATTCCCCTCATACTTCTCATGATGTGGATGAATCAATAACTAGGGTTACTATTGACCAATTGGAGAAAATTGATAACTGGGGTTACTATTGACCAATTGGAGAAAATTGATAATGAATTTGAAAATCTTCAACAATGGATGGATCAACAATACTCAGATAGAGAGGCAATTACCTTAATTGAACTTTTTATCAAATGTAATTTAATTTATTTTTTCTTCACTTTTAATAATTTTTACAATAAATAAATATTATATGACATAACACCCAAGATCATAGAACCTCAATATTGAAATAGTCACTAATTCAGTTGTCACATGTTAAAATTGGAAATTTTATATTTAAGATGAAAGAAGTGACATTTACATCAAGAGTATTTAAAGATGAAGTTAAATTTTAAATATGCATGTTTTAGAAGTCATATAATATTGTAAGATAAAATTTGTGGCATTTGCAAATAAAGTTTATGAATCCGGCGAGAGTAACAAAGAAATGTAAACTATATTTCTATAGACAAACACTTTAAATTTGTTATATTTGTAATATTAAAAAGAAAATGTTTATGACAAATTTCATCATGTTGATAACTATTTTTTTTAGTTTGTCCAACAAGCTGGGTGGCAAATTTAGAGTTTCATAAATTTCTTTCTTTATATAAGCAATAAAACATAATTTAACTTTATACCAAATATAATATAATAATTTTTTTTCTGATAATTAAAAAATAAAAAATCTATTATAGAATAGAACACTTAAGATCATATCACCTTAGTGTGAAAATGGTCACAATTAACTCATCTCAACTTAAAATTTAAAAAGAAATATTTAGGACGAAGGAAGTAACATTGATATTGAATATTTAAAGGATCAAAATTTTAAAAACGTATGTTAGCCATTTGCAAAGGAATAACAGCCACATAATATCATAGCATAAAAATTGTGAAAGTCACAAATAAATTCTATGTATTAGTTAGGAGTAACGAAAAGCAGTAATCTATATTTCTACCAGTAGACTCTTCAAATTTATCATATTCTTAGAATTAGAAAGGAAATGTTTATTACAAATTTTGGCACAGAAAAAGATTTTTTGTGCTGATAACGATCCTTTTCTCATTTCCATATGAGATGGATTCAAACTAGCAAGTGTAGTAGAAAAGTTAAGAGTCATAGTGGACTGTGGCATCGTCCGACAACACCATTTTGGTGGTGGAAAAGGTGATGTGCATATTGTATCAATAATATTTGGCAATGCAGTATTCATTTCATGCAAACAGACTATGCCATTTTTTTCAATTGGTTGTAAGTGGATATGACTAGTGGCATGAAATGGTTTAGTCCAACACACGAAGTAGAAAATTCAGTGATAGGACAAAGGGCGTGGTGGAGGAGATGAGTGAATGTTAAAGTGCTTTGGCTCTATTCTTTCCTGGTTCTTATCGTGTGCATTCATGGTAGAAATATGACAAAAATTTCAGTCTTGGGTTATTGGTTTCAATCAATAAACGTGGAGGGTTGTTGACACTACCTCTCAATAACTAGCTCTTTTCCTTTCTCGTAGGTCTTCTCAACAGTGTCTTCAACTAACACTTGCTTTTCTCAGTTTTCCAAAGCCTCCTTTAGTAGATTATTTTATTTTGAAATAGCCAACATATCCCATAGGGATACATTTGCTAGAGCCTTATTTAATTGCTCAACCACATTCTTGAAAATGAGATGTAGATCCTTATTCTCCTTTAGCTTAGGCTTCTCCGTAGGTGTTTGGAATGGTTGAATAATAGGAACCATGACAGGAGCCTTATCTGAATTTGGTGGTAATTTAAAAAAAATAGTTCTCTAGTGAGCCTATGCTTTGAACGAGTATTATAATCTGACTACACTCAAGGAGCTTTTGATGTTGATGCTTTATTTGCAAACATAGCTTCATCCTTTTCCATCCATAAGAAAAGTGCATGATCAAGAGCAATATTTATTCTTGTTCCAGGGACATTCCTTGCATGTGAACATTCAATAGTGCTTGATCCATCTCTAGGGATGAGTAATTACCCGTGTCAGGCATGATTCCTTGAGTGCATTTTTCAGCTACCCTTCATTGTAAATTGCCCCATAGAAAATTTGGCGGCATGTGTTCGTCATTACACGGGAAACACCATATGTTGGAATCTTCCACAAAATTACTTTGCCCTATGACCAATTCTCTATTATTACTAGGATCCACTATTTGTAGTGGATTCATAACAAGAATAATCTGATTGGAGGTTTGCACTTGGTTGTTCACTTTTGCACCACCTTGATACTGGTTCTACTAGTAAGGGGGCCTCCCAACTTGAAATTTTTGGTACTAAGGTCTCAGAGGGACAGGTAGCTTGTTGGTGCTTGATATTAATAATCTCATTTTAAAAGGTGTGCAGTAGATTCTTCAGGTTGCTTAGCCTAGATGCTAATGTATGTGCAAGAACAACATTGGTTGATTGTGTGCCTAGAAGATATATAGAGACTGTGGTGGCATAGACGCACTGGGGGTGACTTCAATTTGGATCTAACTTGACATTTCATGAAACACTAACATGGGAGGCCTAGGTGGAAGCTTTCCAACCTGAATTAATTGATTTTTTTCTCTTATCGCTATTTCATAAGCTTGCAGAATGACAGTTCATCCTCGAGATTGAATTACCATGGCTATAACAGTCTCAAAGGCTTTTAATAAGAAGGAGAAATCCATGACTAGAGATGGGTGGGCATCCTAAAGAATTTTTTCCGAAGACTTATAGAAGTGGGTGTTAAAATTTGACACAACTTCTTGTGGATCCCTCTTAATGGTTATTAATTGTTGTTATAGGGATGATCAGTCTCCCTTCTGTGAGAATTTATCAAAGAAAAGATTTCCTAGAGCATCCCAATCTCGTATAGAGTTTAGAGGTAGGGATCTATACCAATCTTGTGCTTTACCTCTAAAAGAAGCAATCAATAGCCTTAGAGAGACATTCTATTCTGTAACATTATGTACCTAACAACAATTAGCTACTTCCTATTGATGTTCCATCTTTGCTTTAAAATATTCCCTCGTAAACTTTAAAAAAGTTTTTAATGCTAAGCCAAGCATGCGATGACATTCGTTTGGAGGTGTTAGAGCAACTAGAGGACTCCTATAATTCCAGGTTACAAAATTCCTAGGTGGTGGCAAAATAGCCGTCTATGGCAATAGTTGAGCCTGATCTTGGGTTGAGATTTGCTTAGTCTCTCTAGCTTGTGCTATAGATATTAGAAGTAGTAAAAGTAAACTTGGATTCTGCGCAGTCTAAGATATGGTGACTAGCTTGGAATTTGGGTCCCATTGGGTGTGCTAGAAAAAGGAACTATTGATTGAATCTCGGGTATAGCTTGGAATTTGGGTCCCATTGGGTGTGCTAGACAAGGGAACTATTGATTCTAAAATCTGCACTCTCAAAAAAAGCGTTATGGGATGTTCAATGAATGGGAACTTGATGCATTTCATTGAGCAACTTCTGAGATTTTAGAATCTAGCTCTTCAGAAACTGGGAGGACAAAGGAAGGATCACATAGAAATTTAAACCTAAGGTGATACCCCAAAACTTAAAGTGATCTGAAGTATTAACTACAAATGAAGGATATAACATCTCATCTCATAAGGGCACATAATAGCATATCTTCTTCACACCTTGGGAGAATAAAGAATATAAGGCCATTTGAACACATTAAGAAACATTCATATCATGATGTTAGATGTGTGCTTTAAGGCTAAATAGAGTAACATACACATTACTAACTCAGTGTTTCTTACTAATATTTAAAATAAGCATGGTATCGCATCCATTAAATCAATATAAGCGAATGAATGAGTGGAAACACATGATTCAAACACCATACAGTCAAATGGAGATTCTAAGAGTTATGCAATATTCAAGCAATTCATCATACTCGCACAAAGAATCTTAAACATTCACTAAGATTAAAACGCACAACAAAAGCAACCAATGGAGCAGTCTGCTACACTTGTTTCATTCATGAAATAAAATTAAAATTAAAGTCTGAGTAATGACTACTGCTAATTTGCCAGGAAATCAATCTTTTTCTAATATTTAGAAGTTTCTTTTTACAAAAGCCCCCAGGGCTATTTAAAAGGGATTTCCCATTTGGAATTATTCAAACCCTAATAGAAAAGATTCTGGCATCTCTAATGTGTGATGAATCCTCATGATGATTAGAGTAACCATCTTTGCAAAATGATCCAAATCTCATCAATAGTCCACCACCTCTTGAACAGTAACACTTTCCAGCACGCCCCTCACCTTGCAGTTGCAACAAAAAATGTTTGGAGAAAACTGTGGCTAAAGATCAAAGTGAAATGATCTTATTGGATAGGCTTAATCGATCTTTCAAAGATTTTTCCTTAGTTTGTTCCTATGTGTCATTCCAAGAGTTCGTAAGCTTTAGAAAGGTATTGGGACTGTCGGTCGAAGGGTTGAGAGAAATAAATTGAGTATACATGATATGCAACTAAGCACAAACCTATTGAAATTGAAAGATTTAGTCTTAGTTCTCTACTTTGATTCTATGACAGGAGGTCTGCCAGGAATTGTAATGATTTACAAAATATTAATAAAGGACTGTCCCGATTCACATTTAATGTTATATCCAGAACAGAAATAAAGTCCCACAAAGTATAATTGCAATTCAAAGGAATTAAATTACTACCAATCAAAACGAAATAGCAAGTAACTTTAATCTACAAAAACGCACGAAACAGAGATACAAAAATTAACAAACAAACGATCACACAAAGCAGAATGAAAGTCACTCGGCCACGCAAGCAGCGTGCCTGCCTCCTTGGTTTCTAGGTGATAACTATACACTTCTCTTCTGAAGCTAAGTCGATATTGCACATAACTTTTGTATTAGAGAGATTTTAGAATAATAATATGTTCATTGATATAAAAATGTGTTACTACTATTCGCTAGCATCACACATATATATAAGATCATTACAAATAACAAAGTTAAGTTTGTTTTAGCCCTCAGTTACATAGAACAAAATATCGCCTTAAACTGAAATAAAGGCCGCAGGCCACTTATAATGATGAAACAAACTATATCTATTTTATACAAAATGATCGGTTGCTCGAAACATCACTTAACAACTTCATTCTTTTAATGACCCACGTGCTCCTGCAGCTGCAACTCCTACCAAATTTAGCCATTTAGCTTAAACGTGATTTCTGGTGCGTTTAATAACCTTAATTTTTTATCCATAATACATCAAATATCTAAGTTCCTTCAGCAAACAGTGATAGGAAGACAATAAAGTATAAGGTAAGAAGGAAAAATAAAGGGTAAAAATAGCAAGGTTTCTGTGCTCATTAGAAAAGATGCCGGTTGTGGCAAAATGTAAGCTTATATTCTTTTGATGGATGGCACTGTCTAGCTTCCTCAGGAAAATTTTCTCTAGCCTGCTGCAAAATGAAGGCTTCATACTTGCTGATAGGACTTAGGACCCAATTTGGACACATGGAAGGATGGTGGGTCTTCACTCATTTCCTTTCCTTTCACACTTCTAAAGACCACACGAAAGCAACATGTGGTAGCATCTCAGAGCACCTTTCGAACCTTCATCCTTGTGAAAAGGCTTACACATTGTCTGGACACGTGGCAGTTGCACACACCATCAAGGAATACTTAAGCGGAGGCCTCCTCCTAAAATCTGCTTGATTTACACGTGGCAACGATGCATTCTACGACAACACAAAGGGAAAGGAAAAGAAAAATTGGGAAGAAAACAAAAGGAGAAGCCTGAGGAACTTAGTTTCATGTAGTAATTGCATTTGAATGATATTGTAAATGTTTTTTAAATGATGCTTACAAGCAATCGTTATTGCATTATTTTAATTAATATGAAAATGAAATTAAACTTATATACAAAATTTGTTCTTATGTATTCACACATGTCTACCTTCAAAATTTGTTCTTATGTATTCACACATGTCTACCTTCAAAATTTGTTCTTATGTATTCACACATGTCTACCTTCTCTTTGATGACAGGAATATGTTGATTGTCTTACATATGAATATTATTACTTTGATTATGTTAATATGTTCATGCTTCGTATGATGAGTACTGATGTTTACATCAATATTAAGCCAATATAGCTATGGAGGCTAATTTATTTTAAAACAAAGCTTATCTTATAACATGTGCATTATGCATTTAAAATCAAATGTTATACTTCTTATGAGACCACGACATGCTTCTCAACCAACCTAATGTTATGAGGTACCGAACCAAGATCATCATAGTTATGAGGTACCGAACCAAGATCATCATCACCAACATTGGTGAGTTTTAGAATCTATTATAGTAGGGTGATGTTGTAGCCCTTCATGGCATATGAAAATTATTTTAATTGCAGTCAACTTACCTATCATCGCGGCCAATATAATTGTTTCTTTGGCATGCCAAAAATTCCACCGATGGAAAGGAAGATACTATAAAACCATTCCATTATTGCTTAGAAAGAAAAATGCCTTCTGCAAATATAACTCCAAAAGCATACTATTCTTAGCATATGTACACCATATTTGGGCATTGACCAGCTGGGAAATATTTATTGCAACGTAATGTAGGCACTGTAACACATTTAATAGAACATAGAGATTCAATTTTATAGGAGATACTTGAGCATAATATGAACAGAGCCGAAAACCATATTCAATAAGAGCATTTCTTTCTCAGAAATTGTTTTACCAGGCATGCATGAAAAACAAGCATACTGATAAGTCACTACGAGAGGAAAGAAATAAATTTGGGAGAAGGGCATTGTAGTTACATGAACAGTGAAATCGGTTACATTGGTGAAGGAGGAGAGAATGCAAAGGGAATAGAGAAAATTAAAGGAAAACATTTTTAAAGACATTGAACTGCAAATTTGGTATGATTCTTATTTCCACCTCCTTGGTAAAAATAGTTTGAGAATAAAAAATATTAATATTGTTTGTGTGCTTGTTGATTTGCATTATGATTTGAAAATCCTTTCAACAAATCCATTTTGTGCATATCCTGAAAGATCATGTTCCAAAATTTGAGATATTCTCCCACGAGTCCACGTATCAATCCTATGTTTTCATGTAGCATGAATGTCTTCATGTGATAAGATCTCTTGCTCTCTTTCTTAAGCTAATTAACTCATGAATATCCAATCAATTGTGTGGACTTTGTTTATAATTATTAGATGTCTTCAATCTGTTCTATATTCCTTCCACTGATATCAAGGAGATGTTATATTCCTTTGAACAGTTTTTGCCTCAAATCTTTGCTTTCCATCGGGCGGCTAGATTAGGAGACATTTCCTCTGCTATTAATGGAACCATTAAAATCTCAAGACACTTGGGTAATCTCTGTTAACCACTATCGAAACGCATGCATAGGCTTGCATAAGTAAAATCTAAACATAGAAAGATGTCAACGGCATGATTTTAACTATTCGCTTACTTTTAGAACATATTTCACCATGGATCACATTAAGATTCAGACAGATATCTAATTTAATACCTTCTAGTAAATATTTAATATTTATGTATCATGAAGTCAATTAAAAGCTCGGAGCATCTATCATTAGTTAAATCTTGTGTAATCGTGAAATGAAGATTGCATGTTTAAAAATCTGCTTACCTAATAAGTTTTTATTAATATAAAGAAAAGACATGAATCTTTAATATCTTAATGTAATTATCATACTTCTATATCTTTAAGAGAGAAAAGTTTTAATTTATGCTTTTTGATTTATATCTGATTAGTCTAATTTTAGATAATTCAACATTTTTTTTATTTGAATTAAGAAAAAATAAATAAATATCTTATTGTTTAGTTGTGATAGTTAAGTAAAGATTATGGTATTAATAAATTGATAACATTAATAGTGTAAGTTAGAGATAAACTTCGGATGACATCATATTCAGGAGTTAGTTTAACAATTATGTATCGTTATACATGAATCCCATCTATGGTCATCATATATCTTCGATGAACTAACTCCCATAGCTTAGTATCTTCTATGTCTTCATAAATGATTTTTCCCTTATAATTTGTTGATTTTAAGATGATTAGTCAATGATAAAATAACTTAAATACTAATGAAGTCTTGCTAAGTAATTGTTAGGATTATATCTCTTTATTGTAGAGATAGTGGGACTAGTTTTCCTCAAAATATTTTAGATTTAAGCAATGTTGAAGATGCCAAATACTTATATATGCATTTTATGCTGATGTGTGCTTATGTGAGATTCTTTATGACTGATTAGAGAAGTGAAGAATATATTTTAGGAGTTACCATCTATGATTTCTTAAAAATATAAATGCATATATAAGTACATACCAATAGATATGTCTATTTGCACATACATGAGATATACGTTTTGTTAATAAATATTTGGATATTTTTTTAAAATGCTGAAATCATTAATAATTCTATTATAATTACATAAGCTTATTAAGATGTACATTTTGTTATTATTGCATTTGAAACATGATGACTTATGCATATTCAAACTTGACGTCCAACTTATGCATTAAACATGTATATACCTTCTTGCATGAATGATAGTGTGTTTTGCATCATGCATAGTAACATATTAAGAAAAGAAAAGTATTAGAGTCGTGATGTTTATCATATGCATGAAGTCAATTACGTGTGTATATATGTTTTATTGGTTGCTTTCTCTTCATTATGATACTAGTTTCTTCTCTTTGAGTGTGTTTAAGTTATTTTTCAAGGAAGGGGTGCTGAATATGGGTAAACAAAGAGGGATAATCATCTTTTTGGAAAAAAATCATGATTTTAAGGTGCTTTGGCCAAATTTTTATTCACTAAAATAGATGAATTAACCTAGAAAATTTCTTAATATGTTTCTCTCCCATATCTTTATAATATGGCATTCCATTTCATTATTACAAATGCATGTAGATGTATCAGGTTGCACCTAGGTTTCCATCCTAGCATTGTTTTCTAGGTAGGTAGGCTCTTTATCTAGGGTTGGTGGTTCTTCATGTAATGAAGAACTGTAGGTAAGCATAGCTTTTTGGTTTGGTAGAAGAGTGCCTAGACCATCTTCCTACTCTCAGCATGTGGATGACCATGTCGGTTAATGGTGACCAAGGAGGACTTATGTAATTATTGGAGTTAAATTATTATTTATCTTTATTTATGTGGAAAATGTGTATTTATTTGATTATGTAAATTAATTAAGCTTTGGAGCCTTACAATACAAAATAAATGAATACATACATATAATTTTTAGTCAAGGAGAGAAATTCAAACTTAACAAATTTAATATTTTTACAACATTTTATAATATTACTTCGAATGAGAATAAATATAAAATAAATCAAATGTTCTTTCCCATTAATAGAATGAAATAATATGCTAATGATTTCAAATTTTGGTAAGGCAACTGTACGATAAACATGTTGGTGGGGATGGGCACGTATGCTAATGATTTCAAAATTTGGGTCCACATGGATGAAATCTCGATGGAGGCTTGTGCCATGATTTAGAAGGATATATCTCTTAATGATGAATAAAGCCAATGTTTATTTTTTGGTACTTTCCTTTCTCCCCGTTTCATTTCCTTTTTGGTTAATTTGGTGAGACTTAATTGTTTTTTTTGTACCACCTACAACTATATTTCATACACCTATCACTTTCTCAACCTAGTCTCCTATTCTACAATTATGAGTAAAGATTTGATTCAGACTTAAGGCATTGATTATTCCAAATTTAAGAATAATAGGGAGCTATATGATAAGGTGATTAAAGCAAATCTGGATAATTATGTGGAAGGAATTGTTGGAGTAATTTTAGGAAAATTATCTAATTATTTACTAATTAGTTCCTTTAATTTATTTTTAACTTAATCTAAACTTAGGTTCTTTATTTTATGTAAGTGTTATTCTTTTTTAGCCTGAGTTCACTTAGAGGCATTTCTACATCATATCAGAGCATAATATTAGCTCCTATATTGTATAAGAGATTTTCTATTAAGTTCCTATCTACATGCTTGAGGAATCCAACTTGAGGTGAATTTTCTATGCACTTTGTGTTGAAATAAAGGTTTCCATAATGTCTGCAATGTCTAAAAATTCCAAGATCAACTCTTATTTCATCAAAATCTGAGCAATTGAAAAATTAGGTAAAATTGGCTAAGGACACAAAAAATGAGGCGAATGTAGGGATAGCTGAAAAATATAGCTACTTCGGTGTAGAACAAAGGTCACCAATGTGCTTAGAAGACACAAAAACCCCTAAATCATCAAAAATAGAGGTAGTAAAAAAAAATTGGTGATTTTTTTACTGGAACGTTTTACAAAGTACAAAAAATTGTATGGTCATACTGCATTCACATGCATCAGATTTTAAAAAAATCATTTTCATAAAAAAACATTTAATTTTTTTAATTTTTTGGTCCTTGATTTAAAATTTATTACAAAAGGGTTTTTTTTTAAATTTAAAGTCAAAGAGGGACGACAAAAGGTATGCACTTGCTACATGTTCACACAACCTATAGTGTTGGCATCATCCTATTTTGGCAGATCTACTAAAATTAGTGTCCAAATAAATTTAGCAGTGCATTCTTATTTTTAGCCCTCTAATCTTTAGAAAGCAACCATAGCATCGTAAATTGTACACCTTTTCTAGGGTGGTACAATTCTATGATTACTTTAGCACCCGCCTTAGTGTGTTTGCATCTTGCATTGTAATTTCCCTTTAAGAATTTAATTAATTAATTTAATTTAATCTAAAGTCACATTTCATCACTTCATACATCATAAAATTGGGCCCTTTACCCTAAGTGTGCCCCTTTTTATTTTATTCCTCCAATAAACCATTATATCATAAACCTAATTATGTCCTATTTCGACCTTTAAGGCCCCATTTTTCATATCAAAACATCTCAAAATCAGCTGTAACTTTGGGATTCACTCTAATATCATCATATCTAACAACCTTGAAAATTTGGTGAAAAGTTGGTGAGACCGGGTGCACTTTGCACCTAGTCCCTGACACTTTTCCCAAAATTTCGGGAGTGTAATTATATGATAAATTATAATGCCTAACCCCAAGAAATTGGTGGGAGATTAAAACCTAGGTTGGAAAAAAGATGAAATTAAGATCTAGGGTTTCATACATAAGAGCTCTCTTTCTTCATTTGAAGGCATCTAAGATCTAATCTACGAAAATGAGTTTTTGGTGAAAATAACTAGCAATCACAAGGAGCCTTCTATATAGTGAAAGAGAAGCTTATGTGGAGTCTACAACAACATTAAAAAAAATTAATCAAGTATTCATTAAGAATTCATAATCAATTAGGAGCCTTGAAGACATTCAAGAATAATAAGAGATCTAGTGGCTTATATCTCTCCCTTGGGGATTGGTATGGTTTCATGTTATTTTTATGTCTTTATATGAGCTTCATTACATCATTTTGCACATTTACATTCATGTTTTAGATCATTTAGCATTTTTAATTTGGAGCATTCTTATTTACATATACATTTACATGCATTTAGGGTTTACTCTCCAAAGCATAGGGTAGCTCTAGTTTGTTATCTTTCTCATTTTAGGGTCTTGCACACACACAAGATTCCTGCACACACTAGTTTACTATACAAATTGGCTATATGTTGAGGTGGAAATCACCGAAACAGGGGATTGACTAAGGAAAAACCCTACATAGTCACCCAAACCCTCTCTTATCAGTTGCAAGTGTAGGTACAGGTACCTGGAAGGCTTCCCGAATCAGCAAAAGATACAGAGACTACCTTAAACTCTCATATTTTCCCAAATCCATCAAGGAAAGGGGCATGGCATTCTGGTCCCCCTCAATTTCAGTGGTTTTCAATAGAGTGAGTGCTTAGGACCTTTAGATTGCAGTCTCTCAGTTGCAGCTTCCTATCAGACAAAACAAGACCAAAGTGTGGCACTCTTGTCATAGTTAGTTTGGCTCATTTTTCAACACTAGGTACACATTCAAATTCTCCCCCCCTTCTCTTCTTTTAGTAGCTCAGTTTTAGATATGCAATTTTCTTCAATTTCAATTCATATACGCTTCATTGTTCATCTCCTCATCTAGTTGATCAATTTTTCACATCTTCCCTTCATTTACAACAAGAGGAATAGAAACCCCAAGAGATAATCCTTGGCTCTCTCTTTCAAACAAGTACCCAAAGTGAGTTATCTCCCTAGGCTCTTTCATATTCCCAATATGTTGGCAAAAGTGGGATTAGGTCATAGTCACCAGGTCTCGCTTTTTTCCCCTCCACATTTTGGTGAATACTCCCCTCATGAGGATCATTTTGTGCAAGATGTTATTTTCCCTACTTTTCCTAGTGATGGAATTTCCTCTTTTGACTTAAAAAAATTTCCCATTAGAGATGGCACATTAATGATAAATGCTTCTCCTTGCCCCAAAGCTTGTCTTACCCATAAAGATGCCTTAGAAAAAGAAGATGAAATCATAGTGAATTTTCTTAACTTTCTCTCCCCTAAACATCCTATTGAACACATTTTGAGGAAAGAAGATGATTTAAACACATTTAGTGATGCTCTCCCTTCTAAGGATGAATAATTAGTGAACAATGTTATCCCTTATCCCAAAATTGGCAACAACAATAAGGACATGTTTGTGAAAGATATTTTTAATAATTTTTTCAAGGACCTCACTATTTGGGATGAACCATTAGAAGAAGGTGTTTATTATTCTCTACCCTATGAGAGTAACCCCCTTGATATTATCTCACCTCTCATGGATCTCAATAATTCTCCCTAAATAAACAATCTCTCTGTCTCCTCAGCTAGGTTCTACTCATAAGGATACCTTAGTTCAAGAAGACATTGTTAACATCTCTTTCAAAGGTCTCCCTCTCAAAAGTGAAACATTAGAGAGTAATGTTGATCCTTCTCCTACAGAGTCTATTCGCCATGTAGATCCTTTGATGATAGAGGATGATATGATATTCCCTACTAATACTCTTCCTTCTAAAACATAAATGTCTAATCCTAGTCTATCTCATAGAATTGATTGTCCATGATAACATTTTAGTGCAAGAAGAGACTATGAACAATTCTTCCAACAATCTTGTCCATTCTTATTCTAAAATTCATAAGGACATTCCTAAACCATCTTCAATCAATTTGATACATGTGAATGAAACACCTAATAAGCCCCTCTTCATAGTTCAAGGTGCTTGTTGTTCTAAAAATTCCCAGCGTAAGCCTATCTTAGTAGTTCAAGGTGGCTATGCTAATGATTCTTTTTTCAATCCCAAGAAACCCTTTATTACTATGCAATGAGGTTATCCTACTAAGTGACCGTATGAGTATGCTAAGAAAATCAATAAAGAGATTTATCATATAGTTTCTCATACTTACAATACAAGAAACAATAGGCAACCTAATTCTCTTCTAGTTATCCCAACTTCACTCCCTCCCTCTCAACCTACTCTTCCATAAGTACCTCATATATCACACTCTTAGTAAGGAGTATTATTTCATTGAACAACTTAAAGCTTCTCCTTCCAAGATTTCTATTTGGGATTTGGTTCAAACTTCACTTACTTATCATGGGATGTTACAAGATGCCTTGAAAAACTTAGATGTCCCACTTGCAGTGACACCTAATAACATGGCTTGTTTGATTGATCCTAAAAACAAACCCAAAGCTCAAATTGTATTCACACAAGATGAGTCATCTTCTCATGAAATCCAACATCATTATGATCCTCTTATAATTGTGGTTATTATCAATGATATTTGTATAAGACAAACCCTTGTGGACAATGGATCTGGCCTTAATGTTTGTAGTGTGGACTTATTTGATAACATTAATGTGGATCATTTTCTCATTGAACCCATCTCTTTTTCTATTTGAGGCTTTGATAATGTTGCTAAACAATATTGAGTTATCATAACCTTATCTATTAACGTAGGTATTGTTACTTTACCTACACCTTTTCATGTTATGCCTGGCAATTTGACATATAACGTTCTATTAGGGAGACCATGGATTCATAGCATGCAAGAAGTCCCCTTGAATTTGCATAGGAAGGTCAAGTTCATTTACAACAATAAGACATACACCTTGCTACTTGATACAAATCTTCAAGATCCATTAAAAGATGGATCTTCTTATTCAAATACTTCCCATTCTTATCCCCATCCTCCTACTACTTTAAATACATCTATTTCCTTTAATGATCTTGTTCTTTCTAGTACTCTTGATTCTTCTACTTAATCATAATCTCCTCCCAAGGATATCTTTTCTCTCGAAGGAGTGCTCTCAAATGATGATTGGGGATCTCTAGACTTTAACCCTATTTTTAAACGAGAGTATAGAGTATCTTTCAAATGATCTAAGACCAAGAAAGAGAAATATAAGGAGGAACCTAAAGAGAAGCCCACTTTGTCTAAACAATTAAGTAACCACTTTGTGGCTGCTTCTAATTCAAATAATTATTCAAATAATTCCTCTAATTTATATAGCACTGAGGCCTATGAGGTGCATCCATCTCTTTTTGATTTGGCATCCGTTTATGGTCCTGGTTTTCACATTTTAGCTAAGAGTGGCTATAGTGGCAATGGTTGTAGCACAAATGAACAAGGACTTTAACCCTAGGGATTTAACCTGCTGCAACTGTTAGGGAACAATAGTAAGGAAAATGATTTTTTACTTGTACTTCTCTTCTTGCTTGATTAGATCCATTTATGCACAACGCTCCGTAACTCTCAGGCAGATCTCATACTTCACTTGGATGGATCAACACATTCTCTAAGACTATCGACATAATGAAACTCAACTGTGTCAGCCTAAATAGCCATCTTAACTAGGTTGGCCACAAAACCCTAAATTACATCATGAATTACAATATAGATCATAAGAGATGATTACATCAAATTACAATGCAATATCAACCGTTGGTTGATCGTAACTCATCACAAAGATTTGATCTGTACAAAAGTCAAAGTCTTAGAACATTCCACTATGCACTTTGCACATTCCCAAGAAATTCCTCCATCTTTCACGCTAAAATATACTTCAAATCATTCATGTGGATTGTGTCATGTTACCACCATCATGTAGATTTGTTGTCGATCACTGACATAACAAAAATCATTACCAGCTTGATGATTTCCTCACTGGTCCTCAAACCCTACTAAAACCCTAGCAAGACTTCATCAAAAAATTGAAACATGCCTTTCGATAATCACCATAAGATGCGGTTCCGGTCAAATACTCCTTTCTATGTTAAAAGCTTATATTCCAAACCGCAAATCACCAAACATTTCCAAACACCCGATCCAACCAAAATATCTCTGCTTTATCAGTTAAAGTCCTAATTCTCAATCTTGTCAGTAAACCCTGTCAAACTATCAAACACTAACTCCAGTATTCTAAATCACTAAGCTAATAGGTCAAACATCAAAAACCATCTGTAAACATCATTAAAGATCGATTGACGCTCATTTCCATCAATGATAACACAAATAATTGAACATGTCTTCTTTCTTCTATCATTACAGTCATTGATCATCATCTCATCTGCATCAGTTATGCAAATCATGCAAACATTCTCCCCCTTTGGCATTGATGGCAACACCAATCAGATATACAATCAGAGTAATCATTATTATAGCCTATAATTTGCAACTTGTTTTACTGGTAACACATAGTTTGTCGGTTCTCCTCCTTTTGACTTCTCCCATATCCGAGCTTATTCTTCTCCCTCTTTCTGATAGAATCCTTTTCTTCTCCCTAAGGCTGAATATCAACTTCTCTCATATCTAATTTTTTTTTCTTCTCCACCATTGGCAGCAATGCCATAGATATAAGTGCATAACTTATCTTCAATTTTGTTGCTACCTCTTCCATCATATCTGGTAATCAAGTCAAAAAATTGTATCAGGGCAATAAACCAAAACTTTATATCAGACTTGCTCCCCCAAAGGAGTAGCCTGCACCTTCATCAATCCCTAGTGAAAGATAAACATGAAATCCACATGATTGATGCATCTCCAACATCTTATTTCTTTTGATGTAGGGGTCTAACCCCTAGTTTACCTCTAAGAAACTCAAAGTTAGCCTTCAGTAATGGCTTAGTGAAGATATCAACTAACTAATCTTTACTCTTCACATAATCCATTTTCACGTATTTTTCTTGAACTCTTTCCCTCAAGAAATGATACTTCAATTCAATGTGCTTAGTTCTAGCATGAAGTACAAGATTATTAGAAATATTTATTGCACTTTTATTATGACAATAGATAGTCACCGGTTCAGACATATCTATCTTGAATCCTTCTAGCACATATCTCATCTAGATGGCCCATGTGCAATTTATGGATGCAACAACATACTCTACTTCAGCTCTAGATTGAGAAACACGTGTTTGTTTCTTGCTTGTCTATACCACTAATCTTCCACCAAGTAGAAAATATCCACCAATTTTTCTTTTCCTATTATCCACATTGCCTGCCCAGTCAGCATCAGTAAAGACATCCCAATTAAAATTTCCTTTACAAGGATACCATAAACCATCATCTATTGTGCCTTTGACATACCATAAAATTCTCTTGACAACCACCATGTGACTTTCTATAGGCTCTTTTTGAAATCTAGCAGCTAATCCAACAACATGAGCAATGTCGAGCCTGCTATGAACAACATAGTGTAGTTTACCAATCATAGATCTGTACTATTTTTCACTAACATCAGGGGAATCAACTTGCTTCATCAACTTGTATCCTGTTACAATTGGTGTTCCTACCGGTTTGCAGTCTTCCATGCCGAAATTCTTCAACACCTCTTTGATATACTTGCTTTGACAAATAAAAATACCACCATCTAGTTGTTAGTCCTGTAATCCAATAAAGAACTTTATTTCACCGATTAGAGACATTTTGAATTCCTTTTTCATCTCATTAGCAAAATTCATACTCATATCATCATTGCCACCAAGAATTATGTCATCTACAAACACTTCAGCTATTATCATCTTGTCTCCATCAGTTTTTAGATAAATATTGCTATCCTCACTAGTACGTTAGAATCCAATCTTGATCTAATGTGCATGTAATCTCTCATACCCTGCTCTCAGTGCCTGCTTTAGACCATATAGTGCTTTATGTAATTTACACACCATGTATTTATCATCAGTGAAAGAAAATCCATCTAGCTATTCAATGTATACAACCTCTTCTAGAATCCCATTTAGAAAGACTGATTTGACATCCATTTGATAAACTTTGAAGCCCTTATATGCAGCAAATGCTAGCAGCATCCATACTCCTTCCAATCTTGCAACTGGTGCAAATGTTTCACCATAGTCCTCACCTTCTTCTTGTGCATACCCTTTGCAGACTAACCTTGCCTTGTTTCTTACCACTTCTCCTTCATTCAACTTATTCCTAAAGACCCATTTTGTTCCAATTACATTCTTATCCTCTGGACTAGGAAAAAGTGACCATGCTTGATTCTTCTCAATTTGATCTAATTCTTCATTCATTGCATTAACCCATTTGTCATCTTTTAGTGCTTCCTTTACTGTCTTGGGTTCTATTGTAGATATCAAACATGAGTTCTCTCAGATTTTTCTCCTAGCTTGCACACCTGCATTCTTATCATTAATTATTTGCTCTTGTGAATGATTTAGTCTGACATATCTAGGTATAACCTGTGTCGGTTTTGCATCTTCCTCTTTTGATTCTCCAGTTGATTCTCCACTTTCTTCCTCACCGTCATCGCTTACCAGTTGGGCACCTCATTCTGCATTTGTCGGTTCTTCATTGTTCTGAGCTTCTGGTTCAATGATCAAAAGTTTCTCAACATATTTTTTAGGCTCAAATCTTCTTGCGCCTTCAGTCTTACCATATAGATCATCTACCTTCACATTAGCACTTTCAACAATTATCTTAGTTCTCTTATTGTAATATTTATATGCCTTACTCTTAGTAGAGTAACCAAGAAAAATTCCTTCATTAGATTTTGCATCAAATTTCTCAGTGTAGTTATCTCTTTTAATAAAACATTGACTTCCAAATTTTTTGAAATAACTTACACAAGGTATTTTTGCATACCATAGCTCATATGGTGTATTAATGTTACCTCTCTTTACCAGTACCCAGTTTAAAGTTTATACAATAGTACTGACTACTTCTCTCCAAAACATTTTAAATACGTCACCTTGTAATAACATGGTTCTTCCAGCTTCAACTATTATTTTGTTTATCCTTTCTACAATGCCATTCTATTGTGGTGTCCTCAGAGTAGGCATCTATCTCTTTATACCCTGTTCATCACAATACTTACCAAATTCATCAGATGTGAATTATCCTCCCCAATCTGATCTTAAACATTTCAACTGTTTATCGGTCTCATTCTCAACCAAAGATTTGAATGATTTAAATTTACTAAATGCTTCTCATTTCTCCTTAAAAAATGTCACCCATGTCATTTTAGAATACTCATTGGTGAAAAGCATGAAATAGCTATCACCATAATAACTCTTTGTTCTCATAGGGTCACATAGATCAATATGTACCAATTCCAAAATATTCTCAAAAGTACAATTCTTTCTCTTGAAAGAGATAGAGGTAATCTTACAAATTTTACAATCTTTGCATATCACATTATCTGGTTTGACAATTTGTGCCAATCCTCTTACAACATTTGACTTACTTACTTTAACCAAATTATCAACCAACTATCTTCCATTCTAGGAACCAGACAATTATTAACATTACTATTCAAATGGAATAAGTTACCTCTAGTTTGCTTCCTCTAAGCAATCAATTCACCATTACCTCCAAGAATTCTTTAGACTCCACTTTTAAACTCAAGCAAATAACCTTTATTATTGAGTTGACCAACACTTAAAAGATTACTCTTTATACCATCAACCCAAAATACATCATCAACATTACTCTTGCCATTTAGAGAGATAGAACCTTTACCTTTCACTATGCAGGGAGTGTTATTTCCAGATCTAATAACACCTCCATCAAATTCATCAGGAGTTAAGAACTTACTCTATCTCCGGTCATGTGTGTGAGCAATGAATTTCTATAATCCACTCATCACTATTCTCCATATGAGATACTAGTGGTTTTTCATTAGACAGTTCCTCCTTTATGGCGACAAACACAATTTCTTCATTGTCAGCTTCATCTTTAGACTCCTCATCCATCACACCTTCATCCATTGGAACATAACAATGTTTCTTGCCCTTTCCTTTGAATCTTCTAAAATTTTCTTTTCTATCGATTTTAGGGTAGTTAGCAGAAATATGACCAATTTTACTACAAGAGAAACACTTTTAAGGTAGCTTTCCTTTATACTTACTAGTGCCTCTTGGAAATCTCTTTGCTAACAGTACCTCAAGTTCCATTACTTGATCTTCATTTCCTTCAATTTACAAGTTACTTCTATGACTTATCTCGCACTCATGATTTTGACATATATTTTTTCATTTTCTAGCAGATGAACTGGTAACAGAAGCTTTAAAAAAGATTTAGTAGATTTTGTCACACTATTGTCAAAATTATGCAACTCAAAAGTTGTAAGCTTACTAATCAATGAATAAATGGTTACCTTATCCTATGAAATAGATCTAAGTTCTTGAATTGTGGATACTCTTATAACATACCGAGGTTGAAGATTTCTAGGTATCTTACTTACTATTGCATCATATTTTATTTTGCCACCAAAAACTTCTTTTATTCTCTGATGATAATGTGAAATGTTTTCTCCTTATTGCATTCTCATGTCATCAAACTTTCCTCTCAAGCTTTCATCTTTAGCTCTTTGTGCATGCTCATCTCCTTCATAGATTGTCTCTAGCTTTTCCCAAAGCTCATGTACAGTCTCCTTTCCTTGAACATCAATATATTCTAAATTAGATAAGGTACTTACAATATCTTCTAAGGCTTGCATTTTCTCTTTCATCTCTTTGAGTTCATCCAATGTCAAGGGAGTAGTATTACGAGTAACATATCTATTTTCCACATGTTTCTAATATTGTGCACCAAGACCTTTAATGTAGATCTTCATCCAGTCTTTCTAGATCTTGTAGTTATCCTTGTTGAACTTAGGACCCTATTTCTTCATCATCTTGACTTCCTCAAAATATTTTCCTCAAGCGGTTAGGCTTTCTGCATATAGAGGACCAAAGCTCTGATACCAGCCGTTAATCCTATGAGGATCCGGTAAATAACAACTGATAATGAAAACTCAAAATCAAACTTATATCTTATCTGAAATGATTTAACTAATATACCAACTTCTTTAATCAGATCTAATAACCTATTTATTAGATTTTTTAAACTCATTAATCAAATCATTTACCACAATTATCAATACTTTCACCACTTAAGTAATCATACCATTCTAATTGTATACCAACTTATCAACCTTATCAATCACATTAAATACTTTATCTAACTATTTCTTAACACTACTTGTAACCTTTGATAAAATCCAGATAAAATAACATAACCAGTGTCATAGAAATAATGTATAAAATAAAATAAGAATAACAACATCACATGAAAAACATTCCACACATGAACACCAAGATTTTTTGATGTGGAAACCCAAATGGGAAAAACCACGGTGGGAGTTGGTAACCACAATATCTTGTACTCTTTTGAAGTACACCTTGTTAGGAGCTTACAATACACCCATTTAGGAGCAGACCCTATTCGGAGTCACCTGGTTATAGGATTTGCCTAGCAGCTTGGTTAGGAGCTTGATGACCTGTTAGGATCAACCTCGTGAGAGGATTTACAACTATTTTTTAGAGTTTCCCTACTAGGGGACTTAAATGATTTAGGCCTATTAGGACCTACCCAGTTAAGGGATTTAAGCAGTTGCAACTATTAGGGAACAAAAATAAGGAAAATGATCTATTACATTCACTTCTCTTCTTGCTTGATCAGATCCAGTTATGCACAACACTCTAAAATTCTCAGGTAGATCTTATACTTCACTTGGACAACTCAACACAGTCTTTAAGACCATTGACACAATGAACATCAACTGTGTCAACCTAAATAGTCATCTCAACTAGGTCGGCCACAAAACCCTAAATTACATCATGAATTACAATATAGATTATAAGAGATCATTAAACATATCATTAGATAAAATTACAATACAATATCAATTGTTGGTTGATCGTAACTCATCACAAAGATCCGATCTATACAAAAGTCAAACTCTTAGAATATTCCACTAAGAACTTTGCACATTCCCTAGAAATTCCTCCATCTTTTGCGCCAGAACATACTTCAAATAATTCATGTGGATTGTGTCATGTTACCACCTTCATGTAGACTTTTTTTTGATCACTGACATAACAAAAATCATTACCAGTTTGATGATTTCCTCACTAGTCCTTAAACCCTACAAAAACCCGAGCAAGACTTCATCAGAAATTTGAAACATGCCTTTTGGTAGTCACCATAAGATGTGGTTCTGGTCAAATACTCCTTTCCATGATTAAATATTATATTCCAAACCGCAAATCACCAAATGTTTCCAATTACCCGATCTAACCAAAATATCTCTTCTTTACCGGTTAAAGTCCTAATTCTCAGTCTTGTCGATAAACCCTGTCAAATAGTCAAACGCTAACTCTGGTATTCTAAATCACTAATCTAATAGGTCAAACATACAAAAAAATATGTAAATATCATTAAACATTGATTGACACTCGTTTCCATGAATGGCAACACAAATGAATGAACATGTCTTATTTCTTCTATCGGTACACTCATCCATCATCATCTCATCTGCATCAGTTATGCCAATCATGCCAACAAATTTCTTATTGATTGTAGAGGTGTATTCATATTTGAATTTCTTCTCTCATATTGGAAGAAGCATCCCTAATGGGGATCTTAAGTACATATCCTTAATTGGGACCTCCTCCATTGTTTTGGAAGTTTTTGATCATTCATCAATTTATTTTCTTCATTGAGTAGTATCTTTTATAATAAACCCTTCTATTTTGTGAACGTGCATGTCCCTAATGAGGATATCTTACCTTCTTTAGAAGAGAGTTTCTATAAATTATCTCTTTGATTTTATTTAAATCCTCTACTCTTTTCTAATTTCCTTTATGGTGTTTCAATTTTTGGATTATATCTATTGCATTTGTTTCCATTTAAATCTTTCATCTTGTGTTAGAGAGATCTCAAATCCTCACACTCTATTTTGTGTTGGAATTGAGGTTTAGTCTTTCATACTCAATGATTCTCCATTTAGTTTTTGATCTTGTATCAAATATTCTTGTGAGCATTTTTCATCAATCTTCTTTCATAATTCAATGTGGTAAACATGATACCCTATTTCAACTCACTAAATTAGCAAGCCAAAATAGGGGGGCATATAGCTACCTGATAATTTCATCACCTTCCTTAGTAAGAATTTAGGTGATTTTGTGATTTTATCTAACATTTGGTTTTGTAGGGTGCACTTCCTAACTATGTACTATAGACACCGTTGGGGGATTCATCTGATAACTTGTGGATATATCTGATGGTATGATGAAAGAATAAGTATCTGGTCAACTACTTAGAGGAGGGGGGGGGGGTGAATCAATAGATAGAAAAGCTGATACAAACTTCAGCAATCTCAAAAATCAATCTCTCAAAGTAAACTTAGAACAATATCTCTATCAAGATATTAAAAACTCATAGGATAAACCAGTTGACTGTTACAAAAAATTAACAATAAACAACTTCTTCATATATCAATACTTCCAGTTATCATGACTTATCAAAATAGTAACGTAGTTAAGTGAATCAACCATGAAAACATAACCACAAAAACATTCACCACTTGACACAGATATGTTTTACATGGAAACCAAAATAGGTAGAAACCACGGTGAGATGAGACTCACAAGATAACTATCTGACCTCTTCTAAAGTTGACTCTATTAGGAGCCTAGCCTATTAAAGCTTTAAAAAAAGTCCTGTTAAGAACTGATCCCGTTAGGAATCACCCGCTTAAGGGATTGACTACAAATGCCTTGTTAGAAGCAATACCCTATAAGGAGTAACCTCAGTAGAGGATTTGAAAATCAAATCTAATGGACCACCTTGTTAGAGGATTTGAATAATAATAATATTGTTAGAGCTTACCCGGTTAGGGGATTTCAATTTTGTTGTCATTGTTAGAAAAGAAGAGGATTTTGTTGATCTGTCTAAATAACACTACACTTGTTTGATCAGATCCATTTCATGCTCCTATCTGCCTTTACTCAAACTGTAAATACATCATCTGGTTCAACAACCACACACTCAACTAATCTGTGTCTATCTCTTTGCCGACTCATTAAACTAAACAACTTCATCGACCTAATAAGTAAATCAATTAGGTTGGTAACACAACAAAAACCTAATTCTCATCGAGATTAAAAAGAAACCAGTTCAAGTATGATTGTTGGATTACATAGCAATCTCTACACATCAATCAAGAAAAACTTGACCGCTCCTTGATCACCGCTTCATTGAACTTAGTAACTCGTCACGTGCTTTGCATTAGATGTAATATATTTGCTCATTCCCTAGACAAAAACAATTATAACAACTCATGTAAATGTCTTGGAATTGTCTTCATACAATAATCATACGTGTCATAATCATTACCGCTCATCATCAGATCATAAACCAATATAACTAATTTAGCAGACTTAATCAGTTAAGTTTTATCAAAAACAATAGGTAGGGTTTACCACTTACATCAATAGATAAGGTTTACACCGGTCACCTGTTCACTCCACAAATTATTCCTATCAGTTACAGTAAAAACATTAAAACAATATCAACAATATCATTTCCAGTTAATTGACATCAATGACAACATAACATATCATTAATGTAATCTTCATGAAAATGCCAAAAATCTGCCCCTTAGGCATTCATGACAATACAAATATCAATACCATTGATTGCTACGTGATTGTGAATAGGAATCCTAGTTTACATTACCAAGTATTCACCATGCTCTCCATATCTTCATCTTGTCACTATTTCTCCTTCCCATCATCACATAATTCTTTTTCCCCTTTGACAACAATGCCAAATTGAAAGTAAAACATGTAATGCCAAATTTCACTGTGCATCATCAATAATCTACAACTTGATGCTCCCCTTGTGGAATAAATCCACTTCTATACCAATCCTTCTATAAAATTCTGCAAGTAGCTCTGGGATTGATGTAATCTACACCATACTTAACTAACTTCATGAAGAGGGACAACCCCTAGCAGTTCTTGGTTCAATAGTGGAGATCATGCAAGAATTCTCTCTGATTCTTCTTCTGGTTAGTACTCCAGTATCCTTATCCCCAATAATCTGTTTAGGATTGTGATTCAGTCTCACATATCTTGGAATAACATGATCATTATCTTCAGGTTCATCTTCTTCATTATCATCATCTTCTTCTGAATTTATCTATTCTGGTTGAACAGTACATCAATATTTGCTTTGCCGGTTTCAGATTTCATAGTTTCTAGTTGCAAAAAAAAAATGCAAGGATCTTCATCCTTTTTCTCTGAACTGGTTTCCTCTGAGACTCCATGATTTTCATCCACTCAAACATAAATACTTGCAATAATTCTTTGTATCCAGTTGTTAAAATACTTGTAGGCCTTACTCTTGGTGGATTAGCCAAGAAATATACCTTCATCACTTTTAGCCTCAAATTTGCTAATATAATCACCTCTCTTAATAAAACATTTGCTTCCAAATATTTTGAAATAACTAACATCAGGTGATCTACCATACCAATATTCATAAGGAGTCTTGTCCTTACCTCTCTTTACCAAAATTTGGTTCATAGTATAGACAGTTGTGCTGACAGCTTCTCTCCAGAATGTTTTCGCTACACCTCCTTGTATCAACATCGTCCTAGAAGATTCAACAACTGACCGGTTGTTTCTCTCTATGATACCATTCTGCTATGGTGTCCTAGGTGTTGAAAGCTGTCGTTTGATACCATTTTCTTCACAATACCTAGTGAATTCATGAGAAGTAAATTCACCGCCTTGATTTGACTTCAGACACTTTATCTTCTTACCACTCTCTTTCTCAGGTAAGGCCCTGAATGCCTTGAACTTACCAAAACCTTCAGCCTTATCCTTTAAGAATATGACCCACATGATCCTTGAGAAATCATTAGTGAAGATCATTAAATATATGGCACCTTGAATATTTTTTATTCTTATTGGTCCACAAAGATATGTATGAACCAAATCTAACAAATGTTCTGCTAAAAAGGATGCCATCTTTCCCAACTGACTTTCTTTAGACAAAGCATTAACCAGTTTAACTATCATCTATCTTTGTAATTAAATAGTTGCTAACTTTAGGATTAAGGTGAAATAAGTTACCTTTAGTTTGTTTCCCAGTTTCAATTAGTTCACCTTTATTGCCATAGATTTTACACATTCCATTTTTAAACTCCAATGGGTATCCTCTATCATTCAATTATGTCACCCTTAAAAGATTATGCTTTAAATATTCAACCCAATAGACATCATCTGCACTACTCTTTCCACTAAGAGAAATAGGTCCCTTACTAGTAACCATGTAGGGTGAGTCATTACTAAATCTTACAAGTTTGCTATCAAATTCCTTAAGAGAAATTTTTTTTCTCTGATCACTAGTCATGTGATATGAACAACCACTATCAATGATCCAATCATCAGAGTTATCCATCCTGCATACTAATGCCTTCTGGTCTGACATCTCTTCTTTAATGGCTACAAACACAATGTCTTCACTAGCATCACCATCAGATTCCTCATTAGTGATACCACCATCAACAACAATAAGACAATCTCTTTTGCCTTTACCCTTATACTTCTTGAATTTTTCTCGTTTGTGCTCATTATCACCATTAGGACAGTTAGCAGTAATGGGTGCAATCTTGTTGCAGCATGCAAAACATTTCAAAGGTAATTTGCCTCTATATTTACCTGTACCTCTAGGCAACCGCTTGGCCAACAATGCTTCAAGCTCAACTAAACTATCTTCATCATCAACTTCTTTGCTAGATCTGGATTAATAACTGTGACTAGCATCTCTACTTTTCCTCATAGATGGGTTAGAAACAAAGACTCTAAATGCAGACTCAGATTTTTGTACACTACCATCATAACCATTTAATTCAAAAGTAGTAAGCTTGCCAATGATGGAGTCAACAGTTACCTTAGTTTTGTCGATGGACTTCAGCTGCTGAATAGCTACAACTTGGATACCATAGATTAGTAGCAAGGTTCTCAATACCTTATTGATCATAGTGGAATCTCTGAATTTACCTCTTCCAATCTTAATTTCACCAAATATCTTTTTTATCCTTTGACCATGCTACTAGATATTCTCACCTTAAGCCATCTGCATGTCATCAAAATTTCCTCTTAGATTCTCTTCTTTAGCAATCTTAGCATGTTCATCACCGTTATAAATCTCTTCAAGTTTTTTCGATACCTCATATGGAGTTTCAAGACCATGAACATCTACATATTCTATATCAGACAAAGAACAAATAATAGCCTCCAATGCTTGATGATTTTCTTGTTTCTCTTTGTTTTGATCATCAGTCAACATCCCAGTAGGTGCAACATACTTAGTATCGACATGTTCCCAATACTAATTTCCCAAACTCTTGATATAAATTTTCATTCTATCACTCCATATCCTGTAGTTCTCTCTATTAAAATTCGGACCTTCCTTCTTCATCATGATCTGCAGATCTTTACCTCAAGTTATTAGGCTTAGACCTTAGACGACTTGAAATGCTTTGATACCAATTGATGGTATGATGAAAGAATAAGTATTCGGTCAACTAATGAGAGGGGGGGGGGGGGGGCGAATCAGTAGATAGAAAAAACTGATACAAACTTCACCAATCTCAAAAATCAATCTCTCAAAGTAAACTTAGAACAATACCTCTGTCAATATAAAAACTCATAGGATAAACTGGTTGACTGTTACAACAAATTAACAGTAAAAAACTTCTTCATATCTCAATACTTCCTGTTATCATGACTTATCAAAATAGTCAAGTAGTTAAGCGAATCAACCATGAAAACATAACTACAAAAGCATTCACCACTTGACACAAATATTTTTGACGTGGAAACAAAAATAGGTAAAAAACACGGTGAGATGAGACTCACAAGATAACTATCTGAACTATTCTGAAGTTCCCCTTGTTAGGAGCCTAGCCTACTCAAGCTTTACAAAAATTCCTATTAAGAACTTATCCTATTAGGAATCACCTGGTTAAGGGATTGACTACAAATGCCTTGTTAGAAGAAATACCCTGTAAGGAGTAACCACGGTAGAGGATTTGAAAATACAATCTAATGGACCACATTGTTAGAGGATTTGAATAACACTAAGCTTGTTAGAGCTTACCTGGTTAGGGAATTTCAATTCCGCTGTAATTGTTAGAAAACAACAAGAGTTTGTTGATATGTCTGAATATCACTACACTTGCTTGATCAGATCCATTTCATGCTCCTATCTGCCTTTACTCAAACTGTAGATCCATCATCTGGTTCGACAACCACACACTCAACTAATTTGTGTCTATCTCTTTGCCAACTCATTAAACTAAACAGCTTCATCAACCTTATAAACAAATCAATCAGTTTTGTAACACAACAAAAACCTAATTCTCATTGAGATTACAAACAAATCGGTTCAAGTATGACTAGTTGATTACATTGAAATCTCTGCACATCAATCAAGAAAACCTTGATTACTCCTTGATCACCACTTCATCAAACTTAGTAACTCATCAAGCACTTTGCATTAGATGCAATACATTTTCTCATTGCCTAGACAAAAACCGTTACAACAACTTGCCAAAATCTCTTGGAATTGTCTTCATACAATAATCATATGTGTCATAATCATTACTGCTCATCATTAGATCATAAACCAATATAGCCAATTCACCAAACTTAATCAGTTAGGGTTTATTAAAAACAATAGGTAGGGTTTACCAGTTACATCAACAGATAAGGTTTACACCAGTTACCGATTCAGTCCACAAATTCTTCCTTCTGGTTATAGTATCAACATTAGAACAATATCAACAATATAATTATTAGTTAATTGACATCAATGACAACATAGCATATCATTAATGAAATTTTCATGCAAATGCCAACAATATCCTTTTTTCATGAATGTTTACTTTTCCTTACTTTAGCTTGCATATGCATGTAGTGTCATATGACTACTAAAGTGGGGGCTAAATGTAGTGTCATAAATTGTACACCCTTGCTAGGGTTGTACAGTTCTATGCTTAGTTTAGCATCCGCCTTGGTGTGTGTGCATCTTGCATTGTAATTTCCCTTTAAAAATTTAATTAATTAATTTAATTAAATCTAAAGTCATATTTCATCACTTCATACATCATAAATTTGGGTGCTTTATGCTAAGTGTGCCCCTTTTTATTTTATTCTTCCAATAAATCATTAAATCATAAACCCTAATTATGTCCTATTTGGACCTGTAAGGCCTGATTTTGCATATTAAAACATCTCGAAATAAAGTTTAACTTTGGAATTGGCTCTAATATCATCATATCCAACCATCCTGAAAATTTGATGAAAAGTTGGTTAGACTGGGTGCACTTTGAACCTGGTCCCCGATATTTTTCCCAAAATTTTGGGAGCATAGTTCTATGATATTATAATTATTAACCCCAAGAAACTGGTTGGAAATTTAAATTCTAGGTCATCCTAAAGATGAAATTAAGATCTAGGGTTTCATAACTAGGAGCTCTCTTTCTTTATTTGAAGGCATCTTAGATCTATCTACGAAAAGGAGTTTTTGGCAAAAAAAGCTAGCAATCACAAGGAGCCTTCTATGTACTGAAAGTGAAGCTTATGTGGAGTCTTAAACAACATTCAAAAAAATTAATCAAATATTCATCAGGCATTCATCATCAATTAGGAGCCTTGAAGACATTGAAGAATAATAAGAGATCTAGTGGATTACATCTCTCCCTTGGGGATTGGTATGGCTTCATGTTATTTTCATGTCTTTGTATGACCTTCATTACATCAATTTGCACACTTACATTCATTCTTTACATAATTTAGAAAATTTTATTTGGAGCATTCTTATTTACATTTATATGAATTTAGGGTTTACTCTCCAAAGTGTAGTGTAGCTCTTGTTTCTTATCTTTCTCATTTTAGGGTCTTGCACACACACAAGATTCCTACACACAATATTTTAATATAGAAATAGGTTATTAGTTTAGGTGGAAATGACAAAAAGAGGGATTTGACTAAGGGAAAACCCTACATAGCCACCCAAACCCTCTCTTTTCAGTTGCAAGTGCAAGTACAGGTACCTAGAAGGCTTCCTGGATTACTAGAAGACACAAGAACTACCTTAAACTCTCATATTTTCCCCAAACCTTCTGGGATAGGGGCATGGAACCCTAGTCTTTCCTAGGATAGGGGCGTGGCATCCTTGTCCCCCTCAATTTCAGTGGTTTTCAGCAAGGTGAGGGCTTAGGACCTTCAGATTGTAGTCTCTTAGTTGCAGCTTCCTGTCAGACAGAATAGGACCAGAGTGTGGAACTCTTGTCTAGGTTAGTGTTGGTGTAAATAATTATTCATCTTGGATATTATTACACTTAAGTTTACTTAGGAAATGCATTTCATAGTAGTTTGGGTATGAGACACTTGGGTGTTTGTGCCACATTGGGATAGTGTGTGTAGGAGAAATTCCACCTTTTATGGTGTTGATCTTGTTGTTACACTCCACATTCAGTGGGTGATCCACCTCATGTGGACTATTATATTATTTCTCCTACCTACCCACACCTATTTCCTACCTACCCTTGTTTCTTATTGAGCCACATGTCATGTTTGTGTGCTCACATATCCCTAGCCTTGCCTATATAAGCAAGCTCATCTACATGGTATGTAACTATGTAATTTGATTATTGATCATTTTCTATTGATGAGAATACAGTTTATTCTTGTCCAATATTGTGTCTCTATTTTGTACATTTCATTGAGCTCTTGATCTTGGCAAAATCTCACATGGTATCAGAGCCATTGGGGCTTCATTGATTCATCTTGAAGAGGCATTATTGCGACGTCAAGAGGTAGATCTGAGGAGCAGCATCTTTTGGAGGCGTCCTAGACCAGATCCGACCCCGCCATTACATCCAGAAGGCCGTTTCCATGAATTTTGGTTATAAAGTCGGCCTATTTTGGTGAGAAAATTTTTTCCCCAATTTTGTCATAATCATACGGATTTTCAAAATTTTTTATATATTGTTCAAAATTTTTTTTTTATTTTTCTGAAAATATTTTTCAAAAAAAATCAAAAATCAAAAAAATTGGAAAAATTTCAAAAAAAAAAGAAAATAAAAAAAAATATATCAAAAAAAAAAAAAGGCAATTTTTTGGGGGGTCCACAGACCCCCCCTTGTGACCCCATACTGCAGGTCCTCCCGGCGTCTCCCCCACTTCCCAGCCGCAGACCGACACCAACGCCGCCGCCGCACCGGCTCCTCTCGTCCTCAATCTTCGCCTTTCCCTGGGCCGCTCGTCAGCTCCGCCAGCGTCGTATTCTGCCCGCCGCCGCGACCATTGCCGCTGCCGAGACCTGCAGACCATCCCGAGCTCCCTCCCATGCAGCTCGACTCCTCCCACCACTCGCCCACCGGTCTCCACCTTTTTCCAATTGCTCCGGACGACGCCACCGGCGAAAGTTTTCCGACGACCACCACAAACTGACGGACCCGTGCTCGCCACGTGGCAGGTGACCACTGGCCCGCGGGTACAACCTGTACAGCTCAGTAATCAGTACGGCTACCACATCATCTGCCATGTCACCTGTGCCATGTTAGATTTTCATATGCCACCATACAGTGCCACATCAACATTCGTACTGCACAGTCACCGGTATAGTCATCTGCCACGTCAATTGTTTGTACAGTACGAACGCCCAATCAGCACGAGGCGAAGTTTTTGTGATGGTCATACGGCCATCAAATTTAACCCAGTGACTTTCTGACATCAGCGCCACATCATCATTTTTCAAAAATTTGGCAGGCCCCTCTCATTTGCATTTTTGATTTTGTAGTTCAACTTCAAATGGCCATAACTTGCTCATTTTTGCTCCTTTTTGGGTGCAATTTTTTTTGAAATGGGATAGAATTTCATGCTCTCCATAGTGGTGAAGAATTTTTTTGATTTTTATGTATGGATTTTTTATAAAATGCAGTTTTTGGTGACTGTACCTGAGTAATCCTAGTTTTTGCTACTTCAGAGGCTTCGTTTGGGGTCATATGACCTCCTTTTCAGGTGTCATTTTTTTTGAAAGTGCGTATTTTTTCATCTAATTTCACATGATGCTATCATATTGATGCCATTGTAAGTAGAAATTGTACTTTCAGATTTTGGCCTTTTTTGGCTCTCTTGGTACTTGTATATTTGCTTGAATCTCAGTTAGATTCATTGCTCTATTGATTGAAGTCTCTTGTATCTCATTTGAGAAGTTGTAAAATTTGCATCATAAGTCCACTTTGCCTTGTTTTGCAAGTGGCTCATTGTAATCGCACTAAGTATAAAGTGCCAAAATCATCACTTTGGGGGGGGTACTTTGATTGAGTGAATTTGGGGGGGTGTCTCTTGTGCTTTTGTTCTCTTGTGTTCCTTCCTTTTTTCTGCTATGGGTTCTTCTAAGTTTCCTCTCTTAGCTCCACATAACTATGCTACTTGGAAAATTGATGCATGGAGTAAACTTATGGAAAAATGACTCACTCATTACATTGATGGAACTATTGTTGCTCCTGCTGATCCTAACGTTGATCCATTTGGTCACTTAGATTGGTTCACTAAAAATATCATGGCAATTGGTACCTTAAGAAAGTATGTATCAAAGGATCTCATTTTTCATATTGAGAAATGTACTCTAATCAAGGATGCTTGGCAAACGTTTCAAGACTTGTATGGTCAAGTTGACGAGATTAGGGGATATCAAATTGATAGTGATCTCACCATGTTAGATCCCAAGAACTTTGATACTATACAAGATTATGTCACTAAGGCAAATGAGTTGAGGGCACAACTCAAAGATTGTGGCATTGATAAGAAGGATGCTCAATTGATATTCAACTTGATAGGCAAGCTTCTAAAAGAATATGCAGCATTTGTTTGTAGTTTCCAAACCCATAGGATGACAATGGGTTCAAGCTACAAAATGCCTACATTTGATGCTTTCAATGAAATGTTGATGATGGAACAAACTAAGTTGATAAGCATGGGCATTCTTAAGGCTTCTAAGTCTCGAGCATTAGTGGCAAATCAAGGGAACAAAGGAAATCAAGGAAAGGACAACTCAAACAAGAAGAAATGGCAATCAAAGCCTAAGGACAAAGCACCATCTTCTCCACAAAAAGGAGATTCATCCTCTTCCAAGAGAGATAATTCACCAAAGAAGGAGAGACCTACTTGTGCTTATTGTAAAAAGATTGGTCATGAGGAACATCGTTGCCATTCTAAGAAGATTGCTGAGCTCACACATATCATCAAAAAGCATAACATTGATTTTCCTAAAGTCTACAAGAAGGATGATTCATCAACTTCCACTTCCTCACATTCAAAAGGAAAAGGGCAAGCATTCATGGCTTCTACAAGTGGAAAGACTCACTCTTTTGGAACAAGAAAAGGAAAAGTTCTATGTGCTACTATCAGTCATGATTCAGAGAGATGGCTTCTAGATTCACGGGCTTCTCATAATATGGCATCTTCGCAGTCTATGTTCTCCACATTTGAGCCTTGCACCATGCCATAGATTTTGATGGGCAATCATACATACATGGATGTGATTGGGAAAGGATCTATTGACATTGGGGATAACTCCTTCAATGATGTGTTGTGTGTACCCCACTTGACAAACAATCTCCTTTCTATCTATCAAATCACACATGGTGCAACTAAGAGAGTTGTGGAGTTCACACCTGACTCAGTTTTCATTAGAGACTTGGAGACCAGAGCTATCATTACGACTGGGGTGGTTGATCATGCATCTCGGTTATACTCCTTTTCAGATTTTATTGATGATGATGATTTCACATTTGATGATTCTACACATGTTGATCACACTTCTTGTGATTGTTCATATTTTGAGGAGAACTTTTGTTCACTTGAACATGGGGATTCTCACATGTGACCCCATTCTTGAGCCTTGTATTTCATCTCCTCATATTGATATCACATCACCTATTGCACCTGATGATGCAGATAGTGCGACAGTTTTGCCTTCATGTGATTTAGTGCAGCAGGATATTCATTGTCTTCCAGCTTCAGATTCATGGGATGATTACTTGACAGATATTGCAGGTTTGTTTGTGGAATCCTACATTGCAGATTTGGGAGACATCATTGATGACATTCATCTTCTCTTTGATGAAGGTGATCCTTCTTCAATTGTTGCGAGGGCACACTCTGACCCTCTTATTCATTCTCTACATGATCATTCTTTCGAGGTTGACATGATTGTGGATACTTATGTACAGCAATTGGAGGAGGTCTCTTTATGTTTTGAGGAGACATGTGAGTCTTTGGGACATGTTCTACATCCATCTCCACTAGATCTTGGAGTGCCTTTTTCAGCAGTGTGGCACAGTTTACCACCCTTGGAGGGGGTATCTTTTAGCATCGACAAGGGGACACTTGAGCAGTTTTAAGAGATTCCGTTCATCATGAGTTTTCTTCATACATCTTCCCTTCATGATTGGGGAGACTTCATGGATACACCTTTGGTTTTGTTTCTTCCTAAGGGGAGGAATGTTGTTCGACATTCATGGAGCAGTTTCTTCATACATCGAGCTTCTATCATTGGTGCAAATTCCAGATTGAGGGGGGGTTTCCTAGCTTCTCTTCTTCTCTCATATGGGGGGGACTTTTTCCTCACATGGGGTTTTGTTCCTCACATTCTTCTATGAGAGTTCTTTTGTATAGCTTTCATCTCTCTTTTGGGGGAGGGTTTTTTCCCATTGGGTTTTTCTCTCTTTCCCCACTTTGTGAGAGTTTTTCATTGCATTGGTTTTCATGCATTTGCATTTGTACATGGGTACCTAACATGGCCTCGTAGCAAGGACCCATCTTTCATTGCTTAGTTGCATTGTAGACTTAAGTGCATTCCCCTAATTTGCACTTAAGGGGGGGTGTTGGTGTAAATAATTATTCATCTTGGATATTATTACACTTACTTAAGTTTACTTAGGAAATGCATTTCATAGTAGTTTGGGTATGAGACACTTGGGTGTTTGTGCCACATTGGGATACTGTGTGTAGGAGAAATTCCACCTTTTATGGTGTTGATCTTGTTGTTACACTCCACATTTAGTGGGTGATCCACCTCATGTGGACTATTATATTATTTCTCCTACCTACCCACACCTATTTCCTACCTACCCTTGTTTCTTATTGAGCCACATGTCATGTTTGTGTGCTCACATATCCCTAGCCTTGCCTATATAAGCAAGCTCATCTACATGGTATGTAACTATGTAATTTGATTATTGATCATTTTCTATTGATGAGAATATAGTTTATTCTTGTCCTATATTGTGTCTCTATTTTGTACATTTCATTGAGCTCTTGATCTTGGCTAAATCTCATAGTTAGTTTGGATCATTTTTCAACACCAGTTACACATTCAAGTTCCTCCCCATTCTCTTCTTTTAGTATTTTAGTTTTAGATCTCCAAGTTTCTTCAATTTCAGTTCATATACACTTCATTGTTCATCTCCTAGTCTAGTTGATCAATTTTTCACATCTTCCCTTCATTTACAACAAGAGGAATATAAACCCTAAGAGATAATCCTTGGATCTCTACTTATCATAAGAAGTAGCAAAATTTATCTTTCTCACTACGCTCTTTCATATTGCCAACGTGTTGGCAAAAGTGGGATTAGGTCCTAGTCACCCGGTCTCGCTTTTTTCCCCTCCACAGGAACGTTTAGTTTTTTTCTCATAACTTCATCATATAAAGTTGAAAATGTGAAAAAAATATATTGTTCAAAATATTGTTTAGAGGGATATCTTATTTTGCAGGTGGTTTGATCATATTTTGCAGTAATTTTACATACCATGTCTCCAAATTTAGTCTTCATTTTTGTGCTTCTAGGGCCATATCTTGTACATCTAGTTTCCATTTATTGACTTTCATACATCATTAGAAATATCTCAGAGTACTCTATCCATATATTAGTTCTACTTTTTCGGATTATGCTCTAGGTAAATTTTATTGAGATTTTTGTATTTTTAGTATATGCTCAATTACTTGGATATATTGGCACTTTGGATGCATTTTTTTGTTGGAAAGGGTTTTATTTGATGTAATTTATATGTGCGGAGATTATTGGGGTCTAATAGTTTTATTTGATGAGGTATCATCTATTTTTTTGTTCATCATTCAATTGTCTACCTAGCTAAGGGCAATTATAGGTCTTGGTGACATGGCATCTTGACACATCTCAGGTAGCTAGATATGTTTCATTATTTGTATAGACTCATAGATGAACCAACAACTTCAAGAGCTGAATCAGCTTGGGGTAATCTCACAGACCATTTTATATGTGTGATTTGTTCTAGTGTTTATTAAGACAATATGTGTGCTATATCAGACCTTGAGTGTCCTCGCACCCTTTGAGCTCACCTTTGGGAAATATTTGGAGACCTTCATATCTCTCCATTTATAGAGGATAGTATAGCATATTGTCTATTTTCAGTCACACATGTAAATTTCATGCTCTATGATGATACTATAGAGGAGCTTGATTATATCACAATTCTTGCATGTTCTAATGGATCATAGGCCTATATTCATGTTCCTATTCTTCACATGGAGATCCCATTTCAATAATCCCCATATATTGTTGTTCCTGATCAGATTTCTATAGGCTTGTGCATAGCCCCCATTGATTCAATACAACAAGATGTTGTTCTTCTAGACATATTTATTTGGGATTCGTATCTTACAAACATATCATCTAAAATCTGAGACTCCACAAACATAAGATCTATATATGCTCATGTGATATATACTCATGGCAACACTCATGTGATATATAAGATCTACCCCTTTCCTATACATCCATGTAGTTATATACATCTAGCATACTCCCCTTGTGAAATACATCCATTTTTCACTATAGCCCTTCCCCTTTCATATCAATGACAAAGAGGGGTGCCCACCAAATTTTTTGTAAAAATATATACATACTTGTTTCTATACATGCTTCAAAATGTCAGCATAGAGAGTCTCCAAAAATGAAAAATATGTGACCCAACGTTGCTTGAGAGAATCAAGAATGGAGGTGAATCCATTCAAGATACTAGCATAATACTCAATTACTTGGGATTCAGTAGGATCCTCCTTGCACAAAATTTTCTCTAACTTAATCAAAGTCCTACTAAAAGAATCCAGATGTTAAAAAATTGCCTCCTCTAACTGCTTCTTGTCTTTATCATCAAAATAATCATAGAGTATAGAAATTTTATCCAAATTCTCATCATTAATGATCTAATCAATAATACCTTGAGCTTTTAACTTCTTCTTACTGGTTCTTCTCTTTGTTTCCAGTTTAGATTGGTCATCTTCCTTAAGCTTCCACTTATGTACAATTGTGATTTTGGGAGTCTTCTAGGGAGGCTCCTTCTCAGGTTGTTTCTTCTATTCTTCTTTCTTTTCTTTCCCAACCACTGCAAAAAAACCTTTCTTCTTTGCATCGTGTTTGATCTCTTCGCCAGATTGCCTAGCTAGCTTTTGTTTCCTCTTCACTGATTTCTTCAGCTTGGGGTTGTTAGGCTCACCGGATAGTGCTTCTAGTTGTTTTAATGATTTTTTTGTAACCGAGACCATATTAGGAGTTCCTTGAGCTACCTTCTTCACTTCTCTCTCCTCTTTCCTCTTCTGCTTCATCTCTTCCTTCCTCCGAGATTCAAGGGTTATGACTTTTTGCTCAATTTCTTCCTTGTCATGACCTTCACTAATTAATGTCTCAATTGCAACCCTTGTCATCTTCTTTCTTATGGTGGGTGTAACTTATTCCCGGTGGACTTTTAAAACCTTCTCCTGAGTTGTTCCATTTTTTTTTCTTTCTCATCAAATGGAGCTTTCTGTAAATGTTGTGTATAAGCATCCAATGTGGCCTTATCCACTTCATATCCCATCAGAACGATCCAGACTATTATAGGTTGGACTACCTCCATCATACATTCATCTTTATTAACCATACAACAAATAGTATCTTTATATTTTTCTACAATTTCCTCTGGAATTCTAGCTCTATTTTTTATTTCTTCTTGGAAAGTTTTGAAAAATGCCCATAGATTAGCCTTTTGCTGTTTTTCACCTTATTGATCTAATAATTGTTCAATTTGAGTAGCTACCATTCTATTAAAATCCCATTGAATCTTCCCATATCCTGGTATCTGTAGCATCATAAAATTGTGACCCTTACTATTTTGATAGTGTTTTAGGTCCTCACCCTAGCAACTGCATTTCCCTACTCAATTGGGACCCCTCTCTACATTATCATTCCAATTCTTCTCTTGTTTTATTCCCTACATCACCTTGTGACCCTATCTAGGCCCCAAAATAGGGCAAGATAGGGGCATTAAGCCCTTGTCCCCCTTAGATAGGGGAATGACACCCTTGTCCCCCCTCTTTGGGTGGCCCAAAAATAGGTCCATCTGACCCTTGGACCTAATTTTCTCTTTGGGATCTAGTTTCTCCTATGTTAGCTTTTGTTGAGATGAAAATTAACCGTCCAAGGAGAGTATAGAAGGGGATCCATTCCTCTCATTTTCACAAGAAGATATTATATAAGCAAAGATAAGAAAAAATTAAGTAAACAAGTGGAAGACCTCCATTATCGTCATCAAGCATTCGTCTTCAAGCATCCATCAAGTCTTCTTCTTCATGTATCTTCTTAATCCATTGGAGCAACATTACAACATTCATTTGCATGAATGTGTGTGTTTTAGGGTTGTGTTATGTTACATTCCATTTCATGCAACACTTGTGATTACATTCAAGGAGCAAAGCGACCATCATCATCAAATTGCATATCTACAAGGTGTACATTTCCATTATTTGCATTTAAGAATTCGCAATTAATTTCTTTTAAGGTTGATTCCTCAATCATGGTTTGACTAAGACAAACCCCTCTTCACAACCCTTCATTCCTTTTTTCTGTGTGTAGATTTTCAGAGACAAGAAAACGCTTTTTGACTCGCAGATTTTTCAGAGGACCAGGTGCAACTTCAACCTAATCCTAACGATTTTTCTCCAAATTTGCAAGGTAGATCTGTATTAGTCTAAATATCTCATATCTGAAGTTACAATGTGATCCCAAATCGGTAGCTCCTTATTTGACCCATTTTATCTTCATTTTCTACATAGTCAACAAATCAACTCTTCCACTTACAAAAGATGCTAAATTGCATTTCACCCTTGCAATTCACTTAGGATTCAAATATTTATTCACTCTAGGGTTTGAGTTTAGTGAATTCAACCCCTCTTTTGAATTTAAAGTATCTATCAAGTAAAAATCATCCTAGTGATTTCCTTTCTCTCTCCTAGGTGGGGAATTACTAGGCTTCAATTTTCCACTTTATATTTTGGTAAACCTGATGTCTTACAATTTTGATTTTTGTTTTCAAATCTGAGTGTATGCAATTTATAATTAAAATTTTCATTTACAAGTTTGATTTTCTTGCAAATTTTAAAAATTTATAGGTTAACTTCATTAAAACCCTAATTTTTAATTTCAAAATTAATCTTGTCAATTGTTTAATTTGGATAAATTATTTCAGATCTGAGCACTTTTTCAATTTAATAATTCAAAATTTCATCTACAAAACAAATTTCACAATTAATTTCTAAAATTAAGTGGTTAATTTAAAAAACCCTAAGTTTTTTAAGATTGTTTTTTAAAAATCGAGCTTGTGGGTTATTTAAATTTTGGATTGACCTCTTCAAATTTGGTTTCTAATTTCAATTTAAATTCAAAATTGCAATCTTAGATCAAATTTCAATCTCAAATTTAAATTTTAAAATTAAATGGTTAATTAAACAAACCCTAATTTTTAAATTTAAATTAATTTTGTGCATTTCCCAATTTTTCAATTTCCAATTTCCAATCTTAGATCTATTTTCAAATTTAAATTTTAAAATTAAGTGGTTCTTTCTACAAGACCCTAATTTTGGACTTAATTTACTTGTGGAAAATCTCAAATTTAAATTTTAAAATTAAGTGGTTAATTAAACAAACCCTAAATTTTAAAGTTAAATCAATCTTGTGCATTTCCAAATTTCTCAATTTCCAAATTTTAGTCTTAGAGATAATTTAAAATTTAAAATTAAGTGGTTCTTTTTTGCAAGGCCCTAATTTTAGATTTAATCTATCGTGGACAATTTTAAATTTAAATTTTTAAATTAATAGGTTAATTAAAAGAGTGCTAATTTTTAAATTTAAATTAATTACTTCAATCTCAAATTTTAAAATTAAGAGGTTATTTCCTCAAGGCCCTAATTTTTAAAATTTAAGCTCTTTTGGATAATTTTAAATTTTAAATTAAGATGTTATTTTTTTTACATAATCCTAATTTTTAATTTCAATTTCCTAGGATTTTGCATTATTGCTCTTTATTCTTTCAATCAATTTGTTCATTTAATTGAGTAATCATTTTTCTTAGAATTTTGCATTATTCAATTATTTTGCACGTTTCAAATTTCAAATTCAAATTTCACAATTTCAAATTCAATTTCAAATTCAATTTCAAATTTCTAATTCAAAATCTATTTTCCCTCTACTCAATTTTCTATGCATGTATGGGGTGAAAATTATTATGGTTAAATGACATATGAGTTTCTTGTTTGATCATAAATGAATATGGAGTTCCTATCTTATTTTTCTAATTCAATTTCAAGTTACATCAAATATGTTCAGGATGTTCCCTTTCATGCATATTATGATAATTTAGTTTTCCCTTTTATTCATACCTATGATTTACCCTCTCACAAAATTGATCTCATTAATGAGGGAACATTGGTGCAAAAGGGGAATATGGACTCTTCTTTGAAAGATCTCCCTCATAAAGATGAATCTTTGGAGAATTGTGTTCCCTCTTCTCCTAAAAACTACCTCCCTCATAAGGATTACTTGGTGTAAGAGGATGATATTATGGCTACTTATCCTAGTGATACAATACCTTCTTTTCATGATCTTCCCCCTAGAGATAAATCATTCATTACATATGTGAGTCCCTTTCCTAATCATAAAGATGTCTTAGAGAAAGAAGATGAAATTATTAGTAATTTCCTCAATTCTCTTCTTTCTCAAGATGTATCCTTAGAGAAAAAAGAACCTAGTCAAGTCAATACCATTCATGCTTCTAGTTATAAGATCCCTAGACCTAAAAAACCTCCTAATATCCTACAAGCTACAAAATACATATGTGAAAGAAGAAAAGGGAACTAGAGGAAAAATATGGTTCTAAACTACATCAATCATTTAATGTTGGCATAAAAAAGAAAGATCCCAATATTTCTTTTACCTCCCTTCCTTCCCCGCCTCATTCTACAAAACATGTTGATAGAGAACCTAGTCTTGTGAAAAATATTCATGGTATCTTAGCTAATATTTCCCTTTGGGATTTAATTAAAAAATTCACCTTCATATCATAAGTTGATCCAAGAAGCCTTACAAAGGGTGGTTCCTCATCATTCTTCGAAACCAAATGATATCACATTCTCACAAGATGAATTGCATTCTATAGAAGTTAAAAATAGAGATGATTCCCTTATGATTACTTTTTGCATTTATGAACAAAAGATAAGAGGTGCTTTAGTTGATAATGGGTCATCTCTAAACATTTGTTGTGTTGAGTTATTAGATAAGATAAATTGGGATTATTCTTCTATTCAACTCGATCATCTTTGTGTGCACGGCTTTGATAATGTTCCTAGAGAGTCACTTGGTATATTCATATTACCTATTACAATAGGGCCCATGACTTTTCCTACTCCTATTCATGTCATGCTGAACCATCTTTATTATAACCTTCTTCTAGGTAGACTGTGGATTGATGCTATGAAAGTAGTCCCTTGTACCCTTCATCGCATAATCAAATTCATATATAACAATGAATGTCACTCAATAAAGGTTGATTTTAGTCCTTATAAGTTCACTTATGATGAAGTGGGATATCTTCCCCCCTTTAGTACTATGATTCCTTCAGCAACACCATATCCTATTAAAGATGGTTCTAAAAATAAAAATTGGGGTACAAGAGACTTTACACGCTCCACCAATAGATACAAGACCCCTCAATTTATGATTTAAGCCTTTGTGAAGCATTTTGTGTCTTTTATCCAAGATTCTAAACTAATTTTCACTTCTCCTTCTAACACATGTCTTGATAGGGGAAATTACAATGGAGGAGTTCTAAGATGTGTGCAACAAAGTCTTGAAAGGCATGAGAAATCACACTTTCCCTTATCAACATCTTCTTCTCCATTGTCATGTAAACCCACACCTTCTCATTCTAATTTTGAGTTACAACAATAAAATTTATTGACTAATCTTCTAAATTTCAACTTAATATCTCTTGTTTGTCCTAAACGAAGAATAAAACATAAAAAAGACTCTCTAACTTCTTGTTTTTATAAATATCATCAAACCCATGGCCATTCTACTAATGAGTGCAAGCGTTGAAAACACAAATACAACATTACATTGATTTAGGCATGTTAAAAATAACATTTGATAATGAATGGCATATTCATCTTGATCATTTAAAATAACATTCAAGTTCCTATTATGTTGCTACTCACTATGTGAAATAGTTAGCCTACCTATTAAGGGCTCCTTGTCATTCATGGTGGTACAATTTAAGTTGCAATCATACTTAGTGAGAAATGTAATAGTCTATTTATTCTTTCCTCTATGCTTGGGGGGAAAAAACATTCGTTTTCCTCTTTCTAAGCTTTCACTATTTTCTTTATGGAGTACATTATTCATAAACTTGATGTCCTTTCTTGAATGGATTTTTCCTTCTTGCGAACGCATGTCTGTTCCTTGGTTAGGACATATTCCTTTCTTGAAACTATACATCTCATATAAATAATTTTTCTCTCGAATTTGTGTTATTCTTCTCATTGTCCTACACTTGGGGGGCAATGGTCTCTCTCTCTCTCTCTCTCTCTCTCTCTCTCTCTCTCTCTCTCTCTCTCTCTCTCTCTCTCTCTCTCTCTCTCTCTCTCTCTCTCTTTGTAAGGATCCACTCTTTCCTATTTTGCAGATGGTGTGAGTTTTATTGCTTGATGTCATTCCTTGTATGAAGTTATTGTTGTTTACCCAAGGGTTCTCTCTTATACAAGAGGTGTAGCTCCCTGACTACAATCTCTTTCATACTTGGTAATGTACATCTATATTAAATTCACCCATCCCCATTGGGATAAAAGTGAGTCATCCTTCATCAAGAATCCCCTTTAGTTAGCAATAGGAGGAAGGATTTAATTATTGCCCTCTTCTTTTTTTTATTCTATAAGATGTTATATTTGTCTAAGACAACTCCTCTTGGGGGGTATATGTCTTTTTAAAAAATATCTCTTCTCCTTGAAGGATATCATTTACACTTACAACAAGATATCGCTTTTCAACTATCTTATCCTTTCTTGAAGAGTATTCACTCTCTTGCTAGGATTTATAACATTGTTGCATAATGGATATCTTCTTTGTATTGAAGGTAGGTATCATTGTTCTACTATCTTTAATATATAAACATTAAACCATGTTGACATCTTAAGGGGGGGGGGGGGGGGAACCGACACTACTCCTTTTGTATTATATTTCTCTTGTCCATTCTATCTCTTATATAGTGGGTCATTCTCAAAACCAGAGGGAAACCTCTTAGAGAGAGATGTTTCCAATTTTCTCTTATATAGTGGGTCATTCTTAGAACCATAGGGAATCCTCTTAGAGAGAGAAGTTACCACTTTTCTCTTATATAGCGGGTCATTCTCAAAAGAAGAGGGCTACCTCTTAGAGAAAGATATCACAACTTTCTTGAAATTTTTACTCTACATCTTATATAGGTTGTATCATACTCAGGCATAGACTCCTTTGAGGTTCTTCAAAACTCACTTGCACACATGCGCATGAGGTTGAGTGGAACTATCGGTGTTCTCACTCTTCTGCCTTACATGGATCACCTAGATAGAATCTAGGGGCTAGTTTTCGATGTCTTTTTTTCTCCATGGATCACCTAGTTCTAGGGGAAAGATGTACATGGTTCCTTTTGGTCTCCTTTCTTCTCATGGATCACCAAAGTGTGTATTCATGTTCTCTCTCTTCTTTCTCTCATGAACTCATATTTTTACTATTGATGGTTCATGGATGATGTCATCTTTTCTATTTAATGTGATTATATGTGTTCATGTGATGGCAGTTAATGTTTAAAGAATGATATTAGTTTATTGAGATATTTTTCATATCAAGGTCTCTTTGACTAGTTGACTTGAGGTCTTCAAATATTAGCTTTTTTTGTATACCTCTTTATGTGCACTTGCATAGTTTTAGTGTTATAAGATCCTAAGATTGGGGGATTGGTTACTTGATACTAGTGACATCTTATACTCCTTGTGATCATGCTCTACATCTCTCACCTTCATCTCCCTTTATTCTACTTTACCGATAGTATTGGCATAAGCCATACTCCCGCTAAAGTGGGGGCTAAATGTAGCATCATAAAATTACATCCCTTGCAATTTTGACAATGTTTTAGGTCCCCAGCCTAGTGAATACATTTCCCTACTAAAATGGGACCCCTCTCTGCATTATCATTCTGAGTCTTCTCTTGTTTTGGCCCCTACATCACCTTGTGAACCTGTCCAAGCCCCAAAATAAGGTAAGAAAAGGGCATTGTGCCCCTGTCCCCCTTGGATATGGGTGTGGTGCCCCTATCCCCCCTCTTGGGGTGGCCCAAAAATGGATCCATATGACCCTTTGACCTAATTTTCTCTTTGGGATATAATTTCTCCTCTATCGGCCTTTGGTGAGATGAAAATTAACCCTCTAAGGCAAGTATAAAAGGGGATCTAGTCCTCTCATTTGCATAATAAGAGACTAGATAAGGAAATATAAGCAAAAATTAGGTAAACAAGTAGAAGATCTCCATTATCATCATCAAGCATTCAAGTCTTCAAGCATCCATCAAGTCTTCTTCTTCATGTGTCTTCATTCATCCATTGGAGTAACATTACAATATTAATTTGGAAGAATGTGTTTGTGTTAGGGTTTTTTCATGTTACATTCCATTTCATGCAACAATTGTGATTACATTCAAGGAGAAAAGCAATAATCATAATCAAATTGTAGATCTACAAGGTATACATTTCCATTATTTATATTTAATAATTTGCAATTACTTTCTTTCAAGGTTGATTCTTCAATCGGGGTTTGACTAAGGCAAACACCTATCCACAACCCTTCTCCCCTTATTTTTTGTGTGTAGGTTGTAGGTGTGCAACTGTAATTGTAGATTTCACCTTCATTTTGAGAGACAGAAAAACCCTTCTTGAATTGTGGATTTTTCAGAGGACTAGGTGCAACTTGAACCCGGTCCTAATGACTTTTCTCCAAATTTGTAGGGCAAATCTATATCAGTCTAAATATCTTAGATTTGAAGTTATAGTGCAATCCCAAATTGGTAGCAACTTATTTCACCCATTTTATCTTCATTTTTTGCATAGTCAACAAATCAACTCTTTCACTTACAAAAGAGGGTAAATTGCATTTCACCCTTTCACTAGGATGATTTTCACTTGATAGATAATTTATATTGAAAATAGGGTAACTTGCATTTCACCCTTTCAATTCACTTAGTATTCAGATCTGTATTCACTCTAGGGTTTGGATCTAGTGAATTTAACCATTCTTTTCAATGTAAATTATCTATCAAGTGAGAATCATCTAGGTGATTTCCTTTCTCTGTCCAAGGTGGGGAATCACTAGGGTTCAATTTTCCACTTTAAAATATCATATTTAAAAAATAAAATGTTAAGCATATGATGAAAGAACCATAATAGATTGAATTCTTCATATCTTGCATTATTTTATAGAGCTTGGTCATTAACTCCTTCAGCATCTCACTGCATAGGTCATAATGTGCATCTTCCTTAGTCATCTGAAGTGCAATGAGGATGTTGTTTGCAAAGACAAAGTTTAGCCGATTTGACTGATAAACTTTATAACCAATTACCATTTCTACAAATTTTACATCAATATCCCTGATATCATCAACTCTCATCGATCTACCATCAAAGGTGGCACCAGTGAGTTTGCATAGTTTGGTGTTAGAAAGTTCTAACCTCAACCTTGGAAAACCTCTAACCTTATGAAGGCATGTGATATTCTTGATGACTTCCTCAATAATTCTGTATGATCGGTCCAACCACATGAATTCACCATGAATATTGTTGAGGATATATTTGACCCATTCATCTCTGTCAGAAGTAAAAAAAACCATGAATTGGGTAAAACCCTTCCTCTGGAAATGTGCATATTCTAACTTCAATTGATGGTCAGTGATCAGGTGCTCAGTGAATACAAAAGATATTTCATAACTCCTAATTTCCTCAATATCACAATGGATGTATGCCCTAATATCTTTGATGTGAAGAAGACCATGATAAACACTCGAAAATGCTCCCAATGGTTCATCCAAAAGAGATTTATAAGGATTCTTCTTAAATTATGGATCACGGTGGTTCTTAATTTCCACTACCAAAGGAGTATCAACATTTGAGGATGATGCCATGATAAATATTTAGGATTTCTGCAAATGATAAATACCTTAAGATCTTATTGAATAATTAAATGATTTTTGAGTGCTGATGCATGCACAAATCGCCTTTTGACTCTTGAAATTCTCTAGAAATTTCTCTTTATAATGCTCGATTGCTATATGAAGTAAAGGTTTAAATTTTTCCCTTTTTATCACCATTAACCCTTATTTTCCACTATCATAATTGCTATCGCAGAATCTGACCAGATCACATAATCTGCATATAGGTTCTAGTAAACACTTGAAATTGCTTGAGAAAACATCTACAATTAGACTTACCTAACTATAGATCTAACCTAGGGTGTCTGCATGATCTTCAATGATTTTCCTACTCCTAAGGAAGAGTACCTTAGTTACCAAATGAAGTTCCTACTTCTAGTGCAGGACTCGATGGCTCTACCAATTGATCTTCCAGTTGAGTATCTGACTTCCTAACCCATCTTCTCTCATGCTACTTTCTGATATCTTCAACCTTTGCCTTTCCCTTCCCATCTGTATTTCCAATAGCTACTGATGGATTCTTACTTTTGCAATACTTAGCAATATGTCCAATCTTGTTGCATGCATAACAAACAAGACTGTTCTTTTGAATTTATTTTTTATACCCTTAATTTCCTTGATTTCCTTTTGATCTACATTGGTTAAGCATATGTCCAAATCTAGTACATGCATGACATCTGACATTTCCAAGACTGGTGGATGATGCATTGTTCTGATTATTTCTATTTCTACATTGACTTTCTACAAGACCATGTTTATTGCAAACAAAGCATGTACCATAGAATTTGTGAGCATTAGCCTGTCCTGCAAATAATTTTTGGTTCTATTTGTTTGCATGATTCTACTTTTGACCGGATGATTGATCTTTTTTTGTAGTACCAGAGCTCTCTCCCACTTCATAACTAAGGCCTCTCTTGCTACTAGCATCTCTCTATCTCTTCAATAGTTCATTAAGTCTTGCAGAGTTGGATTTGAACTTGTCCTTGTACTTATTTGTTGTGGCTAAGTCATATCTCATGATTATGATCTATCTCCCAAGTTCCTATTCATTATCCTGGGACTAAATCAACTCAAGTATCAACATGTCATTCTCATGTGTTAGTTTGTTGCATTCATCAGATCCATCCTTCAAAGCTTGAGCTAGTTTTTCTTCATTTTTATTCCTATCTTCAATCCCCTTGCTCATTCTCATAGTTAGGGATTGCATTTAATTCTTCAATGTAGTATTCTCCTAAGTGATTTTATGACATTGATCTTTCAAAGCATCTTCCTCATCACTACTCTGATTTTGCAATTGATCACAAATTTCCTTTGTCTTGGCTTGAACAACTGAAAGCTTTCCTTGTAATGAAATGATGTGTTCTCTGGCTTGTATTGCATTTCCATAACACCAATATTTATATGTACAAAACCCTGTAAAGGGAAAAACCACGATGGGTTTGATACCCACAATATCTATATACTTGATCAACATATACAAATATTACATAGAGGGAATTTCACATGCAATCAGGCTCACCAACTAGAGCTCAATGCTCAAATAGAAGTTTCACTAACTTACACAACAATGCATAATGATTTCATATAGAAGTTAACTTATAGGATGCGTATGACCATGCTAGATAAGTTTTTGTTTAAGCTCTATCAACCTCCTCTGAACTAATTTTTTGATACTATGTTCTACTCTATCCTGCACTACCAGTTAGGATTGCGCACGTGAAAATACACACAAAAGCTTCCACTCACTAACCAAATCACGTACCATCAATCACCGACTGATTCACATCACAAATCACATAACCACTAGTATGAAATCTATTGCTAAATGATCTCCCTTAAATACCCTGGTAACTTGTTCAACATGTTGACCTTCATAGGAAAATAAATCTATGGACTATCGGATCACAAAGTATGATATGCATTATCTTGATGATCTTAATTGATGTTGATTCACATGCTACCATATATTCCATTAGACACTTTAACCGGGTCTCCAAATACCTTAACAACAAGGTTCTATACTTAACTGGGTCCCAAATAGATGTTACCGGTGCCAAGACTAATCGGTTAACAAGAATAAAGAAAAGTGTGTGTATGTCGATTGGCCCAATCTATGCAAAAAGATAAGACAATTAATCCATATGAGAAATACCAACACTTGAAGATGGGTTTCCATCAATGACAACCCTAAATGTAATTCACCTTACTAGATGAGTCTCAATTTCCAACAACATCATCATCTATTCTGGACATAAAAACATTTGAGTAGTTTCTAGAGGCACAAAATGTTTAGATTTGGATTCCTACATTTTCCAATTCATGGTGGTGGCTTCACATATCTCTTATGGATTGGTTTATTTTGAAGGGGAGGCATGTTGTTTGTAGGCAGTGGATCATTCTTTGTCTTCAAGTGTTGATCATTGGCATAGGAGCTACTTCTACATTGGGGGGATTCTTATCTACATTCTCTATCTTAAATGGGGATATTCATCATACATTTGTGATAAAATTTGTACTTTGGGGAAACTTGGAGTCCTTCATCTTACTCACATGTAGTACCTTTTCCATTGCATCTCTCACTTTTTGAGAGGGGTTTTCTCCCATGTGGTTTTTCTCAATTTATCTATTTAGGGAGACCTCATTGGTGTGAGTTGCATTGACTTGCATTGGTTTGTACATGAGTACCTAATCAAGCCTTTGTTTTCAGGCTTCATTCATGCATTCATTTTGAATTCATCATTAGCTCTTTATCTTATCCCTAATTTAATCTTAAGGGGACATTGTTGAAGTTATTTTCAGAAAATTATCTAATTATTTACTAATTAGGTCCTTTAAATTCTTTTTCACTTAAGATAAACTTAGGTTCTTTATTTTATTTAGGTATTATGCTTTTTTAGTCTAAGTTCACTAAGAGGAACTTCTAGTTAAGCTTTTTTGGTTTGTATTTGAGCTTAATTTATCTCCTACTTTGCATAGCTTTAGTTCTTTGAATTTTAGGATTTGGGCATCTCTATCTTTCTCTCTTTAGTGCAAGTCATTCATTCATTGTAATTGCACAGCCAATATTGTGTACCTTCAATATTTAATCTTCTATTCTCTTGTAAATTAATACAAAATTCTCTGGTTGTTATAGAGCATACAATCTTTGCTTCATCACTTTTTTGTGATATGTGTTTTGCTTGTAGATGATTCTTGGCTCTTGTGGTTGATTATCTACTTCTACAGAATTGATTGGCCATGATCTTAAGCTCTCTATAGAATTCATCCATGCTTGCGATAGTGAAAATGTGAAAATTGGCTATGTTACTTTCATTGTTTTGGTGGAGACTATCATGAAGGTAATAGGGTTGGCCCTCGACAGAGTATCATTTTTGAAATAGCCGAAAGGAAATTACAAGGATTATTTTTAGTGTTTTTTCCAATCATGAGAAGAACTCTCTACATTTAAAAGTGGTTACAACTATGAGGAGCTCCTCAAAATATTGAAGGATATGACTTTGCTAATTATGAAATACTTCACTTTGGATAGTAGGAAAAGAAGATTCCACATGTAGATCTTTTCCATGTTAAACCATCTTGTACATGGGGTAAGAATGAATTTCCCCATCTAGATTATGTCTTCTTTGTGTCGGTCTATTTCTAAAGCTATTGAAAATGGAAAACCCCCTCTCCACCAGGGCTGGAGAATGTATAGCTTCTACCTATCTTTATCCCACTCTAGTAGTGTCCCCTATATTGCGGTTGGGTCTACCTATGACCAAAATTTGTTTGTTGACCTTATTGTTACCCATTCCAACTATAGGGAATAGATTATACCTCATTTGGGTTCTAAAATTCTCATGAGGAAAAAACCTACTAGAATGGACAAATTTTAGGGGATTTCTAGCACCAATAAGGATGAGGATGTGGGTGCTTAGGCTGAATTGAAATAGAATGTGGTTAATGAGAAAGTAGATGGTTTTGATTCTAAATCTCTTTTATTGGAGGACTTAGATTCCTTAGATGCTTCAAGGCCAGATTGGTCATCTTCTAAAATGGATGGTAACCTTAGCACTCCCCATCAAACCTCGCCTTCTTTCATATGCCCAAACCTTAGAGAACCACCTCTATGGTAACTAAAATTGTGAAGGACCTACATGAAAATATTCAAAGAAAGGAAGAGTTTATTAAATGGCTCTTTTCTTAGGTGAATGTGGCCATTACAAATATCAATTAGGTGATGATGCAAAAGCATCCCTGGTTCTTGGCAATCTTGCATCAACCAAAAATATTTCTTTTCTGTTTGTTTTTTATTTTACAGTTTCAACATTCCTTTCTGCATTTTCTTGCATTTTCTCACCGGATCTTCCAGAGCTTGATTTTTCTTATCAAAATGATCATCTTCCTTATTCCTAAACCATGGAGCGTTTGGATCATTTTTTAGCAAGCTATCGCTTCCACATTCTGAGATATTTTTCTGGCTTAGAACACTCTTAGACCTATTTTCTATTGGTGAATCATGCAGATCCTTTCCATAGCTTGCAGAGCTTTAGTTTTTTGAAACTAATGTTCCTTGGTGTGTGGCCGACCTTCCCTCTATTCCACACGTCATCCTTTTGATTTCATGGAGGAATCTCTCTGGCGGAGGCTGACCTAGTGGTTTTATATGCTTCATCTTGTTCTTCAACATTTGATAACACTTGGGCCTAACAAATCCCTCTAGACCATATAAATCAATGTAATTAAGCATCATAAATCAGTGAGGAAGAATATAGAGGACATATCTTGAGACTTAGAGGTTCGGAGTTCACCAATTCTGTAATTGAGCATGTATGTGTTGGAAATATGGATGAATTGGTTATGTGTTGCATTGACATTTTGTCATTGATGTCAACACTATCTGTTATGGTTGGTTACCGATATAAGATCTTGTGTTACCAATAAGGGTTTTAGGTTTAACCGATAGAGATTTCATTAAGAATATTTGACAAAAAGCTAAGTGGTGTCAGTGCAGCTTCTAGATGGAATCCAGGATGCAGAAGGTGATCCTTGATCATGCCTCAACTAATTGGAGACATTGATTTGGCATGATGGACCTAGATTAGGTCTGGTACCTATCTAGGTTATGGACCAGTATCATGTTAACATGTTCTCTACACATTATCGGGATGTTTTATGGATTGGTTAATATGTTTTTGGTCTAAAGCCAACATGGAATATCATTATAATATGGATATATGTAATGATCTTATTGTAATATCTTTTAGGTGGCTGACATAATTGGTTTAGGCCTTAGGGTTTATATAAATTGATATAAGATCTCATTGTAGATCATGGTATGTGAATAGAAAATATGTGTCCTAGTTGTGGAATGCAATATCATATGCGAAGGAGATTTGGTCGATCATAGGTGATCAAATTGGGATTAAGTAAAAGGTCAAAGGCCTCTAGTATTAAGCTTAACCGAGACTGTAATCAGGCATGGCAGATGCTATCTTTGGCAGTTCATTCTTATGGATTGGTGTCCAATTATCTTGAGGTGGTTATAACCTCTCTGTAGTCAGTGAGACTCTTTTGTAATGAGCAGTACTCTCTAGGAAGTGTGCCTTCCTGTAGGTGTAGGCCCCTCATTGTATCACATACTTTCTGCAGAAGTATCATCTGACTGTGGGTAGGATTCCCACCATTGTTTTTCTATTTACTTGGTTTTCCCCATACAAATAATGGTTTTATGTGGTATGGTTGCATTGTGTTAATTATTTGTTTCATTCTTAGGTTTTATCGCTTACCGGTATCTGTTTCTTCTATTCCAGTATTCAGTGTTTATGTGCTCCAGTTAAAGGTTATTAAGTGGTTTGATTAATATAATCTTTTAACAACTGATTCACCCTCCCCCGCACTCTTAGTTGTTCATCGGTTATCCTAGCAATTGGTATGAGAGCTTTGGTCCTCTTTTGCAGAAGCTTGATGACTTGAGGTATATCCTATGGCAGATAATACTTCAAATCCACCGACAACTATTTTCAGAAGAGAAATCCCTAAGATTGATGGAAAAAATAATGTGATATGGAAAATCCAAATGGAGACACATCTTAGATATATTGGCAAGGATATTTGGAAGATCACTGAGAAAGGATATACACCTTATGATCTGACATCTGGCAATCTTGCTCCTATAGACTTGGACAAAAATATTGAAAATGATTGCAGAGCTAGAGAAGCCCTCTTGTGTGCACTTACTAATCAACAAATCATGGGTTTGACTGATAAATCATCGACAAAGGTTATGCGGGTTAAATTGTAAACTCTGAATGAAGGTGATCCTACTATCAAAATTGCTAAACTTGATGGCTACCGGGTAAGGTATGAGAACTTAAAGATGGAAGATAATGAAAGAATTGCTATATTTATGGAAATAGTAAATGAGATTGTCATGGGAATTCAATGTTGTGGAGGATCTTTGAGTGAAGATGAAATAGTTTCCAAACTCTTTAGTCTCCTTCCACCAGCTTATAAGATGAAGGCAACTGCAATTAGTGAATTGAGAACAATGGAAAACACTTCAGTTAACACAGAAATTCTAATTGGGAAATTTTCTGCTTTTGAGCTTGAAGAATTTGAACCTGCTTTTCATGCATCATCATCTACATATAAAAGTGATTCAAAAGCCTTATATGAAAAAGAATTGGAACATATGAAGAAAGAGGATGAAGACTTTGAGAAACTTGAAGCCTTATTTGCTAGAAGAGTACCTAAAGGACTGGTAGGAAGTAAGTATGAAGGAAAAGAACCTTTAAAAGGTTTTGCATGTAATAATATTGTTCATTTTGCATCTAGATATCCTTAAAGGAATGCAATATTTGAAGAAAGAGTTAAGAAATCATTCAAGCCTAATCACAACCAATATAGATTCAATAAAAGTAAACAATGTTACATAGTGGATGAGGAAGGAATAAGTGATGACTCTAAGAATGAACCGACAGAAGACTCTGCTAGTGGATCTGGCAATGGGAAGGAATGGGTGTTCTATGCTTTAAAAGTGTAAAGCGGAAAATCGCGATCGAACCCTAGTTGTTCTCCCCTCTTCCAACTCCGAGGAGAGAGAAGGGAGGTTCGCTAGGATTCGATGGTTTTCACTTAGGGGAGAGACTCTACATTCAAAAGAGGGGTTGAAACTCATAAGATCCAATCCCACACAATGTAAGATTGAATGCTAAATGAATTTCAAGGGTTAGGAAAGCAAGGCTACCCTCTTTTGTAAAGAATTTTGTTAAGGAAATTAAGCTAAGAATACATAGAAAGTCATAAAGATTCGCTTATAAACTGAGTTCGGGTTATAGGATGAAGCTGCGGACTTGGAATTAGTAGTAAAATGTCGATACGGCGCTGTCCTGCAAATTTGAGGAAAAGTTGTCGGGACGATGGCGCCCGGCGCCACGGTCCTCCGAAAAATCCGTCAAACGAAGGGGGATCGGTTCGTCTCTGCACAAGGATTCCAGATCTTCAATTTCAGCCGCGTACCTGCAACCTACACACAGAAAAGCGAAGACGATTGGGGGGTTAGGGATTAGGGGTTTGCCTTTAGGTCAAACCCCGGTTTTGGAATTAACCAAGAAATGAGCAAGAGCTGTAAATGTAAATGACTGTAAATCAAGTACTAATACCTTGTTCTAAGGATGTTTGTATCCTTATGTGCAAAGGTATAGATGTTGTATGTTGTATGTTGTAGCATGTAGTATGTGATCTCCTCTTCAATGGTTGAATCCTTGTCTTGAATGCAACACTTAGCCTTGAATGGAGACTTGAAATGATCAATTGCTTGAAGGAATGCTTGAATGCTTGAATGCTTGAGTATAGTTTCCACGCTTTTTTTACACCTATCCTCTTCATGTATGTGTTATCCCCAAATGAGAGAGAAAAATTTAGTTTATATACTTGCCAATTAGGGCTGATAGACTGATTTTCCCGACCTTAGGCCGACCAGGAAAGTTTATTTCCAATTTGCAATCAAAAAGACCCGCAATCTCATTAGGAGACCGGGCCCAAAATAGGCCCCAAGGACCAGGGCGCTGGGCGCCATGGTCCTGGGGACCAGGGCGCTAGGCGCCCTAGTCCTGAGGGACCAGGGCGCTGGGCGCTCTGGTCCCACCTCCCAGGACAGCAGGGTGCAAGGAGGTTCAGGCCAGGGTGCTTGAAAAATGCAGTTTTCAGTGTCGTGAGCAAGTTTTGGGGTCTCCATTCAGGTTGCGTGTTGCGTCGCCATCGTGAAGACCGAAATGCAGTCGAAATTGCAAGTGTCACAATTTTAGGACGCTACATTTAGCCCCCACTTTAGTGGGAGTATGTATGCTCATACTTCCGGTAAAGTACAAGGAAACAATATTGAAAGACTTTCACCACGTCAAGGAGGCAAGATACACCAAGCCCCCAGTGGACTAAGGATCTTACGACTTCGATTGACAAAGTAAAAGGGAAGATCACGAGGAAGAACCATGACTGTCAGTAGTAAGGTTCCCTCACTATGAGTCATGCAAGAAAGATATCAAAAATTTTCAAGCCAAGGTTAAATTTGTCAAGAAATTTTCAAGTATCTTGAAAAGATATGAACGGGATGTATGCCCCCCTACGTTAAAGCGATCGCACACGCCTCACCGGGGGTGATTGTTTTAACGTAGTGATACACATAAGAAATGAGAAAGGAGCACATTATCGCAAGGATTTAGCCCCCAAGTGTGAGATAAACCCAAGGATAATAGACACAAAACATAAAGCATGAGGTGACTTCACTTTCCTCGGGGTCAGTATGCTGTATGATAATTCATGTATATATATCATATGTATGTATGCATAATTGTTCTTCATTCCCCAATCAAGGAAGGTCACCTAGAAGAAGGGAACACATGTGTCTTTTGAGTCAACATGAGAGAGACCGAGAGATCTCAATGCTTTGCATCATCCTCAAGTAGACAACACCAAGGACAACAAATAGAAGAATGAGAATAACATATAGAAGAAGTAACGAAAGAGAGGAGGAGAGAATCTGCTATGCTAATGTAACTAGTCTAGCACGTCATCTACCCCCCGATGTTGCTGATCAATGTTTCGGGAAGGAAGGGAACATGCTAGAGGAGGAACATCCAACACAGCAGATGGAGCTATCACAAGATCCAAACAAGGGCTATGTTCATGTTCTGAGCCACATTGTTCTTGTCTAGGAGCTAGGATAAGTGCTTTAGAAAATTCATTAGATAAATGGTTATCAACATCAACAAGTTCATATTCACTATCAGAAGCCAGAGGAGTAACATTTTCATCATGCATAACATTTTCATCTATATCGTCATGAATATTTATAAAAATAGGATATTTAACTCGCACAGGATCAAGACCATCATGCATCTTATGTTTAGGAGATTTAGGCTCAATGTCCGACTGAGGAGAAAATAGAATAATGCTTGTTGAAGGTGTTTTTGGAGATTGCAAAGTTTGAGCTCTAAGACGACGCTTTCGCCGACGTTCACGTGCAGAACGATTTCATCTAGTCTTAGTAGGAAGTGGAGAAGACTGAGGAGGAGGAATGTTCTCATCCTTAGCACTTGGGTGTTTTGGTTGTGGTCTCTTAGGCTGGATAATAGGAGAAGAGGAAGGTGTCTTCTCTCTATAAAAAGAAGGAGGAGGAATTGCTCCATATAGGGGAAGAATATTTGGTTTAGGGAGAAGACCAAGTCCATCATGACGAGGAGGTATAGGTCTACTCTTAGGAAGTTTATTAGGCATAGACATAGTCACATTCATAGGGATGGGTTGGGAATCTTCTTGAGGAAAGACATTAGTTTTATCTTTCAAAGGAAGAACTTCCTTCTCAAGAATGATAGGAATGTCATGTTTAGGTGTTCTAGGTTCACTTAGAGATAAGATCATATCTGTTTTCCACTTTTGATAAGATTTGAAAAGATGATCACTTCGCGGAGGAAGAGATTGGAATTGTTTAGGCCAAAAGTAATCAAGAGGAATGCTAGAAGTTCTTTCAGCTGGTTTAAAGAGACTATGATTGACAGTAACAACTTCACCATTATGGGGAAATTTCAAACACTTATGAATAGGAGAAGCAATAGCTTTCATGGAAGATAGCCAAGGATAGCCAAGCTTCACACGAAATTGTTCGGAAGATGGAATAATAGCAAAGTTCACATCAAGAGATTTGTTATGGACCTCAATAGGCAATGTAATAGAACCAATTGCAGGAGAAGAAAATGCATCAAATAGTTTCACAATCACATCTATTTTGTCATAGATCACTTGATTCAATTGCAAAGTAAAAAGAAATTCTTCAGTAATAACATTAATCATGCACGAAGGATCAATAAGCACTCCACGGCAAGGTGTATTCTTAACTTTTGCAACTATGTATAAAGGACCATCAGGTGCCCTAATGGTTTCACTGGAATCAAATGTGATGGAAGGTTCTTTAGGGATTTCTTGCTGCTCTACAAAGTTAATCACATTCGGGGTCATAGACACAAGACCATCAGATGAAAGAGAGGAATCATTAGCCTCAATTCCATTAGAGGTATGAGAAGGCAATGGATCAGTGAAAATCTGAAGATTTTGGTTAGGAGGAGCTACAAATGTAATGCCTTTATCATTCACTCGAGAAACAGAGATAGTATTGTTATCAATCAAATCTTGAATTTTACCCTTTAAAGAAAAACATTTTTCAGTATCATGACCAGGCTGACGATGAAATTGACAAAAGGCTTTGTTATCAAAATAAGGTGAAGTAATCTTTGTAGGATCAATTTGTCTTATAGGAGGAAGAGTAAGCACATTTTGTTCCAATAACTTATTCATAATACTATGCAATGATTCATTCAAAGGAGTATACTTTCTTTCTTTCTTGAAAAATTTAGAAATAGGAGGCACACCTGATGCTGCATTCACATTGTTGTTGATGATGTTTTCATTGAATTTGATGGAATCTCTATTCGGTTTAAACTTCCCAAATGGTTGTTGACTGCTATCACCCTTATCACTCAGAGCCATAGGATGTGATTGTTCCATTTGACTCACAGTCAGTTGATAATTGTGAAGAGTTGCACACAACTGTTGGAAAGAAGTAAACTCAGAAAACAGAAGTTTGTCTCGAATATCTTTTTGTAAATTAGAAATAAAGATTCTTTGAATATCAGTGTCAGGCACTGGAAAAGAAATTTGAGCATACAAATGCTTATATCTACCAATGAAATCAGTCACTTTTTCTTTAACACCTTGTTTACAATGCATTAAATCAATCAAAGTAACTTTAGGACTTATATTGTTTTGAAATTGTTGAATGAAAGCATTTGCAAGTTGTTCGAAAGAAGTAATAGAATAAGAAGGCAACGAGCAATACCATTGTAGGGCTCTATCTCTTAATGTTCTAGTAAACAGTTTTGCAAGCAACCTTTGGTCATAAGCAAAATCAGTACAAATTGTTTGAAAAGTCTTAACATGTGTTAGAGGATCTCCTTTACCATTATAAAGCTCCAAATGTGGGATTTCAACATGTTTAGGAGGGATAGCTCGAACAATGTCAAGAGAAAGTGGGCTCGCAACATCAAATGTGGGCACACTAAACTTAGATTGATTCATAGAGGCAATTTGTTGCTGTAAAGAAGAGACAGTTTGTGCTAGATTGTTAATGGTCGCTTCAGTCGAAGAATTCATATTGGATGTGTTAGATTGAGATGGAGGTGTTATGTTATTGAAAGAAGGTAAAGAGTAAGGTGGTGGGACTCTATGATAATTAGTCATAGGAGATGATTGGACAAGAGGAACACTACAAGGAGGAATGGAATGGTTAAATGAATTGCCCCCTAGCGTCATGTTCATTTGTGGAGATGTAATAGGAACACTCATTGGAGGAATGAATGAAGAAGTCGGATTGAATGAAGGAAGAGGGTTAATTGAAGAAGAAGAGTTGCGCCCATGACTGGTGATCATAGGAGGAATGTCTTGTGTTGAAGTAGTCATTATGTTTGATGTAAAAGTAGGTATACTAGCAATAGAAGTCATCAAAGGAATAGAATGATTGTCTTGAGTAGGAGGTTGTGTATAACCTAAGGTTTCGGCACAACTCTTCATAGACATCACATTTGAATCCACAATGTGTGCAATACCACGCAAAATATCAATTCCATTCTTATCACTTTGAAGCATACATTTTAGACCCTCAATTAAAGGAAGAGCTTGACTATCAGGGTATTCTTGAGACATCCATTGTCGAAAATCGTCAAATTGGTTATCCAATTTCGAAAGTTGTTCTACAGAAACCTCATGGAGAGCTTCTTCATCATTAGGAGGATTAGAGGAATTACCCATGTCCTTGTTAAAAAGGCTATTCAAATTAGGTTCCATCTCCTCAGTAGTTAAACCTCGGAAAGACCTAATTCTACGGCTTCGTCTAAAGGGAATAGTGTAAGTAGGGCTTATTGTTGTAAAACTCATGCACTAGAAAGAGAGAGAAGATTTTGAATTTAGAGGTAGCAATTTTTAGTAAAATCAGCCAATCTTCTGGATTTAAGCTGTTAAATGCAATCACAACAGTCTCCCGAAATTTCGAAAAAAATGTCCGGGACCGTGGCGCCCGGAGTGCAACACGGTCCTTGCAACTTTTTTTGAAATTTGCAGGGATGAAAGGTATGATGATTTTAGAGCTAATCTGAAAAAATTGAGTGATTTTACGATCTGTAGATAGGCCAAATTAAAGTTGCAAATTCAAAATTGAACCCTATCAAAATTGTCGAAGAATGCAAAATTTGAATTTTTGAAAAAGAGAGGGAAACTGAAATTTTGAATTTTACGATTTTAGAGGGAATGTCAAGAGCAATGCAAATTTTGAAATTTGAAAATTGACTCAATTTCACGCAAAATTCAGTTTTGAAAGCGGAAATCAAAGTTGTTGTAATTAAGCACTTAATTTTAAAAGTCACAAAATGCAAGAATTTGAATAAAGCACTGAAATTTCGAATGAATGCAAACACAATTTTCAGATTTATGATAATAAAAATGCAATTTTAACACAAAATTTCAATTTCAATGATTTTTAAATGTTTAGAAGCCTTAATCCATGCAATCACAAGACCAACTTTGACTGTAATTTTGAAAGTGTTATAATTGACAGAATCAGCCAAAATTCTTGATTTTAGCAGGAAAATACAGCAAGATCTCGCTCCCGAAATTTTGGAAAAAATGTCAGGGACGATGGCGCTCGGAGTGCAACACGATCCTCGCAACTTTTTTCCAAATTTTCAGGGATGAAAGATATTGTGATTTTATTGCAGAATCCAAAGTTACAGCTGATTTGGAGATGTTTTGATTGGTCAAATTGTCGGACAAAGGTTGAATTAAGAGGGTTTCAAAAATTAGGGTTTTGACATTTAACCACTTAATTTTCAAAATTAAAGCACAGATATGAATTGAAAATTTGTAATAGAAGGGCAGATCTGAAACAAACATTAACAACTAAGCATTTCACAAGTTTAATTACTAAAAAGAAATTTTAGGGTTTTTATGCAATCACCTCTAAAATTTTGCAAAAGATCAAACATGGAAATGTAATCAATTTTTTCAGATCTAAGCATGAAAAATCAAAAAGAATGTTCACGTCGGGTTCACCAAAATGTAAAGCGGCAAATCGCGATCGAACCCTAGTTGTTCTCCCCTCTTCCAACTCCGAGGAGAGAGAAGGGAGGTTCGCTAGGATTCGATGGTTTTCACTTAGGGGAGAGACTTTACATTCAAAAGAGGGGTTGAAACTCATAAGATCCAATCCCACACAATGTAAGATTGAATGCTAAATGAATTTCAAGGGTTAGGAAAGCAAGGCTACCCTCTTTTGTAAAGAATGTTGTTAAGGAAATTAAGCTAAGAATACATAGAAAGTCATAAAGATTCGCTTATAAACTGAGTTCGGGTTATAGGATGAAGTTGCGGACCTGGAATTAGTAGTAAAATGTCGATACGGCGCTGTCCTGCAAATTTGAGCAAAAGTTGTCGGGACGATGGCGCCCGGCGCCACGGTCCTCCGAAAAATCCGTCAAACGAAGGGGGATCGGTTCGTCTCTGCACAAGGATTCCAGATCTTCAATTTCAGCCGCGTACCTGCAACCTACACACAGAAAAGTGAAGATGATTGGGGGGTTAGGGATTAGGGGTTTTCCTTTAGGTCAAACCCCGGTTTTGGAATTAACCAAGAAATGAGCAAGAGCTGTAAATGTAAATGACTGTAAAACAAGTACTAATACCTTGTTCTAAGGATGTTTGTATCCTTATGTGCAAAGGTATAGATGTTGTATGTTGTATGTTGTAGCATGTAGTATGTGATCTCCTCTTCAATGGTTGAATCCTTGTCTTGAATGCAACACTTAGCCTTGAATGGAGACTTGAAATGATCAATTGCTTGAAGGAATGCTTGAATGCTTGAATGCTTGAGTATAGTTTCCACACTTTTTTTACACCTATCCTCTTCATGTATGTGTTATCCCCAAATGAGAGAGAAAAATGTAGTTTATATACTTGCCAATTAGGGCTGATAGACTGATTTTCCCGACCTTAGGCCGACCAGGAAAGTTTATTTCCAATTTGCAATCAAAAAGACCCGCAATCTCCTTAGGAGACCGGGCCCAAAATAGGACCCAAGGACTAGGGCGCTGGGCGCCCTGGTCCTGAGGGACCAGGGCGCTGTGCGCTCTGGTCCCACCTCCCGGGACAGCAGGGTGCAAGGAGGTTCAGGCCAGGGTGCTTGAAAAATGCAGTTTTCAGTGTCGTGAGCAAGTTTTGGGGTCTCCATTCAGGTTGCGTGTTGCGTCGCCATCGTGAAGACCGAAATGCAGTCAAAATTGCAAGTGTTGCAATTTTAGGACGCTACATTTAGCCCCCACTTTAGCGGGAGTATGTATGCTCATACTTCCGGTAAAGTACAAGGAAACAATATTGAAAGACTTTCACCACGTCAAGGAGGCAAGATACACCAAGCCCCCAGTGGACTAAGGATCTTACGACTTCGATTGAAAAAGTAAAAGGGAAGATCACGAGGGAGAACCATGACTGTCAGTAGTAAGGTTCCCTCACTATGAGTCATGCAAGAAAAATATCAAAAATTTTCAAGGCAAGGTTAAATTTGTCAAGAAATTTTCAAGTATCTTGAAAAGATATGAACGGGATGTATGCCCCCCTACGTTAAAGCGATCGCACATGCCTCACCGGGGGTGATTGTTTTAACGTAGTGATACACATAAGAAATGAGAAAGGAGCACGTTATCGCAAGGATTTAGCCCCCAAGTGTGAGATAAACCCAAGGATAATAGACACAAAACATAAAGCATGAGGTGACTTCACTTTCCTCGGGGTCAGTATGCTGTATGATAATTCATGTATATATATCATATGTATGTATGCATAATTGTTCTTCATTCCCCAATCAAGGAAGGTCACCTAGAAGAAGGGAACACATGTGTCTTTTGAGTCAGCATGAGAGAGACCGAGAGATCTCAATGCTTTGCATAGTCCTCAAGTAGACAACACCGAGGACAACAAATAGAAGAATGAGAATAACATATAGAAGAAGTAACGAAAGAGAGGAGGAGAGAATCTGCTATGCTAATGTAACTAGTCTAGCACGTCATCTACCCCCCGATCTTGCTGATCAATGTTTCAGGAAGGAAGGGAACACGCTAGAGGAGGAACATCCAACACAGCAGATGGAGCTATCACAAGATCCAAACAAGGGCTATGTTCATGTTCCGAGCCACATTGTTCTTGTCTAGGAGCTAGGATAAGTGCTTTAGAAAATTCATTAGATAAATGGTTATCAACATTAACAAGTTCATATTCACTATCAGAAGCAAGAGGAGTAACATTTTCATCATGCATAACATTTTCATCTATATCATCATCAAGATTTATAAAAATAGGATCTTTAACTCGCACAGGATCAAGACCATCATGCATCTTATGTTTAGGAGATTTAGGCTCAATGTCCGGCTGAGGATAAAATAGAATAATGCTTGTTGAAGGTGTTTTTGGAGATTGCAAAGTTTGAGCTCTAAGACGACGCTTTCACCGGCGTTCACGTGCAGAACGATTTCATCTAGTCTTAGTAGGAAGTGGAGAAGACTGAGGAGGAGGAATGTTCTCATCCTTAGCACTTGGGTGTTTAGGTTGTGGTCTCTTAGGCTGGATAATAGGAGAAGAGGAAGGTCTCTTCTCTCTATAAAAAGAAGGAGGAGAAACTACTCCATATAGGGGAAGAATATTTTGTTTAGGGAGAAGACCAAGTCCATCATGACGAGGAGGTATAGGTCTACTCTTAGGAAGTTTATTAGGCATAGACATAGTCACATCCATAGGGATGGGTTGGGAATCTTCTTGAGGAAAGACATTAGTTTTATCTTTCAAAGGAAGAACTTCCTTCTCAAGAATGATAGGAATGTCAAGTTTAGGTGTTCTAGGTTCACTTAGAGATAAGATCATATCTGTTTTCCACTTTTGATAAGATTTGAAAAGATGATCACTTCGCGGAGGAAGAGATTGGAATTGTTTAGGCCAAAAGTAATCAAGAGGAATGCTAGAAGTTCTTTTAGCTGGTTTAAAGAGACTATGATTGACAGTAACAACTTCACCATTATGGGGAAATTTCAAACACTTATGAATAGGAGAAGCAATAGCTTTCATGGAAGATAGCCAAGGATAGCCAAGCTTCACACGAAATTGTTCGGAAGATGGAATAATAGCAAAGTTCACATCAAGAGATTTGTTATGGACCTCAATAGGCAATGTAATAGAACCAATTGCAGGAGAAGAAAATGCATCAAATAGTTTCACAATCACATCTGTTTTGTCATAGATCACTTGATTCAATTGCAAAGTAAAAAGAAATTCTTCAGTAATAACATTAATCATGCACGAAGGATCAATAAGCACTCCACAGCAAGGTGTATTCTTAACTTTTGCAACTATGTATAAAGGACCATCAGGTGCCCTAATGGTTTCACTGGAATCAAATGTGATGGAAGGTTCTTTAGGGATTTCTTGTTGCTCTACAAAGTTAATCACATTCGGGGTCATAGACACAAGACCATCAGATGAAAGAGAGGAATCATTAGCCTCAATTGCATTAGAGGTATGAGAAGGCAATGGATCAGTGAAAATCTGAATATTTTGGTTAGGAGGAGCTACAGATGTATTGCCTTTATCATTCACTCGAGAAACAGAGATAGTATTGTTATCAATCAAATCTTGAATTTTACCCTTTAAAGAAAAACATTTTTCAGTATCATGACCAGGCTGATGATGAAATTGACAAAAGGCTTTGTTATCAAACTAAGGTGAAGTAATCTTTGCAGGATCAATTTGTCTTATAGGAGGAAGAGTAAGCACATTTTGTTCCAATAACTTATTCATAATACTATGCAATGATTCATTCAAAGGAGTATACTTTCTTTCTTTCTTGAAAAATTTAGAAATAGGAGGCACACCTGATGCTGCATTCACATTGTTGTTGATGATGTTTTCATTGAATTTGATGGAATCTCTGTTCGGTTTAAACTTCCCAAATGGTTGTTGACTGCTATCACCCTTATCACTCGGAGCCATAGGATGTGATTGTTCCATTTGACTCACAGTCAGTTGATAATTGTGAAGAGTTGCACACAACTGTTGGAAAGAAGTAAACTCAGAAAACAGAAGTTTGTCTCGAATATCTTTTTGTAAATTAGAAATAAAGATTCTTTGAATATCATTGTCAGGCACTGGAAAAGAAATTTGAGCATACAAATGCTTATATCTACCAATGAAATCAGTCACTTTTTCTTTAACACCTTGTTTACAATGCATTAAATCAATCAAAGTAACTTTAGGACTTATATTGTTTTGAAATTGTTGAATGAAAGCATTTGCAAGTTGTTCGAAAGAAGTAATAGAATAAGAAGGCAATGAGCAATACCATTGTAGGGCTCTATCTCTTAATGTTCTAGTAAACAGTTTTGCAAGCAACCTTTGGTCATAAGCAAAATCAGTACAAATTGTTTGAAAAGTCTTAACATGTGTTAGAGGATCTCCTTTACCATTATAAAGCTCCAAATGCGGGATTTCAACATGTTTAGGAAGGATAGCTCAAACAATGTCAAGAGAAAGTGGGCTCGCAACATCAAATGTGGGCACACTAAACTTAGATTGATTCATAGAGGCAATTTGTTGCTGTAAAGAAGAGACAGTTTGTGCTAGATTGTTAATGGTCGCTTCAGTCAAAGAATTCATATTGGATGTGTTAGATTGAGATGGAGGTGTTATGTTATTGAAAGAAGGTAAAGAGTAAGGTGGTGGGACTCTATGATAATTAGTCATAGGAGATGATTGGACAAGAGGAACACTACAAGGAGGAATGGAATGGTTAAATGAATTGCCCCCTTGCGTCATGTTCATTTGTGGAGATGTAATAGGAACACTCATTGGAGGAATGAATGAAGAAGTCAGATTGAATGAAGGAAGAGGGTTAATTGAAGAAGAAGGGTTGCCCCCATGACTGGTGATCATAGGAGGAATGTCTTGTGTTGAAGTAGTCATTATGTTTGATGTAAAAGTAGGTATACTAGCAATAGAAGTCATCAAAGGAATAGAATGATTGTCTTGAGTAGGAGGTTGTGTATAACCTAAGGTTTCGGCACAACTCTTCATAGGCATCACATTTGAATCCACAATGTGTGCAATACCACGCAAAATATCAATTCCATTCTTATCACTTTGAAGCATACGTTTTAGACCCTCAATTAAAGGAAGAGCTTGACTATCAGGGTATTCTTGAGACATCCATTGTCGAAAATCGTCAAATTGGTTATCCAATTTCGAAAGTTGTTCTACAGAAACCTCATGGAGAGCTTATTCATCATTAGGAGGATTAGAGGAATTACCCATGTCCTCGTTAAAAAGGCTATTCAAATTAGGTTCCATCTCCTCAGTAGTTAAACCTCGGAAAGACTTAATTCTACGGCTTCATCTAACGGGAATAGTGTAAGTAGGGCTTATTGTTGTAAAACTCATGCACTAGAAAGAGAGAGAAGATTTTGAATTTAGAGGTAGCAATTTTCAGTTAAATCAGCCAATCTTCTGGATTTAAGCTGTTAAATGCAATCACAACAGTCTCCCAAAATTTCGGAAAAAATGTCCGGGACCGTGGCGCCCGGAGTGCAACACGGTCCTTGCAACTTTTTTCAAAATTTGCAGGGATGAAAGGTATGATGATTTTAGAGCTAATCTGAAAAAATTGAGTGATTTTACGATCTGTAGACAGGCCAAATTAAAGTTGCAAATTCAAAATTGAACCCTATCAAAATTGTCGAAGAATGCAAAATTTGAATTTTTGAAAAAGAGAGGGAAACTGAAATTTTGAATTTTATGATTTTAGAGGGAATGTCAAGAGCAATGCAAATTTTGAAATTTGAAAATTGACTCAATTTCATGCAAAATTCAGTTTTGAAAGCGGAAATCAAAGTTGTTGTAATTAAGCACTTAATTTTAAAAGTCACAAAATCCAAGAATTTGAATAAAGCACTGAAATTTCGAATGAATGCAAACACAATTTTCAGATTTATGATAATAAAAACGCAATTTTGACACAAAATTTCAATTTCAATGATTTTTAAATGTTTAGAAGCCTTAATCCATGCAATCACAAGACCAACTTTGACTGTAATTTTGAAAGTGTTATAATTGACAGAATCAGCCAAAATTCTGGATTTTAGCAGGAAAATACAGCAAGATCTCGTTCCCGAAATTTTGGAAAAAATGTTGGGGACGATGGCGCTCGGAGTGCAACACAATCCTCGCAACTTTTTTCCAAATTTTTAGGGATGAAAGATATTGTGATTTTATTGCAGAATCCAAAGTTACAGCTGATTTGGAGATGTTTTGATTGGTCAAATTGTCGGACAAAGGTTGAATTAAGAGGGTTTCAAAAATTAGGGTTTTGACATTTAACCACTTAATTTTCAAAATTAAAGCACAGATATGAATTGAAAATTTGTAATAGAAGGGCAGATCTGAAACAAACATTAACAACTAAGCATTTCACAAGTTTAATTACTAAAAAGAAATTTTAGGGTTTTTGTGCAATCACCTCTAAAATTTTGCAAAAGATCAAACATGGAAATGTAATCAATTTTTTCAGATCTAAGCATGAAAAATCAGAAAGGATGTTCACGTCGGGTTCACCAAAATGTAAAGCGGAAAATCGCGATCGAACCCTAGTTGTTCTCCCCTCTTCCAACTCCGAGGAGAGAGAAGGGAGGTTCGCTAGGATTCGATGGTTTTCACTTAGGGGAGAGACTTTACATTCAAAAGAGGGGTTGAAACTCATAAGATCCAATCCCACACAATGTAAGATTGAATGCTAAATTAATTTCAAGGGTTAGGAAAGCAAGGCTACCCTCTTTTGTAAAGAATGTTGTTAAGGAAATTAAGCTAAGAATACATAGAAAGTCATAAAGATTCGCTTATAAACTGAGTTCGCGTTATAGGATGAAGCTGCGGACCTGGAATTAGTAGTAAAATGTCGATACGGTGCTGTCCTGCAAATTTGAGCAAAAGTTGTCAGGACGATGGCGCCCGGCGCCACGGTCCTCCGAAAAATCCGTCAAACGAAGGGGGATCGGTTCGTCTCTGCACAAGGATTCCAGATCTTCAATTTCAGCCGCGTACCTGCAACCTACACACAGAAAAGCGAAGACGATTGGGGGGTTAGGGATTAGGGGTTTGCCTTTAGGTCAAACCCCGGTTTTGGAATTAACCAAGAAATGAGCAAGAGCTGTAAATGTAAATGACTGTAAAACAAGTACTAATACCTTGTTCTAAGGATGTTTGTATCCTTATGTGCAAAGGTATAGATGTTGTATGTTGTATGTTGTAGCATGTAGTATGTGATCTCCTCTTCAATGGTTGAATCCTTGTCTTGAATGCAACACTTAGCCTTGAATGGAGACTTGAAATGATCAATTTCTTGAAGGAATGCTTGAATGCTTGAATACTTGAGTATAGTTTCCACGCTTTTTTTACACCTATCCTCTTCATGTATGTGTTATCCCCAAATGAGAGAGAAAAATGTAGTTTATATACTTGCCAATTAGGGCTGATAGACTGATTTTCCCGACCTTAGGCCGACCAGGAACGTTTATTTCCAATTTGCAATCAAAAAGACCCGCAATCTCCTTAGGAGACCGAGCCCAAAATAGGACCTAGGGACCAGGGCGCTGGGCGCCATGGTCCTGGGGACCAGGGCGCTGGGTGCCCTGGTCCTGAGGGACCAGGGCGCTGGGCGCCCTGGTTCTGAGGGACCAGGGCGCTGGGCGCTCTGGTCCCACCTCCCGGGACAGCAGGGTGCAAGGAGGTTCAGGCCAGGGTGCTTGAAAAATGCAGTTTTCAGTGTCGTGAGCAAGTTTTGGGGTCTCCATTCAGGTTGCGTGTTGCGTCGCCATCGTGAAGACCTAAATGCAGTCGAAATTGCAAGTGTCGCAATTTTAGGACGCTACAAAAAGAAGATGAATCGGAACTAGCTATCTTGAATGAAGAAAAGGCCATGGCCAAAAACATTGAAGACAAGGATGAATGGGTAATTGATAGTGGATGATCACATCATATGATTAGAGATAATAGAAAATTTATGTCCCTACAAGAATACAATGATGGTCAAGTCAGAACAAAGCATGTATGATCACAGGTAGGGGTATTATTTCTCTAGTTGGCAAGCATAATTTTGATAATGTCTATTATGTAGAAGTTTTAAAGTATAATATTATAAGTGTTGGTTAATTGGTGGACAAGGGTTTCTAACTTCAGTTTAAAGATAGAAAATGCAAAATCATTAACAACACTAGTTTGGAGATTGCAACTGGTACTTAGACTGGAGGTAATATCTTTCACTTGAACACTGGTAATAAGACATGTTTGATTTCTCATATTGATGAGAGTTGGTTATGTCATAAGAGTTTGTTTAATGTTAATTTTGATTGTATTGTTATGATCAGTTCAACAAAGGTAGTTAGAGATATACCTAAGATTATGAAGCCTCATAATCGAGTATGTAAGGAATGTCAATTGGGAAAGAATATTAGAACGTTGTTTAAGAGCATACATGATAAATCTAATAATGTACTTGATTTGATTCACACTGACTTATATAGTCAAGTAAGGACTAGAAGCTTTCGAGGTGATAGGTATTTCATGTTGATAATTGATGACTATTCTAGAATGATGTGGGTGACTTTTCTTAGGGAGAAGTCTGAATCCTTTGAGAAATTCAAGATCCATATTGAAAAGGTGGAAATAGAAACTGGATTGACAATCAAATGTTTGAGATTAGATCAAGGTGGTGAGTTCACTTCTCATGAATTAAATAGTTATTGTGAGACAAATGGAATTAGGAGATAGTTATTTGCACCTCAGACTCCTCAATAGAATGGAGTAGTGGAAAGAAAGAATAGAACCATTTTGGATGCATCAAGAACTATGATGATGGAAGCCAAATTACCTCATTTACTAGAGAGAAGTAGTCAGTACAATAGTCTACACATTCAACAAAGTTCACATCTAAGGTGAAACCGGTAAGACCCCTTATCAATTATGGTTTGGACATACACCTACTGTTAAATATTTAAGAATTTTTGGAAGTAAATGTTATACCGAAATGGAAGATTCAATTGGGAAGTTTGATCCTAGATGTGATGAAGGGATATTTCTTGGGTATTCAATTCAAAGCAAAGCATATAGATGTTATAACAAAAGATTGCAGAAAATTGTGGAGATTGCAAATGTGAAAGTGGATGAACAATATAGAAATCAATCTATATCATATGATAGGGACCCGATAGTGAAAATGATCTTAACTGAACCGACAATGTCTCAACGAGTACAAGACACTGAGACAGTTACACTGACATAATCAGAAAATTCAATTGTGACTAATGATCAAAATAGTGAACCTAAAGTTCAGAAGACACCAAGGTATGTAAGGTTAAATCATTCTAAAGATCAAATCATTAGAGATAGGAACAAGAGAGTTATGACAAGAAGAAGACTAGCAAATGAAGAGGTATGTCTTATTACTCAAATTGAACTAGCATCTGTTATTAAAGCTTGTAAAGATCAACATTGGTTAAAGGCTATGGATGATGAATTAGATCAGATAGAGAATAATGAGAATTGGACTTTAGTTCCCCAACCTAAAAATAAGAATGTAATTGGAACTAAATGGGTTTTTAGGAATAAACTAAATGAGGATGGCCAAGTTGTAAGAAACAAGGCTAGATTGGTTTATAAAGGATATTCTCAAATGGACAGAATTGATTATGGTGGACATTTGCACCTATAGCTAGAATTGAAGTTGTTAGATTATTTATTGCCTATGCAACTTATAAGAACCATAAGGTCTATCAAATGGATGTTAAATGTGCATTTTTTAATGGTGAACTTGAGGAAGAGGTATACATTGAGCAACCTGATGGATTTTCATTAACAGATGATAAAGACACGGTTCATAGGTTAAGGAAAGCATTATATGGATTGAAACAAGCTCCTAGAGATTGGTATGCAAGGTTGGATAAATATATTTTAAAGCTTGGTTTTACTAAAGGCAATGTTGACAGTAAATTATATATAAGATCATAGATTATGATACTCTAATTATTGAAGTATTTGTTGATGATATCATTTTTGGAGGTGAAGATAAATTATGCATGGAATTCTCTAATAATATGAAGAATGAATTTGAAATGTCAATGATTGGTGAGATGAGATTTTCCTTAGGTTTACAGATTACTCAAATTGACAAAGGCATTTTTATCTATCAAACTAAGTATCTAAGAGAATTGTTGAAGAAGTTTGGTATGGATAATTCCAAACTAGTAAGTACTCCTATGGTGACAAGTGAGAAATTATCTATCAAAGATACATCTATACCTATAAATTAAACAAGGTATAAATCTATGATTGGTGGCTTATTATATCTAACTCAGACTAGACTGAATATTATGAATGTAGTAGGCATTGTTTTAAGATATCAAAGTAATCCTAAAGAAAATAATGAATGTGTAGTAAAGAGGATATTTCCGTGTTTGAAGGAACAAAAGAATATGGCTTGTCGTATTCAATATATGATAACTTCACTTTATGTGCATATAAAAATTCAAATCGGGCACGAGATATAGATGATAGGAAGAGCACTTCTGGTGGACCTTTCTTTCTTGGAAAGAAATTGTTTTCGTGGTTCAACAAAAAATAGTCATGCATTTCTTTATCTACTGTAGAAGTTGAATATGTTATAGCAACAACTAATTGCACTCAATTATTGTGGATGAAACAAATGTTGAAGGATATCAAGGTAAATTATAGTGAACTGGTAGTTATCTACTATGATAACTCTACAGCTATTGACATGTCTAAGAATCATGTATTTCACTCTAAGACTAAACACATATCAATAAAATATAACTTTTTGAAGGACAAGGTCGAAGAAAAGGAAATCAAATTGGTTTGTGTGAACACTAAAGAGAAGATTGCAGATATATTCACTAAACCGTTGTCTAAGGAATCATTTGAGTATTTGAGAGATAGGTTAGGGGTATCTACCCCTCCGACAAAAACTTAATTGACGGAGTAGACCATCAGTCCGGTATGCATCCTTAGCTTTATCCTTTGCTCCAGGTTGATGTAGTGGTGCTACTGCTTAGGGGGAGTAGTCAACTTTGAGATTTAGAGGCTTACATTATTTCTTTGATATTTTTATCAGATTTCTGGCATTGATGTCAAAGGGGGAGAGATAGTGATGTGAAAAATAAACTCAAAACTTTACAAAGATATTATTCACATGGGGATAGTTATTGATATTCAGGAGATTTTTGGTTGTCTTCCATAGGGGGACACTTATTTGGCATTTTTTGGTACTTAAATGTTTTTCACATCTAGTGTTGCCATCAATGCCAAAGGAGGAGATTTTTGGAAACATGGATGAATTGATTATGTGTTGCATTGATGTTTTGTCATTGATGTCAACACTATCTGTAATGGTTGGTTATCGATAGACAGGTTTTGGTTACCGGTAGAAGATCTTATGTTATCGGTAAGGGTTTAAGGTTTAACTAGCAGAGCTTTCACTGAGAATATTTGACATAATGCTAAGTGGTGTTGTTGCAGCCTATAGATGGACTTTAGGATGCACAAGGTGATCCGTGATCATTCTTGAATTGATTGGAGACATTGCTTTAGCGTGGTGGACCAAGATTAGGTCTAGTACCTATCTAGGTTATGGACCGGTATCATGTTAATGTATTCTCTACACATTACCAGGATGTTTTATGGATTGGTTAATATTTTTTTGGTCTAAAGATGACACGGCATATTATTGTAATATGGATATATGTAATGATATTATTGTAATATCTTTTAGGTGGCTGATTTAATTGGTTTAGGCCTTAGGGTTTGTATAAATTGATGTAAGATCTCATTGTAGATCATGGTATGTGAATGTAAAATATGTGTCATGGTTGTGGAATGTAATATCATATGCGAAGGAGATTTGGTCGATCATAGGTGATTGAATTAGGATTAAGTAAGAGGTCAAAGGCCTCCGATATTGAGCTTAATCGATATTATAATTAGGCATGGTAGATGATATCTCTAGCAGTTGATTCTTCTGAATTGGTGTCCAATTATCTTGAGGTGGTTATAACCTCTTTTTAGTCAGTGAGACTCTTTTGTAATGAGCAGTATGCTTTAGGCAATGTGCCTTCCTGCATGTGCAGGCCCCTCATTGTATCACATACTTTCTGCAGTAGTATCATTTGACTATGGGTAGGCTTCCCATCATGGTTTTTCCCTTTACCAAGTTTTCCATGTACAAATCATGGTTTTATGTGGTATGTTTTCATTGTGTTAATTATCTGTTTCATTCTTAATTTTTATCCCTTATAGGTATCTGTTTCTGCTATTCCAGTATTCAATGTTTATGTGCTCTGGTTAAAGGTTATTAAGTGGTTCTATTAATATAATCTGTTAACAACTTATTCACCCCCATCTCTAAGTTGTCCACCAGTTATCCTAATAGTATGTAGCAGGCCAGTGAGCTAATTCTTGTATCCTAGATGTTATCAATTATCTATAATTAGCTCTCATGATCTAATTCATTTAGTTCTGCATTTCGTCCATCATATCCTCTTGTTTCCATTGTGTTTACTCTTTCTGCTCAATCTGGATTGATCTCTTTGAGGTCCCTCCTAACCCATGACTGCACTAGATGGAGATGTCAGTCAATGCTAAGGTAGGGCCAACACTTGGGTGGATGATCTAGATAAGAACAAGGTTTGGAAAACTACCAGTGATCTTGTTGACATGACGTTGAAGTGGGAAATGGTGGGTAGTGTTGGGAAAATGGTGTCTCAACCTTGTATTTAGAGGAGGTTACTATTTAGAGTAAGTTTTCATTTCAGAATAAAACTATTTTAAATTCTCCCCAAAGCTTTGGATTGGCTAGATAAGCATGCTGATAAATTTTCATTACAATATCATAGCTAGTTTTGGAGATATTAAGGTTTTCATTTTTTAAGGGTGTGATGAAAGGTTAAATTTAATTTTGAGGACCTTATACTCTATTAAATTTATTAGAATGTGGGTGTAACTAATGTAATCTGGTATAAGGGGATATAACACTTCGCTATCTTTCTGTTTCTTCAAATGGTTCGCCAATTAGAAACACGGTTCAAAAGTTATGCCCTCCAAAAGTTAGGAATCCTGAAATAGGAAATATAAAATGCATCAGACAAGTAAATGAGTTGTAAAAGGGAGAGACACATGTTTATGTGTTTTTTGACATGCTATAGGTCATCTAGATTATAGATAATCTCAACTCTACTTTATTGGGTGGTTTTATCCCATGGTTTTGTAATATTGTTTGATGGTTTCTTGTATTGTATCTCTTCTATGAGGTGCATGAGATAGAGGTTGTATGCAAGAGTCTTATGGCCATTGAGTTACCTCTGAATCTCTAATTAGTGGTACTCCTATGAATAGTTTCCTCTACAAGTATATTGTAACAACTAATTGAGTGTTAAATAATATATTGGGTGGCTTTTGGAGTGTGGGTTTTTTCTCTCCGAAAGGTTTTATCCACATAAATCACTGTGTTGTGGTATGAATGATATTATTTCTATTTTTATTAAGTTTTTGTTACTGTTGTAATGATCTGTAATTTTTTTGGCATTACCATCCTCTCAAGGTTAGTGTAGGAATTTGTTCTACTACTTAATTTCCATATAGGTGGTATCAAATCCTAATCACCTTTGGTATCAGTTGTGGGTTGTTGGGTTTTTTGAACTAATATAGATTTGGGTGGGAACTTGTGAAAAAGATAGTTTTTGGTCTTGTGCTAGGAATTTATAGATGGCAATTCATTGGGGAGAATAGAGGTGGAGAAATTAAATGGAAGTAATTTTGAGATGTGGAAGCTGAAGAAGGAAGATCTCCTAATGGATCAAGATCAATGGGATGCTATTGATATGAAAGTGTCCAGTCCCTTAGATCTTACTGTGGCTACTAGTATGATGTAATGGACCATAAAGTCAAGGGTCTAATAAGACTTTTCTTGGTAGACTCTATTCTGATCAATGTCCATGAAGAGAACTCTACACATAAGATATGGACTAAGCTTGGTGAAATATATCAAGAAAAATCCTTATTGAATCGCATTTTATTGAGGAACAAATTGTATTCCTTGAGAATGAAAGAGGGTGGATGAGTTACAGACCACCTAGAAGCGTTTAGTATGTTGGTGGCTCAATTGGTATCTATAGGTGTTAAGTCGAATGAGGAGGACAAATGAATGATCTTACTTAGTTCTTTGCCTGATTCATGGGATTCTCTTATTATGGCTATCGATAGTACTATTGTTTTTAAGTTGAAGATATGGTGGGTTCCCTACTTGGTGAAGAGATACAAATTAATACATCTATTAGTTCAAATGAATCCCTAACTATCCATGTGAAGCCTAAGGAAAAATGAAAGAAAAATAAGAATCATAATAAATCCAAGTCTAGAGGGAGATCAAAATCTCCTTGAAAGTCCAAAGTAATCTACTGGAATTGCGGTAAAACATGACACATCTATAGGGACTGCAAAGAAGAAAAGAAGAAGAAAAAGAATTATTATTTTGATTATGAGTCCGACGAGGAAGATGGTGATGCATTTATTACGGTTTTGGCTAATCATGTAGGTAATGATGCATGGTTAATTGACTCAAGTGCATCTTTTCATATGACTTCCAATAGAGATTTTGTTTTTGAATTTGAAGAATTTAATGGAGGTAAGGTGTACATGGATGATGATTCATATTTAGATATTATTGGTCATGGTAAATTTAGGATCATGTTTCCAGATGGTAGAATAAAAGGGATTGTTGGTGTGTTGCATATCCCTAGTTTAAAACAAAATTTACTATCTATGAGCAAACTGATAGATGTGATTGTGTAGGTTGTCTTTTCTGATGTTGGATGCAAGATTATTAAGAGTATTATTATGATTGTTAGAGGTGTCAAGTTTGACACTTTTTGAGTGAGAGGCATACATTTTTGAGTGTAATAGAACTTTTATACAAAGTGAATATGTGGATAATTCATTAGAATATTTGAGGGTTTCACCTTTAGCAGATGGATATAGCTTTCAAGTACCTAAGGCTGTTGTTTCTTCTAAAGAAAATTTACCTACAAAGAAGACTATTTTATGACACAAAAGACTTGGCCACATCAAAGAAAAGGGTCTAATGACCTTGAAAAATAAAAACCTTGTTGAAGGTTTGAATGATTGTAATCTTAACTTTGATTTCTGTGAGCATTGCATTTATGGAAAACAAAACCATGTTTAGTTTTACTTGAGCTCTCATAATTCTTGTGGCATTTTGGATCTTATCCATTCTCATGTGTTTGGTCCTATAGATGTTCCTTCTAAAAGAAAATTTGCATGTTATGTTTCATTTATTGGTGATTTTAGTAGGACATTCCCATATTATTTTTAAAGAGTAAATTTGAAGTTTTTAGTTGATTTAAAGAATTTAAAGCAATAATTGACTTATAGACTAGAAAGAAAATAATTTTTTTGAGGAATAGTAATGGTGGTGAATTTTTCTCTAATGATTTTTGATAGATTCTATAAAGACTGTGGCACTAATAGACAAAATCCAACTTCTTATTCTCCACAACTGAATAGAGTTTCATAAAGAATGAACTAGATATTGATGGAGAAGGCTAGGAGTATGCTAAGTGGTGTTGGTCTAGAATAAAAGTTTTGGGCTGAAGTTGTTGCCACTTCTTGCTACTTGATTAATAGGTCTTCTACATCAACTCTTGTTGATAAAATGCCTATGGAAGCTTGGCCTGGTCACAAGCCCTCATTGAGACATCTTAGAGTTTTTGGTTGCAAGGAATATATACATGTGAAAAAGGAGAGGCAAACAAAGTTGGAGAACAAGGTTGTGAAATGTATCTTTGTCAGGTATAGTTTGTTGAATATATGGGAAACTAAGAGGGGGGTTGAATTAGTTGAAAATAAAAATTTTCTTTCATTATTATTACATAAATTCAACATAATTAACATAATTAAAAAAGTTTGAAAACACATGCAAGAATAAAATAAGACACAAGAAACACCAAATTTTATTTGGAAAGCCCAAGAAGGAAAAAACCAATAGGAATGGCAATTCTCAATATATAAACATTGGTTAAGGTGACACTATTTAAGATGAGTTGTTTACAAAGGATGACTCACTACCAAGGTTCTCACTATTGATGGGATCACTTCTTTAAAATAATCATGTTGCTTTTCTAACCACGAGTGGGCTCACTACCCTAAAAGGCTCATTATCGAAGAAGAAAGAAAAATAAAGAGAATCCACCAATAAAACACACAACTTGCACTACCAAAACTACTTTCAGTAACAATCCACAACAATATACTCACACAACTACTATATTCTTTCAATCTCACATGTCTTCAACACAAAAGGCCTTATATCAAATCATCAAATTATAATTCTTAATGTCGGCTATGACAAAGATCTAAAATAAGTCTTCACTAAACATTCTAGTGGTGGTGAGGAGTGAGAAGTGGACCATATCACATTGTTCCTCATCAAACATATCAACACACTATATATATTACCAAAGATGAACTCAAAATGCATCTGCATATTATACAACCACAATATCATGTCTAAGACCCCATGCTCTAGACCAATCTAGACCCAAAGATAATACTGAGAAACATCTTCCAAGATATGAAGCTTATCTGGTAAAACTGGGAGACCTCCAAGCACACAACATACCTCATCTGAATTTAATCTAGACAAAAAGATGTGACATCAATGACAACACACAATGTAATGCTAACAATCTCCCCCATTTTCATTGATGTCAACATCCATCAACAACATGAAAAATGAAAGTTCATCATTAAGTACAATCATTCTCTCTCTCCCTCTTTGATAGAAATGACAAAGGTGGACAAAATTCCCCCTGAGAAACTCATTCCTACTCCCCTTAAAAGGAAGCATGCCATCATTAATCCCGGAAAGAATATACATGCTGCTCAATGGACCAAAGCATATCCAAAGTGCACATGATTTCAAACTGGTAATGGGTAATACCCTTACTTTCTGATATAGATACTCAAATGTATCTTTGCACTACACCTTAGTAAATATATCTACAATATGCTCTTTTGCGAGTACATACTCAAGTCTAACCTCATTATCTAGAGCTTTTTCCCTCAAGAAGTGATACCTGATTGATATATGCTTTGTTTAGGAATTTTATACCATATTCTTTGAAATATATATTGCATTAGTATTATCACACATGAGTGAGATAGGATCATCAAAATTTACACCAATATCCTTCAAAGTTCGATTCATTGATAAAATCTGAGTACGACAAGAAGATGTTGCAATGTACTTTTCTTCCACCATGGATAAAGATAGAATCTTTCTTCTTTCTCAACCAAGTAAATAATCAGGAGCAAAGGAAAAATGCTCCTCCACTTGTACATTTTCTATCATCAACACTTTCGGCCCAGTCTACATCTATGTAAGCTATGAGGGTAAAATTTAAGGTCTTGGGATACCACAAACCAAATTATTCTATACCTATAAGATATCTAAAAATCCTTTTCACTGTGACAACATGTGATTCTATCAGTTCTTGTTGAAACCTTGCTATGAAACATACTGTATTCATGATATGTGGTCTAGTAGAAGTTAGATATAACACTCCTCCAATCATTGATCTATACCAACTTGCATCTAGTAGTCATAGGTATACATACCAATTTGAAATTCCCCAACCCAAACTTCTTGAATAGTTCTTTGACATACTTAGAGTCAGAAATGAAAATTTCTTTATCATTTTGATTAACTTACAGTCCAAGGAAGAAATTTATCTCACCAATCATGGACATTTTAAAATCTGTTTTCATCTCAATATAAAATATCCTACACATGTCCTCATTTTCTCCAAGGATTATATCGTCAACATATACTACCACAATTAAAATTTTACCTAAATTTGTCTTGAAATACAAATTATTGTTTGCTAACCCCTTCTGAATCCTTGATCAGATAGATACTTGTCTAATCTCCCATACCAAGCTCTAGGAGCTTGTTTCCATTCATACAAAGGATTTATCAATTTGCAAACAATGTTTAGACCATCTTCCTACTTGAATCATTTTGGTTGTTCAATGTAAACCTCTTCTTTTAGTTATCTATTCAAAAATGTTGATTTCGCATCCATCTAATCATCTTTGAAGTCGTTGAATGTTGTAAATGACATAAACATTAGGATTTCCTCCATTCTTGCAACTAGGGCATATGTCTCATCAAAGGAAATTCCTTCAATCTAAGTGTATCCTTTGCAAACCAACCTTTCTTTATTCCTTACAAGCTTTACATCTTCATCTAGCTTGTTTTGGAATACCCATTTAGTTCCAATAACATTCTTGTTTTCTAGTCTACTGATTAAGTCCCATGTCTAGTTTTTCTCAATCTAATCTAGTTCCTCTTTCTTTTCCTTCATTTAGTTCTGATCATTACAAGCTTCTTCTACTATATTTGGCTTAGTTTCTTATAGGAGATGCATAAGACTTGTTCTTGCACTACTTTATTTCTTGTGATAACAACTTTTCTCTTATCTCTGATGATTTGTTATTTTGAGTGATTCTTTTTAACATACCCTGGAGTCTTGGATGTAGATGCCAGAGCATCTTGATCATTCATTTCTTCACTCCTCTCTTCTTTCTCTTCCTTTTCTCTGGACTCATCAGATCCATATCCTGATACTATCTCTAAATCCTTTGAAGTATTCTCATCAACTTTTACACTCGAACTTTCAACAATCTTATTCAATATTTTGTTGAAACATTGATATGTTTTTCTCTTTGTTGAATAACCGAAGAAAATGCCTTCATCTACTTTGCTGCCAAAATTTCCAAGGTTATCTTCATCTCTCCCAATATAACACTTTCTTCCAAAAATTTAAAAATATTTCACTATTGAGGTTCTTCCATACCATAGTTCATAAGATGTCTTACCATACTTCCTCTGATACAAAATTATATTAAATGTGTATGATGTTGTATGAATTGCTTCTTTCCAATATACTTCTGATAACTCTGCTCCTTTATCATAGTTCTAGCTTCTTCCTGTATGGTCTCGTTCATTCTTTCAACTACACCATTCTACTGAGGTGTCCGGGGAGTTGATAACTATCTTTTGATACCATGCTTCTCATTGAATTCAATGAACTCATCTGAGATGAATTCTCCCCCTTTGTAAGACCTTAAACACTCGATTTTCCTATCAACTTCATTTTCATCTTTTGCCTTGAATATTTTTAACTTTTCCAATGCTTTAGATTTATCTATTAGAAATGTAACCCAAGTCATTCTATAATAATTATCAATTAGTAACATGAAATACCTCTCAACTTGTAGTCTTCTTGTCCATGCCAGGCCATAGAGATTTGTGTGAACTAAATCTAGTAATCTAGTGGATGAGTACTCTTTTCCTCTAAATGTGCTTCTATTCTACTTTCCTATTTGACATTCCCTATAGTTGTTCTCTGGTTTATTCATTCTAAGAAATTCTCTTACTAGACTCCTTGAAATAATTTTTTCCAAGCTATCAAAATTGATATGACACATCCTCTGATGCCATATCTAATTGTCATCAAGTTGTGATATCAAGAAAAATTTTCTAGCTCCTTCTAACTAGTACATATTTCTATCTGTCCTTCCAGCTGCAATGACCATTCCAGACTCCTTTTGGATCTCACATCCATTTTCCCTAAAAGCAACAATGTATCAGTTTTTGTACATATGTCGAACACTTGAGAGATTATGATGGAAACCCATCACATAACACTAACTCTTTTGGATGCATTTTTCGACGAATTTTTTTGACATACTATGGGAATTTTTTTGTTTTGTTGGATCTTATGGGATTAAATGCGTCAATTTTTTATTTTTTTAAAACTTTCCTAACTTTCATCAAAATTTTGATATTTATTACTTTCATCAGAGGTAGGACATAAGTGCATCAGAATTGCAACAAAAAATAGAAAATTAAAAAGTAAAAAAAATTGTATGCACATCAAAAAACTTCATTCTCGTGCATAGGAGCTCGATCATAGGAAGAGGAGATTGGATCTACCATTGGATCAAAGGGTTTTGGGAAGATGATTATTTGAATAGGTTCTAGTGATGAAAAGATCCTTGCCAGAGATTCGTCATCTAGGTTGGGTTGTTTTTTTTCTCTATAGATTGATTTATTTCCTAGAGAATGATTGTGTATGATGATTTTTTTGGCATTTTTATCTCCTCCTGTGTATGTATCCAACCCTTTCTCATAGTATATTTCCATTTATTTTGGGTTTAATTTTATCTATATGGTATATCATATTCTTGTTATCGATTTGTAAAACCCTACACAAGGAATATGGAATATTAATTTTTTCAAACATATCCAAATGTAATATGTATTAATGTGTGCAGGAACTATTTGATGTAAGCAATATCATTTTGGGATCAAAATGCATATGGAGATGTCACATATCTAATAAATAATTACATGTCATCATACAAATGACATTCAAAATATTACGATGAAATTAATCTAGCTTCTACATGTGGAAAATATATAACATATACTTCCCACTTGAGTATGACCATCTGCATCAAGCCTTACTAATAATTACTTTAGTATTAATCTGCATTAAATTGCTTGTAATCTTCCAACAGTTTTGAATGTTGTGAAAACAAAATGTAGAGTCAATCTTCCTGAAATTTGGTGGAATTACAGAGTTTGATAATGTTGCCAACAAGAGAATATTGGCCTCAAAACTACAGGGTTGCTTTGAGAGTGGAAGAATGGGAGGAGTCATTTGAAGAACATGTTGTGGATGAACAACTTGGTCAAGTTTTTAACTTTTAGTGTCAACATTACTGGAGAAGTGTGAAGAAACTTCTTGGCGAGGAGATCCTTTACCTGCATAGAAAAAGAGTAATCTTTTCCTCACAACTTATCTCCATTTTCCTTTCAAATTCTCTAGATTTAGTGCAATCTTCAAAGGATTTGGAACAAATTGCATAGAAAACTATTAAGTAGGAATTTAGGATGGGTAAAAAATTGTTATTAGCAGTGCAAGAAATATAACCTTTGGTGGGGCTAGGCTCATGTTGGAGGTGTGTTTCCTAGACATTTATTATTGAACAAAGAGTCTTTTGTTTCTCTGTATGATAGTATGAAGCATTGATTTGAACTTCGTAATGTGTAGGCTCTATAGAAATTAGTAAGGAATTTAGGTTGTGCCATTGATTCAAAGTTAAGGAGTAAGGCTTTCTCAAATGTGCATGCATTGTTAGATATAATGAGTATGAGTATGTAATTTCCCCTCCATTATCGGTTGTGAGTACACCAATTGATAGGGCTTGGCTTTTGTCATTTTCATATGCCCCAAATGATAGTCACTAGCCTCATGGAAATCCTTCCCCTATTTCTTCTTCTACATGGGACACACTGTTGGCATCCATTACATCCACTTCATAGGGTATTTTTTAAGATGTTGTCAATTTTCCACTAGGTAAAACTCACAATGATAATCATGTGCTGACTGATGAAGATGCTGACAAATTCGAACCAATGGAGGAATGGCAGATTTCTTTTTGAAGTTGATACTAGTTTTTGGAAGTTTTAATATATTTTTGATGGACAATTCAAGTATCATGCTATCATGTTTTGGTAAATGATAGCATAATTTTCTTCCCATCCTTTTGATACACTGGCTTTCAATTATGGATATGAGAAATTTTATTAAACGATGAATCTTGCTTAGTATTTCGACAGTTGGGGCTATTAATTTTGAGAAGGGACTATTACCTAAAGTATTGAGGATGAATATGGTAGTTGGGATGGATGCTACTCATCACCTCGTTTTTGCAGATTTTGATCATTGGCTCTCTTTTATATTTCATAAAGTCCTAATATGTAAGAAAAAGGGTTAGAATGTTGTTGTAAATGGGTTGTGTAGACACCTAAAACTATCCTGTCTAATTAAATAAATATCTTAATTTATTTAATTATTTAAGCCTAATTATTCTATTAATTAAATGAATCTTTATTTATTTAATTAATTCATTTACCCTCTTCTAGCCTTTTTTCTTATTTAAATAAATACATTTATTTATTTAAATTACCTCTTTTCCTAGATTAAATAAATATCTTATTTATTTAATTGATCCCACTTCCTCTATTAATTAAATGAATGTTTATTTATTTAATTAATTCATTGGCTTTTTCCACCCATGACACATGTCATTCATCTCTTAATTCATACACTACCTAGCCCTTTCATTATTTTATTATTTCCTTTACCTACCCCCTAATCATAGCCGACCTCTTTTACACCTCTCAATCTTATACCTTCATTTTCTATTATGTCTTCTATATAAGGAGATGATTTCTTCATTATCAACCCTATGCATTCTAATGAGTTGAACCCTCAATTACACTACACTCAAACTTTCATATGCGATCAAGCCTACTTGCAACCATATTTGTGTTCTTTGTTGAGCTGTTGTGCACACATAAAATTTGAGAGCAAATATATCAAGCAAGATCAATGGAGATAGGAAGAATGGAGATCCAAACCCTATTGGACATGTGATGGTATAATCTTTGTGATTTCATTTGATTTGCATTGTCTTAGGTAATGTAATCTTCATATGTTATGGTAGATCTTTGTTGATTGTTAGGCTAGGGTTTTATGGTTGAATTCATTTAGTCTTCCCATATTATTGTTGTTATCCATTTTCACCATATATAGGTTGTAATTGTTTTTTGGGGCCAATTTTGGCTGCATATGACAAATTTGATGTAAATGTAGTTTAGGGTTATTGTTTTGGGGGCCCAATTTTGGCTACATATATTATGTAATAGGGACAGATGGTATTTAGGCATATGGGGTTTTTATATTTTAGCTTGGATTGGACTCACTTACAATGTAATAGATGGTATTTAGGCATATTTGGCTATGTACTTCATATCTTCCCTTTCTTCAAGAGTTACATAAATATTATAGATAGGGACATCAAATATCCTCTTTGAATCATTCAATGGATGTTAGGATATATGGCTGCATAATTGCATAGAGGAATGGGGTACATGCTTTGGAAATGGAGTTGGGTAAAAAAATTTACAAATTTTCATAGGAACAAAGTGAGATAATTTTCTTCGCGAGTAGAATTTTAGGATGAAAATCACCACATAATTTAGGGAAGTAATTAAGAAGAACTATTTTTTAAAATTCACTTAAAAAATATGGATTCTTTTCAAGGTGCATCTCTAATGAACTGCTACTAGATACTCTTGGCTTCAAATATGCTGTAAGGTTAGACAATGCCATCAATCATTGAAAATGTTGTGCACTATTCAAGACTATTCCTCTATTGTGGGAGGGACTCTTATGACTATCATACATCTTTAAATTACTTATGCTCTCTATTCACTATCTATATTCCTTTGATGGTTGTATCTCTCACATGGTCTTTAGGATTCATGCTCTCATTGTTGTCTCTATTAATGCATCAACTCTTGGACTGATCCTTTTGGGTTTGACTAGGACCATGGAGGCTTTGAAGCCTTTTCTTACTATCCTATGTCTGAGCTAATGTATCTTGGACTATGCATTTATTGTCTCATACTGATATGATCTCTAGTTTCACTATCTTTGAACTTGCTTCATAACTGTGTAGAGATTAGCAGTGACCTTGGTGTTGGTTGAAGTCCTTTTGAGATTTGTTGTTATCCCTAGCTAGTTTCTTTTCTTGTGAACTCAATAGGTGAAACTTCTTCTTTGACTCCTCAACCTACTCACTAGGATTCAATAGCCCAAACTCACTCAAGCCTTCTCAAGCCCTTCTCCAACAATTCACATACATTTTTCTACTCATAACCAACCTTCCTAAACTCTTCACCATGCTCCTCAACTCTAAGACAATCATCAACCCCATCTTGGCTACTCAATTAGGACTCTCCAACTAGGATCTCATTCCTTCTCTTGTAGTACCTCATAACATGTAACAACTCTTCCTCAAACACACAACCAACCATTTGTACACTCTTATTCTCCATCCAAAAACCTTTCTACACCAACCCATCCACCCTAAGGAACTCAACAACAATTATTATAGATGATTGATTTTAGGAGAGTCAAAAACAAGGTTTAGGACAACCATGGAACAAACTAGGATAGTCAAACAATTTAACATTGTTCCCACTCTCTAGTGAATCCAAATAGGATTATTTAGACTCTCAAGGGTATTTTATAATCCCTCTCCACTCTCAAACCATCCCAATAACACTTCCTAACAATCTAGAAGTGGCTAACTCACTATTTTGTTATGGCTGTCACTATCATAGTCTTTAGGACAGTCAAAGGAATTTAATTGGAAAATATTGTTTCCCAACCTTTGGTGACCTTAGAACACAGCCAAGGAACCCACTCACACTCTTCTAATCCTATAATTGATCCTACATACCCACTCTCAATCATACTCACCCAATCCAATTAAACAAATAGAGATTCTTGATAATGTCAAAATTAGGACAGTCATATATATGTTTTGGGACAGTCATGTATTTGACTCTTGGGATTGTTTTTCTTGATTACCAACCTTGTCAACCTGCACTCACATTCATCATACACCATCATACCCATTCATCACCATTCAATCTCTCCTTACACACTTCAACACACCCAAAACTTCAACCCAATTTGTTGTTCATAATCTGAAACAATATGGCAGCCACTTTGCATTTTGTTTACATGTCAAAAGACCTTGTAATGCTGAAACCATGTTTGTAAGAGAGAACACTCTATAATAAAAAGTTACAAGAATTGGCGAAACCATTTAATCAATTACAAGTTCATAAATTTTTTTATTTTAATCATTGTTTACCCTTACGAGGGTTTTGACTGTGATTCACTAAAATGGATGGATTTGCTATAAAACTCAATGAAAATAAATGAAACAAAAGCCAAATTAGAGTATATTTATTCCTCTATCATTTCCAAATGATCTGAGTTTCAAAAAAATTAATTTTCAATACCAAATCAATACAGTTTCAAACTACAACGTGGAAAATAACATAGAAAATGCAGGGAAATATTAGTTTTTTATTGGTTTTTGTGAACTATATCAAACAACAACTCATTCTCATGCGGGAAACTATTAGAAACTATACCAAACTTAAATCAATTTTATACATACTTGAACTATTAAAACATCATACTCATCCTGAATTCACATAAATTCATATGAAATAAAAGACAGTGGTGCTCATCACCTTCCACAAATACCACAAACAATCTCAACTTTGTATCTTATGAGCCCTCATTATGAATACATGAATAACAAATTCCATAAAAAACATGAGTATGAAGACCAAACTTTGCACACAATACCTACAACTTACCTTTTCCCTTTCCTTTGGAGACTAAGAGATGTTATCTTGATTTCCCCCTGAACCCATTGGATTATATTTATGTATTAAGAGATGTCCCTTGTAAAAGAAGCACAAGCTTAGAATCTTCTTTATCTTCTTGCCCTTTTTCTTTTCTCAAATAATTCCTAGGTTATTTCTTTTTCTTGTCCAGTGTTCCTACTATTATATTATACCTGAATCATCTTACAGGATTACTTCTGCAATATTATAATTTATGTCTAGCATTGTTGCATCTATAACATATGATATTGCTAGAAGAATAATGATGCCTATTTCTTGAATTTCATTAATCATATATTCCTTGCATCCACTAGGTTCTTACTAGATGACATCATTTAAGAGTACTTGTTGTCCCTTCATTTTAGAGTAATTGTTTTCCCTTCATTAAATTGTTGTTGTTGCATCTTTCAGCCACTATTACAATCCAAAATTTGTTGTTAGGATTGAAACTCCTCATCTTTGGTAGCCATGATTGAACTGAAAGAAAACTAAGGCTTCTTTGGAGAGAAAAGAGAACTATTGGTGTAATTAATTATTCATGTTGGATATTATTACACCTTAAGTTTACTTAAGTACATGCATTTCATAGTAGTTTGGGTATGAAACACTCGGGTGTTTGTGCCACATTGGGATAGTGTGTGTAGGAGAATTTCCACCTTTTATGGTGTGATCTTGTTGTTACTCTATCATATCTACTTATTGTGGAGTGATAATTCCACCTTCGGTGGGTGATCCACCTAATGTGGAATATTTTATTGTTTCTCCTACCTACCACACCTATTTCTTACCTACCCTTGTTTCTTATTGAGCCACATGTCATGTTTGTGTGCTCATATATTGATATATCCTTGCCTATATAAGTAGGCTCATATTCATTGTATGTAACAACTATTGGTCTATTCATCATTTATCTATTGATGAGAATATAGTTTATTCTTGTCATATATTTTGTCTCTCTATTTCATACTTTTCATTGAGATCTTGATCTTGGAAATATCTCACATGGTATCAGAGCCATTATAGGGTCATTGATTTGTCTTGGAGAGATTTTATTGTGACATCAAGAGGTAGATCTAAGAAGAAGCATCTTCTAGAGGCATCCTAGATTAGATTCATCCTCACCATCGCGTCTGGGTGGTCGTTTCCATATATTTTGACTATAAATTTGCATATATTGGGTGAAAGTCAATTTTGGAGCTTGGAGGAAAATTTTTGCCCAATTTAGGCAGTACGGTATGAATTTTCAAAAAAACAATTTAAATAAATAAAAAATACATTATTTGTATTTTCTGAGAAAATTTTAATTTTCATATTTTATTAAAAAAAAATCAAAATTTTCATTTTTGATATGAAAAAGTTATTTTTTAAAAATAAAATAAAAATTATTTTTTGGAGAATACCCTGACAACCCCTCCATTCTGTACTCTGTCATATTTATTTTTTTCTACAGGGGTCATACCCTATGCAGGATGATGGGCCGTACCACCTGTTAGACCCTCCTTCCAATGGTGCCTCCTGTTAACCATAGTACTCTGTGTCAGTCCCCCATCTCCCACTGGCGCCATCGACCTTTCCGGCCCTACTGACCGCTGCATCACTCACAGGGTCTGACCCCTTACTCCTGTCAGTGATCGTTGGACAACCTACCATCACTCCATTTGCGGTCATAAGCTCTGGCAGATAGCTTCTCGCCTCCACTCAGCGTCCGCTGTCTTGAGCTCTGGCCAGCCCCACCGTTGGCATTTCTCGATGACCACCATTTGTCTCCCAACACCATGCATGATCCATCTGTAGTTCCACCACTAGTTACATCTTCCCACTACCACCAACCTTTATTGCATCCTCCTTTCGTTGCCCATGCCAAACCACCACCACTACACTCTTCGAGCAGCCCCATGTGGCTTTCCTGATTGCCACATGAACCTTGACGTGTGCAACACATTAATTGGGCCACTCATCTACCCCATCAGCAATCCACATGGCTGCCACATTAGTGGGCCATACCTTCCATGTCTACATCTACACAACAAAATTGTACTTGCCACAAAGACTTTCTATACCAATACTTCATCATATGGACGACATGTGTCATCACCTAATTTGCCATGCTAGCTGTCCTTATTGTATGAATGCACAATCAGTAGGAGAGTGAAGTTTTCTATGATAGACAATTAGCCGTCAAATTTAATCTTGTGATTTGTTGACTTGATCAATTTTTAAATTTTTTTTTACCCCTCACCGTTGAGCTTTTTAGTTTTGTAGTTCAACTTTGGAAGGCCATATATTGCTCATTTTTTATCCTTTTTTTATGTAATATTTTTTAAAATGGGATAATATTTTGTGTAATTTCTCATGCTGGCATTATTTTCTTATCTTGATGGACATATGTTTCAGAAAACTCATTTTTTGGTGACTGTACCTATCCAATCCCAATTTCTGCAACGTTCGGGACTCCCTTTGGGCTCATACGAACTCCTTTTCAGGTGTTGTTTTTCTTGAAAGTTCATTATTTTTTGTCTACTTTCATAATGTGCTATCCTTTTGTATTAATTTTATGTAGAAGTTTTACTTTTAGCATATAGTCCGTTTTTGGCCAATTTGGCACTTGTATTGCATAGATCTATCATTCAGGTCTTTCCCACTGTATTTCTCAACCTATTGGGGCAGTTTTAAAATAAAATCAGAAGTCCACCTTGCTATTGTTTACAATTGGCCTATTGTACGTGCACTACATATAAAGTGCCAAAATCATCATTTTGGGTGGGATACTTTGATTGAGTTAATTTGGCGGGGTGTCTATTGTGATTTTGTGCTCTTGTCATCTTTCATTCTTTTTTTATGGGTTATCCTAAGTTTCCTCTCTTAACTCATAATTATGCTACTTGGAAAATTGATGCACGGAGTAAACTTATGGAAAAAGGACTAACTCATTACATTGATTGATCTATTGTTTCTCTAGCTGATCCTAAGGCCGATCCTGCCGCTCACTTGGATTGTCTCACTAGAAATATCATGGCAATTGGCACCTTAAGAAAGTATGTATCAAAGTATCTCAATTTTCATATTGAAAAGTGTACCTTAATTAAGGATGCTTGGCAAAAGTTTAAGACTTGTATGGTGAAGTTGATGAGATTAGGGGATATCAGATTGTAGTGATCCCACCATGTTAGATTCCAAGAACTTTGATACTATACAAGATTATGTCACTAAGGAAAAAGAGTTGCGGGCACAACTCAAGGATTGTGGCACTCATAAGAAGGATACTCAATTGATTTTAAATTTGATTTCCAAACTTCCATAAGAATATGCAACATTTGTTTCTTGTTTCCAAACTCATAAGATGACAATGGGTTCAACCTATGCAATGCCTACATTTGATGCTTTCACTGAAACGTTGATGATGGAACAAACTAAGTTGATAAGAATGGGAACTCTTAAGATTTATAAGTCTCAAGTATTAGTAGAAAATCAAGAGAACAAAGGAAATGAAGGAAAGGATGACTCAAACAAGACGAAATGTTAATCAAAGCCTAAGGACAAAGCATCACCTTCTCCAAAATGAGGAGATTCATCCTCTTCCAAGAAGGACAATTCACCAAGGAGGGAGAGACCTACTTGTGCATATTGTAAGAAAGCTTGGTCATGAGGAGCATCATTGCCATTCTAAGAAGATTGATGAGCACACACACATCCTAAAAAAATGCAACATTGATTTGCCTAATGCCTGTAGTAATGAGGATTCATCACCTTCCACTTCCTCACATTAAAAAGGGAAAGGGAAAGAATTCATGGCTTCTATAAGTGGGAAGACTCACTCTTTTGGGACAAGACAACAAAATTCTCTTTGTGCTACTAGAAGTCATGATTCAGGGAGATGGCTTCTCGATTAAGCAGCTTCTCATCATATGGCATGTTCACAGTCTATGTTTTCCACATTTGAGCCTTGTACCATGCCATAGATTTTTATGGATAATCATACATAAATGGATGTGATTGGGAAAGGAACTATTTCCATTGGGGATAACTCCTTCAATGATGTGTTGTGTGTACCCCACTTGACAAACAATCTCCTTTCCATCTATCAAATCACACATTGGGAAACTAAGAGAATTATGGAGTTCACATGTAAGTTCAGTTTTCATTAGAGACTTTGAGACTAGAGCTATCATTGTGACTAGGGTGGTTGATCATGCATCTTGATTATACTCATTTTTGGATTTTGTTGATGCGGATGATTTCACATATGATGATGACACTTCTTGTGATGATATAACTTTGAGGAGAGCTTTGGGTACTTGAACTTGGGGATTCTCACATGTGACCCTATTCTTGAGCCTTGTGCTTCATCTCCTTTGATTGATATCATATCACCTATTGCACTTGATGATGCAGATAGTGTGATAGTTTTTCCTTCTTGTGATTAAGTGTAGCAGGATATTTCATGTCTTCAAGGTTCAATTGATTGGGATGATTACTTGACAAACATTACAAGTTTTTTGTGACATCCTACATTGCATATTTGGGAGACATCATTGATGATATTCATCTTCTTTTTGATGAAGATTGTCTATCTTTGATTGTTGTGAGGGAACACTCTGACCCTCTTGTGCATTCTCTACATGATCCTTCTTTCAAGATTTACATGATTGTGGATTCTTATGTACAAGAGTTGGAGGAGGTCTCTTTATCCTTAGAGGAGACATGTAAGTCTTTGGATATTGTTCTACATTCATTTCCACTAGATCTTGGAGTACCTTTTTCAGTAGTGTGGAGCAGTTCAGCACCTTTCGAGGGGGTATCTTCATCATCTACATGGACATAGTTGAGCAGTTTTCAGAGATTCCTTTCATGATGAGTTTTTATCCTACATCTTCCCTTCATGATTGGGGAGACTTCATGGATAGACCTTTGGTATTGTTTCTTTCTAAGGGGAGGAATGTTGTTTGACATTCTTGGAGCAGTTTCTTCATTCATTCTGGAGCTTCTATCATTGGTGAATATTCTACATTGAGGGGGGGCTACATAGCTTTTATTCTTCTCCCTTGTGGGGGGAAATTTTTCCTCACATGAGGTTTTCCTCTTCTCATTCATCATTGAGAGAATTATATTCTTTTAGCATCTCTCTTTTGGGGCAGAGTGTTTTCCCATGTGGTTTTTCTCTCTTTCCCCAATTTATGGGAGATTGCATTTGCATTTGTACATGGGTACCTAAGATGGCCATGTAGTTGGGACCCATCTTCCATTTCTTAGTTACATTGTAGACTTAAGTTCATTCCCCTAAGTTACACTTAAGGGGGGGTGTTGGTGTAATTAATTATTCATGTTGGATATTATTACACCTTACTTAAGTCTAGTTAGGTACATGCATTTCATAGTAGTTTGGGTATGAGACACTTGGGTGTTTGTGTCACATTGGGATAGTGTGTGTAGGAGAATTTCCACCTTTTATGGTCTGATATTATTGTTACTTTATGATATCCACTTATTGTGGAGTGATAATTTCACCTTTGGTGGGTGATCCACCTCATGTGGAATATTTTATTGTTTCTCCTACCTACCACACCTATTTCTTACCTACCCTTATTTCTTATTGAGCCACATGTCCTGTTTGTGTGATCACATATTCATATAGCCTATCCTATATAAGCAGACTCATATTCATTGTATGTAACAACTATTGATCTATTGATCATTTATCTATTGATGAGAATACAATTTGTTCTTGTCCTATATTTTGCCTCTCTATTTTGTACTTTTCATTGAGCTCTGAATCTTGGAAAAATCTGACATGGTATCAAAGCCATTAGAGCATCATTAATTTGTCTTGGAGATGTTTAATTGCGATGTCAAGAGGTAGATCTAAGGAGAAACATCTTATAGAGGCATTCTAGACAAGATCCGTCCTCACCATCGTGTTCGAGTGGCCATTTCCATAAATTTTGACTATAAATTCGTCTATATTGGTTGAAAGTCAATTTTGGAGCTTGGAGGAAAAATTTTGCCCAATTTGAGTGGTACGGTATGGATTTTAAAAAAAATAAAAATAAAAAAATACATTTTGTATTTTCTACAAAAATTTCAATTTTCATATTTTATTAAAAAAAAATCACAGTTTTCATTTTTTATATGAAAAATTTGTTATTTAAAAATAAAATAAAATTTATTTTTTGGGGGTTCCCTTGACGACCCCCCATTCCGTACTGTGCCGCATTCATTTTTTTTGTAGGGGGCATACCCTATGCAACACACAGGGCTGTACCACCTGTCGGACCCTCCTTCTGATGGTCCCTCCCGCTGGCCACATTATTCCGCGTTGGCCACCCATCTCCCACCTGCACCACCGACCTTTTCAGCCATGCTCACTATTGCATCACTCACCAAGTTTGACCCCTTACTCATGTCGGCGACCATCCAAGAGATGTTGACCATCCGGCAACCTATCGCCACTCCATTTACACTCTAGAGCTTTGATAGATAGTGTCCCTTTTCTTCTCGATGTCTGTTGTCCTCAACATCAGTCGGCCCCACCACTGCCACTTCCCGATGACCCCCATCTATCTCCCAGTGACATGCACCATCCACTGGCATGACTGCCGCTGATTGCATCCTCTCATTGTCATTGATTGCATCCTCCTACCACTGCCGCTGCCGATTGTATCCTTTTGTCATTGCTCAGGCCAAACCACTTGCGTCGGTTGTATCCTTTTGTACTTTCCACACAGACATTTTGTACTGACGCCTCATCGTACAGATGACAATGGCCAGACAACCATTAAATTTAATCCCGTAATTTAGTGACATCATCAATTGTTTGAAATTTTTTTACCCCTCACTATTCAGCTTTTCAGTTTTGTAGTTCAACTTTGGAAGGCCATATCTTGCTCATTTTTCTCCTTTTTTGGTGCAATTGTTTTTGGAATGGGCTAATTTTTTGTCTACTTTCTTGTGGTGGCATTATTTTCTGATGTTGATGGACAAATGTTTCTAAAAACTTAGTTTTTGTTGACTACACATGTCCAATCCCCGTTTCTACAACTTCTGAGACTCTATTTGGGCTCATACGAACTCCTTTTTAGGTGTTGTTGTTTTTAAATGTGCATAATTTTTTGTCTACTTTCATAATCTGCTGTCTTTTTGTAGTTATTTTGAGTAGAAATTGTACTTTCAGCATATGGTCCTTTTTTGGCCAATTTACGACTTGTATTGCATAGATCTGTCATTGTGGTCTTTTGCATTATAGTTCTCAGCTGATTGGGGTAGATGTAAAATAAAATAAGAATTCCACCTTGCCATTATTCGCAAGTGGCGCTATTGTACACGCACTACATATAAAGTGACAAAATCATCATTGTTTTTTGAGGGGGGTACTTTGATTGAGTGAATTTGGGGGGCTGTCTCTTGTTCTTTTGTTCTCTTGTGTTCTTTCATTTTGCTTCTATGGGTTCTCCTAAGTTTCCTCTTTTAACTCCTCATAATTAAGCTACTTGGAAAATTGATGCATGGACTAAACTTATGGAAAAATGACTAACTCATTACATTGATGGAACTATTGTTGATCTTGCTGATCGTAAGGCCATTCATGTTCCTCACTTTGATTGGATCACTAAAAATATTATCGCAATTGGTACCCTAGGAAAGTATGTATCAAAGGATCTCATTTTTCATATTGAAAAATGCACCTTAATTAAGGATGCTTGACAAAAGTTTCAAGACTCGTATGGTCAAGTTGATGAGATTAGAGGATATCAGATTGATAGTGCTCTCACCATGTTAGATCCCAAGAACTTTAATACTATACAAGATTATGTCACTCAGGCAAAAGAGTTGAGGGCACAACTCAAGGATTGTGGCATTGATAAGAAGGATACTCAATTGATCTTCAATTTGATTTGCAAACTTCCATAAGAATATGCAACATTTCTTTCTTGTTTCCAAAATCATAAGATGACAATGGGTTCAAGCTACACAATGCCCAGATTTGATGTTTTCATTGAAATGTTGATGATGGAACAAACTAAGTTTATAAGCATGGGAATTCTTAAGAATTATAAGTCTCAAGTATTAGTGGCAAAGCAAGGGAACAAAGGAAATGAAGGAAAGGACGACTCAAATAAGAAGAAATGTCAATCAAAGGCTAAGGACAAAGAATCATCTTCTTCAAAATGAGGAGATTCATCCTCTTCCAAGAAGGAAAATTCACCAAGGAGGGAGAGACCTACTTGTGCCTATTGTAAAAAAGGATGGTCATGAGGAGCATTGTTTCCATTCTAAGAAGATTTATGAGGACACACACATCCTCAAAAAGCACAAGATTGATTTGCCTGAAGCCTACAGGAATGAGGATTCATCACCTTCCACTTCCTCACATTCAAAAGGGAAAGGGAAAGCATTCATGGCTTCTACAAGTGGGAAGACTCGCTCTTTTGGAATAGGACAATGAAAATATCTTTGTGCTATTACAAGTCATGATTCAGGGAGATGGCTTCTTGATTTAGGAGCTTCTCATCATATGGAATATTCAAAGTCTATGTTTTCCACATTTGAGACTTGTACCATGCCATGGATTTTGATGGGCAATCATACATACATGGATGTGATTGGGAAAGGAACTATTTCCATTGGAGATAACTCCTTCAATTATGTGTTGTGTGTACCCCACTTGAAAAACAATCTCCTTTCCATCTATCAAATCACACATTGGGAAACTAAGAGAATTATGGAGTTCACATGTAAGTCAGTTTTCATTAGAGACTTTGAGAGTAGAGCTATCATTGCGACTGGGGTGGTTGATCATGCATCTCGATTATACTCTTTTTTGGCTTTTGTTGATGAGGATGATTTCACATATGATGATGACACTTCTTGTGATGATAAAACTTTGAGGAGAGCTTTGGGTACTTGAACTTGGGGATTCTCACATGTGACCCCATTCTTGAGCCTTGTGCTTCATCGCCTTTGATTGATATCATATCACCTATTGCACCTGATGATGCAGATAGTGTGATAGTTTTTCCTTCTTGTGATTCAGTGTAGCAAGATATTTCATGTCTTCAAGGTTCAATTGATTGGGATGATTACTTGACAAATATTACAAGTTTTTTGTGAAATCCTACATTGCATATTTGGGAAACATCATTGATGATATTCATCTTCTTTTTGATGAAGATTGTCTATCTTTGATTGTTGTGAGGGAACACTCTGACCCTCTTGTGCATTCTCTACATGATCCTTCTTTCGAGGTTTACATGATTGTGGATTCTTATGTACAAGAGTTGGAGGAGGTATCTTTATCCTTAGAGGAGACATGTGAGTCTTTGGATATTGTTCTACATTCATTTCCACTAGATCTTGGAGTACCTTTTTCAATAGTGTGGAGTAGTTCAGCACCTTTCGCAGGGGTATCTTTCATCATCGACATGGACACAGTTGAGCAGTTTTCAGAGATTCCTTTCATCATGAGCTTTTTTCCTACATCTTCCTTTCATGATTGGAGAGACTTCACGGATACACCTTTGGTTTGGTTTCTCCCTAAGGGGAGGAACATTGTTCGATGTTCTTGGAGTAGCTTCTTCATTCATTCTCAAGCTTCTATCATTGGTGCAAATTCTATATTGAGGGAGGGCTACCTAGCTTCTCTTCTTCTCTCTTATGGGTGGTCGGACTTATTCCTCACATGAGGTTTTGTTCTTCTCATTCATCATTGAGAGCTGTGAGATTTTGCCTTTAGATCTAGAGGAAATGGAATGCACAAATAAGAGAGACAAAATATGTGATAGAAATAAACTGTTTTCTATCAAGATGAAAAATATGATCAACTCGATCATTACATTATGTTTAATGAATGCCCGTGATTGTCCGCACAAACAATGTAGATGGCCATTCTTATAGACACAAGGCTAGGGATATGTGAGCATACAAACATGACATCTGGTTCAATAAGAAACAAGGGTAGGTAGGAAATAGGTGTGGGTAGGTAGGAGAAATAATAAAATATTCCACATGAGGTGGAATGTAACAAAAAGATAAGATCAAGACCATAAAAGGTGGAAATTTTCCTACACACACTATCACAATGTGGCACAAACACCCAAGTGTCCTATACCCAAATTACTATTATAAGCATGTACCTAAGTAAACTTAAGTAAAGTGTAATAATATCCAAGATGAATAATTATTTACACCAAAACCCCCCCTTAAGTGTAACTTTGGGGAATGCACTAAAGTCTGCAATGCAACCAAGCAATGCAAGATAGGTCTCAACTACAAGGCCATGTTAGGTACCCATGTACAAATGCAAATGCAATCTCCCATAAAGTGGGGAAAGAGAGAAAAACCTAATGGGAAAAAACCCTACCCCAAAAGAGAGATGATGACAACAAACAGTGTTGTCAATGATGAAAAGAAGAAACCATGAAGCCCCCCTCAATTTCGAATCTCCTGCAAAGATGTTCCAATGATGATGACCAAAATACCTCCCCGTAAGGAAGCAAGAGAGCCGATGCTGCACCAATAATGTCAAAGTGTGACAAAACTAGGTACCAAGTCGATGGTGATGAATCGCTTGCTGCAACAAAATGAAGATCCAGCATGGAGACAACCTATTTTGAGCATCATCTGGATACTTGTAAATGATAGAAATAGCAGTACAATCTAAGTCTGATGGGAGCCATCCACAAATGTGTACAATCTAAGTCTCAACTGGATCCATGTACCAAGTCTCACAAGATATTCCTAATCTACATGTACAAGAGGATTACATCAAATATGTCAAAAATGAAAAGATACAAAGAGGTGTGACACTTTATGTTAGTGCGAGTAAAATATTTCTCAAGTAAGAGCATACATAATGATAAAAAATTCAAATGTGGAAATAAGAAAATGATGCCACCAACAAAAAATCCCTACAGAATACTGCAGAGGAAGATGCCTCCGAATGGAATTTCACCAAGATATATAAATGAACAACTGACCCCCCATAAAAAGGTCATGTTGGCACTTGCAAATAATGGAAAAGTGGACTTCTAATTGAACAATGATTACAACTTCTCAAAATGAGATATAAGAGACTTCAACAAATACTGGTAGTGAAATAAACTAAGATCCAAGCAAAATTTACAACTACCAAATAGGCCAAAAATGAACAAATATTGAAAGTACAATTTCTACCCACAATCACTACAAACTAATGACAGATTATGGAAGTAAACAAAAAATTATGCACTCTAATAAAAAATGGCACCAGAAAAGGAGTCCATATGAGCCCAAATGAAGCCTCCAAAGTTGTAAAAATTGGGATTTCATGATTACCAAAAACCCTATATCCATAATCAAAAAAATCCTACACCACTGTATAGATCACAAAATTCTACCCCAAAATAAAAACAATTTCTTGGAAAAAGGAGTCCAGATGAGTGAGATATTACTATTTGAAAATTTCTATTGCAGCTTCAAACTTCAAATGCCTCTAGATTTGGCCTCTAAAGTCTGATTTGGATGAAACAAAAGGCAAAAACTCTTGAATCCTACAGTGACCTCATATCTCACCCATCAAGCTTCAATAATAACCTGCAATAGAAAGCTCCAAAATATAAAACCCTAAATAGCATCAAATTTCTCTCAATTGGTAAACCAATGACACTCTAATGGCTCTAATACTATGTGAGAATTTTCCAACATCTAGAGGCAATCAAAAGCATAAATAATTAAGACAAAATATATGATAGAAATAAACTGTATTCTATCGAGATGAAAAATATGATCAACTGGATCATTACAAGATGTTCAATGAATGCCCGTGATTGTCTATACAAACAATGTAGATGAGCCTACTTATATAGGAAAGGCTAGGGATATGTGAGCACACAAACATGACATGTGGCTCAATAAGAAACATGGGTAGGTAGGAAATTGGTGTGGGTAGGTAGGAGAAACAATAAAATATTCCACATGAGGTTGTATGTAACAACAAGATAAGATCAACACCATAAAAGGTGAAAATTCTCCTACAAACACTATCCCAATGTGGCACAAACACCCAAGTGTCTTATACCCAAACTACTATTAAATGCATGTACCTATGTAAACTTAAGTAAAGTGTAATAATATCCAAGATGAATAATTATTTACACCAACAAGAGCATTGTTTGCTTTCATCATCTCCTTTTTGGGGGGGAGAGTTTTTTCCCATGTGGTTTTTCTCTCTTCCTCGGCTTTATGAGAGATTACATTGTTACTACTTATCAAATTTCCATTAGTTTTTATATTCAAAGTCATACTATACATTCTAGTCAGTTAGCACTACCGAATCATGCAGTCAATATACATAGAAAAGTTAGTATGCACAGTCTAGTCAGTTACAAAAGAAAGCAGCTACCAAGCTGTCTACCGTGTATCTTTTTATGACTACCAAGTAGTAAATATGACACACCAAGTTGACATACACCAAGTGAAACATGTTACCAGATACATTGAACCTGGACATGCATATGAAAATGTGTTACAAGATCAAGGCACATCTAACCATGATCACATTGGAAATTGCACCACAAGATTGTGTATGATTTTGAGGTCATCTAACCAATGAAACTATTTGCATGGTTATTCATTCAATAAATCATGTTTGTAAGATCGAAGCAATGAATTGGATCACCATTTTAAGAGATCTATTTATACAACATGAGCTAAGTGCATGAAAGAAGACTGTTACAAAGACACAGAGGTCACCAAGAAGGTTTCCAAAGAACAGTCGAAGAATAGAGTAAACAGAAGGGTTTACTGAGTTACTATATGGGTTACTGAGGTATGCTATAAGCAAGGTAATCTTATTCCGAGCACATAGAATCTGCTATAACATTTCAGATGTAAAGTTGTAGATATTTGTAATGATTTTATTGTAATATTTTGAAGTTGTAAGAGATACCTCTAACAGTGTAAAAGACTCTAATCAAGTCTATAAATTGTAAAGCCTCTAACCAGGTGCAGCATTTAGATTAAGTGTTGTGAAATCCTTTAACAAGGTAGATCTAATAGATCTTGATACTCCTAACAGGGTAAGCTATCAGAAATAGCTAAAATGTAGCTCTAACTAAGCATCTTTATTATTGCAGTAGTGAAGTTGTGGGTGCCATCCCCACCATGGTTTTTCTCTCTAACCAAGAGTTTCTGCATAACCAAAATATATGTGTTATGGAGTGAATCATGTATGATTGTTATCTATTAGCCTTAACTTTATTTTATGTTACTGCACTATTCGGTTTATGCATGATAGTTAAGTTATTATTGAAGAAATCTTTTGAAGTACTGATTCACCCCTCCCCTCTCAGTACACTAGCTATCCATATTGGGCCTAACAATTGGTATCAGAGCTTGAATCTTGAAAAAGGGTTTAAATACCTAAAGAGAAAGATCTTATCAATGGAAGGCTACAAACAATCTCAGAGGATTGTATATCTGCAAGAAGAGTTGGATCATGCTAATCAAGTGATTGTAGACATACAAAGGCAAATGCATAAATCTCTAAAAGTAAGAAGAAGATTATCTTATCACTTGCAGGACTCTCAAGAGTTAGTGGAACAAATTGAGACATCATCTGAGAATAGTATATCTGAAGAGACTGAACAAATGATTGGAGCATTGAAAGAAAAGAACAAAGCATTATCTGATCAACTAAAAGCAATGAAAAGAGAATAAGAACATTTCAGTACACAGATGACTAAAAACCTAGATGCATTGAGGACAACTAAGGACAAAGCTAGAGATCTACAAAGATAAAATCAACAACTTCAAGTCTTAGTATCTGATAAAAATGATGAAATAATGAGGTTGATTGTGATTCAACAAAATATGACAGATCAACTAGGTTATGCACATCATGAAGGAGTTCTGAATAATGATGAGAATCAAGCATTGAAACTTGAAGTATCAAGGTTGACCAATGAACTTGAAACAAAGAAGAAATCCAAAGAAACAATGAAGAAGAGTTATGAAGCATCAAAGATGTTGGATGAGAAATTGAATACAAGACAACCCTACAAAGATGCAAGACTCGGTTACAAAGGAAAAGACTCTATCAAGAAAAGAATTCATACTACCAAGAGAGGAGAATCATCAAAACAAGATGGAAATAGGAATAACATCAAAAGGAAGAAGCCTATTTGCTACTACTATGGAAATCAAGGTCACACTACCAACATATGTCAAATCAGAAAAGGTAAGCAACCGAATGTCACTAAGTCCAATGATTATTGTTACAATTGCAACAAATATGGTCATACATCTAATCAATGTAGAACAAAGTCTGTTAACAACTATCAAAAGGCAAAATTCAAAGGGTTTTGTAGAAACTACAATAGATATGGACATAGTATCGAGAAGTGCTGGCTTAAGCAAAAGAATCACATGTGGTCTACACACTGAGAAAATGCTAGAGGTTACTGAGATCCTTACTGACAATATGCAGTAGTACCATGGGATTACAATACAAGGATATGGTGTGAATTTTGTGGAAGATATGGACATATAAGTGCCAACTGTTTTATAAGGTTTGGGATGAACAACCAAAGATCATGGAGAAATCTTGGTATGGCATGTTTTCATTGTCACAAAGTTGGACATTTAGCTGGAGATTGCAAAGATCAACCTAGAAGAGACATTGACGAAGTAAAAGAAAAATTCAAGATGATTTGGAAAAAGAAGGAAATCATGTCAGATGAAGAAAGTACCTTACCTACCAAGTTAGGTGCACCTATTCCAAATTAATCAGAAAAGGTATGAAGGGACTGCATTCTCTAAAGGTTAAAATCATAACAGTTCCTATTCTATTATGTACTAAATTCAAAATCTACATAGTTAAGATGCATTAGTAAGTTTGAAATTCTATCAAAAGTACTTTACAAGAAACCTGTTAAGTCAGTGTATACAGGAAGCCTGCCAAGTCGGTAAATGAAGGAAATTTGGTTACTCGGTTAAAAAGAAACAAAAAGAGAGAAAACTAGTTAAAGGTAAACCGAGTGCATTTAATGTTTTGACCTAACCCGCTGGAGCTTGATAACGTATTTTGTGTAATTAAAGGTATTTTCATGGTCATTTACACTCACCAAGTTTTTAAGAGAGCAGAGCAGAGCGAATCAAGACAATCAAACCTCAATCAAAGAAAATCCAAGGTATTTACATCAAATCTCATCACACTATTAAGCTGGTTTTCCAATCTTCTCAAATTGCTATTATCTACTGAGTGTGAAGCATCTGTCGTTTGTAAACCATCAAATCCTAAGGATAGTTTGCTAGTTTTATTTGAAAATTACAAATGGCACCTAAGATCCAAGATCCCATAGTTGTCAAGAATGTGGAGAAGCCCTCACTGAAATACACTTTGACTCCTAAAGTCGCCTCTAAATCGGATGACAAAACTGCCTTTTCACTCATCCTGGATCGAGTCTTGTTAGTCAAAGATGTTAGATTCTTCACCAAATGTTGTGTTGAAGAACTCGGTCATGTTGAGATAAGTGACACATATGATGAGCTATGCACCGATGGCAAAATGGATAGCAAGTATGAACACATCAAAATCAAGGGATTGACTGAAGCCCTAACCTACCCTCGTGTGTTCAAACCCTAGTGGGTTAAGTTTGTTTTGAGTAGAATTCATGATGATTTCATGTGACTAGAAGAGAAACCATTCAAAATCACCAGGGAAATCATTCATCTAATTATCGGTTATCCTATCCATGATCATGCACGATCTCAAAAGATGATATCATAGAAGTAGTTAATCAGTTTAACCAGAGTAGAATCTGACTACAGAGGACTGAAACTGAACAATGTCACTGATGCAAAACTTAAGTTTTCTATTAGAGTAATTGGTTACTATTTCTTCCAATTAGCAAGGGAAAATAGTGTACCTTGTGCAGCAGTTGACTTGGCCTATAAAATTGTTTGAGAACCTGAACACAATAAGGAAGCCAAAGAAAAACAACTCAGCAAATACACTAAAGTTTGGTTCACTTATTGTATGCATGTTTTTCTACTTTGAGAAGTTCTTTCCCTCAGTCGGTAAAGTAGTTTGGGAGCTACACCGACCAATCACCCATCAAATTAATAATTTTATCAAGAAATTGGGAGATAATTTTAATGATATCATGGATGACTACTTTAGCAAATTTCAAGAGAAGATGCACAATAGGTATCGGATTTCACCACAACTGGTAGAGAAATACAAGGATGATATATATTTTGAGGTAGACACCGATTATTGTTATGTGAATGTTGTAGAACCAAGGACTCAATCTTTGCCACCAATGGGTTACGAGATTGACTATGATATCACACAATAGCAAATTGATTCTTATCTCACATTACCAAGGCAGGCTACTGAACTAAGGTATGGAACTTATGAAGAAGTTAAGGAAAAAGTTAAAATGAGCATTGTAGTACCCAAGGCTACAAGAAAGGCTACTAAAATGATTAAGGCATTGACAGAGAAATTCGGAGAAGAATCTTCCTCTACACTTGTCAAAGGCACTCTTGCCATTATCGAAGAGGAATTAGAAGCTCAAGAGGTAGCAATCACACTGAGTACTGAATTGCCAAAGGGTAAAGTGTTAAAAAGAAAGAAATAGGACACTTCAAAGGCCCTATCGACTCCACCAACAAAGAGACCTAACACTAGAGCATCAACTGCATCACCGAGTAAGAGATAAAAGAATGTTACTACTCCCAAGGTAACCAAGACCTACAAGAAATCTACTTGGAGACTCATTTTGGAAAAAGAGTCTAGTGATACAGAGTCTGAGGATGCAAACAAATTCCAAATTGTAAAAAGCCAGAAGGTAAATATACATAGTGTAGAAAACTTCAGTGCAAATCTGAAAGAATATGGTGGATTTAGTTCATTTAGATTTGTTAAGTATGAAACTAGGAACAATGATGAGAAGAGACAAATTGAAGAAGTTGTCATCTACATGCTTCTAAAGTTCCAGTTAACTCCATTAGAACTAGCAAAGTCACTTCTAGATGAAATTTATTTGCATATTGATAATAGGTGGAAGTATGTAATAGACTCAGAGAAACAAATCAGAGAAAGGAGTCTAGTCCATCTCTTTCCTGATATGTCAGTAGCTAAAATAAAGGAAAATATGATAACCTACAATTTAAGGTTTCTTGTCAAACAAAGAGCCTTAAAACTGATGAATGGGCTAGATATTGATGTAGAAAATGAGACAAAAGCAAAGTGGTAGGAAATATTCAAAATCAAGGATGTTGGTGAATAATCTGAAGTTGAAATTGTTGATGTCATCGAGCACGATCCTGATGTCTTCGAGCAAGGTCCTGATGCTACCGAGCAAGACCCAGCTGACACTATTCAAATTGATGAAGATGTCATGGATGCAGAAGCACCAGAGTAGGAAATGATAGAAGGCACTACCTATGCAAAACTTGTATCTAGTGAATCTGTTTTAGAACAAGTTCAGCCTTATCGGCCGGTGAAACCACCTGTCTCTACCGAAGCTCCTTAGGATATAGCACAAGGCACCGAAGGTCACCAGTCTGAAGCAGTAAAAGGTACAACTCAAGAAAAGACCTCTCAAGCACCTTCTAGCATGAAAAATGTTACAGCAGAGATCCCCAGTACTGAGACACCCAAGGACACCACAATGGCTACAGGAACAGACCAAAGTGTTACATCTATCGAGCAACCTACTGAGGGTCAGCAAGCCTCCAAAGCTATTGTCTTGGTCCAACCGACCAAAGGTTAAGAAAAGAAGGTGAAAAAGCATAGTTTTAAACTAGATTTGTCAAAACCAATAGTGTTTCCCAATGTGGATATTTCAAAATTAAAGGGACAAGCACTTACTGAATTTGGTGAACTATGCAAAGTAAAGGCTGAACAAGAAAAAAAAATGGCCATACAGAAGAAGAATAAAGTACTACAGAAGGTGAAGACACTACTGACCAAAATGCTACCTTCAGCTACAATGTCAACCGAAGTAGCCATCCACATTCAACTGGATAAACTCCCTAGTCAAATAGAAACATCCAGAGTAGATGCATCTGAGTACTTGAGCAAGCTAAAAGACAAAGAGCTTACTGATAAAATGATTGAGGAAGTACAAAAATCCATTGTTGTTGGCAAGGTAAAACTTGTCAAATTTATTGCTGAGTTGTCCCCTCAACTCAAGCACATTCTTTCATTATTTTAGAAACTCTGCACATTTTCTTTATTCATTAAAGACATCAAGAATAAAACTGATACAATTGAGAAAGAGATCATCGATCTCTCAAATAAGTTGACCACAGAGCCAAATTCTGTTCAAATTTTTTATACAAGGGTACAATAGCTCATGGCTCAACAATTAGAACTCAGAAATGAAGAACATAAGATTAGGATGGATATAATGACACTCCAAACATTATTCCTTCGTCATCTTTCATCAGTTCAAGAATAGATCAATAGAGCCACTTACCTCTCTACTACACAAGAGGGAAGAACTTTAGATGGCTTAATTTCATTATTGGCTGATATTAATGCACACAATTCTTTAATGGATAGTGTAAAGGATGCACTCTCTGTCGCTCTCACTGAGGCCCAGAAAAAGTATAAATCTATTTTTGATCAGTTGCCACCTCCAAATGATAACTAAATTTTGATGTTTGTTAAAAAGGGGGAGTGTATAGTACTCAAAGTATCAACCATCAGGAGTGTAAATACATAGGGGGAGTATACCGTGTAGTGAACATAAGAGCAGTATACCAAGTAGATATTTGGGCAGTGATACAGTTTTGATATAGTATTCGAAGTATTGTATACAGGGGTACTGAGCAAAGTATATAGAGTATACAGAGCAAGTAGAGCACACAAGCCATAGAATCGAGCATGCAAAATCAGAGTTATGTATAGTATAATGATAAGTGGAGTATATCTGAATATACTATTTCATTGACTATTGTATATATTGTCAAGTATAGTCATTTTGCAAAATATATAGATTTTTGAGTTATGACTTTGAAAGTAGTTTTTGTCAAACATCTCAACTAATGTCAAAAGGGGAGATTGTTACTACTTATCAAATTGCCATTAGTTTTTATATTCAAAGTCATACTATACATTCTAGTCAGTTAGCACTACCGGATCATGTAGTCCATATACACAGAAAAGTCGGTATGCACAGTCTAGTCGGTTACAGAAGAAAGCAGTCATAGAATGCAGTACACACCGAGCTATCTACCGAGTATCTTCTTATGAATACCGAGTAGTAAAGATGACACACTGAGTTGACATACACCAAGTGAAACATGTTACCAGATACATTGAACCTGGACATGCATATGAAAACGTGTTACAAGATCGAGGCACATCTAACTGTTATCACATAGGAAATTGCACCACAAGATTGTGTATGATTTTGAGGTCATCTAACCAATGAAAATATTTGCATGGTTATTCATTCAATAAATCATGTTTGTAAGATCGAAGTAATGAATTGGATCACCGTTTTAAGAGATCTATTTATACAACATGAGTTGAGTGCATGAAAGAAGATTGTTACAGAGACATAGAGGTCACCGAGAAGGTTTTCAGAGAGCAGTTGAAGAACAGAGTAAACAGAAGGGTTTACCGAGTTACTATATGGGTTACCGAGGTATGCTATAAGCAAGGTAATCTTATTCTAAGCACATAGATTCTGCTATAACATTTCAGATGTAAAGTTGCAGATATTTGTAATGATTTTATTGTAATATTTTGAAGTTGTAAGAGATACCTCTAATAGGGTAAAAGACTCTAATCAAGTCTATAAATTGCAAAGCCTCTAACTAGGTGCAACATTTAGATTAAGTATTGTGAAATCCTTTAACAAGGTAGATCTAACAGATCTTGATACTCCTAACAGGGTAAGCTATCAGAAATAGCTAAAATGTAGCTCTAATCGAGCATCTTTATTATTGCATTAGTGAAGTTGTGGGTGCCATCCCCACCGCAGTTTTTCTCTCTAACCAAGAGTTTCTGTGTAACCAAAATATATGTGTCATGGAGTGAATCGTGTATGATTGTTATCTATTAGCTTTAACTTTATTTTATGTTACTACACTATTCAGTTTATGCATAACAGTTAAGTTATTATTGAAGAAATGTTTTAAAGTACTGATTCACCCCTCCTCTCTAAGTACACTAGCTTTCCATATTGGGCCTAACATACATTTGCATTTGTACATGGGTCCCTAACATGGCCATGTAGTTGGGACCCATCTTGCATTGCTTAGTTACATTGTAGACTTAAGTACATTCCCCTAAGTTGCACTTAAGGGGGGGTGTTGGTGTAGTTAATTATTCATGTTGGATATTATTACACCTTACCTAAGTTTACTTAGGTATGTAGACACCTAAAATTGTCCTGTCTAATTAAATAAATATCTTTATTTATTTAATTATTTGAAGCCTAATTTTAGTATTAATTAAATAAATATTTATTTAATTAATTCATTTATCCTCTTCTAGTCTTATTTCTCATTTAAATAAATACATTTCTTTATTTAAATTATACTTTTTCTTAAATTAAATAAGTACTTTTATTTATTTAATTGATCCCACTTCTTCTATTAATTAAATAAATCTTTATTTATTTAATTAATTCATTAGCCTTTTCTACCTATGACAAATGTCATTCATCTCTTAATTCCTACACTACTTACCCTCTTATTATTTTATTATTTCTTCTACTGACCCTCTAATCCTAGTTGACCATTTATCTTTTACACCTCTCAATCTTATCCCTCCACTCCTTCAATGATGTGTTGTGTGTACCCCACTTTACAAACAATCTCCTTTCCATCTATCAAATCAGACATTGGGAAACTAAGAGAATTGTGGAGTTCACGTGTAAGTCAGTTTTAATTAGAGACTTCGAGACTAGAGCTATCATTGCAACTGGGGCGGTTGATCATGAATCTCGATTATACTCCTTTTTCGCTTTTGTTAATGAGGATGATTTCACATATGATGATGACACTTCTTCTGATGATAAAATTTTGAGGAGAGATTTGGGTACTTGAACTTTGGGATTCTCACATGTGACCCTGTTCTTGAGCCTTGTGCTTCATCGCCTTCGATTGATATCATATCACCTATTGCACCCGATGATGTAGATAGTGTGACAGTTTTTCCTTCTTGGGGTTCAGTGTAGCAGGATAGTTCATGTCTTCTAGGTTCAATTGATTGAGATGATTACTTGAAAATCATTGCAAGTTTATTGTGAAATCCTAAATTGCATATTTGGGAGACATCATTTATGATATTCGTCTTCTTTTTGATGAATATTGTCCATCTTTTATTGTTGCGAGGGAACACCCTGACCCTCTTATGCATTCTCTACATGATCTTTCTTTCGAGGTTTACATGATTGTGGATTCTTATGTACAAGAGTTGGAGGAGGTCTCTTTATCCTTAGAGGAGACATGTGAGTCTTTTGGATATTGTTATAACATTCATTTCCACTAGATCTTGGAGTACCTTTTTCAGTAGTGTGGAGCAATTCAACACCTTTCGAGGGGGTATCTTTCATCATCGACATGGACACAGTTGAGCAGTTTTCAGAGATTCCTTTCATCATGAATTTTTTTCCTACATCTTCCCTTTATGATTGGGGAGACTTCATGGATACACATTTGGTTTGGTTTCTTCCTAAGGGGAGGAACATTGTTTGACTTTCTTGAAGTAGCTTCTTCATTCATTCTCCAGCTTATATCATTGGTGCAGATTCTACATTGAGGGAGGGATACCTAGCTTCTATACTTCTTTCTTATGGGTTGGACTTATTCTTCACATGAGGTTTTGTTCTTCTTATTCCTCATTGAGAGCTGTGAGATTTTGCCTTGAGATCTAGAGGAAATGGAATGCACAAATAAGAGAAAATATATGATAGAAATAAACTGTATTCGATGAAGATGAAAAATATGATCAACTGGATCATTACAATATGTTCAATGAATGCCCGTGATTGTTCATACAAACAATGTAGATGAGCCTTCTTATATACGCAAGGCTAGGGATATGTGAGCATACAAACATGACATGTGGCTCAATAAGAAACAAGGGGTGGTAGGAAATAGGTGTAGGTAGGTAGGAGAAATAATAAAATATTCCAAGTGAGGTGGAATGTAACAAAAATATAAGATCAAAACAATAAAAGGTGGAAATTTTCCTACACATGCTATCACAATGTGGCACAAACACCCAAGTGTCCCATACCCAAATTACTATTATAAGCATGTACCTAAGTAAACTTAAGTAAAGTGTAATAATATCCAAGATGAATGATTATTTACACCAACACCCCCCCTTAAGCGTAACTTAGAGGAACGCACTAAATTCTTCAATGCAACTTAGTAATGCAAGATAGGTCTCGGCTACAAGGCAATCTCCCATAAAGCAGGGAAAGAGAGAAAAACCCAATGGGAAAAAACCCTCCCCCAAAAGAGAGATGATGATAGCAAACAATGCTCTCAATGATGAAAAGAAGAAACCATGAAGCCCCCCTCAATGTCAAATCTCTTGTAAAGATGGTCCAATGATGATGAGCAAAATACCTCCCCATAAGGAAGAAAGAGAGTCGATGATGCACCAATAATCTCAAAGTGTGACAAAAACAGGTACCAAGTCGATGTTGATGAATCAGTCACTGCAACAAAATGAAGATCAGGCATGGAGACAACCTACTTTGAGCATCATCTGGATACTTGTAAATGACATAAATAGTGGTACAATCTAAGTCTCATGGGAGCCATGCACAAATGTGTACAATCTAAGTCTCAACTAGATCCATGTACCAAGTCTCACAAGATATTCCTAATCTACATGTACAAGAGGATTACATCAAATATGTCAACAATGAAAAGATACAAAGAGGTGTGACACTTTATGTTAGTGAGAGTAAAATATTGCTCAAGAAAGAGCATACATAATGATAAAATATTCAAATGTGGAAATATTAAAATGATGCCAACAACAAAAAAGCCCTGTAGAATACTATAGATGAAGATGCCTCCAAATGGAATTTCACCAAGAGATATAAATGAACAACTGACCCCCCATAAAAAGATTATGTTGGAACTTGCAAATAATGGAAATGTGTACTTCTAATTTCGATGATTACAACCTCTCAAAATGAGATATAAGAGACTTCAACAAATACGGCTAGTGATCTAAACTGAGATCCAAGCAAAATTTACAAGTACCAAATAGACCAAAAAATGACCAACTACTGAAAGTATAATTTCTACCCACAATCACTACAAACTAATGATAGATTATGAAAGTAGACAAAAAATTATGCACTCTAATAAAAAATGGCACCAGAAAAGGAGTCCATATGAGCCCAAATGAAGCCTCCAAAGTTGTAAAAATTGAGATTTCGTGATTACCAAAAAACCTATCTCCAGAAATCAGAAAAATCCTACACCACTTTATAGATCATGAAATTCTACCCCAAAATAAAAACAATTTCTTGAAAAAAGGAGTCCGGATGAGTGAGATATTACTATTTGACAATTACCTGCAAAATTATAATTTCTAGAAAATTTTCGTTGCAGCTTCAAACTTCAAATGCCTCTAGATTTGGCGTCCGAAGTCAGATTTGGATGAAACAAAAGGCAAAACCTGTTGAATCCTATGGTGACCTCATATTTGACCCATCAAGCTTCAATAATAATCTGCAATAGAAAGCTCCAAAATATAAAACCCTAAATAGCATCAAATTTCTCTCAATTGGCAAACCAATGACACTCTAATGGCTCTGATACCATGCAAGACACGAACCAGCTCTGATACCATGTGAGAATTTTCCAATATCTAGAGGCAATAAAAAGCATAAATAATTGAGACAAAATATATGATAGAAATAAACTATATTCTATCAAGATGAAAAATATGATCAACTAGATCATTACAAGATGTTCAATGAATACCTGTGATTGTTCGTTCAAACAATGTAGATGAGCCTGCTTATATAGGCAAGGCTAGGGATATGTGAGCACACAAACATGACATGTGGCTCAATAAGAAACATGGGTAGGTAGGAAATAGGTGTGGGTAGGTAGGAGAAACAAGAAAATATTCCACATGAGGTGGAATCTAACAACAAGATAAGATCAACACCATAAAAGGTGAAAATTCTCCTACACACACTATCCCAATGTGGCACAAACACCCAAGTGTCTTATACCCAAACTACTATTAAATGCATGTACCTATGTAAACTTAAGTAAAGTGTAATAATATCCAAGATGAATAATTATTTACACCAACAAGAGCATTGTATACTTTCATCATCTCCTTTTTGGGGGGGAGAGTTTTTTCCCATGTGGTTTTTCTTTCTTGCCCCGCTTTATGGGAGATTACATTTGCATTTGTACATGGGTCCCTAACATGGCCATGTAGTCAGGACCCATCTTGCATTGCTTAGTTGCATTGTAGACTTAAGTGCATTCCCCTAAGTTGCACTTAGGGGGGGGTGTTGGTGTAGTTAATTATTCATGTTGGATATTATTACACCTTACCTAAGTTTACTTAGGTATACATAGACACCTAAAATTGTCCTATCTAATTAAATAAATATCTTTATTTATTTAATTATTTTAAGCCTAATTATTGTATTAATTAAATAAATATTTATTTATTTAATTAATTCATTTATCCTATTCTAGCTTTATTTCTCATTTAAATAAATACATTTCTTTATTTAAATTAATTTTTTTCTTAGATTAAATAAGTACTTTTATTTATTTAATTGATCCCACTTCTTCTGTTAATTAAATAAATTTTTATGTATTTAATTAATTCATTAGTCTTTTCTACCGATGACAAATGTCATTCATCTCTTAATTCCTACACTACTTACCCTCTTATTATTTTATTATTTCTACTACCGACCCTCTAATCCTAGCCAGCCATTTATCTTTTACACCTCTCAATCTTATCCCTCCATTTCTTATAGTGTCTTCTATATAAGGAGATGCTTCCTTCATTATCAACCCTAAGTAGTCTAATCAGCTATTCAACTCCCCAACTATGCTTTCGAACTTTCATATGTGATCACACCTACTTGCAATGACATTTTTGTTCTTTGTTGAGCTCTTGTGCACACATAAAATTTGATAGTAAATATATCAAGCAAGATCAATGGAGATAGGAAGAATGGAGATCCAAACCTATTGGACATGTGATGGTATAATCTTTGTGATTTCATTTGATTTGCATTGTCTTAGGTAATCTTCATATGTTATGGTGGATCTTTGTTGTTGTTAGGCTAGGGTTTTTGTGGTTGAATTCATTTAGTCTTTCAATATTGTTGTTTCTAGTTTTACCATAAACATTTTGGCATGCCTGGTGGGACCCTTGTCCCCTTTTTTTCATTTAACATCTTTTGTTGCAGATTTTGTGTTATTAAAGTTACAGTTCTGACATTTCCAAAAAACTTTTGACATTTCCATGTCTGTGCATCCTGTAACCGCGTTTCTGCTTTTTTGCCGCGTCTGTGACTTTTTTAATCATGTTTATGTTCAATTTGGTTTGTAGCATTTTATCTTCTTGCAGGGTCATGTCTATGATTTAAAGTTGTGTCTGCGTTCTGGAGTCGCGTCTGTGTGGTATAGGTGCATTTGTTGAGAATTTAGACGCGTTTGTGATTTGTTGCCATGTCTAAGTAAGATTTAATCACATCTATGTTTTAGATCTTGCATTTCCAGTTTTTGATCCAATTTAGAGGCTTTATTTCATCATTTGGATTTCAAAAATCTGGTTTATTTCAGTCTAACATTTTGTGATCTAGCTAATATAATTGGTGCAACTTGTCTTGAAAGCAAATCCTTTTGTCGAAGGCCCCTATTTCACAAAGTCGTTTGGATCTAAAATTCACCTAACTCATTTGCTTGTAGGAAGGGGTAATCATTTGAAACAACCCAAACTACTAAAAAATCTTTGTTGTAGGATCTTGGCAAGGGTTTTTGATCTTCATTTGTGTGCTTTGTTTTCATAGACTAGAAAACACTTCAATCGGTGCACTAAAATTAAACCAGTGTCTTTTGTGTCTTGAGCAATAGGCTCTTTTTGTTTAATCTCTAGAGGGCCTGTCTCCCCATGTGGCCATTAGGACTACTAGTAAGGAGAGAACGACCCAAGTGGTAGCAAGGAAAACCCACCTTTTCTGAATCACTACAAACAACTGTATCCATGGTGAAAGCCATGGGTAACACATGTTGATTAGTTCTTACCAACACTATGTCTCCCCATAAACCCATTTGATCAAATTTATTTTATCATTTGTAGGGCATAACCCCTACCGGTTGGGAGCCTTCTGTATTTATAGAGCTTAAAGTGTCACATTTATGGCCACACGAGTGGATTCCCTTACTAGCACCTTTCTATTTTAGAAAGTAAAAATCTTTCTAGTTGTTGAGGCAGGAGGTCAGACCTCTAGAGCGGCCCACACACATACAGTTCTTAGTAGAGACAAAGTTTGCCATGGGGAGTTTTCATGGGGACTGATGCTTGGCTGCCTTGAAGAAGTGAGTGCCAAGGGTGGAGCCAGTGGGGTCAAGCATCTAAGTATCTTCTGTGAATAGTGTAGCCTCGGGGCAAACCCCATGTGGGTTCAACAACTATTGTCCTAGCCAACCATAAGAATTGTGATTGTCTTCTTTTGAACATTCAAACTGTAAAGCGGAAAATCGCGATCGAACCCTAGTTGCTCTCCCCTCTTCCAACTCCAAGGAGAGAGAAGGGAGATTCACTAGGGTTGATGGTTTTCACTTAGGGGAGAGACTTTACATTCAAAAGAGGGGTTGAAACCCACAAGATCCAATCCCACGCAATGCAAGATTGGATGCTAAATGTGTTTCAAGGGTTAAGAAAGCAAGGCTACCCTCTTTTGTAAAGAATGTGCATAGAAGAATTAAGCTAGGAATGCATAGAAAGTGAGAAAGATTCGCTTATAAACTGAGATAGGAATATAGTATGAAGCTGCGGACCTGGAATTAGCAGTAAAATGTCGATACGGTGCTGTCCTGCAAATTTGAGCAAAAGTTGTCGGGACGATGGCGCCTGAGCGCCACAGTCCTCCGAAAAATCCGCGAAACGAAGGGGGATCTGTTCGTCTCTGTACAAGGATTCTAGATCTTCAATTTCAGCCGCGTACCTGCAACCTACACACAGAAAAGCGAAGACGATTGGGGGGTTAGGGATTAGGGGTTTTCTTTTAGTTCAAACCCCGGTTTTGGAATTAACCAAGAAATGAGCAATGCTGTAAATGTAAATGTCTGTAATGTAAAACAAGTACTAATACCTTGTTGTAAGGATGTTTGTATCCTTATGTGTGAAGGTATAGATGTTGTATGTTGTATGTGGTAGTAGTATGTAGTAAGTGATCTCCTCTTCAATGGTTGAATCCTTGTCTTGAATGCAACACTTAGCCTTGAATGGAGACTTGAAATGATCAATTGCTTGAAGGAATGCTTGAATGCTTGAATGCTTGAGTATAATTTCCACGCTTTTTCCATCATGTCGAATGAAAGAGGAAAATGTAGTTTATATACTTATCAATTAGGGCTGATAGACTGATTTTCCCGACCTTAGGCCGACCAGGAAAGATAATTTTCCAATTTGCAAACATAAAGACCCGAAGTCCAAAAGAGACCGGGCCCAAAATAGGACCCAGGGACCAGGGCGCTGGGTGCCATGGTCCTGGGGGACCAGGGCACTGGGCGCCCTGGTCCTAAAGGACCAGGGCACTGGGCGCGCTGGTCCCACCTCCCGGTACAGTAGGGTGCAAAGGAGGTTCAGGCTAGGGTGCAAGAAAATGCAGTTTTTGGTGTCATAATCAGGTTTCGGGGTCTCCATTCAGGTTGTGTGTTGCGTCGCCATCGTGAAGACCGAAATGCAGTCGAAATTGCAAGTGTCGCAATTTTAGGACGCTACATTTAGCCCCCACATTAGCGGGAGTATGTATGTTCATACTTCTGGTAAAGTTCAAGGAAACAATATTGAAAGACTTTCACCACGTCAAGGAGGCAAGACACACCAAGCCCCCAGTGGACTAAGGATCTTACGACTTCGATTGACAAAGTAAAAGGGAAGATCACGAGGGAGAACCATGACTAGCAGTAGTAAGGTTCCCTCACTATGAGTCATGCAAGAGAAATACCGAAAATTTTCAAGGCAAAGCTGAGTTCTCCAAGAAATTTTCATGTATCCTGAAGGGATAGACAGGGTGTATGCCCCCCTACGTTAAAGTGATCACACATGCCTCAACGAGGGTGATTGTTTTAACGTAGTGATACACATAAGAAATGAGAAAGGAAAGGAGCACGTTATCACAAGGATTTAGCCCCCAAGTGTGAGATAAACCCAAGGATAATAGACACAAAACACAAAGCACAAGGTAACTTCGCTTTCCTCAGGGTCAGTATGCTGTATGATAATTCATGTATATCATATGTATGTATGCATAATTGTTCTTCATTCCCCAATCAAGGAAGGTCACCTAGAAGAAGGGAACACATGTGTCTTTTGAGTCAACATGAGAGAGATCAAGAGATCTCAATGCTTTGCATCGTCCTCAAGTAGACAACACTAAGGACAACAAATAGAAGAATGAGAATAACACATAGAAGAAGTAACACAAGAGAGGAGGAGAGAATCTGCTATGCTAATGTAACTAGTCTAGCACGTCATCTACCCCCCGATCTTGCTGATCAATGTTTCGGGAAGGTAGGGAACATGCTAGAGGAGGAACATCCAACATAGTAGATGGAGCTATCACAAGATCCAAACAAGGGCTATGTTCATGTTCCAAGCCACGTTGTTCTTGACTAGGAGCTAGGATAAGTGCTTTAGAAAATTCATTAGATAAATGGTTATCAATATCAACAAGTTCATATTCACTATCAGAAGCAAGAGGAGTAACATTTTCATCATGAATAACATTTTCATCTATAGGATCATCAAGATTTATAAAAATAGGGTCTTTAATTCGCACAGGATCAAGACCATCATGCATCTTATGTTTTGGAGATTTTGGAGAAAATGGAATAATGCTTGTTGAAGGTGTTTTAGGAGATTGCAAAGTTTGAGAAGCAGCTGCTTGAGATCTAAGACGACGCTTTCGTCAGTGTTCACGTGCAGAATGATTTCACCTAGTCTTAGTAGGAAGTGGAGAAGATTAAGGAGGAGGAATGTTCTCATCCTTAGCACTTGGGTGTTTAGGTTTTGGTCTCTTAGGCTGGATAATAGGAGAAGAAGAAGGTCTCTTCTCTCTATAAAAAGAAGGAGGAGGAACTGCTCCATATAAGGGAGGAATATTTGGTTTAGGAAGGAGACCAAGTCCATCATGACGAGGAGGGATAGGTCTACTTTTAGGAAGTTTATTAGATATAGGCATAGTCACATCCATAGGAATGGGTTGGGAATCTTCTTGAGGAAAGACATTAGTTTTATCTTTCAAAGGAAGAACTTCCTTTTCAAGAATGATAGGAATGTCAAGTTTGGGTGTTCTAGGTTCACTTAGAGATAGGATCATATCTTTTTTCCACTTTTGATAAGATTTGAAAAGATGATCACTTCGCGGAGGAAGAGGTTGGAATTGTTTAGGCCAAAAGTAATCAATAGGAACGCTAGAAGTTCTTTCAGCTAGTTTAAAGAGACTATGATTGACAGTAACAACTTCACCATTATGGGGAAATTTCAAACACTTGTGAATAGGAGAAGCAATAGCTTTCATGGAAGATAGCCAAGGATAGCCTAGCTTCACACGAAATTGTTCGAAAGATGGAATAATAGCAAAGTTCACATCAAGGGATTTGTTATGGACCTCAATAGGTAATGTAATAGAACCAATTGCAGGAGAAGAAAATGCATCAAATAATTTCACAATCACATTTGTTTCATCATAGATCACTTGATTCAATTGCAAAGTAAAAAGAAACTCTTCAGTAATGACATTAACCATGCAAGAAGGATCAATAAGCACTCCACGGCAAGGTGTATTTTTGACTTTTGCAACTATATATAAAGGACCATCAGGTGCCCTGATAGTTTCACTAGAATCAAAGGTGATGGAAGGTTCTTTAGGGATTTTCTGCTGCTCCACAAAGTTAATCACATTAGGAGTCATAGACACCAGATCATCAGGTGAGACAGAGGAATCAGTAGTATCAATCGCATTAGAGGTATGAGAAGGCAATGGATCAGTAAAAATCTGAAGATTTTGGTTAGGAGGAGCTACATATGTGTTGCCTTTATCATTCACACCAGAAACAGAGATAGTATTATTATCAATCAAATCTTGAATTTTACCCTTTAAAGCAAAACATTTTTCAGTATCATGCCCAGGTTGACGATGAAATTGACAAAAAGATTTGTTATCAAAATAGGGTGAATTAATCTTTGCAGGATCAATTTGCCTTATAGGAGGAAGAGTAAGCACATTTTGTTCCAATAACTTATTCATAATACTATGCAATGATTCATTCAAAGGAGTATACTTTCTTTCTTTCTTGAAAAATTTAGAAATAGGAGGCACACCTGATGCTGCATTCACATTGTTGTTGGTGATGTTTTCATTGAATTTGATGGAATCTCTGTTCGGTTTAAACTTCCCAAATGGTTGTTGACTGCTATCACCCTTATCACTCGGAGCCATAGGATGTGATTGTTCCATTTGACTCACAGTCAGTTGATAATTGTGAAGAGTTGCACACAACTGTTGGAAAGAAGTAAACTCAGAAAACAGAAGTTTGTCTCGAATATCTTTTTGTAAATTAGAAATAAAGATTCTTTGAATATCATTGTCAGGCACTGGAAAGGAAATTTGAGCATACAAATGCTTATATCTACCAATGAAATCAGTCACTTTTTCTTTAACACCTTGTTTACAATGCATTAAATCAATCAAAGTAACTTTAGGACTTATATTGTTTTGAAATTGTTGAATGAAAGCATTTGCAAGTTGTTCGAAAGAAGTAATAGAATAAGAAGGCAACGAGCAATACCATTGTAGGGCTTTGTCGCTTAATGTTCTAGTGAACAGTTTTGCAAGAAACCTTTGGTCATAAGAAAAATCAGTACATATTGTTTGAAAAGTCTTAACATGTGTTAGAGGATCACCTTTACCATTATAAAGCTCCAAATGCGGGATTTCAACATGTTTAGGAGGGATAGCTCGAACAATGTCAAGAGAAAGTGGGCTCGCAACATCAAATGTGGGCACACTAAACTTAGATTGATTCATAGAGGCAATTTGTTGCTGTAAAGAAGAGACAGTTTGTGCAAGATTGTTAATGGTTGCTTCAGTCGAAGAATTCATATTAGATGTGTTAGATTGAGATGGAGGTGTTATGTTATTGAAAGAAGGTAAAGAGTAAGGTGGTGGGACTCTATGATAATTAGTCATAGGAGATGATTGGACAGGAGGAACACTACAAGGAGGAATGGAATGGTTAAACGAATTGCCCCCTTGCATCATGTTCATTTGTGGAGATGTAATAGGAACACTCATTGAAGGGACGAATGAAGAAATTGGATTGAATGAAGGAAGAGGGTTAATTGAAGAGGAAGGATTGCCCCCATGACTGGTGATCACAGGAGGAATGTCTTGTGTAGAAGTAGCCATTATGTTTGATGTAAAGTTAGGTATGCTAGCAAGAGAAGTCATCAAAGGAATAGAATGATTGACTTGAGTAGGAGGTTGTGTATAACCCAAATTTTCAGCACAACTCTTCATAGGCATCACATTCGAATCCACAATGTGTGCAATAACATGCAAAATATCAATTCCATTCTTATCACTTTGAAGCATACGTTTTAGATCCTCAATTAAAGGAAGAGCTTGACTATCAGGGTATTCTTGAGACATCCATTGTCGAAAATCGTCAAATTGGTTATCCAATTTCGAAAGTTGTTCTTCAGAAACCTCATGGAGAGCTTCTTCATCATTAGGAGGATTAGAGGAATTACCCATGTCCTCGTTAAAAAGGCTATTCAAATTAGGTTCCATCTCCTCAGTAGTTAAACCTCGGAAAGACTTAATTCTACGGCTTCGTCTAATGGGAATAGTGTAAGTAGGCCTTATTGTTGTAAAACTCATGCACTAGAGAGAGAGAGAAAGTTTTGAATTTAGAGGTAGCAATTTTCAGTAAAATCAGCCAATCTTCTGGATTTAAGCTGTTAAATACAATAAGGACAATCTCCCGAAATTTCAGAAAAAATGTCAGGGACCGTGGCGCTTCGGAGTGCACACAGTCCCAGCAAGTTTTTTCGAAATTCGTAGGGATGAAAGTTATGATGATTTTAGAGCTAATCTGAAAAAATTGAGTGATTTTACGATCTGTAGATAGGCCAAATTAAAGTTGCAATCTCGAAATTGAACCCTACCAAGATTGTCGAAAAATGCAAAAATTTGAATTTTGAAAAAGAGAGGGAAACTGAAATTTTGAATGTTATGATTTTAGAGGGAATGTCAAGAGCAATGCAAATTTTGAAATTTAAAAATTGACTCAATTTCATGCAAAATTCAATTTTGAAAGCGGAAATTAAAGTTGTTGTAATTAAGCACTTAATTTCAAAAGTCACAAATTGTAAGAATTTGAATAAAGCACTGAAATTTCGAATGAATGCAAACACACTTTTCAGATTTAGGACAGTAAGAACACAATTTTGACACAAAATTTCAATTTCGATGATTTTTGAATGTTTAGAAGCCTTAATCCAAGCAATCACAAGACCAACTTTGACTGTAATTTTGAAAGTGTTAGATTTGATAAAATCAGCCAAAATTCTGGATTTTAGTAGGAAAATACAGTAAGATCTAGCTCCCGAAATTTCGGAAAAAATGTCGGGGACGATGGCGCTCGGAGTGCACATGGTCCTCGCAACTTTTTTCCAAATTTTCAGGGATGAAAGATATTGTGATTTTATTGCGGAATCCAAAGTTACAGCTGATTTGGAGATGTTTTGATCAGTGAAATTGTCGGACAAAGGTTGAATCAAGAGGGTTTCAAAAATTAGGGTTTTGACACTTAACCACTTAATTTTCAGAATTAAAGCACAAATATGAATTGATAATTTGTAATAGAAGGGCAGATCTGAAACAAGCATCAACATTTAGACATTTCACAAGCTTAATTACTAAAAAGAAAATTTAGGGTTTTTATGCAATTAACCTCTAAAATTTTGCAAAAGATCAAACATGGAAATGTAATCAAGGAATCCAATTTTCAGATCTAACTATGAATAATCAGAAAGGATGTTCACGTCGGGTTCACCAAAATGTAAAGCGGAAAATCGCGATGGAACCCTAGTTGCTCTCCCCTCTTCCAACTGCAAGGAGAGAGAAGGGAGATTCACTAGGGTTGATGGTTTTCACTTAGGGGAGAGACTTTACATTCAAAAGAGGGGTTGAAACCCACAAGATCCAATCCCACGCAATGCAAGATTGGATGCTAAATGTGTTTCAAGGGTTAAGAAAGCAAGGCTACCCTCTTTTGTAAAGAATGTGCATAGAAGAATTAAGCTAGGAATGCATAGAAAGTGAGAAAGATTCGCTTATAAACTGAGATAGGAATACAGTATGAAGCTACGGACCTGGAATTAGTAGTAAAATGTCGGTACGGCGCTATCCTGCAAATTTGAGCAAAAGTTGTCAGGACGATTGCGCCCGAGCGCCACGATCCTCCGAAAAATCCGCGAAACGAAGGGGGATCTGTTCGTCTCTGCACAAGGATTCCAGATCTTCAATTTCAGCTGCATACCTGCAACCTACACACAGAAAAGCGAAGAGGATTGGGGGGTTAGGGATTAGGGGTTTGCCTTTAGGTCAAACCCCGGTTTTGGAATTAACCAAGAAATGAGCAATGCTGTAAATGTAAATGTCTGTAATGTAAAACAAGTACTAATACCTTGTTGTAAGGATGTTTGTATCCTTATGTGTGAAGGTATAGATGTTGTATGTTGTATGTTGTAGTAGTATGTAGTAAGTGATCTCCTCTTCAATGGTTGAATCCTTGTCTTGAATGCAACACTTAGCCTTGAATGGAGACTTGAAATGATCAATTGCTTGAAGGAATGCTTGAATTCTTGAATGCTTGAGTATAATTTCCATGCTTTTTCCATCATGTCGAATGAAAGAGGAAAATGTATTTTATATACTTGTCAATTAGGGCTGATAGACTGATTTTCCCGACCTTAGGCCGACCAGGAAAGATAATTTTCCAATTTGCAAACATAAAGACCCGAAGTCCAAAAGAGACCGGGGCCAAAATAGGACCCAGGGACCAGGGCACTGGGCGCCATGGTCCTGGGGGACCAAGGCACTGGACGCCCTGGTCCCACCTCCCGGGACAGTAGGGTGCAAAGGAGGTTTAGGCCAGGGTGCAAGAAAATGCAGTTTTTGGTGTCATAATCAGGTTTCGGGGTCTCCATTCAAGTTGCATGTTGCGTCGCCATCGTGAAGACCGAAATGCATTCGAAATTGCAAGTGTCACAATTTTAGGACGCTACACAAACATTCAAGATCAAACATCAAAACATTGTGTCTTCAAGTGTATACAATTTTTTTTACATAAAAAAAAACACTTTTTGTTGAGTCATTTTGAGTCTAATCACTTGCAAACATTGAGTCTTCATCAACATTGTGTCCTCTTGTCATGAAAAACAATCAAAAAATTCAGATTTGGTCACAACAAACAATTCCACAAATTGGAAAAATTGCACTTAATTTCTAGAAACGCGTTTGTGCAGTGTTCAACCATGTCTGTGTCATTTAGTCGTGTCTGTGAAGGGCAGAAATGCGTCTAATCTCAGAAACGCATTTGTGCAGTGTTTAATCGCATATGTGTCATTTAGTCACAGCTGTGAAGGGAAGAAATGTGTCTGTGTCATTTAATCGTGTATGTGAAGTATATAGGCATGTCTGTGTTGAGAATTGGAAAAATTTACAATCCAGCAAACAAGAGCAGTCAGTTTCAGACTTATTGAGCTTCCAAGGTTATCTCTCCGTGTTTTCATCTAGAATTCAACCTATTTCTGGGTCTCATAAAGTCCATCATTTCTTTACACCTTGCATTAAATTCACATTTGTCTAAACTTGAGTCAAGAGGTCACTTTCTTGTTCTCATCTTACTTTGTCAATACGTTACATACAACAACATTTTGATAAGTGGTCCCTCATCAAGGTCTATCACTTTTGGGTCTCATTTGGTCTTACTTAGAGTCAAGGTCAACTTACCTCATCAAGAGAAACTATCATCTCTTTGGAAGTCACACCTACTCTACTACATACATACTTGGTCTTACACTTTTGACATTACAAGTAAACCTCAGATTCATTTACATTCCATCCAACTCTTGGTCTTTCATACTCTTTTCCATTTTCATCTAGTTTCACACATCTTGGTCAAGACCTAGTTCATGGTTGAAACCTGTTCCCAAAAATCTAGGAGAGAAGCTAAAGAGGCTCAAGATCCTGCAAACATGAGTGCCTATGAGTATGACAATGATGTCTTTTTCAATTCTGATCATACCACATTACCTAACATGGATGCTTATAGAAACATTCCAAATATTAAGAACTAGATAGGACAAACAACAATGATACACACAATGACAATATGGACAATATTTTAGTACATTCAGCAAAAGTGGAAGAGTCCATTATGGATCCATGTTTCAGTTGATTGGTTGAGGAAATAATGTGGAGAGATAGACAATATTTCTTACAAATGATGGCACAAAGTGGAGCTAAGATTCCTCATGATTTTGACGTCTCAAATAATGGAAAATCGACCTTTGCAAGAACCTCACCTCAACATGAATCAAAGGAGGCCTAATAGTGGAGGCAATAGAGGACCACATCTTGTGCCTAAGAGACCATCATCTTTGTTTCAAAAAATTGAGGTCCCCTATACAAATGGTCAAGCATATGATACTCACCTTCATAGACCATTATGGAAGTCTTATGCAGAAAAATATGCTCAATCACATACCAATGCTAAGGACCAACCACCAAAGCAATTGGATATCCAAAGGAATGATCAAAATTTGGATACAAGGAAACCCCGCATCAAATTTGGGGGAAACACATTAGAACAAACTCATGACATGCCTGTAGAGTATGGTAGACATGGACAAAATAGATATTCCATTCCTCATTATGACTCTATACCAAGTGGTCCTTATATGCAACATCATTATAGACCTCCTCCATATGAACATGTGTATGATCAATATCATCCATATATGCAACATTGTCCTCCTCCACTCGAGGGTTTAGGCATGGTTTATGGTCCAAGAAGTTGGTCTCCACCTAAGAACAATTTGGAACAACAAATTAAGAACTTACAAAATAAAATGGAGGACATAAATACACCAAAGCCAACTTACACAATGAGAGACATATGTCCCTATCCATTTGACAAAATCATTCAAATGCCTCCATTTCCTACACACTTTGTGACACCTAAGTTTGACAAGTACAAAGGAAAAGGGGATCCTAAGGCACATATAAGACAATTTTTCACAGCATGCATTGAGGTAGTAGCAAAAGGGACATATTTGATGAGATTATTCCCACAAATCTTAGGTGATAAAGCTATGGAATGGTTCTCCCAACTTCCACCAAGAATTAAGTCATGGGGTGACTTAGTAGAGGCATTTATCCAACATTTCTCATACAACATAGAGAGACATATTAGTCACTACTTTGTGCAACACCAAGTAAAAGGATGGAGAGTCTTTTTCATCATTTTTACAAAGATGGAGGAAATTAGATAGCAGATGCTCTTGTGAAATTCTACAAAAACAAATGGTAGAGATGTTCACCCCAAATGTTAACAAAGACATTGGTTATGACCTAAGAAAATCTTGTTTGTCCACCTTCAGAGACATCATTGAAAAACGTTTGGTAACAAAGATGGTGTTAATTGAACAAGGAGTCATTAAGATATTCAAAAACAATAAAGAGGATTCTAAAGGAAAAGAAAAGCCAAGATTTTGGAATAAAAACAAGAACACAGTCAATGATGGTGTTGTTGATGCCAATACAGTACAAGCCAAAATCATTTTTTCTGGATCAAGCTCTACAAACAATCAAGTGAATACTTAAACAAATTCCAAATCATGAAGGAAGTACAACCCATTGGGAGAACCACTTGAGTCAGCTTTCAAGAAGCTAGTGGCAAACAAAATCATAACAATTCCATATTTGCCTCCATATGATCCAAAGGTTAAACCAAATTGGTGGAATGATGATGAATATTGTGAATATCACAAGATCAAAGGTCATAAAAAAAGAAATTATCATCGGCTGAAGAACATCATAGAATATCTTATTTATAGAGGTGACATTGAGATTGAAAGACACTCATTGAATCAAGAACATGAAATGTATAAGGAACCAGTCCCTAAACATGACAAGGGAAACACCGAAGCCACAGATGAGCAAACCAACTATACCAGAGCATCCTATAAGTATGATTCAACTATCAATCACATTTCCATGGACAATTATGTCTCTACCATTATCATAAAGGACAAAATGCTTGAAAATTCTACCCAAAGACCCAAGGTTGTCCTAAAAGGCATTGGATCTTCTTCGGAACCTACCCTTGAATGTAATGTTACAACTCATCGAGGTAAATTCACTTTGCAAGGTGCTCCAGCTAAAAACATAGCTTCCTCATTAACCAAACCTGAGTAAGACCTTGTGGAACAATTAGGGAAGACACTCGCGCTTATCTTAATTCTTGAGCTCTTACGCATATCCTTTGCACATAAGGCCATTCTGGACAAAAATTTGAGAGACACTTCTGTCCCCACTGATCTAAACATGGACTAGTTTCAAGCCATGGTGGGATACCTTTCCATTTCACACTCCCTTACATTCATAGAAGCTGATGATGCCTCCGTGAGCCAACCACATAATGCACCTTTACACATTGAACCCTTCCTACACAAACATCGAATAAAACAAGTCCTAATAGATGGAAGAGCTGGTCTCAATATATGTACTTTGAACACAATAATACAATTGGGAGATTTCGACAAAGCTATGAATGCTACAAAAAAAATTACCATCAAGTCATATGATGATGAAGAGTATTCATCCAAGGGAACAGTCAGCTTGCCTCTCAGAGTTGGGCCAGTTACAAAAGATGTGGATTGTCAAGTCCTAGAACTGGATCTTACATACAACATATCTCTAGGATGTTCATGGATTCATGAGATGAGGGCAGTCCCATCTACATACCACCAATGCATTAAGTTTCCTCACAATGGAGTTGAAGTAATAGTTAACGGTGATCCTAATCCATTTATATATTGCAATAACTTGAGACCAAAAGTTGAGACAATCATTCTGAATAATAGAGAAGCTATTCCTTCTTCGACATATATTGACCCTGAATCACTGAAACCTTCAACATCAAAACAAGGTGATCTTAACGGGAAACATCATGACAAAGGCATGGGTGAATACACTTTGAATCAAACCATGTGCTTGTGACAAGTTATGAGTTCGCCAAAAGAATATGGACGACCACATCCTTCTAAACGCATATCTATCATAACACTCAAATGGGATCCTACTATCTTCCAAAAGTGGGCTGAAATGGAAGAAGAAGACTCATACAAAATGCTTTACAAGGACCTTGAAGATGGTACACAAGATCACATCAACATACCATTTGAAAAATATGGCAAAGGATTCAAGATCCTACAAAAGTTTGAATATGATGGTAAAAGTCCTCTCGGTTTAAGAAAGGAGGGTATCATTCAACCTTTGCAACCAAAATTGACATTTAAAAAGGAGAACTCAAAAGGGATTGGTTTCATGTCTTCCAAGATAAAAACTCGAAAGATAGAAGAGAAATTACAAATCAAGGTTTCCAAACATAAACAAGAGAACCACTATTTCACTAACTCCAATGAATTGGAATGGGGTTCGGACAAATCCTCCAGTTACTATGAACTCACCGAGATATTCAAAGAACCAAGTGAACCCACAGAAGAAGAGGAATTTTATAGAAAATTCAAAGTTGGTCAAGAAACAACCCCTGAGGATCCCACATAGTCTTTGCCTCTAGGTTCTAGGTCGAAATCACGAAGAATGAGGACACCCGTCCTAGAATGCGCTACTAGTGATGACAATTTGGACTCGTTCATGATCGAGACAAATGAGGAGAGTGCCAACGATGATCTTGATAACTACCTCGACATACCTAAATATAACTACATCTTCACTCTTAGTCCTGCTGACTTTGAAAACATTGAAGGCCTTCCCATTGTTCACCACCAACTTATTGACTCGGACCATGAAGGACCCATATAGTTTGATACATTCCAAAATGATGAAGCTTTATTGACTATCTAGGCATATGAGATGATCTTCCACTTGGGGACCATAAGGTGGGATACACTATAGAACCCAATAGTGTGGCATATTTTGGTGAGGGTGTTGGGCCTTCTAGTCACAAAAATGTAAAAATAAAAACAAATCATGGGTCTTATGGTGAAAACCACATTGTGGCATTGTTTGACCCCAAAAGAGTAAAAAGAAAGGATGTATATGAGGGTGAAAACCTCTTTGAGGCACCCGAAGATGGAAGGATCCACATTCTCCCGACATCATATGAAGAAAAATCATCTATGTTAGTAGAGGAGACCATCAAAACAAACATTAGTACAAAAGAAATTCCACATAACATATTCTTGGAACAATCTCCGACAGAGACAGATAGACCAAAGTTCATAAATTTCTTCACAGAGCGACAAATCAATTTTGATTGGTCATATGCTGATATGCCTGGACTGGATTTGAATTTAGTAATGCATCATTTAACAGTTAAACTAGGGGCAAAACCAATAAAACTAAAATTAAGAAAGATGCATCCACAAGTGACATTATTAGTCAAGGTGAAGCTTGATAAATTATTGGATGTCAGAGTCATATGCCTAATTGATTATCCTGAATGGTTCTCCAACTTAGTACCAATTAGTAAGCCAGATCGTAGCATCAGAATATGCACAAATTTTAGAGACATCAACAAATCTTGTCCCAAGGATGATTTTCCATTGCTGACAGATCGACTTGATCGTAGATCTCACAGCAGGTCATGTGATGTTATCTTTGATGGATGGATTCTCTGGCTACAATCAAATAAAAATCGCATCTGAGGATCAGCACAAAACAACATTTACATGTCCCTGGTGAACTTTCTGCTAGAATGTCATGCCCTTTGGGCTAAAAAATGAAGGCACTACATATCAAAGAGCCATGACTACCATAATTCATGATCTCATCCATGTAACTGTAGAAGACTATGTTAACGACCTCTTGGGAAAATCAATAGATAGAGATACACATTTGGACATACTTTCAATCATTTTTGATCAGTTGGAAAAATACAAAGTAAGATTAAACCCCAAGAAATGTGTCTTTGGAGTAACCTCTGGGAAGCTCCTGGGATTCATTGTCTGAAAAAGAGGAATTGAAGTCACTCCAGCAAAAGTGAAGGCAATCTTAGAGATGCTACCACCGAGAAATATCAGTCAACTTTGATCTTTACAAGGAAGACTCCAGTCCATACGAAGATTCATAGCACAACTTGCAGATAAATGTCATCCTTTTCAGCACTTGGTACACAAAAACATTAAATTCAAATGTGATGATAACTGTCAACAGGATTTTCAGATACTCAAAGATTATCTTCTGAATCCACCAGTCTTGATTTCACCAGTTCTAGAACAACCGCTGTTACTCTACATATCAGCTACATCAACAACACTATGGGCACTCTTAGAACAATAGGATGCTAAGGGCAAAGAAAAAGAAGTCTACTACATCAGTCATACTTTGGTAGGTTATGAGATAAACTACACACCAATTGAGTGTGCATGTCTCACTGTGGTCTTTGCTTTGCTGAAATTACAACACTACATGCTAACTCATAAAACTAAGTTGGTCTCAAGGATCGATCCATTGAAATACCTTCTCAATAAAGCGACGCTTACTGGTCAACTAGCCAAATTGGTGATGCTCTTGAGTGAATTTGACATTGAATATGTGGACAAAAATGCAATAAAAGGGTAAGCTATCACAGATCAGTTAGCAAATGCTCCCATGATAGATGATGCTCCTCTAATTTCAGAATTTACAAATGAATCCATCTTGATGGTATCACACATGAAGCCTTGGCAACTGTACTTTGATGGCTCATACACACATCATGGTGCAATCACTGGCATCCTTTTCATCACACCTCAAGTAGATTCCATACCAAAATCATATCGATTATCATTTCCTTGCACTAATAACATAGCAGAATATGAGGTATTAACAACTGGAGTACAGATTGCAGTTCAGCGGAAGATCCTGGAACTTCATTTTTTCGGGACTCTCAACTTGTAATTCGTCAAGCAATTGATGACTACCAAACAAAGGATGAAAAATTAATGCCTTAAAAAAATGGTGGATGACCTGAAACAACATTTCATGAAGTTAAGCTTTGAGTAGATACCACGAGAGGATAATCGAGCCGCAGATGCCATGGCTACTATTGCTTCACTGATAGATCTACCACACAATGAAACCTGCTATCAGTTCTTGGTGGATAACCTTTAGGTTCCCTTGTATGAGATCACTCCTTCTAAGATGATAGGTTTCATTGGTCCCGAGTCCCAGTTATACAGTTCCATTTTCACATACCTTCATAATAATATCCTTCCTCCAGATTTATCCAACAACCAACATCACACTTTCATTTGCCAATCTTTCTGATACATCATTTTAGCCAATATCCTATACCGTTGATGTCTAGATGGAACTCTTCTTAGATGTTTAGAAAGGGATGAAGCTTAGATTGAGTTATGCGAAGTTCATGAAGGGATATGTGGTCCACATTCTAGTGCTCCTACCTTAGCCAGGAAACTCATCAGGACTGGATATTACTATCCCAATATGGAAAAATACTCATATCAATTTGTCAAGAAATATAAGCAATGTCAAATTCATGGAGACCTTATTCATGCGCCAGCACAAGAACTTCAATTGATTGTGACTCCTTGGCTCTTTTGCTAGTGGGGAATCGATCTCATAGGCAAGATTCACCCTCCTTCTTCCAATGGCCCCAAATTCATCATCACTGCCACAGAGTATTTCAAAAAATGTATTGAAGTCATTCCTCTTACACAAGTCACTAGAAAATAGATTGCTACATTCATCCTCAACTACATCATTTGTTGATACAGTATTCCTATTTCCATCATCACCGATAATGGACATCCCTTCAAAAATTAGGATGTTCGTGAACTTTATGATCTCTTCCATATTACCCATCATTTCTCCACGCCCTATTACTCCCAAGGTAACGGTCAAGCTGAGGTATCTAATAAAACCATTCTTAAAATCCTAAAAAAGATAGTCGATGACATTGGCCACAATTGGTATATCCAGCTAAATCTGACACTTTGGGCTTATCAAACAAGTGTTCGCACAACTACAGGAGCCACACCTTATTCATTTGTCTATGGAACTGAATCTATCTTACCTATTGAGGTCGAGTTACCATATTTACAAGTCTCTTTACAAAACATTATCAATGATGAAGACTACATAGTCTCTCTCTCTTACAAGAACTAGAACTATTGGATGAATGAAGACAAACTGCTTTTAATCACCTCAAGGCTTATCAACAATGAATGAGTCACAGTTACAATCATAAAGTGAAGCATCATACATTTGAGGTGGGTGACTTAGTTCTTAAAGAAAATCCTAAAAATCGGCAAGATAGAGAGAAGAAGGGCAAGTTCGAACCAAATTAGCTTGGTCCTTACATCATTACAATAGCCTATGGATCTAGCACATATCAACTCTCAACTCCAGATGGCGAACCTTTGGAGGATCCTATCAACAACATGCACCTTCGCAGGTTTTACACATAGCTCTTCAGAGTATCCAAATTCAAAATAAATAAAAAAATAAAATTCAAAATATAAAAAAATAAAGAAAAATACAAAATACAAAAAAATCATAAACATAAAAAAAGCCGTTACTTGGTGAAAACCTGGCAAGCAGGCACCTTATGACACAAAAAAAAATTAAAAAATGAAAAAAGTAAAGAGAAATCAATTCGTCCAATGGTGAAAACCAGTTTGGTGGCATCTTGGGCAAGTACCATGGTGGAAACCAGGTTATTGGCACCATGTGTAGAGACATTGCTCCTCCCTCCTTCAGGATTTCATTTCATCCTTTCACTTTTTCCCACACTCACAACCTATCCATTCATAATAAACTTACTGATTCCCATCATGGCTTGTTATTGATCTACCCAAGATTGGTTGGCCATTCATAATAAACCTTCCTTTTCACCCCTTTCTATCCATAATAAATCAGCTCTTATCTTTGGCTAAGGCAAATCCTATGTCTAGTGATGGGTGTGGAACTGAGAGCATCACACATTCTGAGGATTATAGTTTCTTCTAGTTTTCTTTAGTCTATCCATGCACAATCCACAATAAAACAACATTTTGCATTGCAAATCCACAATAAAGTTTCATCTTCTCCATAATAAAGAATCAATTTCATGGATTCAGTCAGTTTTAGATGAGACACAACATCAATAATGGGCTTCAACAAATCAAATCTTTCAACAGACTCAGGCAACATTATGGTTTAGTGCTATCTATCCTTTTGCTAAAGTAAGCATTGTGACCATAATAAAATAGAATTATACAAGTGATAAGAGACACTAAACTTGAGGACTAGAGTGAATGTTGGTGTTGAGTCTTGGTTTTCTTTTGATTTTATCTTTTGGTGACATGTCTTTTAGCTTTTTTGGGATGTCTCTGACTAGAGATTTTATCTCCAGGATGTCTTTGACTAGAAAAGCGAGGATGGGGTATCGCCAACTATTTTTCTTTGCTATCTATGGATTGTCTCTTAGTAATGCTATGACTTGTCCAAGGATATGAGGACACTATGAGTCTAGTGTGAACTAGGGCATTCCTTCTTTTCAACTATCTTATCTCCATGCAAACAGGTACAATGACTTTCTGGGTCAAATATATACCTCGATTGTCATAACCTACTTGCCATAATAAAGCTCAATGATGATAATGCATAAGAAGATCTTTCACTTCCATATCTTCTATCTTTCATCCCCCTTTCTTGATTGACCTCCATAGTCCTTCTTGAGTCCATGTAGCCTATTATCACATGACTGAGTAAAATGACACGCCAAAAATATTTGCATTTCATGTAGTTTGCACCTGCATTACCACATATTATCATTTCATACATCCATATAGATATCACAATTGCATCACATCTTGCACACAAGACATGTTAGCACATTTTACATTTTCATCATGTAAATAGATATTTGCATTATCATATTCATGTGCATTTCATACATTCACATTTGCATTTATATAAACATATAAAACATAAAAGAACAAAAATATTGCACTTCCTCATGTACATATTTGCATACATATCATAAGCATCATCATGCATTAACAAATAGAAGCATCGCATAGGTACACATGCATATAGTTGTTGCAAGGATGAATCATCTCATATATATCATAATTTTCATGATACAATGATGTCAAAATAATATGGCTACAATCACTCGAAGATGTCATCATACAAAATGGTACAAAACTGATACATAGGGAGCCCTCTAAGGATATGATGAACTCCCTCCCTTAGAGTCGCTTGGCCTCGATGGAGTCTGAGCCCTTGAAGGACCTACCCCAAGATCATCTCTCTTGCCCCCTCTATCTGGTGGTGGTGGAGGACCCATGACCCCACCACTAGATGATTGTCTCTTGTCTCGCCCTCTAGAGGTCATCGTTGTCCGTGATGGTCTCTAGAAGCTCCTATCGCAATGATCTGATGGCACTGCTCCATAGTATAGGTCTCACCAGTAGGCTATCTCCTCCATTTCCCACTGAACATAGGCATATCCGACCCTTGTGTCCTCTACTTCCTACCTCCTTGCCCTAAGTGTTTTCTTAGCCTCTGTATAGCACTGAATAGCCTGATCCCTTTCCTGCTCAGTATACCTCAGCTGTCTCCTGAGCCTAGCCGTCTCCCTCTCTAGATCTTGGATCTCATCTTCCTATCCTTGGTAGATATCCCTCAAGGATAGTAACTCACAATCCTCCTCTCCCCCTTCACCCTGACCCTATCCCTGTGGTTGCTCCTATGGCTGCTCCTGTCCCTGTCCCTATGGCTGCTCTTGTGACTACTCCACTCCCTATCCCTATCCCTATCTAGGAGCATGTACCTATTTGGGAACCTGTGCTACTAGCACCTATAGTGGTAATCCACCTCTGCCCCTAACTACATCAGCCTGCTCTCTCCTCGAAGCCACTCTCCTCTTTGCCACTGCATCCCGCCTCCTCCGTCGTCCTCTACCTCTACCATCTCCACTGTCATCTCCATCACCTCCACCCTCTCCATCTATCGGCTCCCTTGGATCCATCAACCATGGAAACAGATGCTCTGCTCAATATGTAGTGTACTCTACATCCATCCTTGCATCCTCTATATTAGCCCACATATCCCAAGGCAGGGGAATCATCTCTACTAGTTGTATCACTGCCTAATCATAATATAATTGTAAAGCGGAAAATCACGATCGAACCCTAGTTGCTCTCCCTTCTTCCAACTCCAAGGAGAGAGAAGGGAGATTCACTAGTGTTGATGGTTTTCACTTAAGGGAGAGACTTTACATTCAAAAGAGGGGTTGAAACCCACAAGATCCAATCCCACGCAATTCCAGATTGGATGCTAAATGCGTTTCAAGGGTTAAGAAAGCAAGGCTACCCTCTTTTGTAAAGAATGTGCATAGAAGAATTAAGCTAGGAATGCATAGAAAGTGAGAAAGATTCGCTTATAAACTGAGTCAGGGATATAGGATGAAGCTGCGGACCTGGAATCAGCAGTAAAATGTCGATACAGCACTGTCCTGCAAATTTGAGCAAAAGTTGTCAGGACGATGGCGCCCGAGCGCCACGGTCCTCCGAAAAATCCACGAAACGAAGGGGGATCTATTCGTCTCTGCACAAGGATTCCAGATCTTCAATTTCAGCCGCGTACCTGCAACCTACACACAGAAAAGCGAAGAAGATTGGGGGGTTAGGGATTAGGGGTTTGCCTTTAGGTCAAACCCCGGTTTTGGAATTAACCAAGAAATGAGCAAGTGCTGTAAATGTAAATGACTGTAAAACAAGTACTAATACCTTGTTCTAAGGATGTTTGTATCCTTATGTGTGAAGGTATAGATGTTGTATGTTGTATGTTGTATGTTGTAGCATGTAGTATGTGATCTCCTCTTCAATGGTTGAATCCTTGCCTTGAATGCAACACTTAGCCTTGAATGGAGACTTGAAATGATCAATTGCTTGGAGGAATGCTTGAATGCTTGAATGCTTGAGTATAATTTCCACGCTTGTACACATATATCCTTCTCATGCCAAATGAGAGAGAAAAATTTAGTTTATATACTTGTCAATTAGGGCTGATAGACTAATTTTCCCGACCTTAGGCCGACCAGGAAAGATAATTTTCCAAATTGCAAACAAAAAGACCCGAGACCCCTTAGGAGACCAGGCTCAAAATAGGACCCAGGGCCCAGGGCGCCTTGGTCCTTAAGGACCAGGGTGCTGGGCGCTCTGGTCCCACCTCCCGGGACAGCAGGGTGCAAGGAGGTTCAGGCCAGGGTGCTTGAAAAATGCAGTTTTCAGTGTCGTGAGCAAGTTTCAGGGTCTCCATTCAGGTTGCGTGTTGCGTCGCCATCGTGAACACTGAAATGCAGTTGAAATTGCAATTGTCGCAATTTTAGGATGCTACATTTAGCCCCCACTTTAGCGGGAGTATAAGCGTACGCTGATACTTCCAGTAAAGTACAAGGAAACAACATTGAAAGACTTTCATCATGTCAAGGAGGCAAGATACACCAAGCCCCCAGTGAACTAAGGATCTTACGACTTCGATTGACAAAGTAAAAGGGAAGATCACGAGGGAGAACCATGACTGTCAGTAGTAAGGTTCCCTCACTATGAGTCATGCAAGAAAGATATCAAAAATTTTCAAGGCAAGGTTAAATTTGCCAAGAAATTTTCAAGTATCTTGAAAAGATATGAACGGGATGTATGCCCCCCTACGTTAAAGCGATCGCACATGCCTCACCGGGGGTGATTGCTTTAAGGTAGTGATACATATAAGAATGAGAAAGGAAAGGAGCACATTATCGCAAGGATTTAGCCCCCAAGTGTGAGATAAACCCAAGGATAATAGACACAAAACACAAAGCACGAGGTGACTTCGCTTTCCTCGGGGTCAGTATTCTGTATGATAATTCATGTATATATATCATATGTATGTATGCATAATTGTTCTTCATTCCCCAATCAAGGAAGGTCACCTAGTAGAAGGGAACACGTGTCTTTTCAGTCAACATGAGAGAGATCGAGAGATCTCAATGCTTTGCATCGTCCTCAAGTAGACAACACTAAGGACAACAAATAGAAGAATGAAAATAACATATAGAAGAAGTAACAAAAAAAGAGAGGGGAGAGAATCTGCTATGCTAATGTAACTAGTCTAGCGCGTCATCTACCCCCCGATCTTGCTGATCAATGTTTCGGGAAGGCAGGGGACACGCTAGAGGAGGAACATCCAACACAGCAGATGGAGCTATCACAAGATCCAAACAAGGGCTATGTTCATGTTCCAAGCCACGCTGTTCTTGTCTAGGAGCTAGGATAAGTGCTTTAGAAAATTCATTAGATAAATGGTTATCAATATCAACAAGTTCATATTCACTATCAGAAGCAAGAGGAGTAACATGTTCATCATGAATAACATTTTCATCGATATCATCATCAAGATTTATAAAAATAGGATCTTTAATTCGCACAGGATCAAGACCATCATGCATCTTATGTTTAGGAGATTTAGGGTCAATGTCCGGCTGAGGAGAAAATGGAATAATGCTTGTTGAAGGTGTTTTTGGAGATTGCAAAGTTTGAGAAGCAGCTGCTTGAGCTCTAAGATGACGCTTTCGTCGGCGTTCACGTGCAGAATGATTTCGTCTAGTCTTAGTAGGAAGTGGAGAAGATTGAGGAGGAGGAATCTTCTCATCCTTAGCACTTGGGTGTTTAGGTTGTGGTCTCTTAGGCTGGACAATAGGAGAAGAGGAAGGTCTCTTCTCTCTATAAAAAGAAGGAGGAGGGACTACTCCATACAAAGGAGGAATATTTGGTTTAGGGAGAAGACCAAGTCCATCATGACGAGGAGGTATAGGTCTACTTTTAGAAGGTTTATTAGGCATAGACATAGTCACATCCATAGGGATGGGTTGGGAATCTTCTTGAGGAAAGACATTAGTTTTATCTTTCAAAGGAAGAACTTCCTTCTCAAGAATGATAGGAATGTCAAGTTTAGGTGTTCTAGGTTCACTTAGAGATAGGATCATATCTGTTTTCCACTTTTTATAAGATTTGAAAAGATGATCACTTCGCGGAGGAAGAGATTGGAATTGTTTAGGCCAAAAGTAATCAATAGGAATGCTAGAAGTTCTTTCAGCTGGTTTAAAGAGACTATGATTGACAGTGACAACTTCACCATTATGGGGAAATTTCAAACACTTGTGAATAGGAGAAGCAATAGCTTTCATGGAAGATAGCCAAGGATAGCCAAGCTTCACCCGAAATTGTTCGGATGAAGGAATAATAGCAATGTCCACATCAAGGGATTTGTTATGGACCTCAATAGGCAATGTAATAGAACCAATTGCAGGAGAAGAAAATGCATCAAATAATTTCACAATCACATCTGTTTTGTCATAAATCACTTGATTCAATTGCAAAGTAAAAAGAAATTCTTCAGTAATAACATTAATCATGCACGAAGGATCAATAAGCACTCCACGGCAAGGTGTATTCTTGACTTTTTCAGCTATGTATAAAGGACCATCAGGTGCCCTAATGGTTTCACTGGAATCAAATGTGATGGAAGGTTCCTTAGGGTTTTCTTGCTGCTCTACAAAGTTAATCACATTCGGAGTCATAGACACAAGACCATCAGATGAGAGAGAGGAATCATTAGCCTCAATTGCATTAGAGGTATGAGAAGGTAATGGATCAGTGAAAATCTGAAGATTTTGATTAGGAGGAGCTACAGATGTGTTGCCTTTATCGTTCACTCCAGAAACAGAAATAGTATTATTATCAATCAAATCTTGAATTTTACCCTTTAAAGAAAAACATTTTTCAGTATCATGCCCAGGCTGACGATGAAATTGACAAAAAGCTTTGTTATCAAAATAAGGTGAAGTAATCTTTGCAGGATCAATTTGTCTTATAGGAGGAAGAGTAAGCACATTTTGTTCCAATAACTTATTCATAATACTATGCAATGATTCATTCAAAGGAGTATACTTTCTTTCTTTCTTGAAAAATTTAGAAATAGGAGGCACACCTGATGCTGCATTCACATTGTTGTTGATGATGTTTTCATTGAATTTGATGGAATCTCTGTTCGGTTTAAACTTCCCAAATGGTTGTTGACTGCTATCACCCTTATCACTCGGAGCCATAGGATGTGATTGTTCCATTTGACTCACAGTCAGTTGATAATTGTGAAGAGTTGCACACAACTGTTGGAAAGAAGTAAACTCAGAAAACAGAAGTTTGTCTCAAATATCTTTTTGTAAATTAGAAATAAAGATTCTTTGAATATCATTGTCAGGCACTGGAAAAGAAATTTGAGCATACAAATGCTTATATCTACCAATGAAATCAGTCACTTTTTCTTTAACACCTTGTTTACAATGCATTAAATCAATCAAAGTAACTTTAGGACTTATATTGTTTTGAAATTGTTGAATGAAAGCATTTGTAAGTTGTTTGAAAGAAGTAATAGAATAAGAAGGCAACGAGCAATACCATTGTAGGGCTTTGTCTCTTAATGTTCTAGTGAACAGTTTTGCAAGCAACCTTTGGTCATATGCAAAATCAGTACATATTGTTTGAAAAGTCTTAACATGTGTTAGAGGATCACCTTTACCATTATAAAGCTCCAAATGCGGGATTTCAACATGTTTAGGAGGGATAGCTCGAACAATGTCAAGAGAAAGTGGGCTCGCAACATCAAATGTGGGCACACTAAACTTAGATTGATTCATAGAGGCAATTTGTTGCTGTAAAGAAGAGACAGTTTGTGCAAGATTGTTAATGGTCGCTTCAGTCGACGAGTTCATATTAGATGTATTAGATTGAGATGGAGGTGTTATGTTATTGAAAGAAGGTAAAGAGTAAGGTGGTGGGACTCTATGATAATTAGTCATAGGAGATGATTGGACAGGAGGAACACTACAAGGAGGAATGGAATGGTTAAACGAATTGCCCCCTTGCGTCATGTTCATTTGTGGAGATATAATAGGGACACTCATTGAAGGAATGAATGAAGAAGTCGGATTAAATGAAGGAAGAGGGTTAATTGAAGAGGAAGGATTGCCCCCATGACTAGTAATCACGGGAGGAATGTCTTGTGTAGAAGTGGTCATTATGTTTGATGTAAAAGTAGGTATGCTAGCAACAGAAGTCATCAAAGGAATAGAATGATTGACTTGAGTAGGAGGTTGTCTATAACCCAAATTTTCAGCACAACTCTTCATAAGCATCACATTTGAATCCACAATGTGTGCAATACCATGCAAAATATCAATTCCATTCCTATCACTTTGAACCATACGTTTTAGACCCTCAATTAAAGGAAGAGCTTGACTATCAGGGTACTCATGAGACATCCATTGGTGAAAATCGTCAAATTGGTTATCCAATTTCGAAAGTTGTTCTACAGAAACCTCATGGAGAGCTTCTTCATCATTAGGAGGATTAGAGGAATTACCCATGTCCTCGTTAAAAAGGCTATTCAAATTAAGTTCCATCTCCTCAGTAATTAAACCTTGGAAGGACTTAATTCTACGGCTTCGTCTAACGGGAATAGTGTAAGTAGGGCTTATTGTTGTAAAACTCATGCACTAGAAAGAGAAAGAAAGTTTTGAATTTAGAGGTAGCAATTTTCAGTAAAATCAGCCAATCTTCTGGATTTAAGCTGTTAAATGCAATCACGACAGTCTCCTGAAATTTCAAAAAAAGTGTTCGGGACCGTGGCGCTCGGAGTGCAACACGGTCCTTGCAACTTTTTTCGAAATTTTCAGGGATGAAAGGTATGATGATTTTAGAGCTAATCTGAAAAAATTGAGTGATTTTACGATATGTAGATAGGCCAAATTAAAGTTGCAATCTCGAAATTGAACCCTACCAAGATTGTCGAAAAATGCAAAATTTGAATTTTGAAAAAGAGAGGGAAACTGAAATTTTGAATTTTATGATTTTAGAGGGAATGTCAAGAGCAATGCAAATTTTGAAATTTAAAAATTGACTCAATTTCACGCAAAATTCAATTTTGAAAGTGGAAATTAAAGTTGTTGTAATTAAGCACTTAATTTCAAAAGTCACAAATTGCAAGAATTTGAATAAAGCACTGAAATTTCGAATGAATGCAAAAACACTTTTTAGATTTAGGACAGTAAGAACACAATTTTGACACAAAATTTCAATTTCGATGATTTTTGAATGATTAGAAGCATTAATCCAAGCAATCCCTAGACCAACTTTGACTGTAATTTTGAAAGTGTTAGATTTGATAAAATCAGCCAAAATTCTGGATTTTAGCAGAAAAACACAGTAAGATCTCACTCCCAAAATTTCGGAAAAAATGTCGGGGACGATGGCGCTCGGAGTGCACATGGTCCTCGCAACTTTTTTCCAAATTTTCAGGGATGAAAGATATTGTGATTTTATTGCGGAATCCAAAGTTACAGCTGATTTGGAGATGTTTTGATCAGTGAAATTGTCGGACAAAGGTTGAATCAAGAGGGTTTCAAAAATTAGGGTTTTGACACTTAACCACTTAATTTTCAAAATTAAAGCACAAATATGAATTGATAATTTGTAATAGAAGGGCAGATCTAAAACAAGCATTAATAATTAAACATTTCACAAGTTTAATTACTAAAAAGAAAATTTAGGGTTTTTATGCAATTAACCTCTAAAATTTTGCAAAAGATCAAACATGGAAATGTAATCAAGGAATCCAATTTTCAGATCTAACTATGAATAATCATAAAGGATGTTCATGTCGGGTTCACCAAAATGTAAAGCGGAAAATCGCGATCGAACCCTAGTTGCTCTCCCTTCTTCCAACTCCAAGGAGAGAGAAGGGAGATTCACTAGGGTTGATGGTTTTCACTTAAGGGAGAGACTTTACATTCAAAAGAGGGGTTGAAACCCACAAGATCCAATCCCACGCAATTCCAGATTGGATGCTAAATGCGTTTCAAGGGTTAAGGAAGCAAGGCTACCCTCTTTTGTAAAGAATGTGCATAGAAGAATTAAGCTAGGAATGCATAGAAAGTGAGAAAGATTCGCTTATAAACTGAGTCAGGGATATAGGATGAAGCTGCGGACCTGGAATCAGCAGTAAAATGTCGATACGGCACTGTCCTGCAAATTTGAGCAAAAGTTGTCAGGACGATGGCGCCCGAGCGCCACGGTCCTCCGAAAAATCCGCGAAACGAAGGGGGATCTGTTCGTCTCTGCACAAGGATTCCAGATCTTCAATTTCAGCCGCGTACCTACAACCTACACACAAAAAAGCGAAGAAGATTGGGGGGTTAGGGATTAGGGGTTTGCCTTTAGGTCAAACCCCGGTTTTGGAATTAACCAAGAAATGAGCAAGTGCTGTAAATGTAAATGACTGTAAAACAAGTACTAATACCTTGTTCTAAGGATGTTTGTATCCTTATGTGCGAAGGTATAGATGTTGTATGTTGTATGTTGTAGCATATAGTATGTGATCTCCTCTTCAATGGTTGAATCCTTGCCTTGAATGCAACACTTAGCCTTGAATGGAGACTTGAAATGATCAATTGCTTGAAGGAATGCTTGAATGCTTGAATGCTTGAGTATAATTTCCATGCTTGTACACATATATCCTTCTCATGCCAAATGAGAGAGAAAAATGTAGTTTATATACTTGTCAATTAGGGCTGATAGACTGATTTTCCCGACCTTAGGCCGACCAGGAAAGATAATTTTCCAAATTGCAAACAAAAAGACCCGAGACCCCTTAGGAGACCGGGCTCAAAATAAGACCCAGGGACCAGGGCGCTGGGCGCCATGGTCCTGGAGACCAGGGTGCTGGGCACCCTGGTCCTGAAGGACCAGGGCGCTAGGCGCTTTGGTCCCACCTCCCGGGACAGCAGGGTGCAAGGAGATTCAGGCCAGGGTGCTTGAAAAATGCAGTTTTCCATGTCGTGAGCAAGTTTCAGGGTCTCCATTCAGGTTGCGTGTTGCATCGCCATCGTGAAGACTGAAATGCAGTCGAAATTGCAAGTGTCACAATTTTAGGACGCTACAATAATAACGCACCCAAATGCACCTGATCCCTCACTATCCATGCATACATCTGTGAACCTCATGGCATCCACCGTATCCTACTGAATTACCTGCCCACCCTATGTACCAACTGCCTCTCAATAATATATGTTGTCCTCCCTATCAAATACCTTCTCTTGAACACATATAGCAGCTCCACTACATCATCCTCCCACAACTCACAGTCCCGCTAAGGCCTCCATACCACACTGTCTATCTTGTCAATAACCCGATGCCAATACTCTAGTTTCCCAATCCATGGTTGTGACGTAATCATATCATATAAATGTACATAGCTATGCCCATGTCGTCTTCCTCTAAAATGTATCAGTCATGTAATGGATAGATGCTCATATGCCCATACCTGCAATAAGGTCACCCTGCATCCCAATCATGCCGACCCATGATATACAAACTAATGCAGCTCATAATACAAGTGTGCCAACAGACACGACCCCCATGCAAGCCTAGCGTACTCTATCACCAATGTCTCTAGTGTCCTCCCTATCCAACTGCCAACCCTCGTGTCATCTTGTTCGGACATAGGAACCCATTGATCACTCCTGCCAACATCACTAGTAGCACCAATCCTATCCATGTCATGGTATCCCAAGCCACGTGTCCTACCCTCATCTCCAGTCTTGGATCCTAAAACACTTGTCTCAATGTATCCTTGTCTCCCTCTTGATCGTAAGGAACTAACTCCCCATCAATCAATATCCTTAGTATCCTATACATGTCCTCCCAGGTGACTATCATCTCACCCATCAGCAAATGAAAAGAGAAAGTCTCTGAGTTCCATCTCTCAGCTAATGCACTCAGTAATCCCATGTTTTCCTGAAACTCAGGCACATACAGAATATGTCATAGTCCCATAGCTTGAACTGCTGCTCTCTCCTCAAATGTCATCTCTTCTTGCAAATTCTGAGTCAAAGGGAATCACTCCCGTGACTCCAGCATCGGTAGGCCTTCCTGTAGTCAATCAAATCACTTGTATCAATCCTAGTGGTACTCCTTGTTCATCACAAAGTACTCCTTTCTATCCTAGTGGTACTCCCTATTCATCACAAAGTACTGCTCTCTATCATAGTGGCATTCCCTATTCATCACAAAGTGCTGCTCTTTTTAGTACTCCCTATTTATCACAAAGTACAAATTTTTTATCCTACTAGCATTCCCTATTCATCACAAAGTGCTTCTTTGATCCTATCTTTTAGGGAACCTACTTGAGTGTATCCTCTTGCGTAGCTTATCCAATTGACAATGTATGTTCTATAACAGAATTTTCAATTCCAGCCTAATCCATTTGGCAACATATGTTCTATCACATAATTGTCAATTTATTTGGTACTCCCTGTTCATCACAAAGTGCCTTGATCTATCCTATCCTAGGGCCTCTGCTTGAGTGTATCCTCTTGAGTATTTTACTGATTGGCAACATATGTTCTATCCCAGAATTGTCAATCCTATCCCTATTTTCTATCCTAGTCTTCCCTAGAGCAACTTCTTGAGTGTATCCTCGTAGAAGCTTATCCAATCGACATCATAAGTTCATCACAGAACTACTGATTTGACCTTGAAGACATAAACGCGCATTCCTCACACAAACACGCTTACATACTGCACATACGCGTCTGCTTTGCATAGACGCACCTCAATCATACAGACATGCCTTTGATCAACCTAGACATGCCTATCTTGCATAAACATGCCTGGAAGACACACACACGCTCACAGCTGACATAGATGCTACTTAATTCATAGACGCACCTGGCACAAACACAGACATGCCTAGCCTACCCAAACATGCCTAACACCAATGCAGATGTACCTTAACATTTTTTTCCCCCCACTTGACATACCTAACATGCATTTATTACACTACTTGACATGCATTTATGACAACAATTAATGTGGAAAAGTACAAGGAGGTTTGTTGGTACTTACCGGCTCTCGTGATCGAATCTTTGCACCCATTCCATCGCTACTGACTGCTGACCACTCTCTACTCTCTCTACACTTTAATCTCTTGGATGTGTGGATGACAATGAGGATGTTTTCCCCTCGTGGTCTATCTTATATACTTCCCTAGCCCTAGTCTCCCGAGTCAGTTTTCTTTGTCCCGTGACTCTGTCACTCTATCCTATCTTGTCAGTCCTTTCTCGCCTTTCTTTTTTATTGAGAGATTGTTTGTGATCTTTTCAAACATTTTCATCCAATCTCTTGAGGAGGCATATCATTCCCATCTTGGGGAAAGTTTGTATCAGTTCATCTTATCTTCTTTGAAACAACGTGACAAGTTGCATTGTCTCAAAGAGGGGCAAAATATAGACACCTAAAATTGTCCTGTCTAATTAAATAAATATCTTTATTTATTTAATTAATTTAAGCCTAATTCTTCTATTAATTAAATAAATATTTATTTGTTTAATTAATTCATTTATCCTCTTCTAGCCTTATTTCTCATTTAAATAAATACATTTATTTATTTAAATTATCCTTTTTCTTAAATTAAATAAGTACTTTTATTTATTTAGTTGATCCCACTTCTTCTATTAATGAAATAAATCTTTATTTATTTAATTAATTCATTAGCATTTTCTACCTCTGACACATGTCATTCATCTCTTAATTCCTACACTACTTAACCTCTTATTATTTTATTATTTCTTCTACCTACCGTCTATTCCTAGCCGACCATTTATCTTTTACACCTCTCAATCTTATCCCTTCATTTCTTATAGTGTCTTATATATAAGGAGATCCTTTCTTCATTATCAATGCTAAGTAGTCTAATCAGCTATTCAACAAAGTAGTCTAATCAGCTATTCAACTCCCCAACTACAGATTTGAACTTTCATATGCGATCAAGCCTTGCAACCACATTTCCATTCTTTGTTGAGCTCTTGTGCACACATAAAATCTGAGAGCAAATATATCAAGAAAGATCAATGGAGATAGGAAGAATGGAGATCCAAACCCTATTGGACATGTGATGGTATAATCTTTGTGATTTCATTTGATTTACATTGTCTTAGGTAATCTTCATATGTTATGGTGGGTCTTTGTTGTTGTTAGGCTAGGGTTTTTGTGGTTGAATTCATTTAGTCTTTCAATATTGTTGTTTCCATTTTTACCATAAACAAGGTACATGTATTTTATAATAGTTTTCATATGAGACACTTGGGTGTTTCTAGCACATTGAGATAGAGTGTGTAGGAAAATTTCCACCTTTTATTGTGTGATCTTGTTGTTACTTTATTATATCCACTTATTGTGGAGTGTTAATTCCACCTTCAGTGGGTGATCCACCTCATGTGGAATATTTTATTGTTTCTCCTACCTACTACACCTATTTCCTACATACCCTTGTTTCTTATTGAGCCACATGTCATGTTTTTATGCTCACATATTTATATAGCCTTGCCTATATAAGCAGGTTCATATTCATTATATGTAACAACTATTGATCTATTGATCATTTATCTATTGATGAGAATACAGTTTATTCTTGTCCTATATTTTGTCTCTCTATTTTGTACTCTTCATTGAGCTCTTGATCTTCGCAAAATCTCACAATAACTATAATCTATTCTTTATAGCTGATGTTAGCTATGGGTCCAAAGTTTGATTCTATTGTATTCCAGTCAAATATAGGGTTGGAAAAGCCTTCAAAAGTTCCTTCCAAACCTATGGATTGATTTCAAACTTAAACATTATAGTTCCACATGAACCCATTTACAAATGGAGTTTTCAATCTTTTACAATAATTAGAATGGGATGATAAGCCTATTTTTTCTACTTCATAGATAAGTCAAGCTAAGGACTTAAATAAGACAAAAAACATATCCCCTCATATCCAAGGCTTCCCATATAACATTCAGAAATTTTATATTTGATGATTTTAGAGCATCTTCTACACAAAATTTGCAATCATTAAACTAATAATTTTGCAATTAAAAATTTTCATGGTTGGCCCTATTAAGTAGATAATATTAAACTATTCTTGAAACATATCAATAAGTTAATGCACTTTTCAATATTTCATTATGTTGTACTGTTAAGCTTATTGAATAATGTGTATTGAATCTTTATTACACGGTCCAACAAAGACAACACAAACAATAACACCACAAGTTGCCTGGATTGGCTTCATAATCAGCTTCTTACATGAAGAGTTATAGATTCCCATGAACATCAACCTTAAAGGAAAAGATGAGAGAAAAGATGAGAACACTAATGAGTCTATACTATGAAGCATTGGACATGTTTGTGTCTTTGGGGCATCCAATGCTTCAAGTACTGATCTTTCAGACTAAGAGAAATACTTGATATCATCAGATCACTTGAGAACTTCAGTATTTTATCTTCAACATAATTGCAAGAACAAGGTATCTTTGAGTGGTGTGGCTATATTTCAAGCTAGGCAATTTGACTAAATTACCTAAGTTATTGACTAAATTAAGTTTATATTATTTTAATTTGTTTGGTTAAATTTTTCACTTTTTACCACATAAGCTAAAATGTACATAATTGTATATAAATGTTGGTTACAAATTAGGCAAGGAATATTTAAGGTATTACCCTTCAAAGACTCATTCATGGCTGACTTTAACTATGGTTTATATGGAAATAACTCACCATTGCTATTTCATTTTGTTACCAAGGGCCGAATCCATTGATGTTTATATTTTCTTTAAGACATATCAATACAACCTATGTGCAAAGGTATAAATCTATATATTTTGAAATATTTCTTTCGTCTCTTTAATTTTCTTGAAGCTTTGCAGATGGATTGCCTTTTTCTTTCGAATAGTAGCTTCTTGTCAATGCAATCATTAGCATTTTTCACTATCAAATATATATGGGTATTTTGAGCTCAGTCAAGCTAAGGACTTAAATATTTTAGAGCATCTTCTACACAAAACTCAGTCAAAAATTTTACATTTCAATATTTTAGAGCATCTTCTACACAAAACTTGCAATCATTGAACTAATAATTTTTCAATTAAAACATTACCCAAAATTACACAGTGACTCGGTTGCTCCAAGCCTTCCTTTCACAGTGTCTTTCTAATCTAAAACCTCTCATTACTATCACTTCTTGGTGACTGATTGAACTCAAGGATTTTTTGATCATATTCTTGGAAGTTCTTTCACCCTATCTTCTATCAACTCTTGATACTAAAAAACCCTTATCTCTATTTCATAATAAAAACCTCATAGAAAGAGCACCTTCTAATACTAAAATATGACTAACAACTATCAATGATTGGAAATTGTAATGTTCATTTAGAATTTTACATCTACTATTGAATCATGCAATGCTATCTATTCGGAGTGTTAGTAATTATGGACACACACTTTAATCCAGTCACTTTAAGCCAATGGTAAGTTTTTCTATACAAAATGGAAATATGAGACAAGGTAAGATTTAGATGCTTGAGAGAGCATATGACAAGATATGATTATTTCAGAATTAATTTGTTTATCCATAACCTCATAGAAATAACAACTTCTAATACTAAAATCTTACTAACAACTATCAATAGTCGCCAATTGTAATCTTCATCTAGAATTTTACATCTACTATTGAACCATGCAATGCATTTATTACACATCATCGCCATTTAACTAGGGCACCATGTTGTGCCAATGCCAATCATTTCGACAACATTGACATTTTAAAAAAATATTAATTGTTCGTCAAAATTCTGACGAAAGTCCCCAAAAGGATCCAACAGGAATGCTGACCTTGCGAGCAAACTTTTCATTATAGGTACAACATTCTCATCAGAGCATAGTGGCAGTCAAAACAGTTCCATTGGAATTATGATGATTGTTGCTATTGAAATTTGTTGCACTTATAACATGATTTTGACAAGAATGTTGTATGTGTGAGGAAAAACCAAGTCGCATCTAACATGGTTTCCATCGGAGTTCTAATGACAATTGTTGCATGGTTCTGTCTAAGGGAAAATGGTTTTTTGATGGAATGTTCATCGGCTATTGGATGAAATATGGTACATTGGAGGTTCCGATGAAATTCCAACGATGGAAAACTCAATACCGTTCTATCAAACCACTGCCACAATACCATCGGAAATGTGACAATCGTTCATTGGAAAGTGTGTCCAAATGTGTTAGTGTAATAAACATTGTCAGTTTTATATTTTCCATTAAAATTAATTGAACTAATTTCCAACAATTTGTGTTGTCTAATCATCTCCAAACCTAACTGAACCTCCATCATATCTTTAAAGTTTCATGAATTTTTTTTATCACTGGTCATATGATTTGAACATCCACTATCAATCAACCATTCATTCTTATCTCTTCTAGCATGAAATGTGTTAGAAACAGTCTTAGAAATATCAAATTTAGAAACATCCTTTTATACTAGGAACATGCAATCACCATCCTCATAGTCTAATTCATCATCTAAGATATTAGCATCATCCTTAGCATAATATTCCTTCTTATTGAGTTTTCCCTTGTTTTCCTTAAATTTATATCTATTTCCCTTTTTTGGACATCTATTTGTAATATGACCAATCTTACCTTATCTAAAACATTTAAATGGTAACATACCTTTGTACTTGCTAAATCCTTTCTTCAATTTTCTCACAAAGTTTTCTTCCACCTCATCCAAGATCTCTTCATCATCCAAACTATCTTCAGATGTCTTGAATGTGGTTTCTAACCTATCTTTATCCTTCCCAAATTTCCTTACTTCGAATGCAGTTAGGGTGCCAAACAATTACTCTCTGGTGAATTTCTTTGGATCATAAGTTTCTTCACTCACTAAGATCTTATTACTATATCTTACCGATAATGTCATCATAATTTTATCTATCACATCTTCATCACACAAGCTGCCTTGGAGATATTTGATTTCATTCATTGCAATATCAAACTTCTGAAAGTACCTCACAATATCTTCTCTTTCTTCCATCTTTAGGTTTTTGTATCTTCTCTTAGCTGTTAACCTCTTTGTAATCTTGATTCTCTCATTCCCTTCCTAGATGACTTTTAGCTTCTTCCAAACCTCATTCACACTATTCAAAGAGATAACCTTATTCAATTAAGTTTTTGATAGTGCACTGAAGATAGCGTACCTTGCCTTTTCATTTTCTTCCTAAGCTTGAATTTCATCTAGCATCTTAAGACCATTCGTTGGTAGAACATAGTTAGTCTCCATATCCTTCCAAGTATTGTACCTGAGAGAAATCAAATAACCTCTCATCTCCACTTTCCAGAAGCTATAATTAGATCCTTCTAAGATAGGAATGGATAAATTGTGTGCTATTTGAGATCAGGATCTACCTCAAGAAATTAAACTTTATATAAAGGAACAACAACCTTAATACAAATTGTTGAATATCTAGGCAATTGAGAAGGGGGGTGAATCAGTTGACAATAAATTTTATTTTATCTTTATTACACAAATCCAAAATAATTAACAGAATCAACAAAATTGGAAAACACATGCAAGAATTAGATCAAACACAAGAAACACTAGATTTTCCATGGAATACCCAAGAAGGGAAATGCCACAGAGAATACTAATTATCAATATATAAACACTCATTAAAGTGATTTATTTACAAAGGATGGTTCACTTACAAGGTGCTCTTATCTGATGGGCTTACTACCCTGAAAGGCTTACTATCCATTTTGTCATTGTGGGCTTACTGCTTTGAAATTTTTACTGGTAAAGAAGAAAGAAAGATAAAGAGAATCCACCACAAAACATAGTCTGCACTATTGGAACTTCTTAGAGTAACAATCTACAACACTATACTCACTCTACTACGAGATTCTTCCAATCTGGCATGTCTTCAACACAAAAAGCCATGTATCAACTCATCAAATCAAAATCTTATATACTATCTCCAAAAATCATAATTCTCAAGGTTGACTAAGACAAACATCTAAAATTGGTCTTCACTAAACATTTCAATGATGGAGAGGAATCAGAAGTGGACCATATCATACCATTCCTCATTGTACATATCAACACACTATATATATTACCAAAGATGGACCCAAAATGCATCTGCACGTTATACAACTACAATATTTGGTGCAAGAACTCATGCTTCGAACCAATCTAGACCCAAAGATAATACTGAGAAACATCTTTCAAGATACCAACCTCATTCAGTAAAATTGGAAAACTCCAAGTGCACAACATACCTAAATAAAACATTCCATCTCATTTTACCTCATCCATACTTAATCCAAACCAAAGGATTTGAAATCAGTGACAACACACAATGTAATGCTAACATAGTTATGGTGTAAAACGATATGACCTTTGGGACTCTATTTTAAGGAAGATAATACATTGTAGTAGTGTTACTTTTAGAGAAATTAAGATTCCTTTTGTTATATTATAGCCAAAGTAGACTAATGATTAAATTGCCTTCCACTCTTGAAAGAGTTCAATCAAGACCCCTAGATAGGCAAGAAGTTGAAGAAAGCTCATCTAGCTCTGAATCTTTAGAAGAGTAGGAAGAACCTCCATGTTAGCCTCTTCGAAGGTCTACAAGACAAAGACAACCACCTAAAAGGTATTCACTTAATGATTGTAGATGCATTTTTGCTTTGAATAGTAATGTGGATGAACCTACATTTGTAGAAGAGGCATTAGGTATGAATGACACAAAATCCTGGAAGATTGCTATGGAAGAAGAAATGATAACTTTGGAAAAGAATGACACATCGGATCTTGTACCATTACCCAAAGAATGGAAACTTGTTGGCTGTAGATGGGTTTTCAAGAAAAAGATTGGTTCAAATGGAGGCATTGAAAAGTATAAAGCAAGGTTGGTTGCAAAAGGATACTCTTAGGTTGAGGGTGTTGATTATGCTGAAATATTTTCTCCCCTTGCAAAAATGACATCCATTATATTTTACCTTTCTAGTGTTGTTGCTTATGATTTAGTGGTTGAGCAAATGGATGTGAAAACTACTTTCCTTCATGGTGATTTGGAGGAAGATATTTATATGACATGGCTGAAGCACTATATGGTGAAAGGCAAAAGTAATTTGGCTTATAAATTAAAGAAATATTTATAGAACCTCAAACACAGTCCTAGGATGTGGAACCAAAATTTTTATACATATGTGTTTAGTTTGGGATTTGAGCATTCTAAATTAGATCACTGTGTTTATTATAAACCTAATGGTGATCATTTCATGTACATTGCATTATATGTATGTTCATGATATGATATTCATTGGTAAAGGGAAACATATTATTTCAAAACTAAAGTCCCAACTCATTGCTAAATTTGAAATGAAAGATCTTGGTGTAGTAAAACATATTCTTGGGATAGAAATTGGAAGAGATAGAGTGAACAAAAATCTATGGCTAGGCCAGAGTAAGTATGTGAATTCAATTTTGTAGAGGTTCAACATGTAGGATTGAACACCATTATGTGTTTCTTTTAGAGTTTGAATTACATTATCTATTTCGGATTGTCATGCATCCCCATCAGAGATGGAAGCCATGTGTAGAGCGCCTTACAAGAGTGCAGTCAGAAGTTTGATGTATGCTATGTTCTGTAATAGACTAGACATTGCCCTAGTAGTGGGATTTATTTCCTAATATATATATAATCCTAGCAGAGTTAATTTGGATGTAGTGAGAAAAGTCTTCAGATATTTTAAGGGTACCTCAGAGTATTTTGTGTTATCATGGAAATTTTATTAGAGATGTGATTTTTCTTGATATTCATGGTTATGTGGATTCTTATTGGGTAGGTGATATTGATAGTAGTTTATCCAGGAGTGCTTATGTGTTTACTTGATTTGGTTGTGCAATTAGTTAGATGAGTAAGTGACAGGCCATGGTTTCTTTGTCCACTATGGAAACAGAGTATATGGTTACTATTCATGCTTGTAAAGAAGTGGCTTAACAGTCTGTGTTCACATATTGGAATAAAATGCAGTGTAGTGACAGTTTATTATGACAATTAGAGTGTGATTTACCTAGCTAAGAACTTGAAATTTCATGCCTGAACCAAACATATTGATGATCAGTATCATCTTGTCAGAGATATGGTCAAAGATAGTAGGGTGAAGTTGGTTAAGGTAGAAACTCTAATAAATGTTGTAGATTATTTTACTAAGGTTGTGAGCACAAATAAGTTTATACTATGTTTGGATTATATGGGCCTTATGATCCCTAGGAATTAATTTATTATGTTGATACTCCCTTTTCTCTTGCAAGGTGTTCGACAAGTGGGAGAATATTGAAAAAATGGGGTCTCAAAGTCACATTTACATGAGGTTACTATTTATAGTAAGATTTAATTTAGGAATCAAATGGTGTGAAACTTCCCAAAGCTTCAGATTGACTAAATAAGTATGTCGGTAAACTTTTGTTGCAATATCATAACTAATTTTGAAGATATTAATGTTTTGATTTTTGAATGTTAAGATGAAAGGTTTAAATTGAATCTTTAGGACTTCACATCCTCTAAAATTTCTTGAAAAGTAGGTGTGATTGGAATAGCAGGTTATTTGGTGATAGAGCAATTTGTAAGCTTTTTGGCATTTCAAACGGTTTGTTAATCAGACACATGGTTCACAAGTAATGGCCTCCAAAAGCTTGGACTGTTGAAATAGGAAATACAAAATGCACCAGACACATAAATAAGTTGTAAACGGGAGGTACATGTGTTGTTGTGTCTTATGACATGTCATAGGGCATCTAGATTGGAGATAAGGTTGGTTCAACTTTATTTGTTTGTTTTAGTCCATGGTAATACTATTTGATGGTTTCTTGTATTGTATCTCCTATATATGAGGTGCATGAGATAGAGGTTGTGTGTAAGAGTCTTATGGTCATTGAATTACCTCTAAATATTTGATTAGTGGTACTCCTATGAAGAGCTTACTCTAAAAGTATATTATAATTTGTAATTGATTTCTCAATAATATATTGGGTGGCTTTTGGAGAGTGGGTTTTTCCTCTCGAAAGGGTTATTCCCACGTAAACCATTGTGTTGTGGTATGAATGTTATTATGTCTATTTTTGTTAAGTTTCTATAACTGTTGTAATGATTTATAAAAATTCTTGCATTACCCTCTTGTCAAGGTTAGTGTACGAAGTCTTTCCACTACTTAACTTCCTTATGTTAGGATTAATGATAGCCCCAAAGATACTATCAGTGGGGGGTGAATTAGTATCTAACCGGTTAGCATAATATTTGACCTTATTAAGTATTTTGTATTCCAAAATAGTGTACCGGTAAATAAGAATTAATGCAGTAAATAGGAATAATAAAAATAGCATATAAAACACACCATAACACAAGATGTTTAACGAGGAAAATCGGTGTGGGAAAAACCTCAGTGGGATTTGTGACCCACAAAATATTCACTCACTAGCGAATGAATGGATATTACTTACAATGTGGTGCCTGCACATGCATGAAGGCCAACTGCCTAGAGCTCACTGCTCAATTACAAAGTGGAAGTCTCATTGACTTACAAAATGGATTATGAGAATCCAATATAATGTACTACTATAATTCAGCATCTGCTATGCCAAGTTCAGTACTAATTTAATCTGATACTATAACCATAACCTTATAGAAAATCTACCTTAATATTCGGTCATCACTTCTACCATATCCATCATATGTCCATACATCCATCTATCCTCCATATCAAAATGATTTACAAGATCTCATTCATATATGAGTCTATTACAATATGCCACGTTGGCTTTACAAAAAGATATTTACAATTAAATACAATAAACAAAAGTTGTTCCTATCAACTGGAGTGTCGGTAACCATTTTTATCGTTGTCGGTGAAGTGTCTACCGGTGTATGTAGATGTCTATGCCAGTGTAGGTAAATATTGATGTCTTTACCAGATGAGTGCCAAAAGGTTGCCAGATAGTTGCCATAAATGACAACACCATTATTCTCATAAGAGTGTAGAATGCCAACACTCTCCTCCTTTGCCATTGATGACAACACTCATGAGAAAAATCCAAAAAATGTGCCAAAAATGAAGTCCATGACTTTTACCAAAAATGTATGCTCCCCCTGAGTAGATGATCTCCTCTGATAGTCATTTTTCTCTGTCCACTACTCCCCCTTTGACATCAATGACAAAGGTTGTCAAAATTTGTCAAATGAGTGTAAAATTTCAGCTCCAACTTTGTAATCGGTTCGTTAGAATCTGAAATAGGTCAGCCAAAACCAAGTGTAAGCTCTGTATAAACCTATTACTGTCAGTCATGGTTGCCTCAGTTCTTTGTATTGTACCGATGAGATGATGCATATCCTCCTCCGGTGACATTTGACCTTGAATTAATGCCTCAGAGATCTCTTTCCTCAAAGAGATAAGGTTGTCTAATTTAGGACTAAGTTTATGCTTAAGCTCTCTAGCATTTGCCTTGATCCTTGCCTTCTCTTTCTCTAACTTTTCCATTTTTTCCTCACATCCAGCTATCTCTTTCTCAATAATTGATATAGGTTCAAATGAACCAATGACATTATCAGCTATGTCATCTATCTCCTTCTGAATTTTGTTTATTTCCTTATCAATTTCCACTGTTAACATATTTGTCTTGCATGTATCTCTGTATAGTTCCTTATACTCCAAAATTGTTGTATTCAGTGCCGGTAAAAGTGTACCAATGTGTTCCATACACTTCTCTATTGTTTCCTCAAAGAATTTTTCTTTTTCCTTTTCCATTTTCTCCTTGAATTTTTCCTCATTTATTTGATCAATTGTCAGTATATTTCCAGCATTATATTTAGACAATGTGTCTAGCTGACTTAAAGAATCCTTTACATTATCTAAATTACATTTGGGTGCAATCATATTAAGAATGGGTATTGTGTCATCAATTTCCTTATAGGCCAATGCATTACAATCAGTTATTTTCTTTATTTAGTCTAGAAGTACTTCGGTCACATTGATAGGTCTAAATTCAGTCAGTGAAGTACTAGATGTCTGGCCAACTACCTTTAAAATTTCAGTAATTCCAGTGGGAGTAATGAATTTGCTTGTATTGACCTCTGGTGGGTCAGTCTGAGTTTGCATTTCTACTAGCATTGGTTTTGGTTTCTCTATGATTGCCAGTTGCACTGCCTCAATGTGTACCTATGAATCTATCGATTTCTCTGCTTGTTTCTCTGTGTTATCTACCGATGTCTCTGTTACTGTCTCTACAAGTTTCTCTATGCTTGCATCAATACTTCTAGTAATCATTTCATTGTCCAAAGGTTCCACTGGATGCTCTGCTTGTTCTGCTTGTATCTCAGTATTTTCTGCCGGTTGCTCAGTAGCAATATCTTTCTTTACCTCTATGCTCTCCTTGTCCACTACTATGTTTACTTCCTGAGTGTCAATATTAATAGTGTATATAATTTCTAACTCAGGGTTAGTATCCTCATGTAGTGTGTCAACATTCTCAGTGGTCGGTATATCCTCAGTATGTATCGATGGAGTAACCAAAGGTGGTGGTAGGTTGTCAGTTACTTTTATATTTGGTATTCCGCCTACCTTACCTTTCCCCTTGTCTTTGTCCTTTTGATAAACCTTAAAAGTTTTCTTTGGTCTGCTCAACTCTTCCTGTTTTTCTTTCTCAACAAAAAAGATATCACATTTATCTGTTGTTTCTTTTGCAATTTCATTGACTCTACCAGCTATTAGGCTTACATGTCGATGTCCACTTGCAAAAACTGTTCTATTAGCTTCACTAATTAATTCATCAATTTCCTCTACAGAGTTGACCAGATGTACAGCTAGGAGTTTTTGAATCTTAAGTTTCTTATCAAGATCCATAACTGCAATTCTCTTTGCATCTAACCTCCTATATAATGCACTACGCAAATCATCTGCAACTTCAATTAATACTTTCCTGTATATGTCAAGATGTAGAATAATGCCATTCTTAATGCTTTCCTTTTTTGCAATAGTGAATGTATTATACAGTTTGCTAACATTTGATAGATTGCCTTCATCAGTGATTTCACTCAGTAAGTTGTCCAGAGGTGGTATAACATGTTTTTGTTTCTTCTTTGGTGTCAATTTCTTTATCGGTGGTCTCACTGCCTGTTGCTTCTTTCTTGTCTTCTTTGGTGTTGGAGAGGGTACCGGTGAGGGTTTTCTCTTCCTATCAACTTTGTTAAACTTTGTAGGAATTTCACTCTCAGATGATGTACCAACTAGTGAGAGATGTGCCTCTAGTTTTAATACTTCTAGATCACTTTCCTTTATTCAAGCTATGTTCATGATGTTTTCTTTTATTTCCTTAACTTATTTGGTTGCACTTCTTGTGTATTTTTCTCTTTTCTTTCATTGTTTCAATGTTTGTACACCACTTTCTATTGTTTTTGCATTTCCAAAAACTTTTTCTTCTAGTTCTCTAGGTGCCTCTAACAGGGCTTTAGCATAATTTTCAATAATATTTACATTTTCTTCATACCCCATTTCAGTTACCCATACAGTTCTAGGAAGAATTGCCTCCATCCATATTTTATCCTTTTTAATTACAAAACATATTTCTTTGTTGTACTTATCGACTACACTTTGTGGTAGTCTCTCCCTAGTTTTCATTTTTACTTGTATGGTTTTGAAGTACTCTGTTATATTGTTTTCCTTATCAGTGCCCATACCAGTGAAGATTTCTAGCAGTTGTTTGCCTACTAGTATATCATATCCAAAGTCTTTGTTTCCAATGCCAAGAACTTCTTTTGTGCAATATAACATAAGACATACCAAAAGATTTCCAAAATGAAAAGTTTCTTTCTTATCTCCTTTTATCTTTTTCAGATTATCCCTTAGTTCATCCTTTAGCCACTCACATACATCTATTTTTGCATGATTATTGACCATATCATAAGCACTTTTAATGCAAAGACTAGAAACAGAGTTGAGTCATTTTGAATGTGTGGTTTTGTAGCCTAAGATCACGCTTATGAATCTGACATTTACATCATTGACATCATTTACTCTTAAGGATCTGCTATCATATGTTGCTTTTGTTAAGGTCATCACTATGTTATTGGGTACCTTCTTAGTCTGATCTGGCCTACTACCAGTGGAGGGTAAACCTGTCACTACCCTAATTGCTTCCTTGGTGATTTTGCAAACAAAATCTAGCCAAACAAATTCTCAACGAACTTTGCTAAGGACAATTCTTACTACCTCCTTAGGAAATTCAGGGATGTCTAGGATTTCCACAAAACCTAAAGTTTCAATTGCCTTGTGCTCGAGATTTACATTTCCATTTTCATCATAGATAATAGTTTTAAATATCTTCAATATTTCCTTAGAACCTAATTCCTCAATATTGCAGTGAATATAGATTCTAGGATCTTCAGCATAAGCAACACCTTTTGGAATTTTAAAAAAGAACCTATGGAATCATCTTGTTTTTCTATCTTGAGAATGATCTTAAAAATGGGCCTAGGGAATTTCATAACTTCTACAACAGTAGGGTTTGCAATAAATTCCAGAGCAGAGGAAGAAGTCATTGATAAATACCTTAAGCTACCTGATAAAGGTTTGAGTGCTTGAAAGAAATCGCTTCACTTCTTCGCTTGGATTCCTTCACTCAGATTTTGTGCTCTTTGAGAGTTTGAATGCTCGATGAATTGAAAAAGAGGGAAAATAAATGATTTATAATGTCTTTTCTTCCAACAACCTCATTAAATGCTTGTCGGTTAAGTAAAACTTAACACATCTGTCGGTAGAGAAGAAGTCCATATTCTCACCAGTTTTCAGTTGGATGAAGAATCTCCTGCTCGTGGAGTAATACTCTGTTCTACCGATGAAGGAATAGTCTCATCAACATTCCGATCTCTCGTTCTAATCCACTGTTTTGAAAATTCTTTCTTTACCTCATCTACCTTTTCCTTTCCTTTCAAACTGGGTCCTTTATTATTTGTCGGTGAAGTCTTACTTCTACAAAAAATTTCAATATGTCCAATCTTGTTATAAGCATAACAAGTCAAATTGTTCTTCTAAATAGCCTTTCCATATCATATGTTGGTTTGTGTTCTGCATTGATTAGATAAGTGCCCAAATCTTCCACAAACATGACATCTCACATTCATTCTGCAGTTTTTTGAATTATGAGAAATTTTGTTGCATTTGGAACATTGAGAGATGGGTGCATTAATTTTCTGATTGTTTCTAGATCTACACTAATTTTCTCTATGACCATACTTGTTACAATTAAATCATTTCCTATTAAATTTGTAAGCATTAGGTTGTCTTACCAGTTTACTATGATCATGATTGTTTGCAGTACTAGAACTTTCACCAACTTTATATCCAAGTCCATTAGTATCTCGATTAGGTTTTTGACTTTTCAGCATATCATCAAGTTCTTCTGAACTTTTCTTCAATTTCTCTTTATATTGATTTGCAGTAGCCAACTCATTTTCTAGAATTACCTTCTATCTCATAAGTTTAGTTTTATCATGTTGCATGTGAATCAGAGTTGTCTTCAACATATCATTTTCATGACAGTCTTAGATTTTCATTTCCAACATCATTGTCTCCTAGTCAAGTCATCTTCATTCTTTTTCCTGTCCTCAATGTCTTTACAAAGCCTCATAGTCATGTCTTGCATTTCATTCCTCATAGTAATGTTTTCTTGCCTCAATTTGTTCACAAGAGCATTAAGAGTTTCCTTTCTATCATCATCACTCTGCATCTTCTCATGAAGTTCTTTTCTTTTATTTCTAGCAATAGTAAGATTCTCCTAAATTCCTTGAATGAATTCCTATGTAGTCTTCAGATCATCTTCAAGTTTTATATTCTTTAACTTCTCTGCATCATAGTTGGCAAGAGCTCCTTCTAATTGCTTTCTCAAGTTGTCCATCTGTACTGGTGTCAGAATCTTCCTCAAGCTATTAGGCTTTTGAAAATAGAGTACCAGGCTCTAATACCAATTCTTAGGATTAATGACAGCCCCAAATATACTGAGAGGGTGGGGTGAATCAGTATCTAATCGGTTAACAGAATATTTGACCTTATTAAGTATTTTACATTCCAAAATAGTGTATCGATAAATAAGAATTAATGCAGTAAATAGGAACAATAAATACATCATAGAAAACACACCATAACACAAGATGTTTAATGAGGAAACCTGGTGCAGGAAAAACGTTAGTGGGATTTGTGACCCACAATATTCACTCACTGGCCAATGAATGGGTATTACTTACAATGTGGTGCTTGCACATGCAGGAAGGCCAACTGCCTAGAGCTCACTACTCAATTACAAAACGGAAGTCTCATTGACTCACAAAATGGATTATGAGAATCCAATATAATGTACTGCTATAATTCAACATCTACTATGTCAAGTTAAGTACCGGTTTAAGCTCATACTATAACCATAACCTTATACAAATCCAGACTTAATATTCGCTCATCATTTCTACCATATCCATCATATGTCCATGCATCCATCTATCCTCCATATCAATATGATTTACAAAATCTCATACATATATGAGTCTATTACAATATGCCATGTAGGCTTTACAAAATGATATTTACTATTAAATACAATAAACAAAAGTTGTTCCTGTTGGCTGGGGTGCCAGTAAACATTATTGTTGCTGCCAGTGAAGTGTCTTCCGGTGTATGTAGATGTCTATAAGGGTGTAGGTAACTGCCGGTGTCTTTACTAGATGAGTGCCAGAAGGTTGCTAGATGGTTTTCATCAATGACAACACCATTATTCTTATAAGAGTGCAGAATGCCAACACCTTACAGGTGGTAGCATTGATGATATGGATTCCATGATTAAGATGATGAGTAGAAAACTTGAGTTGGAAAAGGTTAATAAAACCCAGAAGGATCTCAAAAAGTAAATTGAGGAGTTCAATCTTTCTTGCAGGAATGTGGCCAACAAGCACATTGCCTCCTGAAAGGCTATCCAAAATGAAATGGAAAGGAATTGGGCAAAGAATAGAAGATGCACGGAGTTCCCGACCACAAGATCTTTCCACATTTCTTAAATAGTTAAAGGCACCCCTGACTCCATGCTGAAATCCTCTAGTTCTAGGATTGGTTCAAGTAAATAAGTGTCTTTTTTTTACAAAGTTCTTAGTTTGTGCTAAGATTGGTAGGAAAAGGGTACCCCAATGCAATATACCAGCATTTTGTGTTTATGCTAGGTGGTTGTTTTCTTTCTGGTGTTCCTGGTTGTTCTCTGTTTGTTGATCTTTTAGTTTAGTTGTTGGTTCTTGGTTTGCCCTATTGGGTCTTTGCTATGCTTTAGTGGGCTTTTTTTGTTGGTTGCACATCCCTCATGTACTCTTCATGTCATTCCACAAATATGTAATGGTATGGGCCTACCTCATTTTTATTTTTATTTTATTTTGATAGGTAATAGGCCGAAGTCGATAAGGTGTACATACCCTACCCCCTTGAGGGAGTTGAACTTGTGACCTCTCTTTCAAGAGCACAAGTTCTCCACCATTAGGCCAACTCAAGTTGTACCTCCTACCTCATTTTTATTAATCAAAACATAATGAAATAATATATAGTTTTAAACTTATCCAAAGTGTATTAGGGAATGGACACAATTTATTTAAAATTTGACACAAATTTGATGTAACAACAATAATTAACTAGCTATAGAAACTAATTTCTCTGGATAGCTTAGAAATACGAAAAAAATTAATAGAAAAGATAAAGCCTCTTTCATGTCACCTAAAATTTAGTGTTTCTATAATGACTTTGATGGAATGGAGGGAGGATACAATTCCTAAATGCAAATGGTTTAATAGTTAAATTTTGGCTAGTAAACAAATTTTGCAAGAGCTTTTTTGTAAAGAATAATATAAAGAACAATTTATTTTTATCTTTGTATATAGTTAAACCTCAATTTTTATTTTTTTAACAAGTACTATAGCACCAATAAACCACTAGAAATAGACACAAAAATGAGATCTCTTACATAGTGCTAAACATCATGAAATCAAACAATAATTAATCATAAGATTAGTCCCCAATTTAATATATATTTGTCACTATAGTGACAAAAAAGAAGAGAATGCCTTTTGTGCTAAAAATTATAAAATGGATGTCCAAAAGTGTGCTTCTATGTAGTTTTTAACATTCAATTGAGCCGTGTGCATACTTCCATACTTTACATTCATCTTTATAAAATAATGTCAATTATGAATTGTGATAAAATTCCTTTCTATGTAATTAAGGCAAGAGGCTTCTTACCATGGCAACAAAATTATTCATTAACATTTGTGATTTTGACAAAATTTTGTCAAATGAGTTAATGGGGTGGTTGAGTGGTGGGAAATAAGAGAAAGATAATGATAGTAATTTAATTAATAATTCAACAATAGTGAATTACAATCCTCATCCATGTGTGCATTCTTATATGTTAGCGTTAATTATTTTGTTTTTAAGGACCGTTAGTTTGCTACATGCTTGTTGTGAAACTTTTGATTCAGAAGCGTTACGTAAGAGAATCTCTTGGTTTTTGAAATATGAACTATATAATAGACATGTAGATCAATATGTAAATACACATCTCAATAGAGGCAGGGACACTCGAGAGATATTCTTACAACCATTACGGATCTTGGTAGAGACATTTTGCACATTAGCAAAGGTATACACAGTTTACACTCGTATTCATGGATAAGGAGCGAGATGGAAATAGAAATGGCTGAGAACAAATTCAAATCATTCCTATTTACTATGGACTTGCATCTGGGAACTAGAATTATGGACAAGGTTAGCATCTGGGAACCAACATTGCAGAATCTCTATATGTAATTTATTTAATTTCTTATGTTATAAACTACCATTACGCTATGTATTGCTTATGCAACATTCAAACTTTTTCTTGCATCAAATCTTCTTCCCTTAGATTCTTTTGTGTAAAGCATTCTACGGTTGTATAGAAACATAGTTACTTCCTATTTTGTTTTAAATATTTACTTTTGCTATATGCTAGTTTATTTTTCTTTTTTTCAGTTACATCGATGCCTGTGTGGGGTTGCTTCACAAATTGAATTTTTATTATGTTAATTTTTTTCACATTTAGAAGCTCAATAATTTTTTAATTATTGGGAGAAAGATAGTAGAAAAATCTGCCTTGACATAGGATTACATTTTTTTCTTTAAATGATAAGGTTACACCTCCAACGCGAGAAGAAATTTCTATTTATTACATTGCACTGGCAAATTTGCAGAACCATATTGATCTTTTAAAATTCATCTTAGAGTTGTTAATTTAGAACGAACAGAAGAAAAAATAAACTATGATTAAAACAAATATAAATGCACAATGCATTTTTTAAAGTGGTTCACGAATTAATCACTACATCAACTCAGAAGTACGGGAATATTTAATATTAACCTTTATACAATACATGGTCTATGGTCATTGCAAGGGTCAGGTGAAGGCTTCACATTCCTAACAATCTTCCGCTTAGAGTCCAACCCACACAACCATGCACAGTGATATCCTTGTTTCCACTTCAATTATCATAATGCAACAAGGCCCATCGAAGGTTTTAACTTTGCCAAACTCCGTTCACATACACTACAAATTAGTCTTCTCTAACTCAAACCAGAGTCAAAAACCTCATCTCCTATTTGTTAGCATTATGTTATGTGTTGTCATTGATGTCAAATCCTATGGTCTGGATTAGGTTCGAATGTGGTATGTTGAGCATAAGTGTTTGAATAAGGTGTGTTGAGCATTTGAAGGTTTCTCGGATTTATCAGATGTTATTCAGTGCTATTTTTGGGTCCAGATTGGTTCAGAGCTCGAAGGTTTCGGACCGAACATTGAAGTTATTTAATGATAGTTATTATGTATGTAGATAATGCTTTGGGTCTGTCTTTGGTGTTGTATGTAACGTATAGACATGTTTGATGAGGAACAATGTAATAAGGCCTACTAATTTCCTTCCCACCACCAATATGCTTAGTGGAGACCTATTTTAGATCATTGTCTTATCCGACATTGAGGATAATATTTTTTCGGAGATAGTATATGTAGGTGTATGATTTAATTAGTTGAAAAAAGGCTTTTTGTATTGAAGACATGCGAGATTGAAAGAATCCAGTATTTTTGTGTGAGTATAGTGTTATGGATTGTTATAGGAAGCAGTTCCAATAGTTCAGACTATGTTTTTTAGTGGTGGTTTCTCTTTTTCTTTCTTTCTTCTTCGACATTGAGCTTGCCGTCACTAAGCCTTTTTGGACAGTGAGCCCACCTCCAATGAGCATCTTGACAGTGAGCCATCCTTTGTAAAAATCACCTTAACTAGTGTTTATATATTAATAATTAGAATTCTTCCTTCTTTTTCCCTTCTTGGGTTTTCCATGTAAATTTTGGTGTTTCTTGTGTCTGATCTATTATATGCATATGCTTTCATGTTTTATCAATTATGCTAATTAGTTTGGATTTGTGAATTAAGATTAAAAGAAAATATTATTGTCACCTGATTCACCCCTGTCTCAGTTGCCCAGATATTTAACACTATTCCTTTATCCAGAACAAACGCACCCATTAATCTATACTCAAGAACAAATATTTCAACAAGTGCAAAATACATTGCTCTATTACAGTCTCTTTCTCCTATGCCCCCCCTTAATAGAAAATTTAAAAAATAATCATATGCATATCTCAAATTCAACCCATTGCATCAATTTCATCAACAAATATGATTGAAGGAGAAAGATCATCAGTAACTCAAAATAGCTCTTTGACCAATTTTGGACCATCTCCTAAGTCACCATCACAATCTTTCTATGAATCAATAATGCCCACGATGAATATCACTGAAACAAAATCGCTAAAAACTCATATGATCCTACCATTTTTTAAATTTCTCTGTGTCTTGTGTTCCAAAATAGAGCCTTGCATTATACTAGCATCATTGTCACTAATATCAAAAACCTTTTTCATATCATTTGTATATTGTTTCGATATGTTAACAAGAACCTCAAACATTATCATGTCCCCATAAGCTGGCAGAGGACTTGTTTGTGGTGCTATCGTCCAAGCTACCACTACACTCAGACCTTCCACCCAGCCCACCACACATTTTTGTGGTGTATTTTCTTTTTCATGCAACTTCTCAAGAGTGGGGAAAAGATCGGTTGGGGAGAATCTATTCTCACCCAACATCATTATGGGTGGCTGCGCAAAATGTGCATAGCTATAGAGAAAATTCAATGATCATGTCAACCTCACGATGCCCTACGCTCCCACCTTCACTGCCAAAAGCCTTTGGTTTGTGCCAAGTTATCATAAAAAAGAAATAAAGCTTTCTTCACGATATTTAAGTTTCCTTAAATCTATTAAATATCATCTATGGTAGTAGCACATTTTGGATTTTGGTCTTTAGGTAAAATCTTAATCTGCGCCTTGCGTTCATCCCTCATTTGTTGGATAATCTTCCTACCATTTTCCATGAGATAGCCCACCTAGTTATCGGGGACAATCATGCGAGTAAATGTCATTGACGTCCTTCTCAGCCGCTATATTTTTGGCAAACTTGGCATGGACCTTGACATCATCTTTGGCCACAACACCACTAGATACAATTTTGGGAGCTACCTCCACATTATCTATTGTCTAGTTCAACTCCTGACTAGAGAGTTCATCTCTTCTAATAATCTGGAGACACTTCACATAGCCCAACACGGTACCCATGCTGTTAGCAGCCTCTATGACCTTGTCATTTTGACTCTCCTTTGTCCTTACCAAAGTTGCAACTTCTACAAAGTCCTCAGGAGCCTTACCAAGGCGAAGATTATCTATAGAATTAACTTCTCCAGTATGCTCTCCTCATATGGCATGTTTTAGATGTTCATCTTTGTTACCTATAGCCTTGACCATCCATGGTTTCTTTCCACCAAAGACAATCTTCTTTGTCAATAAGAGATGCATTTTTGTGAGGAAAGAGTTCTTTGTCAAGTTCTATTGGTCAACTTCAAGAAAGAGTACAATAGACAAAGGATATCTCTTAATTTATTCTATATATATATTCATAAATATAGATAAGCTAGTCATAATTGAATCTTGATTGAACTAGAACTCGAAACTTTAACTAAATAATAATCTTAATTAAATCTAAATAACACTAACACAAATCTTACATTAATCCTAAAATATCTCAAATAAAATTCTAAACTAAACCTAACACTGCCATTATTTCAAACATCAATACTAATACTAATTATATATAATATAATATTAATATAAGATAATAAAATATTAAAAATAATATTATTATAACATTTATTCATTAGAAACTTAGAGTTATATATACAATTAAAATAACATTAATATATTTATATTAGATGTTTCATATATATCTTAAATTCAAATCTTCCATATATATATTGTATTTATTCTTTTAAAAATAGACACTTCAAAATATCATATTCTTGTCAATGGGCCTTTGGTCTATCTGTAAAGGTTCAGTCTATTGAGTCGTGACCCCTATGAGATGGCAAAATACTTTGTGAAGGCCCTCGCTGGGGGCTGTCATGCTCGCTGATCTGAACCTCCATAAAAAAAAAATATATCATATTCTTAATATTAAAAAAAACATATAAATTACAAATTTCATCACGGTAAATGATTTTTTATTCTTTTGTTGGAAACAATCCTTTTTCAATTGCCGTATGACTTGGGTTTAGTGGAGAGGGGTGGCTTACGACCAGCCCCGGATCAGTGAAAGAAAAATCATTGCCGTATGCCATGGGTTCAGACCAGCACGAGAGCAGTGGAAAAAAAATCATTGCCGTATATCTTGTGTTTAGTGGATAGGGGTGGCTTTCGACCAGCATGAGATCAGTGAAAGAAAAATCATTTCCGTATGCCATGGGTTCAGACCATCACGAGATCAGTGAAAGAAAAATCATTGCCGTATGACTTAGGTTTAGTGGATAGCGGTGGCTTACGACCAGCCCGTGATCAGTGAAAGAAAAATCATAGCCGTATGCCATGGGTTCGGACCAGCACCAGATCAGTGGAAGAAAAATCATTGCCTTATGACTTGGGTTTAGTGGATAGGGGTGGCTTTCGACCAGCACGAGATCAGTGAAAGAACAATCATTTCCGTATGCCATGGGTTCAGACCAGCACGAGATCAGTGAAAGAAAACTCATTGCCGTATGACTTGGGTTTAGTGGACAGGGGTGGCTTTCGACGGCACCATTTTTGCGGTTGAAGAGATCACTGAAGGGAAGGCAGGCAAAAATCGCAGTCCCGGGTCTTTATCTTTCTCTCTGGTCTTTCCTCATACTTATCGTGTGCATTCATGGCAGAAATATGACAAGCACATCGAGCAGTAAATTCAAAGTCTTACCGGACAGGGGTGCCTTTTGACAACGCCATTTTTGCGGTGGAAGATATGATGTCTATTTTGTATGGAAATATTTAGCACTTAGTATTCATTTGACGGAAACCTTTTCTTTTATTGGTTTTAAGCTGACGTGACTTTCCGCCTGAATGTAATTATAAAAACGAAAACATCAGTTCAAGGATGAGGGAAGATGAATGACTTTACCTATATGAATAATAATAAAGAACGGAAATTATAGGAAAATAATAAACACTTCTTGACTCAATTATATAGATTTCTATTTTATGAGTCTTTATCTACAAGAATTTATTTATTAGGTGGAATATTGGAAGTTTTCTCGAGGTAATAATTAAATTCAAATGAAGCTAACAATAGAATTAATTTTAAAATCAAGAATAGTTAATTTCTTTACAAAGATAAAATTTAGTAAATTCTTATTTACAAATGAAGCACAATACTTTAGGTGATGTTTATAAGAGGTGAAGCATTAAAAGTTTTTGTCTCCTTCTAGTACTATTATACTTTTGAGTAAAAAGTTTAGATGATGCTTATAGTAGTCAAATATTGAATTCTTGCTACTTGTCATTTACTAATATTGGTTCAGGTCAAATACATTTAACTATGAAATTTTCTTTAAAATAAAATGTTGTACTATCTTTACTTGAATATATTTAACCATGGAGTTTCTTTCAAAATAGAATAGTTGTCAATGGGCCCTTGGTCTACTGGTAAAGTTGAATGGCTCCAAATGAGCCTGACATCATAAGGGATGAGGCCGAGATCACAAAAATTACTTTGTGAAGGCCCTTGCTGAACTGGCATCAAAAAAATAAATAGAATAGTTAACATTTTTATAAAGAAAAACCTATGAAAACATTTGAAAAAAATTGTACAAAATTTTGGGTGATGTGTCCAAGCATGAAGCATCACAACTTTTCTTGGTCATTTAGTACTAGAAATAATCTGACACAACATTTAAGGTGATTTTAATTGGTTTCAAGTCTTTGATCTTCCCATAACCTTCCATTATAGGTATTACACTAACTCAGATGCATTTAGCCATGAAAATTTCTCAAAAATCCTAATACTTAACAATCCTCTAAATCTATAACCATACCAACCTATTAAAAAGAGATCTATAATTTATTTTAAAGGTTATAATTAAAATTTATGAGCCAATTTATTTAAATCTTATTAACTCAAATGATAGATTTTATTTTACCACAAGATAAACTAGATGTTTAAAATATTTTGTGTTTTAAATGTTGTTAAATATTTTATATTATTTTATAGAGATAAATGACCTATTCTTGATACTTTAAATTTGACTACTTTATCAAATAATTTGATGTATGTGAGGCCTTTTTTAGGTGTAAGCCCTATTTCTTCATAGGTTTTTATCTCCTTTTGTTATTCCTTTTTTTCTTTGATGTATGTAATGTTTAGATCCCTTTGAAACTCTCTTTCAGTACATAAATCCATACTACTATATTTATTCAATAACAAATCAAAAAGTTTCTATTAATTTTTAATTTTTTAATAATTTTATTAATTTATTACTTCATTGTGTTGACAAATGTACAATGATTTTTATTAGTATATTTATCTTGTTCAATTCCTAAGATTTTTTTTGTATCAGTAAATGATACTATTTTGTTAATAAAAGGCAAAATACATCTTCAACATATCAAAAACAAAGTTCGAGACATCCTTGCAATGAATTCCCCAAAAAATTGAAATAACTCTCCCTTCAACTGAGCACAAACAAAGTTACCTACCATGCCCCAACATCTACAAGTAGCTAACATTTGTTTACAAAGTTTACATTTTCAATTAAAAAATAAATGACTGAGAGTGAAAAAAACATAGGCAATTCTCAATTTGTAATTATGATTTCCTTGCCTTTCCCTCCATCATCCTAGTAGCCATCTTGTAGATCCTCAAGGTCATCAAGATCATCAATTCCATTCAGTGGAAAGCCAATCCATACGGTATGCATTGACTACCTCTTCTTCGAGATCCTCGATCGACCTTGCTTCTGTTTGGAGGAAGAAGTTGTGCCTATGGTTGGAGATATGTGATCATGAAGACATCATTTCTCCAGTTCTTGTTTGATTTCCTGCCTTTCCCATGCCTTCAAGTATTCATTTATTTCATGCATTCCCAATTGATCCAATGTGTGATGCACCTCCTTACTCCATAGTAGATAAGGGTGCAAGGGGCGGAAATCACTCACATGGAGAAGAGATCCTTTTGGGTAGATGAAACCTTTCCCATCTCATGTCATTTTCAGAAAAAAACCAAACCCATTCATTTCTGACACAGGTAGTCAAAATACAACAAACATTTTCCTCCCCAGTTCAAAACACTTGGGCACAAATATTGATATTATGTCTACATTAGTGCAATACTTAAACTATTGTCGCAAGTATTCATCTCCCAAGACCATCTTAACTCAAGTGAGGAATTCCTTCTCCACAAACCTAAAAAACATTTCATAGAATTTCATTAGAAATTTGGCCCCAAAAGGACACCATCAGTCTAGAGTCTTGCAAAGAAAAATTGGGTTCCATGGTGTTCGAATACTATAATGCTCTAATTCAGTCTCAGATGAAACAACCCTTAGCTTCCTATCTCAAAATATACCACTCCTTCTACCTTGACTCACCTTATTCTTTAGCTTATGATGCAAGCTGTGACAATCCCTCATAAACAACATCTCGCCTTGTAAGTAATTAATGACCATCACTATACAAAAATAAATGTATGCACATGTAATGACCCATGCATTAAGTCACATACACAAGGTTCAATGTATAACAAAAATTGCCACCACCTTACCCATGAATCATACACATTCCTTTATGACCAAGCCCACTTAAGAGATATGGGAAAAGATTTCTTAGAAGTATGTGTCCAATGAAATATGTCACCATATGGGGTCTGAGATGCAATTAAAGCCAATGTTTGTCCCTTTTCACCTTTAATTTGCCTCCCCAAAGTATAAAGCTAGCACAAACACCAAGTTCAAAACAACTGAAAAAAAGACACTATTGAAATCAAATAGTTACCATTGGACAGATAGATATCAATTCTGACTTTACCCACTTGTAATTTGAAGGCCTAGTTGGTTCACATGCCAACTTCCTTGCTTCAATCTCTGAGCACATGGGAAACTTTTAAACTTTGAAAAGAAGAAAGGAGGTTTCTAATGCCATGAATTTCTTTGTTTATCTTCTAATTTTGTACATCAGCCCTTGTAGTGTCATAAAGTGCACCCAGTGCATTTATGTCACTTGCACATGGTGCCTAGTGTATTTATGAAAAATCTATGATCAAAATTATATTATTTTGACATCTTGGTGAAACACACGACCTGTAATAGAATTAATTATATATCCAAGAATGGGACTAGGTTTGCCTTTGATAAGGATATTAGCAAGGAAGTTGTTAGGTATTTCAGTGAGCTTCTCATGATTTATAATGGTCTGATTCCTAAAGAACAAGAGTGTCTTAGTGATGCTATCCCTAAAATCCTGAATGATGGTCATAATATGATGTTGGTTAGCATCTCGTCTTGCCATGAGATCATAAAGTGCCTTGAAATGCCTTGAAACCCCCTATAGGCCTATTTTTGGATGGATGGTAGCATGAGGCAAGGACATCCACACGCTACGCTAACATCCTGAAAAGATGGCAAAATCTCAAATGTGACAGAGAGTTGGATGTTGGCTGATGCATATCCCTTGGTTCGCATTTCACCTTAATGGCTCTTCATGCCTATTTCAGGTTTAAGAACCCTTCCTAGCTAATTTTGAAGGGTTTCGACTTTGGGTTCTTAGCTCTTGGCTCTTATTGTGCTCTTGATAGCATACTACTTTCTTCATGGTCTTAGACATACACTTTATCAATATCAAGCTACAACCATCTTGTGGTGGCTCTTACCAACAAATACTATTCTTCCTCACACTCATATCTTCAACAAAGAGGGGTTTGGCTTCACACATTGTCTTGTCTTTTATCTATTTTTCATTACATGCAATCAATCCATTGCATTATTGATTTTATCTATTATCTAGGTGCATTAATTATTTCCCACATTTCCAATATTTTCAATATTTAATGAATACAATAGGGGTTTTCTTCCAATAAGAATAACATAGTTTCTATTTCCATCTTTCAAATTTTTTAATTTATCAAGTTTCCAATTTATCTTTCCAACCTATCTATCTAGCTATTTGTGGAAGTAGAAACACCTAAACAAGGGTCTGACTGAGGCATGCCCCTATACAACCCCAACAAATTTTCCTAGTTCTAGTGTGTGCAGGTGATGAAAAAATTGCAGGGAACCACATGCACGCTCATTTCTAGGACTTGCTTTGTCTGTAGGCCATATGGACAATAGCGCAACATGCTGGTGTTTGCACCCCATGCTGGTGTCTGAAACCTGATAGCTCCCCAACTGGAAGGTATAATCTACCTTTGATTTTATATCATTCTATAAATTCAATTTTTATATATTTATTGTTCATGCATTATAATTTTGTGCTTTAGTTAGTTTAGTTCTTTGTTATTCCCTAGCTCATCTTAGCACCGGTTCGAAGAGGTAGTGGTGGACTGATTTTTCATTCTAAGATTCATCATCTAGGAGTGGGAAAATATACTTCCTTACATTTTGGGTAACCTGATGTGAATGCCTAATTTTGGATCTCTTCCTTTTGGTATTTGATGCCTTTGATAATGCATTCTCAAAGGATGATTTTTATATAGTAGGTGAAGTCTTGGATGACTTCCTTGAAGCATCTTCTCCTAAAAGAGATGTAAAGGGTGATTCATTCTCCACAGCATCCTCATGCAAGAATGAAGAGTATGTGAATGTTATTGTTGTCTTCATGGCCCCATAAAGGCCTAAGAGACCATAGATTCATGTAACACTGTCAAGTCCTTCTCCTAAGTAGGTTAAGACCATAAATGGAAAACCTTTCAAGGGACAAGATTTTGATTTATATGAAAGATTCATGAAATCCAAATAATCATCTTATAATACTATTGCTCATACATATAACACTCGGAATAATGAACAAGTTCTTGAACCACCCCAAACTTCTTTACCTCCCTCCAAGCCTATTCTTCCTAAGGCACCTTTGCTAGTGGATAAGAAACCAAGTGATTATGATCTTATCGAGCAACTTAAGGTTACTCTGGATAAGATCTCTCTTTGGGATTTTCTTTAAAGCACACTAATATATCAAGGTATGCTACATGAAGCTTGGCAAAAGATTTTTCTTTGTTCCTTTATGAGGATGGCTAATATGAATGTGTTGAAGAATCATATCTATGAAGATTTGCCGAATATTACTTTATATCTACATGAACTCCCACCTCCCAAAGTGAGGAATTTGAAATGAATTCATTAATGATTATAGTTCATGTGAAAGGCATTGGTATTAGATGAACACTTGTTGATACAAGTTTGACACTAAACGTTTGTGGTTTAGACTTGTTACCAAAGATCAAGGTGGACCAAAATTCTTTGGTAGTCTCCTCATTGTTCATTCGAGGTTTTGATAATAGTGGTAAGATCATTGTGGAGACTATCAATACTATCCTTGAAGGATGGTCCAATGACTATCCCAACGCTTGTGTATGATATCTCAAGCCCTTTATCATACAATCTTCATTTAGGCAGACCATGGCTACATGCCTTCGGAGCTATTTCATCTACACTTTATGGAACCGTGAAGTTTGTGGCTAATAATCAGGTTGCCATGGTTAAGGTTGATCTTGAGGCTATACAGCTATGTCAAATAGCCATAGTTGGTCAGGCTTGTATTACACCTTCATTTTAGAATTATGTACCCTCTTTCTTCTTTGATTATAACTTATACTTTTGTCTCATCCCCTAAAAAGGAAGAGCACATGAAGGAAGAGGTCGCTAAGGAAGTCATTAAAAAGGAGAAATCGCCTAAGAAGAAGGATTATTTGAAAGAAAAATCCCAAAAGGTACATACTCCTAAGGTTAAAATGCTAGACTCTACACCTGTAAAACCTTCCCCAGTAGAATCACCTTCTCTATGAAAATTCAATGCATGCTTGGGTGATTATTGGGGTTCTTAGGATTTTATCGACTCTCATATTGGTGAGTAGAAAGTGGGCCCTATCCATTTAAGTTTTTCCAAAATCTCATTCAGCTCGGCTACAAAATATGATTATGAATCTATAAAGTCGGGTGATACCTATCATGTCGATCACATCTTGTATACAAAACCACCATCATTCAAAGAATTAGAAAACATCTCTAGTCTTAGATATAATCTTGTGTCTCAGCTTGGGTATGATGGAAAGGGTTGTTGGCATAATGAGAAAGGCATCTGAATTCTTTTCAAGATCAAACCTCATTACCATAACACCAGTTTAGGATACTGTCATATGGGTCAAAAGGAAAAAGCATGGTTAAGTATTAACATGATTTCGGTCAATCCCCTTCCCTTAAAGCTTTCTCATCTAGAACTCCTTAATGTCAGTGTATCAACTAACAAAATTCCCTTCAATCTATTCCCTTTCGAAGAATCCTTGAAGGAATTTTTGGGTGCATACAATGGGATTCCCTCTTAACATCATAGATATTGATTCCCATATTGCATGAATACTCAGGTGTACCTCGGGGAATCTATTTCACAGGAGGCACCTCTATCTCACAATGGAGATCAAATGTCTATCCCTCATCCAAAATATCGTAGTATGCTTCTTAGTGGAGAAACTACTGACATTGTCATGAGTGATAAGACTCCCAACAAGGTCATAAAATTAGGGAAATCTTATCCCCCAAAGAGTTCAAAGAATATTCCGACTTGCTACATCAATTTCCTAACATCTTTGCTTGGTCTTAAGAAGAGATGTCTAACATTGATGAGTCCATTGTGGTAGACAACATGGTACTTAGTCCTAATGCTAAGACGATGAAGAAAAATATTCAAAAGATGAATCCTAAGGTGGATTTATTAATCAAGTATGAGATAGAGAAGCTCCTAAAAGATGGCTTTATTCGCCCCACTGACTATTCACCTTGGATCTTGAATGTTGTCCCGATAAGCAAACCCGATGGTTGAATCCACATTTCCTTTGATATTTGGGATCTGAACAAATCCTTTGTCAAGGATGACTTTACTCTCCTAAACATTGATATGATCATGGATTCAATTGTAGGGTATGCTTTGCACTCTTTCTTGGATGGTCCTCCTAGGGAACCATGGTCCCCTCTAGGCGCCATGGTCCTAGTAGGGCTCCCTTGGCCATACAAGGTGCCCTAGTCCCTATTCGGGGTGACCAACATAGACACTAGATCAGGTGATGAATGATAGGAATGATAGAATGATTTCTTTGATTAGATGATGATAGATGATTGATCGATTAATAATGAGAGATTGCCTTGCATTTTGCAAACACTACCATACATCCATGAGCATACCACCGGTCTCACCTTTCGAAGTATTTGAGAGATGATCCCGAGACTGATAGAAGGAGTGACGGATTTGTTGCATGCAGTGGGTTTGTGAGATGCGATGACTATGCTGACCATCCAATTCCATTCTTCTATGCTGATGGCATTGATGGATAGGTGGGATGCAGATACCTCAACATTCTTACTACTATGGGGAAGATGACAGTCACCCTAGAGGACATATACATCATTCTATGCCTACCCATAAGAGGAGAGATAGTTAGATATCGATCCTATCGCACAGAGGAGGATTATAGGAGAGAGTAGTTATACGCTATGGGGAGAGTGATATGCAACAAGATGAGGGGTTTCATTATGGTTAGATGGCTCCTATACCCTATAGACAAGGTTCCATTAGTGAGGTCACTCATGATTGCGACCCCTGAATTATCTGTGTGCCCCAATGGGCGCAGCACACATATGCACGTTGGACTCATCTACACCATATAAGCTATGGAGAGATAGAGGAGAGCATACTCTTGGGGTGAACTCATGCTTGCGCATCTCTATCATGACCTTCCAGAGTATGTGTTCAGATAGTGACGCAACCTTATGACATGCACACTACTACAGGTGTGGATGTTTGAGTATATCACATGTAATAGACCTAGTGGAGCCCCTATAGAGATAGTGCCAGAGTATCCTAGGGTATATGCTTATCCTCTTACCCATGAGTGGCAATTCAACGAGCTCTAGTATTGGAGGTTGAGCATGGATAGATTGATAGTGGGGAAGATCATATGGAGACCCTACCTTAGGATGTCCATGTGGGCAAAGCTACTACACAGACAGATGTTTGACATGCAGAGGAACCATCTAGTAGAGGGATGGTATAGAAACATAGTTGTTCCTTTCCACTTTGACCAAGTTCAGCAGCAGTTTGGGTCTGAGTAGTGTGTTCCTATTGACATGCCCGTATACATCCGACAGTCACGAGTGATGCCAAGGCTAGGAGCCATTCCTATGACTACAAGTGATGAGATCAACATCATAGATTCAAATGGGTTAGATAAGGACATAGTGAGAGATTATAGAGATGATTCATGCACGCACTGACAATACATCACATGGTGGAGGTGGACATACCCTGGACCCATTTTCCCAATAGACTTCCATAGAGGGGACCCTAGACCATGGAGGTAGTCAAGTAATGGGAGGGATCTGATGCCCTTGAGGAGGAATCAGATGATCAGGGTGATGACACAAAGGAGTAGGAGGCAGGTGGAGTTGGAGGTGATCCTAATACCAAAGAGGGAGATCAGGATGAAGATGTTGATGAGGAGAAGGATGAGGATGAGGTGGATGAGCAGGAGGATGAGGAGGAGGAGGAGAATGAGTCAGGTGCAATTCATCACTTAAGAGAGAATACCAGAGCCATAGATCCACTGAGTCTCCCATGGAGGGCAGAGAGGGGTCTCATAATGGGTCTTGATCTTGATCCTCATCAGCCTATACCAACTATACAGAGATAATACAAGTGGGGAGAGTCCAACAGATCTCAAGCTCAGGTAGTTGTTGTCCATGATCCTCACAGGCAAGAGGGAGATCCATGTAATGTACTATGTTATTGATTAACATATCCATTCTACCTGCTTTATATTTGATGATATAGAATGTTACTAATGAAAAATTTATCTTTATCCTACATCCAGTGTCCAGAAATAGCATTCTCTAATTCAAAACATAGTGATAGACCTTATTGTGACTGCACATGTAAAAATACCACACAAACCCTACAGGAGTGCAGGATGACATGAGGACATTTTTTTCCCTATTCAGACGGAGGTGGAGGACTTACAATACAAATTACAATAGACAAAGCGTTATCTAGTCGCGACGCAGACAAAGGTAGCCACATACCAAGGGATCATGACGGAGAGAGATCACAGGAGTTCCTCGTGGAGTCACTCATAGTTGATATCATGGTACACCCCCATGGGGCCACCCTCACGACCAAATCAGGAGGGGACGTCTAATCACCATTGTCCAGCTACTAGTCCTGGGGATAGGAGATAATTTGATGTATTGATGTATATATGATGACACTCGTGATTATATCATTTTTAATGCTTTCATAATGTACACATTTCTTAGATTAGAAGTCACATATTTATTAATGAGTATGTGTATCTGATTTAATTTTCATGTGATTGATTTCTCAATACGTCATGATTAAATTGACACATGTGTGATTTAATTAAATAAGTAAGTATTTAATCAAATTCTACTTTCATGATGTAAATGAAGAACGTATTAAGCATGAGAACTATATAACTAATGTGATTTTATTAACCCTAATTAAACACAAAATGATATAATTATACTTAACACATAAGAAATTGTATAATATTCTAGTACATGGGAAATGTAAATCCATTACAATTTACATTAAAAGAATCCAAGACAAACAATATAGTAATGAAACATGCTTGTCAAGAATGAAGTAATGTAGACAAAATAATATAACATCATTTAATCTTACATACTTTAATGAAGACATGCTAACATATTACCCAATTTTGAAGAAAAAGATATAGAGGGAAAATAGAAAGAAGACAAGAAAGAGAGGGAGATATAGAAACAAAACTAGGCATAGTATCTATGAAGATGGATAGCATTTATGGGTTCATTGAGAGGCATACCTTCCACATCTACTATCTTGTAAGAACCTGATCCATAGACCTTGATGACAATGTATGGTCCAAGCCAATTAGGACTAAATTTTCCTTTCTCCTAAGGTAAGGCATTCACGTTGCGCTGATTCTCATAGAGGACTAAATTACCTACCGAGAAGGAACATTGAATAACCTTATCATTGTAGCTTTGTTGCAAAGTTTTATGATACACCTGAATATGCTCGAGGGAATTTATACACTTTTCATCGAGTATCTCAAGTTGTTGAAGTCTTTGCTCAATATAGGAATCATCATCCACTATAACCTTAAGAGAAACTCTCAAAGAAGGAATTTCTAACTCCAAAGGCATAATCGCATTGGCACCATAAACAAGATTATAAGCAGTACAACCCATAGTAAAAAATACACTCGTGTGAGAAGCCTAGAGAGAATAGGTTAATTGAGTAAGCCAATCCTTTCCATGCTTGTTTATAGTCTTTCGAAGAATTTGTTCAATTATCCTATTAGAAGACTAAGCTTGACCATTTGATTAAGGATAGTAAGGTTTAGAAAATTTATGTTGAATGTGATATTTCTTGAGAAACTTCTTCACATCCTTATTTTTGAATGATGTTTGATTATCTGAAACTAAGGAGGAAGGTATCCCATATCAAGAAATGATGTTTTCCAAAATAAATTGACAAATTACTTCAATGGTAGCGGATAGAAGAGGAATGAATTCCACTGACTTTGTAGACTAATCAGTGGCAATTATGATGTGAGTATGTCCTTGACATGAAGGAGTAGATATTTTACCAACAATATCCAAACCCTAGGTAGAAAAGGGCCGAGATGCTACCTATGATCGAAGCTCTTGGGTAGGGGCTTGGATCAAATTGCTATGTTGCTGACATTGATGACATCATTTAACAAACACAAAATAATCCCTTTCCATGGTTTGCCAATAATATCCAATTCAGAGCAATCTCTAAACTAAAGACCTACCCCCAAAATGTCCCCCACAAGCACCTGAATGTGCTTCCTCAAGAGGGATAGAGACCTCATCCTTGTTTAAGCATCGAAGGAGAAGACCATTATAACCCCTCGTATAGAGAACATTATGAAGGATAATGTATCTAGCAACCAATTTCTGAACCCTAGCCCTATTATTCTTATTGGCAGAATTAGGAAAGGTACCATCATTCAAATATCTTACAACATGTGAGTACCATTCATCAAAATCTATAATGCAATAATATGCCACATCACTTGGGTTATCAACAAAAGTCGGGGAAGTAAGGTTGTGAATAGTGAATTGAATATCTACCATGGGGTCCTCTAGAGACAGAAGAGAAGTGACACATGCCATCGCATCATTATGTCGATTATCTTTTCGAGGAATGGGTTCCATAGTGTAAGAATCAATTTTTTGTAACAAAGATAAAGCTATATCTTTATATTGTGATATTTTGTCTTGTTTAGCTTGATAAAATCCTGTCACTTGTCTTATGATTAGTTGAGAATCTTCATAAATATGTAGATTCTTCACACTCAATGCCAAAGTTGCTTTAATTCTAGCTATAAGAGCTTCATATTCAGCAATGTTGTTGGTACATAAGAAATTGAGATGATATGATAAAGGAATAGGCTTCTTTTTAGGAGAGATTAAGACCACCCCTTCCCCTGATCCTGTGCAACACTAGAGCCATCAAAGTACAATTCCCAAGGTTCATCAACTTCAATGGAAATAATTTATTCATTGGGAAAAGACTTTGGATTAGGTAAGGAGAAGGGTGAAGGGGCGTCAACTAAGTGATCAGTCAATGGTTGACCTTTTACTGCCTTTTGTGAGACAAACTTAAGGTCAAACTTGGTCAACATCATAACCCACTTAGCTAAGTGTCTGGAAAGATTGGTTTTGGAGAAAACGTGTTTAAGAGGATCAAATTTAATGATAACATGAATCTTAACATTCAAGAGATAATGCCTCAACTTTTCAGTTGCAAAGACTAAATCAAGGCACTGTCTTTGTATCGAAGAATATCGGACTTCATAATCAAGTAGAGTGCTTTATGTAATAGACTAGGCATTCTCTACCATTCTTATCACATTGTGCCAATAAGGTTGCAAGAGCTTGAGAGGAAGTAGTGGTGTATAGAAGGAAAGGCTTAGTAGGATCAACAGGTTGAAGAATAGGAGGATTGGCCAAATAGGTTTTTAGGTCTTCAAATGGTTGATGACAATCCTTATTCCATTGGAAAGATATTTTTCTTAGCCAATTGTGTGAAAGGAAAGGTACGATCCACAAGTTGAGAGAAAAACCTATGAATAGCTTGGATGTTTCCTTGCAAACTTTTCAGTTGAGAAACATTCATAGAAGTTGGCATGTTAACAATAGCATCTATCCTCTTCGTATCCACCTCAATGCCATGATGCGAAACTATGAATCCTAATAGTTTTCCAATATCCACATCAAAAACATATTTTTGGGGATTCAAATGCATGTTGTACTTATGAATTCTCTCAAAGATTTGATGAAGAATCTTAACATGATCTATATGAAGGATGGATTTGGCTAAGATGTCATCAACATAATCTTCTAAGGTCTTATGCATATAATCGTGGAAAATGAGAGTCATAGCATGCTGATAGGTTGTGCTTGCATTTTTCAATCCAAATGGCATCACAATCCAACAAAACACACCCCAAGGAGTGGTGAAAGCAGTTTTGTATTGATCTTGGGGATTGATGAAAATTTGATTATATCCTGAGAAACCATGCATAAAGGATAGGAAACCATGCCCTGCTACCGAATCCACTATCATATTAATATTCGAGAGGGGAAAATCACCTTTTAAAGAAGCCTTGTTCAAATCATGAAAAATTAGTCCACATCCCAATCTTTTTTTTAGCTTTATCCATAGCTACAATGTTTGAAATCCATGGGGAATAATTGATAGGATGAATGAATCCAACATCCAACAATTTTTCAATTTCAACTTTAACAAGTAATGCCATTTTAGGTTGAATCTTTCGAATATTTTGCTTCACAGGTTTAGCATAAGGAATTAGGACAATGTTATGAGTGCCAATCTTAGAATCTACGCCAGGTATGTCAGAATATATCCAAGCAAAGATCTTAGGATATTCATGTAACAACTCAGCATATTATTTTTTCTCTTCTTCATCAAGACATTTCCCTATCTTGATGATCTTATATTCAACACAAGGATCCATCTTGATATCAATGGTGTCATTTATTAGGAGATTACTTTGTTGAGGAGCATCTCTGAATTGAGGAAATTCTTTAACTATCTCATTGTTATTTCTTTCCAATTAAACAATAGGGAAGACTATGATTATGGTGATAATGAGGAAGGTTGTCATAAGCTCCCAAGAATTCAACTAAGGAATCATCGGTAGAAAAACCATCCAAAGAAAAGACACAAGAAGGGTCAAAGTCAATATACTCAGGGTATTTTAGTGAGAGAGAAGATGAAATGGCATTAACACTAATAGATGGTCTCTTGGAGCCTTTAGTATACTTGAAGGGATCATAACCAAGCCTAAATGTCATTTCATGAAAGTTGTTTTCTAAAGGAACTTTAATCCCTTATTCTTGAGAACCACATCCATTTCCATTGTATCCACACCTAGCTAGGATGTGAAAACCAAGACCATAAATGTTAGTCATTTCGGAAGAAGGAGGATTTTCAAAAACTGAAGGATCAAAATCCTCTAAACTAAAACCTAAGGGAGATGAAATCTAAGAAGCCACCAAAAAGTTATTACTCAATGGCCCAAATAAAGTAGATTTCTTTTTAGGTTCTTCTTCTTCTTTCTTCTTTTCGATCTTAGGTTCTCTAGGGGGATTATGTACTCCCCTATGAAAGTAGGATTAAAATCGAGGGATTCCCAATCATCTTCTACAAGAATCTGTTCAGCAGAGAAAGTATTCTCAATCATGGAGCCGGGTTGAGAATATTCTTCCTCAAGAACTTTAGGTTTACTTGAGGAAGCAGCGGGGATCGATCCAGATATAGGAGACAGGTTTGATGAACTAGTCACACTAATCAGAGTAGAAGCTTTAGAGGAATTTTCTAAGATAGTTGGGGAAGAATTGATTGAATAGGATTTAGAACTTGATGTTTGCAAACAAGCCTGGAATCTCATGTCTCCTAACAAGGTATATGTTTTATTGTTGTAAATGAATTTGATTTGGCTATGCAATGTTGAGGGAACACCTTGCATGCTATGAATCCAAGGTATTCCTAGTAACAAGTTGTATGTCAACTCTCCAAGCATAACATGGATAGGAGTAGGTAAAGTAATAGGTCCTACCTTAACAGGAAAGGTGATGATACCTAGTGAATATTTAGCAACATTATCAAATCCATAGATAGTGAGAGAATCAGGCTTGATAAGACATGTATCAACATTGATCTTATGCAAAAAATAAATGCTACAAACATTAAGGTTGGAACCATTGTCCACTAATTTTTGCCTTATCTTGCTATCATTTATGATAACCACAATCATTAAGGGATCATATTATTGTTGAATTTCACTAGAAGGCCTCTCATCTTATGTAAACACAATCTGAGCCTTAGGTGATTTAATAGAGTGAATCAAGAAAGCCATATTATTAGATGTTACTATGGGTGGGACATTCAATATTTTTAAGGCATGTTGTAGCATTCCATGATGAGTTGAGGAAGTTTGAAGCAAATACCAAAGGAATATCTTGGAAGGAGTAGCTTTGAGTTGTTTGACAAGATCATATTCCCTACCAAGGGTTTGTAAAATACAAGGTTCTTGAGAAGAATGAGTTGAGGATCAAGTAGAGGAGTCATAACAACTAGAGGAGGGTTAGGTTGCCTATTGTTTATTGTGTTATAGGTATGAGCAACTGCATTATAAATCTCCTTAGTAAGTTGTCTAGCATAGCTATAAGGACTCTTAGTGGGATTCACTCCTTCAGCAGTAATGATGGGTTTGTTTGGAGTGATAAGTGAATCATGACCATATCCACCTTGAACCATGAAAAGAGGTTGATTAGGAAGAGGTGAAATTAGAGAAGGACAAGCATCTTGGACAAGAAAAAGAGGTTTTCTATATTCATTCATATTGATCATGTTGATTAACTTTTTAGATGCATTATCTTGTTTCAAAGTTTAGGTAAAGACATAAGGTCATCAAGGGCATCATCCAATAAGGCATGGTCATAGTGATTGAAAGGGTTATCTTTTGATTCAAAAGGAGACATAACATAATAGCGGGAATCATGGTAATCAAATATGTTTCTATATCTAATGAGGAGTTGATAGGAATATACCCATGAGAGGGATCATTCAACTTATCTTTCTCATCACCACGAAATGGCATAGTAACAAGGTTGATTAATTTTTGGCAAAATGAGAGTTTAGAAGGCTTAGGGTTCAAAAACTCATCTAGAGCTTCACCTAATTCATCCTTAATAAAATCATAATCAATAAAATTGCATACATCATCAAAAGCATGAACTTCTTGCAAACAAAAATTTGACATTTTGAAATAAAAATTGCATGAAACTTGAACAGACAATGCAAAAAAATGAAAGAAACATTTTTTTTTTTTTTTTGGAAAGAAAATAAAATAAAATAGATCTAGATCTAACAATGCAATGTAATGCAAATAAAATTGGATTCATGTCAGGATCACGAAAGATGTGTTGGGTAAAAAGTGAGACTAAGTATGGAAACCCTAATCCCACTCTCATGCACACTCATGGAATATGAAAGAGCCTAGGGAGGTAACACAAGTCAAATACTTCTTATGAGAAAGAGAGAGTCATGAGTTACCTCTTATGTTTTCTATTCCTTTGTTGTAAATGAGAGAGAGGAATGATGCAAATTGCAATCTAACCTAGAAAGCAAGTAAGAAAGCGAATCCTAATATGAGAATGTAGATCAAAGAACACCTGATACACTACTGAAAAGTATAGATTAGAAGTAAAAATAAGAGGTGCAATTGTGTCTAAAATATGAGGCAAAATTTTTGGGACCAGGGTGCCACGCTACTATCCCGATTTTGCAATTCTAGAGCTAGAACTAACAAGAGGGATTTTAAAACCTAAGAGTTGTTGTTCTGCCAAGTCATGCTGACAGAGGGCAGGACCAGGGTGCCATACCCCTATCCTAGGTAGGACCAGGGCATTATGCCCTTGTCCTTGATAGGGTTCCTACACTTCTGATGTTTCTGAGTGATGTGGATGCCTATTCCAGACCTGTACCTACTTCTAGATTCCTGTTTCTGCACCTACAAGCTAAAAAGGGAAGGTTTGGGGTGGCTATATAGGGTTTTTTCCTACTTAAACCCCCATGTTGGTGATTTCAACCTCCACAAAGAGCTGATAATGTACTAAAAATGTGTGCAAGAAGCTTGTTTATATGCAAAATCCTAAGAATGAAAGTAAAAATCCTAGAGCAACCCTAAACAATAAACCATAATTTCTTATATTTGACAAAGTAAATGCTCTAAATCCATAATGTAAATTGATCTAAAGAATGAATATGAATCAAAATGAAGCTTATACAAAGATCTAAAAACAACATGAAACCATACCCAATCCCAAGGGAGAGGTACAAGCCAATCATCAGTTGGTGATCTCCTATTGTTCTTCTACATCTTCAAAAGCTCCCAATTAATAAAACGATGCTGAATGAATGTTTGATGGATGAATGTTGAATTTTGTTGAAGACTTCAAAGATCTACTCTTTCACTACAAAGAAGGCTCTAATACTCCAAAAACCTATTCTTAGATTCTTAAAAGAAGGACCCCTTGAAATGAAGAAATAGAGCTCTTAAGTATGAAACCCTAGATCTTAATTTCATGTTTAGGCTGACCTAGGATTTGAATTTCCCATGGATATTTTGGGGTTAATAATTATCATACCATATGATCGCACTCTTGAAATTTCATGAAAAAAGTCACGGACCATGTGCATTCCCGCCACGGTCTAACCAACTTTTCATCAAATTTTTAGGGTCATTAGATATGATGATATTAGAGCGCATCCCAAAGTTATATATGATTTTGAGATGTTTTGATATACAAAATTGGGCCTAAATGGTCAAAATAAGACATAATTAGGGTTTATGATTAAATGATTCATTGGAGGAATAATATGAAAAAGGGCACACTTGGGGTAAAGGGCCCAACTTTGTAATGTGTAAAGTGATGAGACAACACTTTTGATTCAAATAAATTTATTAATTAAATGCTTAGAGGGGAATGAGAAATGAAAGATGCAAAACACACTGAGGAAGGTGCTAACCTAAGTATGAAATTATACCACCCTAGAAAGGGTGTACAATTTATGACACTGCACCACCATACACAAATGAAGATACCTAAGATCATGCAAAGAAAAAAAATAAATAAAGATATACCATTAACATGTATAATAGGATTTCAATCTCCATTACTTCCTATCTCCATCGATCTTGTTTGATATATTTGCTCTTAGATTTTATGTATGGAAAAGATTTCAACAAAGAACATAAATATGGTTGATATCTTGATCACAAGAAGGCTTGATTTTATAAGATTGATTATGTCATTATGTGATTAGGGTTGAAAAGGAAGAGGGCATCCTTTTATATAGAGAAAACTATAAGAAATAGAGGGATAAGATTAAGAGGTGTAAAGATAAATGGTCAGCTAGGATTAAATGGTAGGTAGAGAAAATAATTAAATGATAAAGGGTGTAGGTAAGAGAAGAATTAAGAGATGAATGCCATGTGTCATCGATAGGAGAGGATAAAGAATTAATAAAATAAATAAATATTTATTTAATTAATAGAGGAAGTCGGGTCAATTAAATAAATAAAATATTTATTTAATTTAGGAAAAGGACAATTTAAATAAATAAGTATTTATTTAAGTGAGGAAAGGCTTAGAAGAGGATATTACGATAACAGGTGGATACCAAAGAGGGAGGAGTGTATCAGTTGTCAATAGATTATCAAAATTTAAGCACACAAAACCTTTTACTGGAATTCATAAGAAAAATACTGGAATAGAAAATATATCAATTAAGCACAAACATATACCATAAACCATATACCATGCATCTGAAACACAAAAAACTATGATTTGTATGTAGAAAACCTTGTAAAGGGAAAAATCACAGTAGGAAGCCTACCCATAGTTAGATAATACTTCTACTATAAGTATGTGATTACAATAAAATGGGTCTGCACATGCAAGCAGGCACCCTACCTAGAGCACACTACTCATGAAAAAGGAGCCTCATTGATTACAAAGGAAATCAAGACTACAATTTGGAACTAAGAATGAACTCTAATCTCCTATTCCTGAGTATAGTTCCAATTAAGCTCAATACCAAAGGTCTTGAACCTCTTACACAAACCCAATTTGATCACCTATTATCAACCAAAACCTATGCATATGATTACAAATTTATTCTCACATGGATAATCCCATGACCATGATCTACAATGAGATCATATGTATACCAACCCATGACCTAAAAAATTAGGTCGACCACCTATAAGATAATACAATAAATCCATAATGTAATCCCACAAACCAATGATAAACCAAGTTGGCCTAAGACTGAAATAACATAAACCAATCAATAAATCCAACCAGTAATGCATTGGGAGCATCAACCAACATGTTACACAAATTAGTCCATAACCTAACAGAATAAGATCGGACCTAAAATAGGTCACCATAAGGAAAGTGAAACACCACCAATCATTTGGAACATGAATACGATAACCATCAAAACCTTGATAACCTTCTAGCAGCCACACGAACACCACTTATCGGATCCATCAAAAGATCTTCAATAGAGCTCTATCAGTAAAACCGTTACCAGTGACCAAAAGGATTACTAGAACATATGATAGCATCAAGATCATCAAATACTCAACCAACTAAATCACATTTGCATCAGGAACACATGACTAACCAAACCAAATATTTCCTCCAATTGGAACATACCGGAGAATACCGAAGACAAATCTCTTGATCATCATCAAAGTCCAACCACTCTATCGGCACCTAGTAGACAACCAAAGAAGCTAGTATTGACATCAATGAAAAACATCAATGCAACACACAATCAATTCTTCCAAATTGCCAACAATCTCCCCTTTTGGTATTGATGGCAACACTAGATGTGAAAAATATCCACGTGCCAAGAAATGCCAAACAAGTCTACCCCTTTGGAAGACATCCAATCAGATGATATAACATTGAATCTCTGAACAATTAGAACAAGCTCCCCCCATGAAAGATATTTCGGTTAATCTCTATTTTTCATATGAATATTTCTCCCCCTTTGACCTCAATGCTAGAAATCTGACATCAACATCAAAGAAAAATCATAAAACCTTTGAACCACACAACTTACTACTCCCCTTGAGTATTACCACCAACACATCAATCCAAAATGAATAATAGCTCTGATAAATACATATTGGACTGATGCCAATCAACATCATTCAAGTCTCTATCGGAAGGGAAGAAACCCCCAATCTATCTCTGAAGTACTCAAATGATTCCTTAGGCAAAGTTTTAGTAAAGATATATGCAATTTTCTCTTTAGTGTTCACATAAACTAGTCTGACTTTATTTGCTTCCACCTTTTCGTTTCGAAAATTATACTTGATTGTTATGTGCTTTGTCTTAGAATGAAATGCCAGATTATTTGATATGTCTATAGCACTAGAGTTATCACAGTGAATAACTATCGGTTCATTACAATCTACCCTTATATTCTTCAACATTTGCTTCATCCATAGAATTTGTGTATAGTTAGTAGCAGTAGCAACATACTCAGCTTCAACAGTAGCTAAAGATATACATGATTGTTTCTTGGATCCATGAAACGAGTTTCTTTCTAAGAAAGAAACCTCCATCAGATGTGCTTTTCCTGTCATCAACATCTCGCTCCCAATCTGCATCTATATATGCACATATTGTAGTCATCATCTTTATGATACCACAAACCATACTCAGTTGTTCCTTGTAAATACCTAAAACATCCTTTTCAGTCCATTCTCACGATTCTCTCTAAGATCACTATGATATCTTGATACTATACAAATTGCATTCATTATACCCGGTCTAGTCTGAGTCAAATATTAAAAACATCTAATCATACATTTGTACCTTGTATGATAACTAGTGGACAACTAAGAGGGGTAGGGGTGAATCAGTTGTCAATAGATTATGAAACTTTAAGCACATAAAATATTTTACTAGAATGCATAAACAAAATACCAGAATAGTAGATATATTAATTAAAGACAAACATAAACCAGAAACCATATACCATACATCTGCAACACATAATACCGGGATTTGTATGTGGAAAACCCGGTAAAGGGAAAAATCGTAGTGGGAAGCCTACCCACATTAAGATAATACTTCTGCAATAAGTATGTGATTACAATAAAATGGGGTTGTACATGCAAGAAGGAACACTACCTAGAGAACATTTCTCATTACAAAGGAGCCTCACTAACTACAAAAGAAATCTAGAATACAATCTAGAAATCAGAATGAACTACAAGAATACCATCTCCTATGCCTGAGTACAATTCTGGTTATTGTCAATACCAGAGGTCTTAAATCTCTTTAACAAACCCAATTCGATCACCTATGATCGACCAAAACCTCTGTATATGATTACAACATTATTCACACTTAGATAATCTCATAACCCATGAGCATGATCTACAAAGAGATCATATATATACAAACCTAAGACCTAAACAATTAGGTCAGCCACCTAAAAGATAAAATAATAAATCCATAATGTAATCCCACAACCCAATGATAAACCAAGTGAGCCTAGGACCAAAAAAACATAAACCAATCAATAAATCCAACTGGTAATGCATTGGGAGCATTAACCAACACATTCCACAAACTGGTCCATAACCTAACAAAATAAGACTAGAACTAAAATAGGTCACCATAAGCCATATGAAACACCACCAATCAACTGGAACATGAACATGATAACCACAAACATTCTGATAACCTTCTAGAAGCCACACCAACACCACTTATCAGTAACCAAAAGGCTTACTAGAATATATGATAGCATCTGGATCATCAAATTACAAACCAACTAAATAAGATACACATTAGGAACACATAAATTAATTCACCAAACCATTTCCACTAGTCACAACATACCAGAGAATACCGGAGACAAATCTCCTGATCATCATTAAAGTCCAACCACTCTATCAGAACCTAGTAGACAACCATAAAAGCTAGTGTTGACATCAATGCAACACATAATCAATTCCTCCAAATTTCCAATAGAGGATAAACTAATTAATCAAATAAATAAGAATTTATTTAATTAATAGAACACTTAGGATAAAATAATTAAATAAAAAAATATATTTATTTAATTAGATAGGACAATTTTAGATGTCTACATTTTTCTCCTCTTTGAGACAATGAAGCTTCCCATGTTGGCTCAAATAAGATAAGATAAACTGATACAAAGTTACCCCATGAAAAGAATGATATGCTAGCTTGAGATATTGGATGAAAAAACTTAAAGGGTTGTAGACAATCTCTTGATAAGAGAGAAAGGCTAGAAAGGACTGACTTACATGGGAGGGAAATTCTAACACATGAGACTTGGGTTAAATAACCTATATGATAGGCCCATAAGAAAAACATCTTCATTCTCATCCACACACCTAAGAGATCAGAGTGTAGAGAAAAATCTTAGAGGAATTAGAGAAGCCAGCAGGGATGGATAAAGTTCACAGGTTTGATCAAGTCTAACAATATTAGAGACCAGGCGACATGGGTGAGCCAGTAAGTACCTTGAAGACTACTTTTATGTCTATGCATTTATTGATGTCATTAATGCACTTTAGGGTAGATAAACAAAAATATGGAATCGCGAAAAGGTCACTTGAATGCATCTAGGTCAATGACGAACACGTCTATGTAGGATAGGTTCGTCTTGTTTGGTATGGTCATGTATACACATGCAATCATGTCTAGGTATAGATTATGATACGTCTATGCTGAGAAGGCATGCCTGTATCAAGGGGGTGTGTTTGTGAAAGACAAGCGTGTCTGTGTAGAACAACACCACATCTATAATGTATAGGTGCATCCAAGGAAAGAAAGAACATATAGGTCTGTTAAAAGCACATCTATGTTGCAGAAACATGTCTATATTTAAGTAGGCTAGAATCAACAATTCGATGATGAACATATAATATCAATTGGATGAGCTACTGAGAGCATACACTCAATAAGGTTCCCTAGTGAGACAAACTGAAAGATAGACTAGAATTGAAAATTCTATGATAAACTTATGTTGTCAATTGGATAAGATGCTAGGAGGATACACTCAAGAAAGTGCCCTAAATAGGATAAAGTTTAATGTGATGAACATATACACTAGGATGCAGTGCCATGTGATACACATAAGCACTATGATAGAAGTAGCACGATGTGATGAACATGAGTACAACTAGGATTGAAGTAGCACTATGTGATGAACATGAGTACCACTATGATTGACATGATTGGTTTGATTGGATGTAGGAGTACTTACCCCAAATTGAGTCATGGGAGAGATTCCCTGTGACAAAAAGGTTTACAACCAAATTTGACCTTTAAGGAGTAGGCAACTATCAAGGCTATGAGATTGATACACATGATGTACCTACCTGAGATTTAGGTGAATACAGGAATACTAACTACTCTAGCAGAGAGATGACACTCTAAGACATGTTCATTTCATTTGCCAACTCGCGAGATGTCAGTCACCATAGATGATTTTTTTCAAATACTATGGATACTGATCCATGGGGAGCTCATGTCTTATGCCAAATAGGGAGATAATGATGCATTGAGATGGGTCTTTTCTTACCTAGAGTTTGAGATAGTATTAGGGCATGTTAGCTACAAGGTTATACTGTCTACTAGATGCAGACTACTAGAAGTGGTTCAAGGAGTGATTAGTGGTTACCTTTGTCCAGACAGGGTGACATGAGGTATGGTTGTGGGATAGGGAAGGACTCTAGAGACACAGATGATACAACACTCTAGGTATACATGGGGTTTGTCTATGTTAGCACACTTGTCTCATGAGCTTCACCAATTTGTGTATCTCAATGGCTATAGGCTATGTTGTGGGGTTACTCTTCTATAAGTTTAGTCATATGAGCATATTGCAGTGACTAGGCTAGTGCATTTAAGAGGGAGAGGACATGGACAATCTTATGAACATTTGTAGACTATGATCACTTCCCAACCATAGATTGGGAAGGTGGACAATTGCAGATAGTTTATCGGTGACATAGATAGTGTCAAATGGAGACCCTATCTTGACCACGAGGATTGGGAGGACAATGCTACATAACTACCTTATGTCTTTAGGAGAAGGTATCTGATCAAGTGGATCCCATATATACTAGACAAACATCTGATTGAGAGGGTATGTAGGTAATTTGGGCAACATCCAAGGAAGTCTCAGTGATCTAGAGAGTTTGCATGCATAGTGCATGAGCAGGCTCACTAGGGGCCAATTTTGTCTTATGATATTGTTGTTACATAGTTTGAGTAGTTAGTTACTATGCCTTGGGATCTAGAGATAGATGTGGTTGAGACAAGAACATGTGTAGAGTATGTAGCCTATTTTGTGACACATCATGTACTGAGATTTACTAACCTAGATGAGCCTCTAGTAGCTGAGGATGATGTTGATGATGATGAGGACAGGGGTGGGGGGGATGGAGGAGGCAGAGGAGAGGAGCAACAAGGAGGGTGGGGAGGGTTAGGGGTGGACAAAGAGATGTTGGAGAGAGATGAGGGAGGACATGATCCATAGGGAGGTAGGCCACCGAGACCACCAAGGGGGAGAGGAGGACAACTTCTACATGTATAGGGATAGGTTGAGAAAGAGGAACCTAAGTAGGCTAGAGAGGAGGAGGGTGCCCATGGTTAAGATGAGGATTAGTTTGAGCTATGATCATTGTAGGAGATTATAGCAGGACAGGCCAATGAGATCAAGGATCTCAAGAGAGACATGACTCAATTGATGCAACAACTAGTAGAGATGAAGAAGGAGAGAGATTAGGTCATTCAATGATATATTCATAGAGGAGGAACTGAGGGTACAAAGATCAATAGGCGAGGGGATCATGGAGTAGGTTATACATACATCCTATGAGCAAGTGATGAGATCAGGTACTAGAGAGACCTATACTATGTAGTAGTTCCTCCAGAGCTCAAGGTGGGTAGCTACAGGAGAGCCTCTTAGACCATGACAACAAGGAGAGATAGGAGGTAGGCATCTAGTTGTTAGATCGTGGGTCCACCCGCACCACTAGGAGGAGGGGAAAAACAGGGTGATCCATGAGTAGGGACTTTGAGAGTCAGATTCCTTCAAGGCTAGTCGGCTTCGAGGGATGGTCTTAATCATATATCTTTTGGATCCCATTTTGTATTACTTTTTGTATGATGATGTAGACACCTTCGAGTGATTTAATATCCATATAGGATATTGACATCATTGTATCATGACACTTATTATTTTTTGATATATATATGAGATGACCCATTCCTTAGAACAACTATTTGCATGTGTACTATGTGTTTTAGATTATATATGATTTCGTTTATGCTCCTTTAATGATTATATGATACTTATGAGAATGATTATTATATGGACACAAAATATGTACATGATGAGATGCATTATTTGTTGTTCTTTTATGTTTTATATGTCATGCATGATACAAAATGTGAAAGTATTACAGATCGAGGTATGATAATTGACATGCTATGATTATTTCCATGATGAGAATGCAAATGAATATATGATATTCTAATCATTGGTGTGTGTAGGATGTGATGCAATTATGATTTCTATATGTATGTATATAATAAAAATTGTTAACATATATTAATGTAGGTGAATGAAATGCAGATATTTTTAGTGTCTCACTATACTCAACTATTTGATAGTGGGCTATACAAACTAAAGGACATTGGAGATCAATACAGAAAGTGGAATGGAAGATAGAAGATATAGAAGTCAAAGATCTTCTTGTTAGATTATCATCATTGAGCTTTATTACTGAAATTAGGTTATGACAATCGAGGTATAGGTTTGACCTAGCAAGTCATTGTACTTGTTTTCATGGAGATCGGATAGTTGCAAACAAGGAATGCCTTAGTTCATAGTAGACTTATGTTGTTCTCATTTCCTTGAACAAGTAATAGTATTACCTAGAGACAATCCATAGACAACAAAAAAATAGTGGGTGAATCATATCCCATCCTTGCCTTTCTAATCAAAGACTTCTTACAGATAGATTTTCTAGTCAGAGACATCCTGGAAAAGATAAATGACATGTCACCTTAAAAGATGAAATAAAAAGAAAAACAAGACTTGAAACCAACACACAATGAAATCCTCAAGTTACTTGTGTTTCTTGCCACATATGTTAAAATGTTTGATTTGGTCACAATGTTGTTATCTTGATAAAGGATAGGTAATGCTTAAAATCATGTTGTTGACAAAGTCTGCTGAAAGATTTGATTTGTCGAAAGCCCACTATTGATTGCATCTCATCTGAATCTAACTGATTCTATGACACTTATAATTTATTGCAAAAAATATTGAAACTTTATTATAGGTTGGTGGTGCAAGTGATCATTTATTATGGATTGGTGATGCAAGTGATTTTTTTAATTATAGATTGGTGATGCAAGTAATCTTTTATTATGGATTGGTGATGCCAATGATCCCTTATTTTAGATTGTGAGCAAAAAGGAGGAATGAAAAGATGATGTTCCTCAAAATATGCAATGCTCAGGATACCACTTCCATCACTAGATTTATAATTATGCTCGAGATACCACTTCCATCACTAGATTTATAATTTTTCCCTAGTTACAAATTGGACCTGATTTATTATGACAGAAAAGAGTAAAAAGAGAGGTTTACTATGAATGACTAACCAATCTTAGATAGATCACTAATAAGAAAGGATGGGAATGGGTAAATTAATTATAGATGGATAGATTATGAGTGTGTGCAAAGTGAAAGGATGAGATTGAATCCTGAAGGAGGGAGGTGTTAGGATAACTAGTGGTCAATTGAGAGGGGGGCGTGAATTAGTTGTCAATAGATTATGAAAGTTTGAGCATACAAAACCTTTTATCAAAATGCATAAATCAAATACCAGAATAGCAGATATAATAATTAAGCACAAACATGAATCACAAAATAATTACCATACAACCACAACACATACCACTAGCATTTGTACGTGGAAAACCTGGTAAAGGGAAAAACCACTGTGGGAAGCCTACCCACAGTCAGATAATAATTTTGCAGTAAGTATGTGATTACAATAAAAGGGGCCTACACATGTAAGAAGGCACATTTCCTAGAGCACACTGCTCATCACAAAACGAGCCTCACTAACTACAAAGAAATCCAGACTACAATCCAAAAAGATGAGTGAAATGCAAGAATAACATCTTCTATTCTTGAGTATAGTTCTGGTTATGCTCAATACCAAAGGTCTTAAACCTCTTATACAAACCCAATTTGATCACCTATGATCAACCAAAACCTTTCCATGTGATTACAACTTTATTCGCACATAGATAATACCATAACCATTCGTAACCATGATCTACAAATGGATCTTACATCATAATTATACCAACCCGAGACCTAAACAATTAGGGTGGCCACCTGAAAGTTAATACAATAAATCCTAATGCTCTACAAAAAGGATTAGAAAATCTACTTGATGGCAACACACACAAGAGCACAAGAAACAAATGTTAGTGTTAGCAACAAAAGATTATCCTAAATAGGCATATCAAGAGAGATATTAAGCATGAAATAGAAAGCATATAAACATAGAATAAAATAGCTAATCAAGATGCTCATAGTTGTTCCTCCCTTGTTCCTCTCCTCTCCAAGTCCCAAATGAGTGTAGCTCTCAGCTTTTAGCACTAGCCATGGATGCCATATGGAGATTCAAGATAGTTGAATATGATAAGCAAATGCTATGCAAATGTAGATAGTGATGCTATGAGAAAGCTCTATGCTAATGCTAGTATAACAACAATACTCTAATGCTTCCTTCTTTGCTTGAGGAGAAGGGTTCTATTTATAGAAGAAATGGGGAAATGAAGGGTTAAGATTGAGTAATCTTAACAAGGGTTAGGATTTAAAGATATTCAATCCATGTGAGACTTTCAACCCAATCCCATTTTGACAAGTGTCACCATGAGGAGGCTTGAGAGGAGAGATAAGGAGCATTAAATGCTTGAGGGGACATGATGGTTACCCTAGTCAAAGAAATAAATGCTTTGAAGAGACACATGGGTTACATGAGGGTTAAGTTAGGGGTCAAAGTCCTTAAACATGGGTGCAAGTGGAATTAACCATTAATGGTCATGTAAGAGCCATAAGTGGTTTGGAAGACTTTAGAGGTTAATTTGTTGAACACACAAATCATTAATTGCTTTTCAAAGACTTTGGAGTCTTTGAGAAGTGACTCCAATTTGCTTAGGAATGTGAAAATATTTAGGGGATGGATTAGGTTAATTAGGAAAGGTTTAGAAGAATCTAGAAGGGGTTTAGGCATGCAAGTGGATTTTGTAGGAAAATGCAAGTGGGAGGAATTTTGGTATTTTCAATTAAAATAAAATCATTTATTTCAATTAAATGGTGTAATTTGCATTTGGATAAATATTCAAATAAATATTAATTTATTTAAATGATAAAAAGGAAGATAAAGCATTAGATTGCTTGAAGACTTTGAAGGAAACCATTAAAGGCTTGAAGACTTTAAGGAAAACCATTAAAGTCTTAAGAAGACTTTAAGGGAAGCCATTAAGTTTGAAGACTTTAAAGCCATCAAGTTTGAAGACTTTAAGGGAAACCATTAAAGGCTTAAGAAGACTATAGAAGGAAGCCATCAAGTTTGAGGACTTTAAAGCCATCAAGTTTGAAGACTTTAAGGGAAACCATTAAAGGTTTCAAGTGGGTGAGGATAAATAGGATTTTAAATAAATAATTTATTTAAAATAGTTGTGCACCTTGCTTTTGTAGGAAAATACAAGTGGGTGGAGGATAAAGGTGATTTAAATAAATAATTTATTTAAAATAATTGTGCAACTTGCTTTTGTAGGAAAATACAAGTGGGTGGAGGATAAAGGTGATTTAAATAAATAATTTATTTAAAATAATTGTGCAACTTGCTTTTGTAGGAAAATACAAGTGGGTGGAGGATAAAGGTGATTTAAATAAATGTTAATTTATTTAAATGTGAGAGGTGGGATTTTGGGGGATTTAAATAAATATTAATTTATTAAATGTGAGAGAATATTTAATTAAATAAATATGATTTATTTATTTAATTAATGGTCTGAATTTGGTTAAGTGAATTAAATCAAATAAATTGAATAATTTATTTAATTAATAGGAGAAGAGGGTTAAGATGAATTAATTAAATATTAATTTAATTAATTATTAATTGATGGTTAAATAATCAAATAAATACTAAGTATTCATTTAATTAAGTGGACAGATTTATGTGAACTAATGATGAAAGAATGGGAGAAAATGGAGGGAATATGAAGAAACAACAAGCCAGCGAGTACCCTGAGGTCATGCAAGAGATACATAGTAGATGTAGTGTGGGGTTTGGATTGATGCTATACAATTGATCAAAATTGGTTGGACAATCTGGTGCGATCGGTTTAATTGCCCCGGTCAAGTCAAAGCGTGACAGTTGATGTAAGCTGGTCGCTTGGACATGATAAAGTCTGAGTAAGTGAATCAAAGTGACCTATTGGTGACTTAGACAATTGATGTAATTGCTCGATGAAGTCAAGGTATCTGAAGCAAAATACTCGTTGAGACTTAGACAATTGATGTAATTGTCCATTGGATTGTGTTTGATTGGTTGATCAATTGATAGTGTCTGCGTGGGATGGATGATTGTGGTGAATCATAGCAGCTCCATTGAGACTAGGTCATTATGATAAATGCCTGTTGTAGTCTAGGTTTGCCATAATCGATTACCTGTTGAGACCCGAAGATACTTTATCAGAGTATCTGTTGATAGTCTAGGTGTGCGTGAGTTGATGTACCTATGAAGATAGAGTAACTTTCTTGACTTATTGGATGACTTAGGATAGGAAACACAATCCCTTCTATTTAGAGATGGATGGTGATGAACATGGCTTGATTAGGTTGATTGGGACACGATGTAGGGTATGTGATGGTGATTATCGATATGGGGAGGGTGGGGGGGGTTCAATGTTAGATAGAAGAAATGGAGGACCTATTACATTCCTATGGAAGAAGAGGAAAATAGAGTATCCATTGTCATTACTATGTATGAATGATATGCAACTTATGAATGTATGGATGGATTGAATGCAATATATACAAATGAGAAGGAATGATGATCCATGGTGCTTTATTTTTCATCATTGAGCTTTAAAATGTTGTAAGAAAATGCAAGCAACTTGACATAAAGATTCAAGATGACCAGAGTATTTCTTACATGGATTTTGATATAGCAAGTTAATACAAGCAACTTGATATAATGGATCAAGTTGACCTGAGTATTGCTTGCAGAACAGATAAGGATTATCTCCTTTCATGCATGACTTGGATCGTCCTCCTTGATCTTAGGCTGATCATATCCTGAGACAAGTGCATATCGTAATAAGAGATAAAATCTTTATCCAGTTTGGATGAGGTAGGAGGAACCAAAGAAAGAGCATTGTACCTACAAACAAATAGTATATACATCAAGAATAAAGAATATGGATCCTTGGTAATGGTTCATCCTCATATGGTTGAGGTATATGCTGTAGTCAGCAAGCTGCAATGATTTATGACTGCATTTTTCATAAGATCAAGTAGCTTGGTGAACTTCCCACGTAGACACCATTAGTACATGCCCCAGTACTTCATTGGAAGTAATGCGCAAATGATACAAAACAATGCTGAAAGATCCTGATACAGATAAACAAATGATTGTACTCACAAATCAACCAAGTATTTGATAGCTTAACATAATTTTCTTGTCAAAGAAAACGTCATTTTTGTCTTTGTTTTGGTAAGGAAAGATGCATCCTTGTTTAAAGACAATTTGATTGTTGATGTTGATTGTTTGGTCAATTGATAAGTGGTCATTTTGTGGAGTATATCACAATGTTTGTTTGGTATCTACATGGATGAGTATGTACAAGGTGTTGCCATGTTTTTGTGTAATTTTCAATTGTTTTTCGATGTTTTGGATTTTGTGGAATAGTTTTGAATGTTTTTGGATTTTGTGAGACATTTTTTAATGTTTTTGGATTTTGTGAGACATTTTTGAATGTTTTTGCCAATGAATCATAAGTAATGTAGAATGCACTTCCATCATCTAGATTTTAAGGGTATTGCCCCCAAGTGTAGACATGACTATGAAAAAAAAGTGGGATGCAGGATGCATGAAGTACTATCTTTGATTGCAGATCAAATAACAAGCCATGGTTTGGATGGATGGATGTGTGTATGTATGAATGTGATCGCAACGAGCCTGAAAGATGCTAGAGCCATTATCTTTACAAGTGTCACCTGTTTGCCAGGTTTTCACCATCGCACTTACCCAAGGTGCCACCGGAGTGGTTGTTCACCATTTGGATGTAGGATTTTTCTTTACTTTTTTTAATGTTTTTGTATCTCTTCAGGACATTTTTCTGAATGTTTTTGGTATTTTCTAGTATGCAGGGGAGCCTGATGCTCTATTCAACTTAGGTATAAAACCATTTGAGGTGCATGATGTTGATTGGATCTGCAAGCGGTTCTCCTTCTGATGTAGCCAACTGATATGCCCCAGACCCAAATACAGCAGTGACAACATATGGGCCTAGCCAGTTTGATTCAAACTTGCCCTGATGTTCTCTGTTTGGTTGGTTGCGAGGATTCTCTCATAGAACAAGATCACCTACCTCAAATGTACGAGATCTAACTCAGTGATTGTAGCTTCTACTCATGCGCTACTGATAGGCTTTAAGATGGTTGTATGCAGCTTGTCGCTTCTCATCAAGTAGCTCCAAGTCTTGAAGATGGGATACTCTGTATGCTTCATCATCGATGAGATTGTGCAAGGAAACCCGTAGTGATGGGATCTCGACTTCAATAGGTAAGATAGCTTCTGCACCATAGACCAATGAATAAGGAGTTGCACCTGTAGGGGTTCGAATGCTAGTTTGATATGCCCATAGCGCTGGATTTAGTTGAACATGCCAATCATGGCCGGCATCATTGATTATCTTCTTGAGGATTCTTAATATGGTTTTATTGGATGCTTCAGCCTGACCATTGCCTTGTGGGTAATAGGGAGTGGAAAAGCGGTGTTGGATATGAAATTTCTCACAAAGTTCATGGACATCCTGATTTTTGAAAGGAAGACCATTATCTGTGATGATGGACATGGGCACACCATACCGGTAGATGATGTAGTTGAGGATGAATGAGGCGATCTGCTTGTCGGTGACTTGGGTAAGTGGAACAGCCTTGATCCACTTTGTGAAATATTCGGTGGCAATAATAATGAATTTATGGCCATTGGATGAAGATGGATGGATTTTACCCACAAGGTCAAGACCCCATTGAAAGAAAGGCCATGGTGTCGTGATTGGTTGCAGTTCCTGGGCTAGTTCATGTATCAGGTCACCATGAACTTGACATTTCTTGCATTTTCTGACAAAGTAGTAGGAGTCTTTTTCCATAGATGGCCAATAGTATCCATTGCGCAGAAGTTTCTTGGCTAGTGATGGACCACTTGAGTGAGTCCTGCAAATTCCTTCATGGACTTCTTCCAAAGCCTTTTTTATCTCATCTTGTTCTAGACATCGAAGGAGAGTACCATCAAGACCACGTCGGTATAGGGTTTCAGCAATAATGGTATATCGAGCAGTTTGGCGAATGAAGGTTTTACATTGGTTATTCGATTGGTTGGGAGGAAGGGTTTGATTATGGAGATAGGTGTAGAATTCATCATACCATGGGGATTCAGAACCGACAAGGTGACATATCATTTCAGATTCTGGGATATCATAAGCAGGAATCCAAAGCTGTTCTACCAAGAACTCATAGCGTGTTGAATTCTGTGGAAGATCTAGTAGAGATGCGATGGTAGCCATAGCGTCAGCAACTCGATTTTGATCTCTTGGTATCTACTCAAAAGTGATAGTAGTAAATGATGTCTTTAAAGTGTCCACCATTTGCTTATATGGCATGAGTTTATCATCTTTGGTCTGATATTCATCTATTGCTTGTCGAATGACTAGTTGGGAATCGCCATATACTTGCAATTCTTGTAATTTCCATTGTACAGCTAACCTGAGTCCTATGATCAAGGCCTCATACTTTTCTATGTTGTTTGTGCATGGAAATGTGAGCCTGTAAGACTTCGGGATGCTATCACCCTGAGGTGTGATAAACAGAATGCCTACCCCCAAGCCATGCCTAGTGTATGAACCATCAAAGTATAGTTTCCATGGTTGTACTTCTGTGATCATGAATATCTCTTCATCTGGAAATTTGGAAATGAGGGGATGATTGCCTATGAGTGGTGCATCGGCCAACTGATTTGCAATAACTTGACCTTTGATAGCTTTACGGTCCACGTACTCAATGTCAAAATCACTTAGAATCATCACCCATTTGGCCAAGAGGCCTGTCAATGCTGCTTTGCTAAGTAAATACTTGAGTGGATCAATCTTTGCATTGAGTTGTACCTTGTGTGTTAACAAATAGTGCCTCAGTTTAGTAGCTGCTAGGATTACTGCTAGGCAAGCTCGCTCAATAGGTGTGTAATTGAGTTCATATCCCACCAGTGTGCGAGAGATATAGTAAACAGCACACTCTTTTCCTTCAGCATTATGTTGTGCCAATAGTTCACCCAATGCTGTACTTGTTGCTGAGATATAGAGTAACAATGGTCTACTTGGATTTGGTGGCATCAGCAATGGTGGATTCATGAGATAGTCTTTATGCATCTGAAATGCTTATTGGCATCAGGCATCCCACTGAAAGCGGATGTTCTTGTGTAGAAGGTGTGTAAATGGGTGACACTTATCAGCCAATTGTGCAATGAATCTTCGGATGGATTGAAGACGTCCTTGTAGGGTCCTTAACTGACTGATATTCTTTGGAGGTGGCATGTCCATGATTTCCTTAACCTTTGTTGGATCAACCTCAATGCCTTTGCTTGAGACAATGTATCCTAGAAGTTTCCCGGAGGTTACTCCGAAGACACATTTCTTTGGGTTGAGTCGAACATGGTATTGTTCCAGTCTATCAAAGATTTTATCTAAGATGTGGAGATGCCCATCTCTGGTGAGTGATTTTGCTAGTAAGTCATCAACATAATCCTCCATCATGGTATGCATCATGTCATGGAAGATGGTGGTCGTTGCCCTTTGATAGGTTGCTCCTGCATTCTTGAGACCAAAAGGCATCACATTCCAACAACATGTGCCCCATGGACATGTGAAGGCTATCTTATGTTGATCTTCTGGTGTGATCTTTATCTGATTGTATCCTGAAAAGCCATCCATGAGTGAAAGCATGGCATGTCCCGCTGTCAGATCCACTATGATGTCGATATTTGGTAAGGGGAAGTCATCCTTAGGACATGCCTTATTCAGATCTCTGAAGTCAGTACAAATGCGGATGCCCCCTTTTGGTTTGTCGATAGGCACAATATTGGAGATCCATTCTGCATAATCAATTGGTCTAATGAGACCAACATCTGGGAGTTTCTTGAGTTCTGTTTTGACTAGCACTGCAATTTGAGGATGCATCTTACGAAGCTTCTACTTGACAGGTTTGGCTCCTTCTGCGACGGTGAGGTGATGCATGATTAAATCAGGATCAAGCCCAGGCATGTCTGCATATGACCATGCGAAATTGATCTGACGCTTTTGGAAGAACTCTATAAATTTAGGCTGTTCCTCTAGAGTGAGAAGAGATGCCAGATGTATGATATGAGGATTTTCAGGAGTCCCCACATTGTATTCTTTGGTTTCCTTGATGAGAATCGTTGATCGTTCCTATTGTGCATTAGCAGGGAGGATGTCAAACCCTTCATCCTCAGGTGCCTCGGAGAGGTTTTCACCATTGGATACGCTCTTTATTTTTACTTTTTTCAGATCAAAAAGTGCCACAGTGTGGTTTTCACTGGAAGATCTATGTTTTATTGTTATATTTTTGTAGCTAAAAGGTTTGGCATCCACCCCGAAGTATACTATGCTATTAAGTTCAATGGCGAATCCAGCTTTGTGATCCCCGCTTGGTAGGTTATCCCTTAATTCCAAAAAGTCTATGATAGCCTCATCATTTTGGAAGAAGTCAAGACATGGGGGATTTGGTTGGTTCCATTCGATGAGTTCAGGATGGATAACGGGTAGTCCTTCATCGATTAGGTTAAGCGTGTTAGATGTATCAGTGAGGGTTAAGATGTTATGGTGAAGGTCATTAATGGTACTCTCCCTATCAGAATCAGGCATAGGATGAGACGTAGGGTCTATGAAAGATGTTTCTAGTTTAGGAACCCATGTGGTCTTTATCTATGCTTCTCCGTAAATAGGGATGTCTTTGCGTGGTGGAGGTGGTGATGTGTCTTCCTCATCTGAAGTATTAAGCTATACAGAATCAAATTCCCATTCATGTGAGTTGGTCTCTGAGTCACTTTCCAGCATCCGATTACTATACCATACTGGGATGTCTTTTGAGTTAAATACTGCAGGTGTGATTGGTTGATGTACCTTTGTAGTGATCGGTGCTATAGGAAGATTGATGGGGATAAAGGAATCTGATACGGGGAGTATCGGTAATATTGACTCAGTGGTTTCTACTGGAACTGCTAGTGCCATAGATATTGCTACGGGTTTTGATATAGTTGTTGCTGCTACTGGTGTTATTGATGAGATTACTGATTCACTTGATGGGATGATTGATATTGTAGATGGTGGTGTTAGGGTTTTGAGCCTCGGTGGGGTAGTTGGGATGGTGCTTGATGCTACTTTGATAATGAAAGGTGTCCTTTTTGTAGTAGGCTAATATAAGGGTTTGTTGGGTTTTCCTTTGAATTTGAGTTTAGGAAAGATCTCTTTTTCAAAGCCTAGGCGTGTATTACCTTTGGGTTTTAATTCTGGCAGTAGAGGTTCATGTCGTCCTTGTTTGCAATATCCCAAAGCACTCTGACCATCATACCCCATTCTTTGCCTAATGAGGAGACCTTTGCCATACTGATCCGTAGGAAGTTTAACTTGTGGTATATCAGTGGTGATGGGATCTTTGTAGATCCATTCCGCTAGGTCCTCATCTTGGGTTTCTTCCTCTTGACTCTTTCCAAGGATGAAAGGCGTCAAGGCACATGCTGGCGTGATCAGTGTTTGCTGGAGTAACTGCTGTGGTTTACCATGTGTTCTAGGAGAAGTGGGCATTTGTCCCACACAAAAGAGTTGACTCAAGTTGTATTCCCCAGGACCTTCCTCTGCTATTTTCATTTTATGCTTTTCTTGCTTTGGTATAGTGGTGTTTGAACTGGCAAGAGAGGCGGGACTTATATATTATATGGAGGAAATGGCTTCTCTATTATTAGGAACAGTAATCTCTAGTTGATGGTTGATATTATGGCAAAACGCAAAGGGATTTGCATCGCCCAAGATTGTGATCTCTACACCGTTATGTGGGAACTTGATACATTGATGGTAGGTAGATGGAATGGCTTGCATGGCATGTATCCAAGGTCTTCCTAACAATAGATTATATGGTAGAGGAAGGTCCAGAACCTGACAGATGATGTGCTTTACCACAGGGCCCACTCGGATTGGTAGTACCACAGCTCCTTTGGATGAACGCTCTGCATCGTCATAGGCTTTGATTGTGATCTTCTTACAAGGATCCACTGATTCTACTGCATATCCCAATGCGATGACCAACTATAGTGTACAAATGTTCAAGCCTGCTCCATTATCTATCAAGACTCGCTTGATTCTATGCTAATTGATAAAGCCTTCAATGTGTAGCGAAGCGTTGTGAGGTTGCTGGAAGGAAGAGTTGTCACTTTCAGAAAAAATGAGACAAGGTGATGACTTTAGACTTCCAACCATGGCTTGAAATTGGTCTATATTCAGATTTGCAAGGACTGACGCCTCTTGGAGTACTTGATCCAAGATAGTTTTATGAGATGGCGATAGGCACAAAAGCTCTAAAATGGATATAAGCGTAGGTGTTTTGTCTAATTGTTCCACAAGATTGTACTCCTTTGGGATGGAGGTGGTACCTTGTGGAGCTGCTTTTATGGTGACCTTGCCACGACGTGTAACAACAATGCAATTTGAGTTGGTATTTTTGAAGGTTATAGTTGCAACTTGTTCACTGGCATCATACAGATGATTTATAGTGTAATTATACGAAGCCTGTGTATAATCAGTGGTATCAGTGCCTCACCTGGAAGTGGAAGGACCCCTTTGATCTTGTGATGGAAGTGGATTTTTGAACATCAGATGATCATTATTTGTTGTTTTTGGGTCATGTCCTTCAATTTCAATTTCTCCTCGGTCAATAAGATCCTGGATAAGATCTTTAATCGGTGACAATTACTTGTCTTGTGTCCTCTCCCTTGGTGGAAATCACAGTGTTCAGTATCTCTCCACCATGTAGGTTTGACCTGAGGTTCATAGTTTGATGTTTTAGGGAGAGTGACCAAATTTTGAGAAATGAGTTGTCGCAATACTGTTTCAATGGGTTCCCCTAACGGAGTGTATGTGCATTTTTGTTTTTGCTGACGAGGTCTTGGTTCATCATGAGATGTGATGCGACTTTGATTGGAAGGAACATTTGGGTTATTCTGAGGTGGAGGATTTTGTCCTGCAAACCGAACCACAGGTTGTGCATTTTGGATAGTCTGGGCATCCACAACCCCATCGTTGACAATATTCTTGTTTTTTTTCCAGAAGCTTGGTTTATCACTATTGAAGCACGGGCGAGGACCATCTTTTGGTTCATTAAAGATTTTGATGAGTCCTTTCTTGATAAGTGCCCGTTCACATTTCAAACCCTTGGTGATCATATCATTAAATGAGTCCATGTCTTTGACATCCAGGTGAAATTCCATTTCTTCGTTTAAGTTGGAAATGAATATTTCCACTAGTTCTCATTCAGGTAACTGAAGAGAACGTCTGCTAGACATTTGGCACCATCATTGCAGGAATACTGAGAATAGTTCACCTAGTTTTTGTTTGGTGTTGCACAGATCAGCCATGGTGATGTCACGTTCAATGTTATGAGAGTAATGAGTGAGGAATTTCTGGATGAGTTCCTCAAATGTTCTAATGCCACCTAGTAGTCAGGAAAACCATGATGTGGTTGTTCCTCCCAAGCTTTGGGGAAAAAGGCGCATTAGGTAGGTGTCTTCATATGCTACTTCGAGACAAGCAGAATGAAATTCTCTGACATGATCACGAGGATCTCCCTTTCCTCTATATTTTTCAAATTTGGGTGTTTCAAATCCTTGTGGAAAGGGTGGTATATAAAGATTCCTATCAAAAGGATAGGGATAGATTTCATTGAGTGAGAATTGGTTAGTTTTGACACCACTATGAAGTTGTTGGGCGAGATTCTCGACTTGTTGCCACAACATCTCCATTTCATTTGAAGGAGGAGGTGGTGGGTTACCTCGAGGAATGTTATATCTGATGGGATCTCTACCTCTTTCCTCTTCATGGCTACTTTGTTTTTCTGATGCTTGTCTTAATTGGGCAAGATCAAAGTCAAAGGGGAGTTTTACTCCTTCTTGAGCGAGTGTTAAGAAGTGATCATCCGCATTACTCCTGAGTATTTCATCAAATAGTTTGTTAAAGAGAGGGTTATGCTGGGCCCTTTCTATTGTTGCAGGAGTGGGAGTACTTGGGTTTTCGTCATCTGCATTTCCTCCAAGTGCTTCTTGAAGTTCATTGAGATTTTCCTCTTCTTCTTCTTCCCTTTCTATTTCTCGTTGCCTTGACTGTGATCGGGTTTGAGCCATTTTTGCTTTATGAGTCTTTGTTGAAGTTGTGTGAAAAATGATGATGAGTTTGTTAGATGAAATGAGAGATTGATGGTTGGTGATTTGTGTTGCACATGGATCTCTAGCACTTTTTAAGGTAGATGTAACCAAAATTTCTTCTTTGAATTGCTTGCTTTTTGATAAGTTTTGATGTGATAAGGTGTAGAGAAATCTGAGATGTGTTATAGATTTAACTACCTAGTAATGAGAGGATTCACTCATGAACTAGTTTTAACCTGCATAGATGTGTCTCTTAGGATAATCTTATCCTAGATGTAGAAACAATCTAAAAAGTAATGTGATGTGTTTGATTCAAGCAATATCTAAAAAGAGAACTTGGGACAAGAACCTCTTAATGTTTTGAGAGTTGGAACGGATCGATGATGAAATGATGATGTATGAGTAAGATGATGGATAAAAAAAATGTTTTCAACTTCAATAAAAACTTTGTGTTACAAATGGGACAAACTCTACCTCTTCCCTTTCGGGTGTTGGTGGTATTTCTCAAGTTGTGTTGTATGTGATACAGACGTTTGGGAAGAAGTTGGGATTAATCTTACCTCCTTGGTTTTTGTGATAACTCAAAGCTCTATATTGCAAAAAGCTCTGCGGTTCAAAGTCTCTGAATCAAATTCATTTGTTTGCCTTGAAGGTAGAGACACATGTGACGCAAAAAGACTCTATGTGAGACAAAGATTTGTCTATTTATATAGAAGAATTTCCTCTTTTTGATCAAAGCCTTTGAGCTTAATGGTCTTCTTTCCAAGTTGATATTCTGATGATGCTTCTTCTTTCGCAAGATGTGAAGAATGGTCATAAAATTTTGACTCTTTGTTTGTTTGTACTTTGTTTTTGATGTGTTTGGTTGGATGAATACTTTGTTTTTGGGAGTGATTTTCTGATTTTTCTTTAACAAGAAAACAAAGCAAGCACACAAACACAAGAATGTTGCCCTCAAAGGCACAAATGAATATGGGTCTAGATCAACCCAATCCTTGGACTTGTATATGACCCTTCCTTTAGATGTATTTTAAGGTGTATTTCCAAAGCCTGAAGTCGGCTCAATTTGTACTTGGTCTTTAAAATGAACACACTTCAAACACTTTTTATCCCTAAGGTCAAATGGCCAGTTGTGATAAATTTAGCCCACATCTTGATATTTCTTCGACTTTGGTACTACATACGTTATGAATCCCGTCATGGCAGGTAAGGATGTGATATACTAAGTCTTGCATGAGCATAACAAATAGATGATCCCTATGATGGGGGAGTCACCACTTTTATCAAGCCACAAGTGACTTTTTAAAAAGCTATGTTTCTACTCAAGGAAATATGTATGGTGAGTATCTTGGGAGCAAAACCATCTATGCTCTTGCACTAAATTATATCGCAAATATCCTCAATCAATAGAATGGGTGGGCTACTACTTAAAGGTGTTTAGTCATGTTCGATGTTTTTGGACATAAGTTCATTCTGCAGTGACTCACTTAAGAGCCTTGTAATTGGTGGTGGGGCCCATTTGTCCTTTCGGCCAGTTACACTATAGGAACAGCTATACCCAAGGCTACAACTTTCACTCTCACCTGATTTCTATAGCAGCTCGAAGGATTTACCGTTCGAGGTCATTCCCAAGAGTATCGATCCCTTGGCAGGCCTCTCTTAAAAAGATAAAATTTGAGTGTTACTAACACTTTTCTCTTGCACCTAGGACCATGAAAGCCAAGGGAGAGGATAGTGTGTGTTAGAGGTAGGACCACTCAATGGACTTTGTGCACAAGTGTGCCAAGCACGAAAGACACTTGTTCTTTTTAATCTGTCATTGCAATGTGATCTAACTATTTGGAGATGTTGCTCCAACAGTCATGGTGTTCTTTTTAACTTCAAAGGCAAAATATTTTGTAAACTAGAAACTTTGAAATCCTAGTCAACTGAATTGAAAACACGTCTTGCTTGAAGTAAAATTGTTTTTGAGCTTGAAGGAAAATGGCTTGTCCTTTTTAGATTGCCCAAAACAAAGTGTTGATTGTAAATTTCTTTTAAGTTGATGCAAGAAAATAAATTTTGTTTTGTTGATTTTAAGCACCAAAATGAAGTTTGTTTCCTAACTTGCAAGAAATAAAGTTGTTTTGTATAAGTTTGTGGTTCTTTTTATCTTGGAACAATGAAATTCTTTTTAAGAGCCCCAAACAAATATGTGATTCTTTTTTAAAAGCCCAAATTTGAAATGTGAAGTTAATTTTAAACCAAAATAAAAAGTGAATTCATTTTTAAAACCAACTTCAAAAACAAGTTAGTAAAAAATACAAATCTACTTTTTAATCTAATTTAAATTTGCACAAAAGAGAAAAAATAGCTAGTAAAATCCACCTATTTGGTGGGCTTTTACAAGCCTAATTTTTTTTTTTTGGGGTTTTTTTTTTTTTGGTTACAAGGTGATTTGTACAACATTCTGTTACAATAGCGCTAGTCTATGTTTGAACAGAGGAGCTATTTAACACAAACGCGTTAAAAGAAAGGGAAAGACAGAGAAGGCAAAAGCACTGAAACAGGGTGAATAGCACCAAAATAATGTCAAACACGCCAAAATAGTGTCAAAAGCGCAACCTGTGTGACATTTTCAACATTCAAACATGTTATTGGTTAAAAAAAAAAATTGATCTTTTTGGTGTTTGGATTCACGTCGGGTTCACCAAATGATGCTCTGCAAAAAGGATTAGAAAATCTGTTTGATGGCAACACACACAAGAGCACAAGAAACAAACGTTAGTGTTAGCAACAAAAGATTATCCTAAACAGGCATATCAAGAGAGATATTAAGCATGAAATAGAAAGCATATAAACATAGAATAAAATAGCTAATCAAGATGCTCATAGTTGTTCCTCCCTTGTTCCTCTCCTCTCCAAGTCCCAAATGAGTGTAGCTCTCAGCTTTTAGCACTAGCCATGGATGCCATATGGAGATTCAAGATAGTTGAATATGATAAGAAAATGCTATGCAAATGTAGATAGTGATGCTATGAGAAATCTCTATGCTAATGCCAATATAACAACAATACTCTAATGCTTCCTTCTTTTCTTGAGGAGAAGGGTTCTATTTATAGAAGAAATGGGGAAATGAAGGGTTAAGATTGAGTAATCTTAACAAGGGTTAGGATCGAAAGATATTCAATCCATGTGAGACTTTCAACCCAATCCCATGTTGACAAGTGTCACCATGAGGAGGCTTGAGAGGAGAGATAAGGAGCATTAAATTCTTGAGGGGACATGATGGTTACCCTAGTCAAAGAAATAAATGCTTTGAAGAGACACATGGGTTACATGAGGGTTAAGTTAGGGGTCAAAGTCCTTAACCATGGGTGCAAGTGGAATTAACCATTAATGGTCATGTAAGAGCCATAAGTGGTTTGGAAGACTTTAGAGGTTAATTTGTTGAACACACAAATCATTAATTGCTTTTCAAAGACTTTGGAGTCTTTGAGAAGTGACTCCAATTTGCTTAGGAATGTGACAATATTTAGGGGATGGATTAGGTTAATTAGGAAAGGTTTAGAAGAATCTAGAAGGGGTTTAGGCATGCAAGTGGGAGGAATTTTGGTATTTTCAATTAAAATAAAATCATTTATTTCAATTAAATGGTGTTGGTGTTGGTGTTGGTGTTGGTGTGGTTTCTAGAAAATTCAAGAACACATGAATAACTAATCCAAACAAATTCCACAAACCGGAGCATACCCGAGATGAAACTCCAAATCAAAATCATAATCCAACCACTCTATCAAAAGTCAATAGACAACAAAACAACTAGTGTTGAGATCAATGACAAACATCAATGAAAGACATAATAAATTCCTCCAAAATTCCAACAATCTCCCTCTTTGGCATTGATGGCAATGATAGGTGTGAAAAACATCCAAGTGCCAATAAATGCCAAACAAGTATCCCCCTAATGGGAGGTAGGCAAACAATCACCTCAAAATGATATGACAATGAAGTTATAAACCAATAGACCATACTCCCCCTGTGAAAGGTATCTTGATTAAGCACTGATCTCTATTTTTCATATATATATCTCTCCCCCTTTGACATCAATGCTATAAATCTGACATAAATATCAAAGAAAAATCATAAATCTTGTGAAGCACACAACTGACTACTCCCTGTGAGTAGTAGCACCAACATGTCAATCCAGAATGAATAATAGCTCTAATAAATGCATACCATATTGATGCCAATCAGCATCACTCAAGTTTCTACTAGAGGAGCGAAAATCCCTTATCTATTTCTGAAGTACTCAAATGGTTCCTTAGACAAATGTTTACTGAAGATATCTACAATCTTCTCTTTAGTGTTTGCATGGACCAATTTGACTTCATTTGCTTCCGTCTTCTCCTTCATAAAAATATACTTGATTGATATTCGCTTAGTCTTAGAATAAAATACCTGATTCATTGATATGTCAATAGCAATAGAGTTATCACAGTGAATAACTACTGGTTCATTACAATCTACTCTAATATCCCTCCATATTTGCTTCATCCATATAATTTGTGTACAGTTAGTAGCAGTAGCAACATGCTCAACTTCAATAGTAAATAAAGAAGTACATGATTGTTTCCTGTTGATCCATGAAACAAGTTTCTTTCCAAGAAAGAAAGCTCCACTAGATGTGCTCTTCTAGTCATCAACATCTCCAACCCAATCTGCATTCATATATGCACATAGTGTAAATTCATCATTTTTAGGATACCACAAACCATACTCAGTTGTTCCTTGTAAATACATGAAAATATTTTTCACCATGCTCTCATGATTCTCTCTAGGATCATTCTGATATCTTGATACAATAAAAACCACATGGATTATATCCAGTTTAGTCTGAGTCAAATATAACAAACCTCCAATCATATATTTATACCTTTTAGGATTTACCAGAGCCGATACATCTTTCTTTGTCAATTTTTCCTTCATCACACATAGGATCAAACTTTCCAATGGAATCATCTCTTTTGATACAAAATTTACTACCAAAGATTTTGAAATACTTAACTGTATGTATATGACCAAAACATAACTCATAAGTTGTCTTATCGATGTCTCCTTTGATATGAACTTTGTTGAATGTGTATATCGTCATGCTCACAACTTCTCTCCAATAGATATGAGGTAGATTAGCTTTCATCATCATAGTTCTAACTACATCCAAGATAGTTGTGTTCTTCCTTTCCACAATTTCATTCTCCTGAGGTGTTAAATAGCTGTTAAATTCACCGGATGTGAATTCACCACCTTGATCAAACCTTAAGCGTTTAATCTTCAACCCTTTCTCTATCTCAACTTTATCTTTAAAGATCTTAAATTTTTCAAAGGTTTCAGATATCTCCCTTAGAAAAGTAACCTACATCATTCCGCAATTGTCATCAATGATTAGCATGAAATATCTATCATCCTAAAAAAAAATTATTCTAGCAGGACCACATAAATCAATATGAATAAGATTGAGAACATCATTAGATTTGTCTTGTATACTCTTAAAATAAGTTTTGACCTACTTTCCTATTTGACATCCCTTACATACTAATTTATAGGGCTTCAAAATCTTATGTATATCTCTAACAACCTTAGTTGAACTGATCTTTACAATGCAATCAAAATTCACATGGCACAACCTCTTATGCCATAGCCAACTCTCATCAATTTGTGCAATCAAACATATCTTCTTACCAAACTTCAAAAAAAATATGTTACCTTTAGTATGAGTAATGATTGTGATCTCCAATGCAGATCTATTAATGATATTGCATTTTCCATCCTTGAACTATAATTGAAATCCCTTATCTACCAACTATCCTATACTCAAAAGATTATGTCTTAAACCTTCTACTTAATAAACATTATCAGTGTTATGCTTACCATCCAATGATATAGTTCCTCTTCCTCTAATAATGCATTCTTTGTCATCTCCAAATATAATAAGACCATCATCAAATTCTTGCAAAGATAGAAACTTCCTTTTATCTCTAGTCATATGAGTTAATATGCACTATCTATCACCCATTCATCATTGTATTCAACTTTAGCAGCAAGGGCCTTCTCCTCATTTTGAATTATAGGTTTTCGAGCATCTTCCTTAATAGCCAAGAATACCCATTCCTTTCTATTGCTAGATCCACTAGCAAAATCTTGTGTCTGTTCATCATCAAAACAGTTGCACCTTCCCCATTCACATAGTAGCATGATTTGTCTTTGTTTCTCTTGTACTTATGCTTGTTCTGATAATCATGGTTAGCCCTAAAAGATCTTGTAGCTTTCTCCTCAAACATTGAATTCCTCTTAGGACATCTAGATGAAAAATGACTTATCTTATTACATGCAAAACATTTGAAAGGTGATTTTACTTCATACTTACTTCCTATCGGACCTTCAAGTACTCTTCTAGGAAATAAGGCTTCAAGTTGCTCAAACTCTTCATCTTCTTTCTTCATTTCTTCCAGTTCCTTTTTGTATAAAGCTTTCCAATCACTTTTGTCAGTTGATGATGTAGATGCATGAAAAGAAGATTCAGTCTTTGTAGCTTCAGGAGGACCAAATTCTTCAAGCTCAAAAGTAGATAACTTTCCAACCAAAGTATCTCTATTAACAGAAGTGTTAGACATTGTTCTCAACAAATTAATTGTACCAGCCTTCATCTTGTAAGCTGGTGGGAAATCTCTCAATACTTTAAAAACTATTTAATCTTCGCTCAGAAATCCACCACAACACTGAATCCCCATAACAATTTCATTAACTCTTTACATAAAAGCAATAATTCTTTCATCTTCCTCCATTTTTAGGCTCTCATACCTCACCCAATAACCATCAAGTTTATCAATTTTAACAGTAGGGTCACCTTCATTTAGTGTCTCCAACTTATCCCATATAGCTTTTGCAGATGATTTCTTCATTAATCCCATTACTTGTTGATCTGAAAGTGCACTCAAGAGGGATTCTCTATCTCTACAATCATTTTCAATGTGCTTATCCAAGTCTATTAGAGGAGGATTGATAGATTCTGGATTCTAAGGGGTATAGCCTTTCTTAGTGATCTCCCAAATCTCTTTCCCAATACATCTGAAATGAGTCTCCATCTGAATCTTCCATACTATATAATTTTTTGAATCAAGCTTAGGGATTTCGCTCTAGAAAATAGCTGTAAATGAACTATTAGATGCCATAGGATCTTCCTTAAGTGGTTAAGCTTCTGCAGAGAGGACCTTGCTTTAATACTAATTGTTAGGATAACTAGTGGACAACTTAGAGGGGGGGTGAATCAATTGTCAAAAGATTATGAAAATTTAAGCACACAAAACCTTTTATCAAAATACATAAACAAAATACAAGAATAGAAGATATAACAATTAAGCACAAACATTAATCACAGAACAATTAACATCCATCCACAACATGTAACACCAGGATTTGTATGTGGAAAAAAAGATAAAGAGAAAAACCATGGTGGGAAGCCTACCCATAGTCAGATAATACTTTTGTAGTAAGTATGTGATTACAAAAAAGGGGCTTGCACATGTAGGAAGGCAAACTGCCTAGAGTGCACTGCTCATCACAAAAGGAGCCTCACTGACTACAAAGAAATCCAAAGTACAATCTGAAAAGATAAGTGAGCTACAAGAATAGCATCTTCTATGCCTAAGTACAATTCCAGTTAAGCTTAATATTGGAGGTCTTAAACCTCTTATACAAACACAATTCAATCACCTATGATTGACCCAAAGCTCTACATATGATTACAACTTTATTCTCACATAGATAATCCCATAGCCATCCACAACCATGATCTACAAAGAGATCTTACATCATATACATACCAACCCAGGACCTAAATAATTAGGTCGACCACCTAAAATATAGTATAATAAATCTGTTATATAATCCCATAAATTAATGAAAAATGAAGTCGGCCTAAGACCGAAATAACAGAAACCAATCAATAAATCAAACTGGTAATGCATCAGGATCATCAACCAACACATTACATAAATCGATCCATAACCTAACAGAATAAGACTAGACCTAAAATAGGTTGCCATAAGTCAGATGAAACATTACTGATCAAATAGAACATGAACATGATAACCATCAGTATCCTGATAACCTTCTAGAAGCCGCACCAACACCACTTATCAAATTCATCAAAAGATCTTCAACAAATATATGTCGGTAAAACCCTTACCGATAACCAAATGACTTACTAGAACAAATGCTAACATCCATATCATCAAATCCTATACCAACTAAATGTGATATGCATTGGGAATACATGAATAACCAATCCAAAGCAATTCCACATACCAGAGGATACTAAAGATGAATCTCCAGAACAACATCATAATCCAACCACTCTACCAAAAGTCGGTAGACAACAAAACAACTATGGTTGACATCAATGACAAACATCAATGTAACACATAATCAGTTCCTCCAAAATGCCAATAGGAGGAGCAATGTATCTACACAAAGTGTTGTTAACCTATTTTTCACGATGGTACTTGCCTAAGGCGCCACTGAAGTGGTTTTCACCATTGGACGAATTCATTTCTCTTTGCTTTTTTTGATATTTTAATTGTTTTTTGTGACAAGGTGTTTCTATTTGCTAGGTTTTAACCAAGTAACAATTTTTCTATTTGTTTGTTTTTTTAGATTTTTTGATATTTTTTTATTATTTTGTATTTTTGAATTAGGATATGTTGAAGAGCTATGTGGAAAACTTGTAAAGGTGCATGTTATTAATTTTATCTTCCAAAAGTTCTCAATCTGGTGTTGAAAGTTGATATGCACCTGATCCATAGGCTACTATGTGGATGTAAGGACCAAGGCAATTGGACTCAAATTTTCTTTTTTTTCTCAATACTACTAATTTTAAGGATTCTCTCTCAACACTAAGTCACTTAACTCAAATGTATGAGGCTTTAAGTTATGATTTTAGTTGCGACTCATTATTTTTTGATAAGCCTTAAGATGATCGAAAGCAGTTTGTCTTCGCTCATCCAATAGCTCTAGTTCCTATAAGCGGGAGACTCTTTAGTCTTCATCATTTATTATATCACATAAAGAGACTTGCAAGGATGGTAACTAAACCTCAATAGGAAGGATATCTTCGGCACCATAGACAATTGAATAAGGATTTTCTCTGATAGGTGTGTGAACACTTGTGCGATAAGCCCAAAGTCTGGGATTGAGTTGGATGTGCCCATTTTGGCCAGTGTCATCGACTGTCTTCTTGAGGTTCAGAGAATGGTTTTGTTAGATGCCTCATCTTGACCATTACCTTGGGGGTAGTATGGTGTGGAGAATTGGTGGTTAATATGGAAGTGATAAAAAAATTCATGAACATCCTGATTTTTTAAGGGACATCCATTATATATGATGACAGAAAGAGGGACACCATAGTCACATGTGATATAATTGAGGATGAATGTTGCAATCTATTTTATAGTGCCTTTGGTGAGAGGACTGAATTCAATCCATTTTGTGAAATATTCTATGGTAGTGATAATGAATTTATGGCCATTGGAAGAAGGAGGGTGAATCCTGCCTATGAGATCAAGTCCCCACTAACAAAAGGGCCGTGGAGTTGTCATTGGTTGAAGTTCATGAGATGGAGCATGAATGAGGTCTGAATGAATCTGACATTGCTTATATTTCCTAATAAATTGATATGAGTCATTTTCCATAGTGGGTCAATAGTATCCAATTGTGATAAGTTTCTTGACTAAGGTCAGACCACTAGAGTGGTAACCACATATACCTCCATGAACCTCACATAATTTAATCTAAGATTTGTCACTTTCTAAAAATCTAATGAGAGTGCCATTTAAACCTCGATGGTAAAGGGTATCAGCTAAAATGACATAGAGAGAAGATTAATGGATGAAGGTATGGTGTTGATTAGTTGAAAGGTCAGGTGGAAGGATATTGTTGTGAAGGTAAGTGAAAATGGCATAGTAACAAGGGGAATGAGGACCAATGACACATATCATCTTGACAGGAGTGATCTCTTACGAGGAAACTAAAAGATTAGCCACCAAGAACTCATAGAGTGTCTCATTTTGTTGTAGATCGATCAATGAAGCAATAGTAGCCATGGCATCTTCAACTTGATTGTTATCCCTTGGAATCTGCTCAAAGATCATCTCTGTGAAGTATTGTTTGAAATCATCTAACATTTTCTTATAAGGAAATATTTTTTCATCTTTTGTCTAGTAGTCATCATTTGCTTGACGAATCACCAATTAAGAGTCCCCAAAAACATGAATTTCTTGGATCTTCCACTGAACTGCAATTCATAAACCTATTGTTAATGCCACATACTTTGCTATATTATTGGGGAAAGTAAATGACAATTGATAGGATTTAGGAATGGAATCTCCTTGAGGTGTGATAAATAGGATGCCAACTCCTGTGACATGCTGCATGTATGAACCATCAAAATATAATTGACAAGGCTTTGTGTGTGTCACAGTAAGAATGGATTCATCCAGAAAATCTAAGGTTATAGGAGTATAATCAATAATAGGTGCATCTTCCAGTTGATTAGCAATAGCCCATCCTTTAATTTATTTTCTATCCATATATTCAATGTTGAACTCAGTCAAAATCATAACCCATTTATCTAATCTTCCAGTGAGTGTTGCCTTATTAAGAGTATATTTTAGTGGATCTATCCTTGCAATGAGCTTTGTTTTATGAGTTAGCATGTAATGTCACAATTTATGCGATGCAAAAACTATAGAAGGAAATGCATGCTCAATCGGTGTGTAGTTAATCTCATAGCCAACCAATGTATGACTGATATAATATACTACTCTTTACTTTCCTTCACTGTCCTATTCTGGCAAGAGTGCCCCCAGTGTTGTTTGTGTGGCTGATATGTAGAGAAACAAGGGTTTCCATAGAATTGGTGACATCGAAACTAGTTGATTTAGGAGATAATCTTTTAGTATCTGAAAAGCCTATTGACATTTATCACCCCACTTGAATTTGATGTTTTAATGGAGTAGGTACTGAAAAGGAAAACACATCTACAAGTTGAGCAATGAATCTTCATATAGATTGGAGCCTACCTTGTAGAGACTGAAGTTGACTAATATTCTTTGGAGGTGGCATTTCTAATATAGATCCGAATTTTGTCGGATCAGCTTCAATTTCTCTCTTTGAGACAATGTATCTGAGGATCTTCCTAGAGGTTACTCCAAAGACACATTTCTTAGGGTTTAATATTACTTTGTATTTTTCTAACTAATCAAAGACCATTGAAAGGATGTCAAAATGTGTTTCGCTTTCTAATTATTTACCTAGGAGGCTATCAACATAATCTTCCATAGTAACATGTACAAGATCATGAAATATAGTAGTCATAGCTCTTTGGCATCTATCACCTATGTTTTTTAGTCCAAAGGGATGACATTCCAGAAGAAAGTTCCCCAAGGACAAGTAAATGCTATTTTGTGTTGATCTTCAGGTATAATTTTTATTTGGTTGTACCCAGAGAATCCATCCACTAAAGACAACATTGCATGACCAGTTATAAGGTCCACTATCAAGTCAATATTCAACATCCAAAAATTGTCTTTAGGACAAGCTTTGTTGATATCTCTGAAATCTATACATATTCTAATACTATTATCTGGCTTGCTAATAGGTACCAAGTTAGAGATCCATCCATGGTAATCAATCAGTCTTATGAATCCAACGTCTAGTAGTTTCTCAAGTTCTACTTTTACTAATAGTGGCAATTATGGATGCATTTTCCTTAGTTTTTATTTAACTGGCTTTTCTCCTAGTGTAGCTGTTAAATGATGCATTACTAATTAGGGTCCAATCAAGGCATATCCGCATATGACCATACAAAATTTATTTGTAGTTCTATGAAGAAACTTATGAATTTTGGTCTTTCTTTTTCTGTCAAAGATTGTACTAAGGATATGTTGTGTGGACTCTCTTCTATGCCTATGTTTGTCTTGAAAGTTTCATCCACCAACCTGGATGATTTATCTTCATAACATGTCATCAGGAGAATGCCGAGCCTTCCATCTTTGGGAACCTCTGATTGGTTTTCACCCTCCAATATGTCCTCTCTTTTTACTTTTTCATGGTTAGACAGTACCATAATGTGGTTTTCACCATAAGGCCCATGATTTATTTTTATTTTTATGTTTTTGCGACTAGAAGGCCCAACACCCTCACTGAAGTATCCCACACTATAGAGTTCTATAGTGTATCCCTCTTTATGGTTCCCAAGAGGAAGATCATCTCGTATGCCCAGATATTTTATGAAAGAATAATCATTCTCAAATGTGTCTAGTTGTAAAGGTCCTTTTTGGTCTAGGTTAATGAGTTGTGGACGAACAGGGGGAAAACCATCAGTTTTTTGAAAGTCAGCGGGAGTAACGGTAAAGACACAAGTGTCTTCAAGTATGTCAAGGTAATTGTCGAGGTCATCGCTAGCACTTTCCTCATCTATCTAAATCATAAATGAATCCAAATTGACATCACTAGAAGCACATTCATCAATGAGAGTCCTCACTCTACATGTTTTCAGCCTAGAACCTAGAAACGGGACTGTTTGAGATCCTTAAAAGTTTTTCCTTTATCATTATGTTCTTGTTCTATAGAATCTGATAAAGTAGCTTGACCAACCCTAAATTTTCTATTAAACTCTTCTTCATTTGAAAGTTCACCTGGTTCTTTGAATGTTTCGAAGAGCTCATAATCACTAGATGACTTATCTGAACCCCATTCCCATTCATTATAATTCATGGAGTAGTGTTCCTTTTCTTGTTCTTCATTAGGGTCTATGATTTGGAATTCTTCTTTAGATTTGTTAGTGCCTAATATAAAGGGTATGAAACCAAGTCCTTTGGAGTGCTCATTTTTGAATGTCAACTCTAGTTGCAATGGTTCAACAATTCCTCTCTATTGTAACCCAAGAGGTGTTGGCAATTGACACTCAATTGGTTGGTTTCACTATGTTTTCATTGATGGAAACATGATATTTTGTTCCAGCTTCATGTTTTGGTTCAGTTGTGTACCGATAGGCACTTCATAGATACTACACTGACACCGACACCAGCACTGATAGGATAGAAGGATTTCTTTGGTTACTGGAAATGTAGATTGACATGGTTTAGTAAAAGGTTATTGGTATTGGAGGCCAACATATCTTGAATCCAGCATCGGCAATTGGTTTTTATATTTATGTATTTATGTTATCTAGCCGACATGTAATTTGATATTGTATATATCTTTGTAAGTTGACATAGGGCATGAAAAATCGTATAGGGTATATAGGTCAATTAGATAGATCATTTTGATATATATAAATCATGATGAGAATATGTAATTGGAAGGAGATGCCAAATATGTCAGAGAGATTATGTATGTGAGGATATTTATGTAAGGGTTATTCCAATAAAGGGTTTAGGGTTTTATACCAGAACAACCAGACCTTAAACCAAAATTGTATCCTGACATAGAAGATAATATCTTAGCAGTTCAACACTTCTCCGGATTGTACTCTAGATTTTTATGTAGTCAGTGAGGCTCCTTTTGTGATTGAGCAGTGTGCTCTCGGCTGTAAGCCTTCCTACAAGTGCAGGCCCCTAATATTTTGTAACATCTCTTCATACGGCTAGTGGATTGATATTGTGGGCCACAAATCCCACAATGGTTTTTCCTCTTTGAGGTTATCCACATATAAATATGTGTGTTATGGTTCACATTTATGTGATTGGACTATTCATTGCATTACTTCTTTCAATTTTGTGTGTACCAGTATACCCATTGGTGTATATAAGTTTTAATAAGGTTAAAATTAATAATTTTGGTATAACACTGAATCACCCCCCCCTCTTAGTGTTATTGGATTCCAACAATTGGTATCAGAGCTTTGTGCCTCAAAGGAAGTTTAACAACTTGAGAGAGATATTGAATTCAAGATCCATGGATATGGCTTTGGAGAAGAATCTTGAGATGGCACTTGAAGAATATGATGTTGAAAGATTGAAGAACTCAAAGCTACAAAATGAATTGAATTCTACTAAGGAATTCATTCTTATCCTACAAGAGAAGTTATCATCTATCCAGGCTAGAAGAAAAGAACTTTTGCAAAATCAGGATGATGAAGAGAAAGATGCACTTAAGGAACAATTGCATAAGTTGAGTTAGGAGAATATGGTTATGAAAAATAAAATGCAATTTATAACTATGAGGATGTCTAAGGAGATTAAGGACTGAAACAAAAAGGAACAAAATATTGTTGTATCCCTGAAGAACAAATTTGAAGAATGTGGTAGGTTAGTTCATGAGAATGATATGTTGGGAATTGATTTGGTACAATCCCAAATTAATGAACAAGAGCTTGAGAGACAAATGATAATTCTGAGAGAAGACTTAACTACAACAAGTGACTATAAAGAAAAATTGGAGATTCTAGTGGACTTGGATTTGAGAAAGGACAGAGTTCTAGTACTGATCAAAACCATAAGGCATCGGTAAGGCAATTTAATGCTTATAAATTTAATGGTAGATGTTTTGTTTACAATAGATTTGGTCACATGGCTAGACAATGTAGAAATAGAGAAAATTAGAACCCTGATTCTGCTCCCGGTAAATGTTCTAAATGCAATAAGTATGGTCATAAAACAAAAGACTACAGAATGAATGTTAAATGCTATGCATGTGGAAAATTTGGACATATGGCTAATCAATGCAGGTCAAGCAATTTCACCAGTTTTAGAAAATAAAATCAAAGGAACAATGTTACATGTTATGCATGTAATGAGGTTGGACATATTTCTAAATTTTGTAGAAGCAGAAATCCACCGGTTGTCATGGAGGATCAAATGAGAAAGGGAAAGATAAGGTAGTGGAATCTAACAAGATCATACTCAGAGATGGGTTAGGAAGACTGAAGAACAATCATCAGATGGAAATGTCCCAGTTACTTATTCGATAGAGGAAGCTGCTCCTATACTGGCAGGTAGCTCATCTGGTAACCGAGGCAGATGTCTTAGGGGTAGGAAAAATTCATGAAGATGTTGCATATGCCCTGAGAAGAGGTTCTGGAAGATGTTACAGATATAGCAGATGATTATCTGGCATGGAAATGTTTTGTGCAAGATCTAGTATCTTTCATTGACAATCATTTATGTCAATGGAAGATTAGGGTTTTTTGCTAAGGTCAAAAGGTCCAATTGACTTCATTATTAATTACCTTGCATTCATAGTGATTTCAGAGTGATTTAGAGAAATCAGATTTCTTCTTGAGTGATTTCATAGGTGTTTGGAAGAATTTGTTGAAGGGTTTTACCGAGAGTGATCAAAAGGTATTTATCTTTAAACATGGAAGTGAGATCATCATCTATTCCTATTTTTGTTGCAAACTCCACTATAGTAGAGGTCAAGGACTACCCCAAGCCAATATTCAAGCAGTATACACATGTGACTACCCTAGAAGATTCAGTTGTAGCATTTTCTTGTGTTCCAGTGGGAGTTGTCTATGTAGTGTTAGGGAATATATTCACTATCACATTGAGGACTTGGGAACTTCTGAAATTAAGGGCATGTATATGAGCAAGCTGGTGGGAGAATCTAGAAAGATCAAACCAACATACAAGCATATTGAAGACTTAGGGCTTACCAGCATTCTGTACATTCCAAAATTTGAAGATGATATAATCAGATAAGTTTTGAGAAGAGTACATGGGGAATTTATATGGCTAGATAAACCTTACAAAATCACCAATGAATTCATCTGGGCAATCACTAGTTTACCATCAGTTGGGCAACATCCAGATAAGAAGGTTTCAAATGATTTCATGAAGAAGATCATTGGTGTGAAATCTGACAAGAGATTTATGAGAGTGAGCCCTATTACTAACATAGACATCAAATTCAGTAGCATGATCATTGGGTATAAGGTAACTCAATCAAACTAGCTGAATTTTGTTTCAGGTTCCTGCATTTTAGCTGCATACAAAATGATGAGAGAGAATGTGAAATTGGATCTATGCGGTTGGATGGTAGATGAGTTGTTAATAAACCTAGGAAAGATTAAGGGAGAAAATAAGGGAACCTTCCGGTATGGCAACTTGATAGTTTTCTTAATGTTAGTTTTCATGAATGATACACCCGATTTTGGTAAAAGGAAATGGGCATTTGACATCCCGGTAGGGTGACAATTGAAACAATCGATTGCTGCTTTAGGAAGTCAGAGAGATGTTAAAGTTTGGGGATATTTCAAGAAATTCTAGAAATCTATAAAGTCTACGGTAAGGGTACCTAAGCATATTGTATAAAAATATTCAGCCGACATATGCTTCATGGTGAAGAAGGATGAAAAACTTATGGAAGCAGTTAAGCTCTGAAAGATCTGGATTGAGGAAATGGGCTATGAGGTGGATGCACAGATTCTTGATTCGTACACAAAATTACTGATTGATGCACCTATTGATGAGGTAGAGAAGCCATGTAGTACTGCACAATAAAAAACACATGAGGTTGAAACAGAGTTCAACTGGGAGAAGAGAGAGAAGTAGGAAGTAAAGGCTAGCAAATTTATGGAGAAGATCTCATAGGACATCAAAGAATTAACTGATGTTGTCCTAGAGAAATGTAGAAAAAGGAAGAATCTAGAAGTACATATTGAGCCTATTACTACTGAATCTGAATTTAAGGATTAGACACCATTGGCATTCAAAAGGGTTGTTAGGAAGAAAAAAAAGGAAACAAAGGTAGAAGATAAAAGGCAACCAGTTAGAAATGTTACATTCAAAATACCAGCACAGAAGCAAGCACTAAAGGCAACACCTAAGGCTGCATCTGGTACCGCAAAAAGGAAGAAGAAGAGTGACATTGATTTAGCAATTCAATCTACTAATGTGACTATCATTCCACCTAAAACTTGTGCAGAGTTAGTAGATGAAATCACTAAGGATGGCATGTTGAAAAATGTATAGTTTTATTATGAACACTTAGAGGATGATGAACAAAGAGAGGTAGAGGAAGCAGTCTTATTATATTTGGATATTTATAAGAAATCCTTAATAGAAATTGAAAATCAAATACCGACTAAATTGTATAATATGTTAGATGCTAGAAGACTGTCAGCTATGTAAGAAGATAAGAATATTAAAATTTAAGAGCTATTATCTATTTGTGCTACTATTTCTCCAAATGAAATGGAAAAAACACTTGAGGTGGAAGATAGAAAAGTCTTTAATAGCAAACATAGAATAACTAGTCTGATGCTAGGACGGGTAAATAAAATAATAAACGAGACTCAAAAAGCATGGGTTAAATTCCTTGGAGAGAATAGAGGATTCTTAACTTCATCGGCAACTAAGATAGACACTGTAGACACCTCGGTTGAAGGAAAAGTAAAGGGGATTATGGGTACTTCACCCTCAGTTTAAAAAAATATTAAGATAGTGGAAATCTAGCCCCTGGTAAACACAGATGTATAGATAAATATTGTGATACTGGTTAACACTGAGAGTGAACAAGTTAATGTTGTATAAGATACTAATATTGAGGATAATATCCCTCTGGATACAAATGTACATGTTTAGGTTACAGTTCCTATAGGGGAACCGATAGTTACACAAACTGCACCAAGTGGTGAGGCCACCGGTGCAAGTGAGGAGGTTATAAATGATAAATCTTCAAAAGAGAAGAAAGGGGAATCTAGCAGGGAACCGATAGTTTGTCCATCATTGTTGTCAATTGACACCTCACAGGTCGAAAAGAAAAACTTAACAGAGATGAGCCATACTGAACTCATGATGATGGGAGCATGAAAACTAATGAAGGATGGATCTATAGATAAAGGGATTATTGATTAGTCAATCACTTTTTTACACAGACTAGACTTAGATTGCAAGTTTGACAATGAAGTGAGTCCATCTGGCAAGCTTAAAATAATTACTAAGCATCTTTGAAAGGATTTTCAATCCTTACAACAAATTTCAAACCAGCAAGAATTGGAGAGGTTTACTCGGGCTAAGAGAGTTGCATTTGATCAGGTAATTGAATCTGAGAAGAAGAAGATTGACGAGAAGCTGAAACTAATAGAAAATTATTTAAATAAGTGTACAAATATTTATAGGGTATGTTGTAATACTAATATACTTACAGCTAATGTGGATAAGAAGATAAAAAAATTACAGGAGAAAATTGCAAATATAGCTAATTCTATTGATGGATTTATTTCATTGACTACATCAATTGATGGTCAAATTTTGATTTTGGAAAACCAATTTCTGTTCTTGAGAAGGAAAGAGACAAAATAATAAGAAGAGACAGAAGTCTGAGAGGCTTGGTGAGTCCCTGGTTGGATTCACTCAGTTTACATAAGTAAGAATGTATGGATATGGTGGGAAAGCCCACACCGACAGAGGTAAATGAAAACGAGTTATTTGCACATATACTAAGTGGAGTTGTATTTATTTCCAACATATTCAAAATAGGTTTGGATACCTATCTTAAGCTACTGGAGAAGGCTTATCTAGAAATTTTGAATTTTTTAAGCTTCGGTAAGATATTTTGGGATATTCATTATACAGTTCTTTTTCTTTGACATTCTTTTTAGAATTTTTGATGGCACTAGATGTGAAAAAGAATAGAAGGAGTTGTATACATTAGGGGGAGTTATGGATTTATGGAGTTATGGACATATGGTGATGTGGAGTATTTTTCATTAATGAATATTCAACTCAGGGGGAGCAGGTAGGATGAAACTAACAGATGAAACCTAGACCATTTTTCACATGAGTGTTACCATCAATGCCAAAGGGGGAGATTGTTGGCCATTGACACTCAATTGGTTGGTTTCACTATGTTTTCATTTATAGCAACATAATATTGTGTTCCAACTTCATGTTTTGGTTCAGTTGTGTACTGATAGGCACTTCCAAAATACTACATCGGCACCGGCATCGACAACAGTAGGAGAGAATGATTTCTTTCGTTAATGACAATATAGACCGACATGATGTAGTAAAAGGTTATCAGTATTAGAGGCCGACATCTCTTGAATCCGGCATTGACAATTGGTTTGCATATTTATGCATTTATGTTATCTATGATAGGTCCCAGAGACAACTGAGAGGGGGGGGTGAATCAGTTGTCAATTAATTTCAAACCAAATATAACTTCATCAAACTTAATGCATAATACCAGTAAACCCAACTTTATGCTGGTAGACATTTTTAACAGTTACTTGCTGTACCAGTAAAGTTTAATACCTGAAATAGAAAGACAAATAACATCCACACACATAACATGGATAATGCTTGGCGGTGCATAATCTAGACCTATTTGCCAGTAACAACAAATATGCAAACATGATTAGATCAAATGCCAAATCACCAAAACAAAGTTTCCAAACAATGTCTTCAACATAACCAAGTAATCTCCAAGTCATCCTTAGTGCTGGTGAACAATATAACCTTCCGGTGAACCAGATACTGGTGACTGTGCATAAGTCACTGAACATGCTGGTGAACATAACCAAGGATCTCCAAGGGCTGATAAGTGTTGATAAGTGTTGACATCAATGACAAAACCAGTGCAAGACATCCAAAATAGCAACAATGTCCCCCTTTGGCATTGATGTAAACACAAGATGGAAAAACTATCTAAGTGCCAAAGCAGAAATGGCAAAAACCAAAAACCAACAATCTCCCAAAGAGATCATTAACCAGAAATCAAAATACAGATACAGAGAGTAACAATCTCTCCCCTAATGAATAATGTCTCCCCAAAAGACAATGTGTTTTTCCATAGATATCTCTCCCCCTTTGACATCAAATGCCAAAGCAATACAAAAACCAGATTCAATCAGTTCATAGAACTTATTACAAAATACCAAATTATCAATTTATCCAACTACTCCCCCTGAGAAGTAGCTCTTCTCATCAAAGCCAGAAAAATATTTCTCTGTTAATTATGTCGGTTTGATGCCAAGCATCAACTATCTAAGTCTCTACCAATGAGGGTATAACCCAAAGCTTCTCTCTGAGATATTCAAAAGTTTCCTTAGGAAAAGGTTTAGTAAAAATATCTACAATCTACTCTTTAGTATTCACATAAACCAATTTTACTTCTTTTCCTTTAAAAAGTTGAATTTGATAGAAACATGTTTAGTTTTTGAGTGAAATACCGAATTCTTAGATATGTCAATTGCTACCATATTATCACAGTAAATTGTTATAGGTTCTTTGCATTTTACCTTTATGTCCTTCAACATTTGTTTAATCCATAATACCTGGGTGCAATTAGTTGTTGTTGCAATATATTCTAATTCTACTGTTGATAAAGATGTGCAACTCTGTTTCTTGCTCAACTAGGAAATTAATGTACTACCAAGAAAGAATGCTCTGCCGGTGGTGCTCTTTTTGTTATCTACACCTCTTGCCCAATTTGCATCTATGTATGCACATAAATCAAAATTTTCATCTTTAGGATACCATAAACCAAGATTTCTAGTGCCTTGTAGATACTAGAAAATCCTTTTCATTGTTAACATAATATTAGGTCTTGTCTGTGTCAAATACAGTAAACCTCCTATCATAGATTTTTATCTTGTCAGATTAACAGGTGCTGATTCATCCTTCAATGATATTTTATCAGTTGTAGTCATAGGTGTACTTACTAGTTTAGAGTTTTCCATGCCAAATTTCTATAGTAATTCCTTTAAGTAATTTGATTGTTTTATGAATATACCTTAATCAGTCTATGAAATTTGCAATCCTACAAAAAAAAATTATCTCCCCAATCATAGACATTTCAAATTCTTCCTACATATTTTTAGAAAATTCTTTACATAATAAATCTTCTCCTCCAAAAAATATATCATCAACAAAAAATTCTATAACCAAGATGTCATCATTAGTCACATTGTAATATAAATTGTTGTCAGCATTACCTTTAGTGTAGCCAATCTTCAAAAGGTATTTGTCCAATCTAGTATACCAAGCTCTAGGAGCTTGCTTTAGTCCATACAAAGCATTCATTAACCTGCAAACCATATCTTTGTCATTTGTTAATGAAAATCCATGAGGTTGTTCAATGTAAACTTCTTCTTCAAGATCAACATTCAGAAATGCACATTTAACATCCATTTGATATACTTTATAGTTCTTGTGTGCTGCAAAAGCTAAGAATAATCTGACTGCCTCAATTCTAGCTATCGGTGCAAAGGTTTCATTATAATCAATTCCTTCTTTCTGTGAATATCCCTTACATACTAATCTTTCTTTGTTTCTATTTACCTTACCATCTTTATTAAGTTTATTTCAGAATACCCATTTAGTTCCAATTACATTTTTGTCTTCAGGCCGGGGAACCAATGTCCATGTGTTATTCTTTTTAATTTGTTCCAATTCATCTTCCATAGCTTTAATCCAATGTTTATCTTCACATGCCTCATTAATTGATGCTGGTTCAATTTGAGAAATAAGACATACCTCTTCATTTTTCTATCTTCCTCTAGTCATAACACCTTGATACTTGTTCCCAATTATCTGATTTTCATAGTGATTCAATCTTACATACCGGGGTATTTTTACTTGATGTTGTTCTTCAGTCACTGTAAAATTTTTAGATGATGTCGGTGTGACTGGATCAACATTCTCTATCGGTATACTTGTTGTAGGTTCATTTGATATTATCTCTATTGCTGGTTCAGAGTCCATGTACCTTGAATTACCTCTAAATTATTCATCAGTCTCCACATTTGCACTCAACAATTTTTTGCAATCTCTTATTAAAACATCTATATGCCTTGCTCTTAGATGAATAACCAAGAAATATTCCTTCATCACTTCTAGGATCAAATTTTCTAATATACTCATCTCTCCTAATATAACATTTACTTCCAAATATTCTGAAATATTTAAGAGTAGGAGTATTACCAAACCATAGTTCATGAGGGGTCTTAATGGTTTCACCTTTGATGTGAACTTTGTTGAATGTGTAAACCGCTGCACTCACTTCTTCTCTCCAATACACATGAGGTAGATTTGTTTCTAATAACATACTTCTAGCTACATCTAGAATAGTTCTATTCTTTCTTTCCACATCTCCATTTTGCTGGGGTGTCCGGGGTGCTGATAGTTGTCTCTTAATTCCATTCACTTCATAGAATGTATTAAATTCCTTAGATGTGAATTCACCTCCTTGATCTGATCTCAAACATTTTATTTTATTTCCGGTTTCATTCTCTACCATCACCTTGAATAGTTTGAATTTCCCAAAAGATTTTGATTTCTCCCTGAGAAAAGTAACCCAACACATTCTATAATAGTCATCAATGATTAGCATAAAATGCCTATCTCCTTGTAAACTTCTAGTTCTTGCTGGATCACATAAATCAATATGAATTAAGTCAAGAACATTATTAGATTTTTTTGATATACTCTTAAAAGATGCTCTAACTTGCTTTTCGAATTAACATTCCTTACATATTGGATTGTGAGGTTTAACAATCTTAGGTAAATCCCTTATTGCCTTAGTTGTATTGATTTTCACAATGCAATCAAAATTTACATGATAAAGTCTCTTATGCCATAACCAACTTTCATCAATATGTGTAGTCAAGCATGCTTTCTCATTGTTATTCAAATGAAAGATATTACCTCTAGTCTGATTACCGATTGCAATTTCTATGCTAGTTGTATTCATGATTTTGCATTTACCATTCTTGAAATGTAACTGAAATCCTTTTTCAACTAATTGACCGACACTCAAAAGATTGTGCTTCAAACCTTCAACATAGTAAACATTATCAGTATTGTGCTTACCATCAAAAGATATAGTGCCTTTTCCTTTGATCAAACAAGCTTTATCATCCCCAAAACTTACTAGACCTCCATTGTATTCTTGAAAGGTTAAGAATTTACTTTTCTCACCAGTCATATGATGTGAGCATCCAGAATCAATGATCCATTCATCTTTATCTTCAATTTTAGCTACCAGGGCCTGTTCTATCGGTTGAAGAGTAGATGTCAGTTGATCTTCTGTTATAGCAACAAAGATCCATCCATAGCCTATCATTTCTTCATCATAATCATCAGTAACTCCTTCATCGGCATAGTAACATGATTTGTCTCTATTCTTATTAAATCTGTATCTCTGATATTCATGATTAGGCTTATATGTTCTTTTAGCTTCTCCTTTCAATCTTGCATGTCTGTCAGGACACCTAGATGCCATATGACCAATTTTATTATAGTTAAAACATTTAAATTGTGCTTTACCTTCATACTTACTTCCAACTGGACCTTTAGGAATTTTTCTTGCAAATAGTGCTTCAAGCTCTTCCAGTTCTTCATTCTCTTTTCTGATTTCTTCAAGTTCTCTTGCATAAAAGGCTTTCCAATTATATTTTTCAGATGATGATGATGCCTTGAAACCTAAATATGTCTTAGTTTTAGCAACAAGACCAAATTCCTCAAGTTCAAAAGATGAAAGTTTTCCAACCAAAGTATCTCTAGATACTGATGCATTAGGCATTGTTCTCAATTCATTTATAGCAGTTACTTTCATTTTATATGCCAGTGGCAATGCTCTTAAAACTTTGGAAACAATTTCATCTTCACTTAAGGATCCTCCACAACATTGTATACCCAAAACAATTTCATTAACTCTTTCCATAAAAGCAGAAATGCTATAATCTTCATCCATTTTCAGATTTTCATGCCTGACTCGGAAGCATTCCAATTTTGTAATTTTGATTGTGGTATCACCTTCATTCAATGTTTCCAACTTTCCCCAAATAGTTTTAGTAGTAGATCAGTTTGATAATCCCATGATTTTCTGATCTGACAATGCGCTCAAAAGTGCTTCACTTGCTTTCCAATCATTTTCCTCGTCTTTAGCCAAGCTTGGTTGAGTAGGTTGACCTTGAGTAGGAGTAGCATAACCATTCTTAGTAACATCCCATATTTCCTTTCCAATGCAATTCTGATGTGTCTCCATTCTAGTCTTCCATATATCATAGTTAGTTCCATCAAGCTTAGGAATATCCTTCCTTAAATAGTTAGTTGTCATCAGATCTCCTCAAGCTGTTAAACTTCTGCAAAAAGAGGACTAGGCTCTGATACCAATTGTTAGGTCCCAGAGACAACTGAGAGGGGGGGTGAATCAGTTGTCAATTAATTTCAAACCAAATATAACTTAATGAAACTTAATGCATAATACCGATAAATCAAACTTTATGTCAATAGACAGTTTTAACAGTTAATTGCAGTACTAGTAAACTTTAATGCATGAAACAAAAAGATAAAAAACATCCACACACATGCAGAAAGGCCAACTACCTAGAGCTCATTGCTCAATCACAAAATGGGAGTCACACTAACTACAATTGGATGGTTAAATCCAATGATAATGTACTGCTCAAAAAAGCATCTTCATATGATGGATTCAGTACCGGTTAAGTTCTGTTTTGCCTTCTTCAAAACCTCCTTGAATCTTGAATGATATTTGCATGTATAGCTCTACTTATATTTGTATATATGTTATTATATTCCTCTTCCTCACTCACTATATTAATCTCACAAATGAGATCTCACATATATACCAAAACCTAGGACCAAATGAGTAGGTCGGCTCACTAAAAGATATTACAATAAAATCAATTACAAATGAATCAATATGCAATGCATCATGTCAGCTCAATGCATTTACAATAATAACAAATCATCTTCATAATGTGTCATGTTGATATGGAATAGATACTGCTTGGTGGTGCATAACCTAGACGTATTTGCTGGTAACAACAAATATGCAAACCTGATTAGATCAATAACCAAATCACCAAAACAAAGTGTCCAAACAATGTCTTCAACATAACCAAGTAATCTCCAAGTCATCCTTAGTGCCGGTGAAAAATATAACTTGTCGGTGAACTAGATACCGGTGACTAAGCATAAGTCACTAAACATGCTAGGGAACATAACCAAGGATCTCCAAGTGCTGATAAGTGTTGACAAGTGTTGATATCAATGACAAAACTAGTGCAACACATCCAAAATACCAACAATCTGGTCGACATGTAATTTGATATTGTATATATCTTTGTAAGTGGACATAAGGCATGGCAAATTGTATAGGGTATATAGATCAATTAGATAGATCATTTTGATATATATGAATCATGATGCAAATATGTAATTGGAAGGAGATGCAAAATATGTCAGAGAGAATATGTATGTGAGTATATTTATGTAAGGGTTATTTCGGTATAGGGTTTAGGGTTTCAGATCAGAATAGATAGAGCTTAAACCAAAACTATATTCTAGCATAGAAGATGCTATCTTAGCAGTTCAACACTTCTCCAGATTGTAGTCTGGATTTTTATATAGTCAATGAGGCTACTTTTGTGATTGAGCAGTGTGCTCTAGGCTATAAGATTTCTTGCAAGTGTAGGCCCATCATATTTTGTAATATCTCTTCATATGGCTAGTGGATTAATATTGTGGGTCACAAATCCCACCATGGTTTTTCCTCTTTGAGGTTTTCCACATATAATTTTGTGTTATGGTTTCATTTATGTGATTGGCTTATTCGATACATTACTTATTTCAATTATATATGTACTAGTAGACTGATTGGTGTATGCATGTTTTAATAATGTTAAAATTAATCATTCTAGTGTAACACTAATTCACCCCCCTCCCCCCTCTCAGTTTTATTGGATTCCAAGAAGAGGTTCTTTACTATCATATCCAAATTTTTACAAGAATTGGAATCCTTTGCCATATCTCTCACAAAGTATCGTAACAATCTCTTGTGTATCCTCTTCAGCTTCTTTATAAAGCATTTTCTATAGGTCCTCTTCTTTCACCTCACCCCACTTGTTTAATATAGTAGGATCCCATTTTAGTGTAATGATAGATATATTTTAAGAAGGATGTGATCATCCATACTCTTTTGGAGAATCCATTAATTTTCTTAGGTACATAGTTTGATTTAGAGTGTACTCACCCATGCATTTGTCCTGATACTTCCCTTTAAGCTCACCTTGTTTTGATGTTGAAATTTTATATGATTAAGGATCAACATATGCGGACGATGGATTTGCTTCTCTTTTGATTGGTATTATTATTTCTGATTTTGGTCACAAGTTATTGCAATATATGAACAAATTCGAATTACCATTAACAATAACTTCAACTCCATTATGTAGGAATTTAATGCATAGATGATATGCTAAAGGAATGACTCTCATTTCATGAATCCATGGATGTCCCAAGACTATATTATATGTGAGCTCTAAATCAAGGACTTGTCATACCACATCCTTCATCACTGGCTCAACACTAAGAGGTAAGGTGACTATGCCCTTAGATGAATGGTCTTCATCATCATATTCCATAATGGTAATTGCATGTGTAGAATTCAAAGTCTTTTCCGAATATCCCAATTGTTTAATAGTTTTGAATGTCCAAAGTTTCAAACCTTCTCCTTCATCTATCAAAACTCATTTTATTTAGTTTTTATGAAGAAAGGCTTCAATATGTAGAGGTGTATTATGAGGCTGGGTTATAGATGCATCATCAACTTTTGTGAACGTGAGTCTATACGAAATGAAAAGGTATCCCACCATGTCTTGAAATTGGTCCATGTTCAAATCAATGGGTATGGAGGTCTCTCTCAATTCTTTCTCAAGAATAGCCTTATGTGAACGGAATATGCATAATAGCTCAAGGATTGAGAAGAGTACAAGTGTTTTCCCTAGATAGTCTATAAGGTTATAGTCATTCTTGATAGATAATGAGGTTGTGGTCTTAGATGGAACACCTTACAAAGTGGCTTTACCTCGACGGGTTGTGACATTACATCCGAAGGTTTCATTTTTTGATGATGAGGATCCAATGCCTTTTAAAACAACTTTACTCCTTTGGGTAGAACTCTTAGGAGATTTTTCCTTCATGATGATGGTTGAAACATGATTACCTATTGAAATGTTATTAATAGTAGAATCATAGTCATAGGGCATCTTGGTATAATCAGCTTCATTATCTGTAGTTTTGGCTTTTCCTTTGTCATGTTTAGGAAATGGCTCCTTGAACATCACATGCTCGTCATTGGAGGTGTGACCATCCACTTTTATGGCACCTATTTTAATGACATCATGTATGAGATTATTCAATCTAGGACAATTTCTAGTTAAATGCCCTTTGCTCTTGTGATACTCACAATATTCATCAGCATTCCACCAATTTGGTTTTACTTTTTCCTCATATGGTGGATTATCTGGAATTGTTATAAGCTTATTTGCCACTAATTTCTTGAATGTTTTTACAATTTTTTCACCCAATTTAGTGTACTTCCTTTAAGGTTTTGGTTAACTTTGATTGTTCACTTCATTGTTTATATTAGAAGAACTTGCACCAGGGAAATTTATCTTAAGTTTTACAATATTGGCATCTACTACCCCATCATTGACTATGTTCTTATTCTTGTTCCAAAAGTGGGTTTTGTCTTTCCAGTTTGATTCCTCTTTGTTCTCTTTGAATAATTTTATGACAGCTTGATCAATAAGGACTTTCTCAGTTGTCATTCCTTTCTCAATGAACTCATTGAAGGTACACAAACAATCTTTTTTTCTCATATCCAATATCCTTGTTGACATTTTGGGTGAACATTTCTACCATCTATTTTTGTTGGATATCACAAGAGCATGGACTAGAAAGATCTCTCCATCATTGTAAGAATGAAGCAAAAGACTCCCCTTTTTTATTCTTCGTACTGCACAAGGTAACTATTGACACATATGTTTCAATGTTCTATGATAAGCGTATACACCTAAAAATGGTCTGAAGATAGTTAATTGAATAATCAATTATTTAATTAATCTGTATCCTCAATTTAATTTAATTCATTAGCAATTTGATTAAATTCTCTTTTTTTTCATCTACTTATTAATAAATCTATGGATTTATTTAATAGGTTCATTTCAATATTCCCCTTTAATTAATTAATTCAAATTAATTAATCCTTCTCCATCAAAATCATTTCTTCTAATCTTCTAATTAATTAAAACAAATCAATTTATGATTTATTGAGAATTAATTAGTCTTTTCTTATTATTTGAATTTCTAAATTCAAATTACCCACATCCCCTCTTAACTTCTAACCACCTAACCTATCCCATTCCATCTAACCCTTGGTTTAATTAAACCTACCTTATCTTGCACATCCTAACCTCCTATGGTGTGGATACTCTCCCCTTGAGACACATGGAATTCTTGAGCCACATGTCCCCTTTCTTGGAAGCCTCTTGACACTTGTCACCATAGAGATGACAAATGTTCCCTTTTATCCAACCTCTTTTCCAACCTCCTCCAATTTCACCATTGATATCTTTAGACTTAATCTTGACTGTTGATTCCTACCACCTCACCCCTAGCCTTGGAAATATTATAAATAGACCCTATTTTGGAGCAATAATCATCCCATTTCATTTGCATTCTAGGTATTATTACTATAGGAATAATATCTCATTAGCATATCATTTGAGAATTGTTATTATAGGTAATTGCATTCTTAGATATAGCTTATTTTCTAGCATAATTATTGAATCATGTAGCTCAATCTTCTCTTTTCTAGCTTAAATGCATCATTATCATATTAAATCATCCATCTATGTGTAGTCAAGTCACTAGAATTTGCTTATCCAGATCTGAGAGCAAATCTATACTCACATTTATTAGGAGGTGATAGATCGATTAGCCATGGTTTTATCTTTACTTGTTTTAAATTTTCTAACCATGCTTGTAATGATCTATTGAGTGTTTTGTGTTGTAGCTGCAGGTATACACTTTACATGCATGACATTTTGGTACCCACCGTGGGGCCAGAATTATCATTTTTGGCCTCTCAAGATTCATCAACATTCATCTTTGCTCAGGTTTGGTTCAGAAACTCGTATGAGCTCCTTTGCTGGCTTGTACAAACTTGTTTGTGAGTTGGCATGATAATCTTTCTTTACTTGTATAGGCTCATTTCTCTAACATATGAGCCCATTTCTACATTCTCATGAGATCTAAATTTTTGTTGTACGAGCTAGTAAAGCATGTCGTATGACTTTCTGCTTGTATTTTTTTTAGTAGATTGCATTTTATGGTTTTCAGGTTTTAATCCGATCATTCTTAATGCTAACCCTAATTTGTTTATAAGCTTTTTGGTAGCCTAACTAGTTTTATAGGATGATTGTTGAAGATACGCTAGCCAAAGAATTATTTCAACCAAACAAATCATGATTACTAATGGATCTATTTTGTAGGTTGCCTAAATAGAATTCAATAAAACTTTGTGTATTTCTTAAATTTTTCTAGGCACACTAGTCTTTTGCTAAAGGAATGAACAATCATGTATTTTGTGTTTTTGATAATAGGTGAGTATGCTCTCACCTTTCTTACATGATCAGAAAGCTAGACTCATCTGTTTACTTTCATTAGTGCATATCTTTAGTAGGCCTGCCCTCCCGAGGAGCTAATAACTCTTAGCCATTAAGGTCGGTGAGAGGGGAACGATCTAAGTGGGAATGGCTAATGCCAAGTAATCCAACCCACTATAAAATAAATGTGATTTGATGAAAATAAATTGAATGGATGTACTTGGGAATAGCTCTCCTCCGTACCTTCGAGTATATCAAACCTTGGTTTTCAACACTGGGAGACCTCTTAATTGAGTATTATACCTCGACACACCAAATGGATCCCTTACTAGTTCCGATTAAATTAGAAGCTACCCGATTTACCTCTGAAAGGGTGATAATCTTTGTGCAAGAGAGATAGTAACTCTCCCAAGACACTTGCCATATCGTGCCCCCATTTAGTGTTTGGAGCCAGATAATACAATGTTGAGAATCCATTGCATGAGACTCAGCAGCCATATGTTGATTAGCTATTGGGTGTGTACCTAAGTTTGCAAGCAAAGGTTTTCTCTCCTCATCCAACTTACTTAGTGTTTAGCGTCCTTGAGGTCACTTGTCATATCACATTTTTTCTATGTATTCATCCCTAAATTGAAAAATCAGACATCTAAAACTGGAAACCATAACCAAAACATTAGACTTCAGTAATCAAAATTTGACCAAACAAACACAATAAGTGTTATATGAAAGCTTTTCTTAGATCACTCCATGACTTAATTCTAGGTGGGAGTTGGGAGAACCATTCCATTTCTTGCTCACATAAGCTTTAGGGAAACAATCTCACCAAGTATGCTTCTTCTCCTGCTACCTCAATGCAAGTTGTGAAAAACTATCTTATGTATGCCTTAGGATCTCCTTTGCCTTTGTAATTATTAAATTTCGATGTCACAAAATGTGGAGGGAATGGAGGAATTGGAATGCTTCTATCAAATGGATAAGGACATGTGTATTTCATTGAGTACTGTTGCTTTGGTTTATTCATCTCTCCCATTTTCTTTTTCAAATCCTTGATTTGTTGCTACAAGTTATTCTTGGGTGGTGTCTTTTCTCGTTGAGCTAGTCCCATGCCTAACCCACTAGGTGGAGGAGGAGGGATATAATACATATATGGATGGTATTGATCATATGAAGGAGGGACATAGTTGTAGCTTGTATATGGACCACTAGGTATGGTATTCCTGTGAGGAGCACTAGGTCTAGGATGATAAATGTCACAACCATGAGGATTAGAGGTATCATAAGAATGATCTTGACTATGTTGGCCATTTGATGGAATTTATTATATGTTTTATTGATTTTTTGTCATTGATGCCAACTCTAGTTGTTTGGATGCTTTACCGACACCCTTCTTGTCCTGGTAGGTTGAGTGGTTTCTTGTTGATCTGGATCCGACATGATCTAGTAGGCTCTAGTATAGTTTGGTGATGGAATTGGCTTTTTCATGATATTCATCCTCATATTTGGTTAGTTGGTTTTGGTTTGGTGATTGGATGCTATCTTGTTTACTTGGAAGCTTAGTTTCTGGTTCCGGTGAGGGTTTCACCGTGAGAGCTTTTGATGGAGATATTTGATGAATTTCATAAGTGGTCTTGGTGCATCTTCTGGTGAAGTTTCAGGATTCTATTTGTGATCATGCTCGAGAATTGGTGGATGGATATCATTGTTGTAGTGTCTTGACCTATACTGGGTCTCGATTGATCTAGGTTATGGACCATATTTAATGTAACGTGTGGATTGGACCTCTCGATGTATTTCTGGGATGTCTTATGCATTGGATATTATTTGTTTGGTCTAAGGCCAACATGGTTTGTAATTATGTAATTGGTTTATTATCTGGTGGCCGACCTAATTATTTATGGTCAAGGGTTTGTATATATAGATGTAAGATCTCATTGTAGATCATCATGGTTATGTTAAAGGTGATGGTCAAGGAATGTAATATGTAACTAATGTAATTATATCATTCGGGTAGAGGAGTTGGTCGATTATTGGATATAAAATTGGGTTTATGTAAGAGGTTTTAGTCCTCCGGTATTGAGCTTAATCAAAACTATAGTCAAGCATAGGAGATGCTCTCTTTTGCAGCTCAACACTTCTCCGGATTGTAGTCTAGATTTCTATGTAGTCAGTGAGACTCCTTTTGTGATGAGTACTATGCTCTAGGTTGTTGGCCTTCCTGCATGTGCAGGCCCCTCAATTTTAATTCACATACTTACTGTAGAAGTATTATCTGATTGTGGGTAGGCTTCACACCATGGTTTTTTGCTTTACTGGGTTTTCCACATATAAAGATTGGTGTTATGTGAATGGATTTTATTCTATGATGATTGTTTATTCTTAATTGGTTTAACTATTATTCTGGTATTAATATTTTGGGTTTTGGTATTAAAGTTTAAATTGCTAATGTTTCTCATAATCTATGACAACTGATTCACCCCCCCTCTTAGTTGTCTTCTGGTTATTTTAATTGTCTAACAATTGGTATCAGAGCTTTGGTCCTCTCTATAAAAATCTTAACCGCTTGAGGAAGATCCTATGGTGACTAATAGTTCAACTTCATCCAGTTGTTCTGGAGATATCTTTTGAAGGGATATTCTAAGGCTTGATGGAATAAATTACATAGTATGTAAGATTTGGATGGAGACTCATCTGAGATGTCTTGGCAAGGATATTTGGGAGATCACATAGAATGGTGTCACACCCTTTAATCCAAGATGTGACAATCCTCCTCCAGCAAAACTGCACAAGGATCTTGAGAATAATTGTAGAGCAAGAGAAGCCCTCTTGTGTAAACTTTCTGATCAGCAAATAATGGGATTAACTGACAAATCATCTAGAAAGGCTATATGGGATAAGTTGGAGACTCTTAATGAAGGTGATCCTATAGTGAATATTGGTAAACTTGATGGTTACTAGGTGAGATATGAAAACATGAAGATGGAAGAATATGAAAGGATTATTGTATTCATGGAAAGGGTAAATGAGATTGTTATGGGAATTCAATATTATGGTGTAACTCTGACCGAAGATGAAATTGTTTCTAAAGCCCTAAGAGCCCTACCACCATATTACAAAATGAAGGGTACTGCTATTAATCAGTTGAGAACAATGGATAATACATCTGTCAACAAAGATACTTTGGTTGGGAAACTATCTACTTTTGAGCTTGAATAATTTGGACCTTCTGGAGTTGTGAAGTCCGAACCTTCTGTTCATGCATCTACATCTACAACTAGTAAGAAAGACTAGAAATCTTTGTATGCAAAAGAATTAAAAGATATGAAGATAGAAGATGATGATTTTGAGCGACTTGAAGCACTATTGCTAGAAGAGTACCTAAAGGACCAGTACGAAGTAAGTATGAAGGAAAAGCACCTTTTAAATGTTTTGCATGTAATAAGATTGGTCATTTTGCATCTAGATGTTCTAAAAGGAATTCAAGATTTGAAGAGACATTTAGAAGATCATTTAAACTAACCCTAGATATTAGAACAAGTATAAATACAAGAAAAATAGAGACAAATCTGTTAGATAGTTTAGATAATCGGAAGACAACTAAGAGGGGGGCTGAATCAGTTGTCATAGATTACCGGAAGCATTAGAAATTTAAAATTTAATACCATAACCCAAAACAATAATACCAGAATAGTAGTTAATCCAATTAAGAATAAACAATAATCACATAATAAAAGCCATTCACACAACACCAAGATTTGTACATGGAAAACCTGGTAAAGGGAAAAACTATGGTGGGAAACCTACCCACAGTAAGATAATACTTCTATATTAAGTATGTGAATTATAATTAAGGGGCCTGCACTTGTAAGAAGTCCGACAACCTAGATCACACTACTCATCACAAAAGGAGTCTCAATGACTACATACAAATCCAGACTACAATCTAGAGAAGTGTTGAACTGCAAAAGATAGCATCTCCTATGCCTGAGTATAGTTTCAGTTAAGCTCAATAACAGAGGACTAATTCCTCTTACACAAACCAAATTCAATCTGCAGTGATCGACCAACTCCTCTGTGTGAATAATATTACATTATTCAGACATTACATTCCTTAACCAAGACCTCTTACATTAACCATGATTATCTAAAATGAGATCTTACATCTATTTATACAAACCCTCGACCATAAACAATCAGATCCACCACCAGACAGTAAGCTGATTACATAATTACAAACCATGTCGGCCTTAGACAAAATAAGTAATAACAACACATAAGACATCCTGAAAATACATCAATAGGTCCTATCCACACATTACATTAATGTCAGTCCATAACCTAGATCAATTGGGACCAAGTATAGGTCAACACGCTTCAACAATGATCTCCAAATGCCAAGTCTTGAACATGATCACCAATAGCATCTTGAAACTCCATCAGAAGCTGCACTAACACTAATTATGCAATTAATCAAAGATCTCCACCAAAAGATCTGCTGGTGAAACCCTCGTTGGAACCAGAAACCAATCTTCTAAGCAAGTAGGATAGCATCCAATCACTAGACCAAAATCAACTGACCAAGTATCAGTATAAGTATAATGAATAAGACAATTCCATCGCCAAATTATAATGGAGTTTTCTAGATCATACCGGATTTAAGGTAAATAGAAACCACTCATCTTACCAGGACTAAAAGGGTGCCGATAAAACATCTAAATAGCTAGTGTTGACATCAATGACAAAACATCAATGCAACACATAATCAATTCCACCAAATGGCCAACAATCTCCCCCTTTGGCATTGATGGCAACACTAGATGTGAAAAACATCTAAGTACCAAGAAATGCCAAACAAGGCCCCTGTGGAAGACAATCAACAATCTCTTGCATATAGCTCTTCTCTGAATATCAATATCTCTCCCCCTTTGACTTTTTTTTTTCCTTTTTCACATCACTATCTCTCCCCCTTTGACATCAATTCCACAAAATTGATAGAAATATCAAAGCAGTAATATGAGCATCATAATCTCAAAGTTTACTCTCCCTGAACAGTAGCATCCTACATCAGTGCCAAAATGAATAGTATCACTGATAATGCATGTCGAACTGATGCCAAACCACATCAATCATCTCTCTACCAAAGGGAAAAAAATCCCAATCTATCTCTTGGGTACTGAAATGATTCCTTGGATAAAGGTTTAGTGAAATTTATCTACAATCTACTCTTTAGTTTTCACATAAACTAGTTTAATGTCATTTGCTTCCACCTTCTCCTTAAAAATTTATACTTGATAGATATGTGCTTTGTTGTAGAATGAAATACTAGATTCTTTGATATATCAATAGCGGTAGAGTTATCACAATGAATAACTACCGATGCATCACAGTCCACCTTTATATCCTTCAACATTTGCTTCATCCATAAAACTTGTATATAGTTAGTAGCAGTAGCAACATACTTAGCTTCCATAATAGATAAAGAAGTACATTATTGTTTCATGTTGATCCATGAAACCAACTTATTTCCAAGAAATAAATCTCCACTAGAAGTACTTTTTTTGGTTATCAACATCTCTAGCCCAGCCAGCATCTGTATATGCACATAAAGTAAAGTTATCATTCTTAGGGTACCATAAGCCATATTTTTATGTACCTTGCAAGTATCTAAAAATCCTTTTCACCGCCATCTCATTATTTTCTCTAGGATCACTCTAAAATCCTCAAATAGTATAAAAATCATTCATATTGTTAGGTCTACTCCGAGTCAAATAAAGTAGACCTCAAATGATAGATTTGTATCTTGTACGATTTACCGGTGTAGAAACATCTTTTCTTGTAAATTTCTCACTTGTAACCATAAGTGTACTTACCAATTTAAAATCTCCCATACCAAATTTCTTCAATAATTCCTTAGCATATTTAGTTCGGCAAATAAAAATACCTTTTTCAATCTAAGTAATCTAGAAACATAAGAAAAAATTCATCTCACCAATCATAGACATCTCAAATTCTTTCTCCATATTCTTAGAAAATTCTATGCATAATTTATCTTCACCTCCAAAACTAAAATCATCAACAAATACTTCAACAACCAATATATCATCGTCAGTAGTTTTATAATATAAATTGCTATTAGCACTACCCTTAGTCAAACCAAGCTTGAAAAGATATTTATCCAACCTTGCATACCAGGCTCTAGGTGCTTGTTTCAATCCATATAAATATTTCCTTAACCTGTAAACCATATCAGTATCATTTGATAGGTAAAAACCATCAACTTGCTCAATATAAACTTCCTCATCAAGATCCCCATTCAAAAATGCACATTTAACATCCATCTGATAAACCTTATAGTTTTTTTAAGTAGCATAGGCAAGAAATAATCTTACAGCTCCAATCCTAGCTATCAGTGCAAAAGTTTCTCCATAATCAATTCCTTCCTTCTGAGAATATATTTTACAAACCAATCTAGCCTTATTCCTTATAAATTGACAATCCTCATTCAATTTATTCCTGAAAACCCATTTAGTTCCAATGACATTTTTATTTTTAGGTTAGGGAACAAAATTCCATGAGTTATTTTTCTCAATCTGATCTAATTCTTCTTCCATAGATTTTAACCAAAATTCATCTTTATATGCCTCAATTACTGATACTAGTTCAACTTGTGAAATTAAACATACCTCATTAGTTGTCAGTCTTCTTCTTCTCATCACTCGATTGCTCTTATCTCCAATGATTTGATCTTCAAAATGATTCAATCGCATATACCTAGGAGTCTTCTGACTCTCTATTCCTCTTCCCTATTCTTTAGTTACTCTAGAATTCTCTGATGTTGCTGGAGTAACTGGTTCAACTCTCTATTTTGGTAAAGGTGCTACCAATTTAGATATAATCATTTCCACTTCCGCTTCCTTCTCATAAACTTTGATTTGACTTTTTGTCAGCTCATCTACTTTGACATTAGCACACTCCACAATTATCCGCAATCTCTTGTTATAACATCTATATGCTTTGTTTTCATTAGAATAACCAAGAAATATGCCTTCATCACATCTAGGATCAAATTTCCCAATAGTATCCTCTCTCCTGATATAACATTTACTACCAAAATTTTTGAAATACTTAATTGTAGGTGTATTGCCAAACCATAATTAATAGGTTTCTCCTTTGATATGTACTCTATTCAATGTGTAAACCAGTGTACTCACTATTTCTCTCTAGTAGATATGAGGTATATTTACTTCCATCATCATTGTTCTAGAAAAATCCAAGATAGTTCTATTTTTCCTTTCCACAACTCCATTCTACTGAGGTGTCTGGGGAGTAGAAAATTGCCTTCTTATACCATACTTGTATTAAACTCAACAGATGTTAATTCTCCACCATGATCTAATCTTGAACATTTAATCTTCAGTCCTCTCTCAGTTTCCACTTTAGCCTTAAAGATTTTAAACTTTTCAAATGCTTTAGATTTTTCTCTCCAAAAAGTAACCCACGTCATTCTAGAATAATCATCAATGATTAGCATGAAATATCTATCACCATGAATACTTTTAATTCTAGCAATGCCACACAAATCAGTATGAATAAGATCAAGAACATCATTTGATTTATCTTGTATACTCCTAAAATAGGTCTTGACCTATTTACCCATTTAAAATTATTTACAAACCAAATTATAGGGCTTCATAATCTTAGGTATATCCCTAACAGCCTTAGTTGAATTGATCTTCACAATGCAATCAAAATTCACATGACATAGCCTTTTAAGCCATAGGTAACTCTCATCAATTTGTGTAATCAAACATGTCTTCTCACTGGAGTTCAAATAAAATATATTACCTTTTGTCTGTGTATCGGTTGCAATCTCCAAGACAGATCTATTAATGATTTTGTATTTTCCATCCTTGAACTGTAATTGAAATCCTTTATCTACCAATTGTCCTACACTCAAAAGATTATGCTTTAAACCTTTGACATAATAAATATTGTCAGTATTGTTCTTACCATCCAATGATATAGTTCCTTTTCCTTTGATCATACATGCCTTGTCATCTCCAAATATAATCATACATGCCTTGTCATCTGCAAATATAACTAGTCTACCATCAAATTCTTGCAAAGATAGAAACATCCCTTTATCTCCAATCATATGATGTTAACAACCACTATCAATTACCCATTCATCCTTGTCCTCAATTTTAGCAGCAAGTGCCTTCTCTTTAGGTTCATTATCTTGTAGTGTCAGATCATCTTCCTTGATAGCCAAGAATGCCCATTCCTTCCCATTGTTGGATCCACTAGCAGAGTCTTCTACCGGTTCATCATCTGAATCAGTAATGCCTTCCTCATCTGCTATGTAGCATGATTTATCTCTATTTTTATTGTATCTATACTTGTTATGATATCTAGGGTTAGGCTTAAATGATCTTTTAACTCTTTCTTCAAATCTTGAATTCCTTTCAGGACATCTAGATGCAATATGACCAGTCTTATTACATGCAAAACATTTAAAAGGTGCTTTTCTTTCATACTTACTTCCTACTGGTCCTTTTGGTACTCTTCTAGAAAATAGTGCTTCAAGCTACTCAAACTCATCATCTTCTATGTTCATATCTTCTAATTCTTTTTCATATAAAGATTTCCAATCTTGCTTATTGGTTGCACATGTAGATGCATGAAAAGTAGGTTCAGTCTTCATAGCTCTACAAGGTCCAAATTCCTCAAACTCAAAAGAAGATAATTTTCCAACCAAAGTATCTTTGTTGATAGATGTATTAGCCATTTTTCTCAACTCATTGATAGCAGTAGACTTAATTTTGTAATCCAGTAGTAGGCCTCTCAGGACTTTACAAACAATTTCATCTTCACTCCAAGTTCCACCACAACATTGAATTCCCATAACAATCTCATTTACTCTTTCCATGAATGGAGTAATCCTTTCATCTTCTTCCATCTTCAGGTTTTCATATCACACTCAGTAACCATCAAGTTTAGCAATCTTCACTATAGGGTCACCTTCATTAAGAGTCTGCAACTTATCCCATATAGCCTTTCTAGATGATTTGTCTATTAATCCCATTATTTGCTGATCAGAAAGTACAAAAAAGAGGGCTTATCTTTCTCTAGAATCATGCTCAAAGCTCCTTCTCTAATTTTTCTGGAGGTGGATTGCTAGATCCTAGATTAAAGGGTGTGACAACATTCTGTGTGTGTTGCCATTTGCATGAAGGTTGCATTAATGAAATGTTATGTTGTCATTGATGTCAATTAACCGATAATGATGTTGTTATAATATTATTTTGTAATCGGTAGGAAGAGTTGGTGAAGGGAACTGCAACTGGTAGGTGAGTTTATGGAGGATACCAATATTTCTAAGTAATGGTGAGATCAACCGGTAAATCCTACCTATTGATATGACAAACCCAAACTGGTTAAGTTTGGTGAATTGGCTATATTGGTTTATGATCTAATGATGAGCGATAATGATTATGACACGTATGCATGTTGTATGAGAAGAGTTTCAAAGTGTTTTTGGTGCATTGAGATAATGGTTTTTATCTTAGCAATGAGCAAGTACATTGCATATAATGCAAACCGCGTGATGAGTTATAGAGTTCAATGAAGTTGTGATCAAGGAGAGGTTGAGGCTATCTTGAAAGATGTGCAAAGATTGTTATGTAATCCAGTGGTCCTACTTGAACCGATTTGTTTGTAATCTCTATGAGAGAATTAGGTTTGTGTTGTGTTACCGACCTATTGATTTTTTTATAAGGTCGATGAGTTGTTTTGTTTCAGATTTGGCAAATTTGTAGTTTTGAGTGAGAGTGTGGTTGCCAAACCAAATGATGTATTTGTAGTTTGTGTAAAGGCGGATAGGAGCATGAAAAGGATTTGAACAAGCAAGTGTAGTGCTATTCAAACAAATCAGCAAACTCATGTTGTTTTCTAAAAATTATAGCAGTAAAATCCCCTAACCGGGTAAGCTCTAACAAGCTTAGTGTTATTTAAATCCTCTAACTAGGTGGTCCATTATCTTGGATTTCAAATCCTCTATCAAGGTTAGTCCTCATAGGGTATTTCTTCTAATAGGGAATTATAGTCAATCCCTTAACTGGGTGGTCCCTAATAGGATCTATTCTTAAAAGGGACTTATTGTAAAGCTTTAACATGCTTGTCTCCTAACAGGGTGAACTTCAGAAGAGTTCAGAATACTTGTGAGTATTCATCCCTAGCGTGGTTTTTCCCATTTGGCACGAATAAATTTGGCCTAAAATTTTGACAATCGTTTCTGACGGAGAAGGTATATTGTGATCAAATTTGATTTTTTTGAAAAAATGCCCACATTCATCAGAATTCCGATGATAATTTAACATTTGGTTTCGACGGAGTAGGAATTGGCAACGAAATTTGTGTTTTTTTTGAAAAAGTGCTTGTGTTCGTCGAAATTCCGATGATCGTGGGCATTACTTTAAAAAAAATAAAGAAAGACCAATTCATTTGATAAAAATTATTTCTACCTCTTTGTCCCATCGACCTCTAGCATCACAAAAAAATTGGCAGCAAGACCAACAACTTAACATTCAACAACTAAGGTAGCTAGCACAAAGTGATAGGTGGCTAAGGTATCCAGAACGATCCTTGCGGAAACTATAGACTAGTTGAAGGATCATACACTATTGATGAAGTGTGGTGGAGGTTTCTGCAATAAGAGACTCAACATGGAGTGGTGGATTAACAACTTCAAGGGAGTGTAATTATTAGAACCCTCCTTAATGAATTAATTCTAGTTGAATGCATTGGTTCTTCTCTAAATATTTTTTTGTAATATGGGATTCTACTCTTCTTTGAGGGTTTAAGCTTAAATTGCATAGATTGGTATCCAATGAAATATAAAATTAGGAACCCTTTATGTCGATCAGTCTTGTCGAACTTCTTCTGAAATATTTGAACATAGAAGTCCTAATTAAAATAGGAGATTCCCTTGGCTACTTTGTGGGGATAGATAAAGATTTTCTTAATGGTAGGCATAAAATTTCTTTTCTATCTGAATAGGTGTCAACATCTCCAATAAAACCATCTAAGGTGGAAGGATACTTAATCCCTACTTAGAAGTCACACTAGTTAAATCCTAAGAACTCTAACAACCACTCCTATCAGTAGGAAAACAAAAATAGAAGATAGGGAGAGACTAGAGAAGTTTTGGTCCCCTTATTATGATATAAATGATTAGTTGATGAGGATAGCATGTGGGTGCTTGAATTTATTACAAAATGATCAATTAAATGATCTAGGGTTAGGGGAGGACATTATAGAGGAAGATGGATTATAAGGAGAAGAGCGCAATATTTTGTTTGACAATCTGTTAGAGCAAGATATTAAGGATAGTGAGAATGGTTCCTAGATAAATATGGCTATTAAATAGACACCTTCCAATAAATCTATCCTACATTGAGGAAAGAGAAAATGAAAAGATAGGAAATTGTTATATAAATTGAGAACCAAGGATGGTGAAGTATGGAGAAAGTTTTAAAATGTACTATTACTGAGATCATACAAGGGTAACCGACGTCCCTAGTGGGCATGAAACCCCTATCAAGGAATTTTAGGGGCTTTAGTTCCCATAACAAACAACACTTGGTCAAGAATAGGATTGAGTTTGAAAAGGAATATATAATACTACTACAAGAAACCAAATTGTCCCCATTAGAAATGAAGACATTTTCCAAGAAAGAAAAGAATGTGAAGTTGGGGGCAATCCAATTTGAAGGGGCATCTAGTAGGCTAGCTATCTTTTGGAGCTCTTCTCCAATACCTATGGAGAGGATAGGAAGGGGTGTAGCATTAGTAGTTATTCTTCTTCTCTATAGTTTGTAATTGTATGGATTTGTCTCTACCAGAATACCCTTTTATCATTACATATTTGGTTTATATTCTAATGCTATCCTACATATTTATGACAAAAGGGTGGCTATTTTGAGTTTTAATCAGTCCCAAAGAGATTTCAATTATTGGGTAACTAGGAACAATCTTCTTGAGATTAGTTTAAGGAATGAGGCTTTTACCTAGAACAATAGGAGGATGGGCTTTAGTAACATTATAGAGATGATCGATAGGTATCTATTTTGCAAGGATTTGGCATCCTTCCTTTTTTGCATGGAAGCATCAATTATTCCTTGTTCTAGCTTAGATCACTGACCCATCTAGTTGAAACTTGTGGGTGACAAAAATATACGTAAGAGTCTATTCAAATTTAAAAACATGTGGATGAAGGATACAAATTTCTTCAATATGATAGTTGAATGTTTGGGTGAGGACCATTTCATAGGATCTAAGCTATTATGATTTGTCTCAAAATTGAAAACAATCAAGCTAAAGTTGCATCAACCATAATAACGATCATTTCAAAAACATATTTGAGTCTAAATAGGAGTTAGAGGAGAATTTGATAGACTTAAATGAGGGATTGTTAAAGGAGGGATTATTGAAGGATTGTTGAAGGATGGTATAGACTTTAGTGTTTCTATGGCAAAGTCTCTTATGGAAAAGGAGGTACATGGGAGGACAAAGAGGCATGAGAGAAGTTTTTAACCTTGATCTTCTAATTATGGTGGGACCTAGCAAACATAGCACTATATGAGAGGTACATGTTATGTATATGTTAGTATCAAACAAAGAGTGCCCACAAGGTTTTAGAGTAGGTGGGCACCATCCTAGAATGTCAAAGTAGATAGTTGATATATGGGTCTTTACCCTCCCAACCACTCAACATATGTCTTTAAGTAGACAACCTTAGATACACAATTAAAATTTTTTTACATCATACCAATGGATAACAATTAGATCTAGGACTCGTCAACCTTGAAAAAAATATAAATTTAAACAACTAAAATTTGGACCATGCCCATTATCTAGCGTAAGGATAAAATCATATATGTGATTCTTATATGATAAAAAAACTAGCACATGTGAAATTTGAAATCTTGCAAGATCAAACAGTAAAAGGTCAAAAGGTGGGAATCTTATGTCTGAGACTTTTCTTGTGGAAGTTAGGGTGGTTGTCACCTATGTTTCCTTTACTCGATGAAATTTGTAGTACTTTTTGAATCTTTATACCTCATATTATTTGTTGATAGTGTTGAGTTGGTTGATGATAAGTGATGAAATTAGGGTATAAACAAATACTAGCTCCCTCATCTTGGGTCTATGTCTATCAAAATTTTGGTGAGCCATTTCTAGGTGTCTTATAGCTTCACCCCTCTTTAATTGATATTGGTGTTCTTTTTGGTATTTATTGTAAAAGTCTATTAGGATTCCCAAAGATACTAAGAGGCGGGGGTGAATCAGTATCTAACCGGTTAAATAATTTTCTGTATTTATTATATGAAAACCATTTCAAAACTGTGTACCGGTAAACCAAAATTAATGCAATAAATAAGAACAACAACCACAACATGAAAGACACACCATAACATGGTATTTTTAATGAGGAAACCCGGTGTGGGAAAAACCTCAGTGGCATTTGTGACCCGCAATATTCGCTTATTGGCCAATAAGAGAATATTACTATTACAATAGGGGCCTGGACATGTAGGATGGCCAAGTGCCTAGAGTTCACTGCTCAGTTACAAAAGAAGTCTCGTTGACTTACAAAAATGGATTATACAAATCCAATGTCATGTACTACTTCACATTAGCATCTGCTATGCCAGGTTCATTACCGGTAAATAAGCTCTGCAATAATCATAAACCATTATCCAAAATCTACCTTACAATTCGCACATTAGGTCTGCAATAATCCTTCCATACTACTTCTACTAAATGATCTACAAGATCTCATACTTATATGAGTCTTATTACAATCCAGCATGTCGGCTTACAAAAATATTTTACAATTAAATACAAAATACAATTAAACAAAATTCCTGTCGGCCAGGGTGTCGATAATCAATCTTTTCGGTGCCGGTGAATTGTATGCTAGTGTAGAGTCTACCAGTGCCGGTTCTTGCCAGTATCATATGATTGTAGGGTTGCCATCAATGACAATACCTTCAATCACCTACAATTTCTCATTGGAGTGTCCATTTGCCAACAAAGTCTATATACTCTTCCTAGAATTTGTTCCCTATCTTTCTTAGATCTTGGGGCCAATAGCATATTAAATTTAAGTGCTAAGATGTTAAACAAATTAATTAACTATAATCTGACCATGAATAAACAATAATAGTAATGAAATACAAGAAACAAGACACCAATACCCTGGGAAAACCTCCCTCTTGGAGGTGAAAAACCCATCCTTAAAATATAAGATGTCTTATATCAATGGTTGGAAATTACAATATGACAAACTTATCTCTGATTGTTGTCCTAACAAAAAGTTGCCAAGATGATAGATGATGCAGCCCTAACCAGCAGTAGATGACCAAAGGAGCGGATCAGAAGAAGATGGCTTCAATAGGGTGAAGCAGAATCTTGACAACTTTGCTTAATAATTCCTTGAGGTTCGCCAAAGTGTAGACCAGTAGATTCACTAAGGATAGAAGAGTAGATTGCTAACATAGAAGATTAGAGATAGGAAGAGAAGGTTGCATTTTTTGCAAGTAATGAAAATGTGTTTTACTTCATCTTGAATTTGTTATATATATATCCTTCTTTTGGAGGTAGATCTCCTTAGGTCGGCTTGCAACATTATTAATTTATTGTTATATTGTCATTATTAGTTACCACATTGGACATTTGGGATCCAGCCTGATGACTTAGCATGTTACATTTTGGGCCCAACCCTATCACACATTTAATTGCCTTTCCCACATCACATTTGGGTCTAGCCCAATAATAGGTACATTGAAATAATGCATACATATATGATTGTCATAATCTGAACCTAGATAATATTTTTTTTCAACATAGGAAACATCCTAAATGTCTTCTTTATATATTGAAGAGGAACCTTCATCCAATATCTTCATGAATCTTCTTGTTGGCATCTTTAATGTAAATGATACCTATTCAATAATAATTAGCATTGTGATTCTAAGATTACACTCAATAAGAACCCTCCCTTTACCTTGGAACACATTCTTATTCTTTCTCTTCCAAAGAAACCAAAGAATTTCAATAGACAATAAAATCCAAAAATAGTTAGACTTTTTACTCACATTGTAGATGTAATTGACAATAATTTCAAACCATGACAAATTATCAATAATATTCCCGCCTAAAATGTTATAATGATTGACAATCATTAATTTTCTCCTAATTAATATCTTCCATGGTTCATTCCCTTCTAAAGCCTTGACAATGCATTTGATTTCTAAGTAGTTTGATCAACTTAAGAAAAGAATGGATACTATGCTTGTAGCTCTAATTCTATTATATTAAATATGTGTTTCTTATGGACATAGAGATTGAATTTAATAATTAAATCAAAATAATATATGGCAAAGAATCAATAAAAAATTAATAAATTAATAAAATAAGGATCAAATGAAACCCTCTTCATTGCCTTTTGATGCTCTTAAGTGCAAAAATCCAACTTCTAACTCTTGCTATCTACCAATAATGTAAGAGTTATAGTATTTTCCCTCCATAAATGAAATCAAGGAAGCTTTCATCTTTATGCTCCAAAAATGAATAAGAGAGCAACTTTCAATAATCCCAATGCCATCGTATTTGAAGATGGTACTTTCACATGGGTTGCAAAGAAAACTCAAAATATTTTTTAGTTGAGATATTAGAAATAGTTAATTAATCTTGGTCTAGTAAAATAGTATTGTAATAATCTATTACATATCAAATAATCTTTCTACATTTATTTAGTATGCATGGAACATTGTTGAATTCACATAATGTGGTGGTTTTTAACTATTATATCTTATTATTGGTAATAATTAGTGATGTGGTATTTTGGTGTAGTTTATATTTTCATTCTTTGGGTGGTATATAGTGTAATAATCACCATGAAAATCAAGCATCATTATTATAAGGTATCTCTTAAGAACAAATCAACTCATGGATACAAGATTGATTTAAACCTTCACTTCTAATGAAATAGTTGCCTCAAGGTTCCTTAAGTTAGTTTTGATTAATAGTAATTTTCTTAATCATGTCCCCTACATTAGAAGGCTTGCATATGGGAGACTTTCATATTGATTGGCGGTATTTATCCCCAGTGTAGCTTAGAGTGTAGATATTATATGTTTTCTATATCCCACACATTTAAAGATATGAATATATTGAAGTTTATGGAAGAAGTGGTGATAAATATGGAAGAAAATTATTAGTGACATCTAATGTTAAGAGATATTGAAATCCATAAGGATTTTTAACTATAAACAATGAATAATTGAAACTAGTGCATTGTAAGTTTCTATTTCTTCATAATTTTTTCTGTAATTGTATGGTAGGTGTTGACTATTTTCATGGTGACTTATAATAAGTGGTAAGTAGATGTCTCTAGCATCTCCACAATTCTATTTCTTTTTAGATATAAGATCCATAGAGTTTGGCATAGGAAGGATTTATTTCATGAAATAGGTTCCATTACTTGATCCCATAGTTGGTAGTGTCTTGACAAATGTAATGTAGAACCCCAATGCAATATAGAGGTTGAATACCTAGTGGATTGTAATGTGGTATAGTGAATTCAAGATTTTGGAATTATTGAGTTTTTTATTTATCCCTTGCTATTTATGATATTTTTGGTTATGGTTGTGGTGTTTGTAGGGAGACATTTACAAACTTATATCTATTTTCACTATTTTATGGTTTATGGGTTTGTAATGGTAATTTAATGTTCTTTCATATTTTTGTATAGATACTTTATAATAGCCTATTATGGTGATTTGTTCTATTATGGATGTAATATTTATATTATATTAATTTCATGGGAAATGTTCCTAATAGAATCCCTAATTAATTAATCTAGAGAAAGTCAACACTAAAGAAAGAAAACTAAACATCACCTTTATTTTTAAATAAAAAAATTGAGATAAAAGACCAATTAGGGAGAATTAAGACATAATATTCTATCAAGCAATGTAGGATACATTAATGATAGCAAATAACAACTAAATTAGTTAGAGATCTTGAATAAAAATTCTAATTAGAAGGCCCTTATCTTCAAACCCATCACTATATGAAGAAACTAATAAAGGATTTATGATCAAGTAAAATTCTATTTTCTATCACACTTTATGGTAGATTTTTATAAAATATATAAAATAATTCATCATTGTAACATATCGATTATGTGACTTAACTAGTTCCAATTCAAAAAGGTCACACTATAATTTTTTGAATTAGTCTAAAGACTAGGTAATTGGGAGAGGGTCCAAACCCTTATATAACAACCAACTAAGCAAAAAGAGGATCTCACAAGCAGTGAGAAAACCAAAAATAAAAAAGAGAAAACCATTTTTTGAAAGAGATGCTTTTGATTGGAGCATCAAACTGGCAGAAAAAAGGGTCCTAACCCTACATTAGATTAAAAAAATTTAGATCAAAGGCATTTAGGTAAGAACCCCAAACTAGATTCCAAAAAAAGAAACTTAAGCCAAGGAAAAAGTAGTTAAGGGAATAGACAACAAGCAATGGGTTTTGAAAGGCCCTCTAAAACATTTTACCTATAAGAATACCTTGAACAAATAATCTCTCATATAAGGAGAGGGATCACCAAGATTTAAAAATAAATTAGGTTTAGCAGGCACCTAGAATCCATGAAACAATATAATCACCTAGCCATTCCCAAAAAACATTAAGCGCAATGGAAAGTGTAGTCAAGGAATGAATTAGAACATGAATTAGCAATGGATTTTGAAAGGCACCCCTAAACCTATTAGTAGCATAAACCCCTACAAACACAACAATTGGGTACATAGGAGCAAGGGAAAACCCACAACCCACCTCAATAGGACCACGATCACCATAATTGACATATGCCACCATAATAGTATCTACAAAACTAGCCTCTAACAAGATAATTGTAGCTACATCAACTGAAAAATATTCCTCTACTATTTATCTTGTGATGGACGTCCACAACCTATTCCAAAGTTCCCATTTTCGCACAGGATGGAGGAGCATTTAGTTGAAAGCATCTAAAACTTTCCATTAAAATCATTTTGCGCATACCCTGCAATCATACCATTCAATTAACCAACATTTCTTGGTGGCATTCAGTCAAACAATTCATGTACCTCATTAATGCTTCCATATTTTGCATAAATGTTTATCAGAGCATTTTCAATTGATAACAACTCCCAAAGCATTTGTGATTCTAAGATTACACTCAATAAGAACCCTCGCTTTACCTTGGAACACATTCTCATTCCTTCTCTTCCAAAGAAACCAAATAATTTCAATAGACAATAAAATCCAAAAATTGTTAGACTTTTTACTCAGATTGCAGACATACCTGGTAATAATTTCAAACCATGAGAAATTATCAACAATATTCCCGCCTAAAATGTTATAACAATTGACAATCATGAATTTTCTCCTGATTAATATCTTCCATGGTCCATTCCCTTCTAAAGACTTGACAATCTATTTTATTTCGAAGGCAATATGTTTTTGCCTGAGGTCTTTGATCCCCAATCCACCTAAATCCTTACTCAAGCAGCAACATTTCCATTTAACAACATGCATCCTTTTCTCACCTCTTCCATCTAACCACAAAATTGCACTGATGATAATGTTGTGGGTCTGATGCTTTGGCCGTCGATGCATGAAAGCATTGCATGAGTTCTACTTTGAAAAATTACATAAAACCCAACAAATAGGTTTTTGTCCACCAACTATTAAGGACAAGCCTATTCTTTTGATAGATTTTTGTAGATACAACACAACTTAAATGTATCCCAAGTTGACGCAAAGAAACCTCTTCTCCACCAATACCAAAAAATAGACAAACAACTTTAATGCCCTTCGGTGCAAAAGCATCATTCTCATAATAGAAAAAAGGTGGCCCTTGCATGAACATATTGATTTCCTCCAAGCGTGGCCCAATAGGTTTCCCAGAAACTCCAAAACTAGTTAGTCCCTCCGGAAATAAATTAGAGACATCACATCACACACTCCAAATAGTGTTTGTTTATATTGCATACTCTCTATGTATTTATCACCCTTTAATACTTTCCTCTTCTTTTCTCCAATTTCTCTCTTCTGGGTAGCTGATGAACTTGTTTCCATCTCATTCAAGAGAATGCCTGCTTGCTTTATTTTACAAAATTTACTTGCACATGACTCTTCATCTTGTATCTTCTACTTCCACACAGATATAAATTATAATTCAGGCTAAGATGATTAAATAAAATAAGCATTTATAAAGAAAAGATTTAGCCATTGGATGTTACACATTATCTGACGGAAAGAGCCTAGATCCAATTCTTGGAGAAAGGAAACATCATTGATAATATTTTTTTTCAAATAAGACCCAATCAAATAAAGTAAAAGAAAATTTATGTAATTTTAAAAAGTAGAACTCATGCAATGCTTTCATGCACCGACGGCCAAACTGTCGGACCCACATTATTTGATCTTGTCGTAATTCTGACGATAATTAAAGAAACCTCCAACAAGGATGTTGTATGTCTGACATCACTTCCTTGTCAGAGGGTTGTTGATGCATGATAGTGGGGGAGCGTCAGAATTATGATTGTAATCTGATAACATTTTTGGTCGGAGGAGAAAACATAGCAGTCATCGGAGGAGTTCATGGTGTCGTCGAAATTCTAACACTCAATGGCATCGTCGGGAAACCCGACAACAATTTTTTGATGGTTACATTTGTCGGCAATCCGACGTCTTGTAGTCAGAATTCTGATGATGGGCCATTAGAAATTAGCCCCGGATATACCAGTGTGGGTTTCCACATCAAAACTATTGTGTCAAGTGGTGAATGTTTTTGTGGTTATGTTTACTATGGTTGAAATGCTTAACTGCTAAATCCACTTTTATATGTTATGTTAACTGACACAATCTAAAATGAAGTTTTTCTTATGTCAGTAAAGTATTTGGATGTTTGTGAGTTTTAAGTTGTTTTACTGCTAATATGTTATAGCGGTCAACTGGTTTAACTTGACAGTGATATTGCATTTGTAGTTCAATGATTTAACTTGTCAGTTTAGAGTTTGCATTGAGAGGTTGATTTTGAGATTGGTGAAAGTTTATATCAGTTTTCTATCTACTGATTCACCCCCCCTTTTCAGTAGTTGACTAGATCCTTATTCTTTTATATTACCATCAATGTGATCTCCCAAATCTCCTTGCCAATACATCTCAGATGAGTCTCCATCCGAATCTTCCATACTATGCAATTTGTTCCTTCAAGCCTCAATATATACCTTGGAAAGATAGCTTTAGAAGAAATAGATGAACTTGAACTTTTAGTCACCATAGAATCTTCCTCAAGCAGTTAAGCTTAATACAGAGAGGACCAAAGCTTTGATACCAATTGTTAGACAGTTCAGATAACTAGAAGGCAATTGAGAGGGGGGGAGGGTGAATCAGTTGTCACAGATTACCGGAAGTATTAGCAATTTAAACTTTAATACCCAAACCCAAAATAATAATACAAGATTAGTAGTTAATCCAATTAAGAATAAACAGTAATCACAGAATAAAAGCCATTCACACAAAACTAAGATTTGTACGTGGAAAACCTAGTAAAGGGAAAATCCACAATGGGAAGCCTACCCACAATCAAATAACACTTTTGCAGTAAGTACATGAATTACAATGAATGGGCCTGCATTTGCAGGACACCCAAAAACCTAGAGCACACTGCTCATCACAAAAGGAGTCTCACTGACTACATGCAAATCAAGACTACAATCAGGAGAAGTGTTGAGCTGCAAAAGATAGCATCTCCTATGCTTGAGTATAGTTTCAGTTAAGCTCAATACTAGAGGACTAAATCCTCTTACACAAACCCAATTCAATCTCCAATGATCGACCAAATCCTCTTCCTGAATGATATTACATTATTCACATATTATATTCCTTGACCATGACCTCTTACATTAACCATGATGATCTACAATGAGATCTTACATCTATTTATACAAACCCTTGACCATAAACAATCAGGTCGCCCACAAAACAATAAACCGATAATATTATTACAAACCATGTCAACCTTAAATAAAATAATTAATAACAACATGTAAGACATCCCAAAAAAAAATCAATAGGTCCTATCCATACGTTACATTAATGTTGGTCCATAACCTAAATCAACCGGTACCAAGTATAGGTCCACACACATCACCAATGATCTGCAAATGCCAAGTCTTGAACATGATCACCAATAGAATCGTGAAACTCCATTAGAAGCTGCACCAACACCACTTATGCAATGCATCAAATATCTCCACCAAAAGCTTTGTCGATGAAACCCTTACTAAAACCAAAAACCAATCTTTTAAGCAAGCAAGATAACATCCAATCACTAGACCAAAACCAACTGACCAAGTATGAGTATAAGTATCATGAATAAGCCAATTCCATCACCAGATTGTACTAGAGTCAGTTAGATCATGCTGGATTCAAGTTAACTAGAAACCACTCATCCTACGGGGACCAGAAGGGGGCCAGTAAAGCATCCAAATAGCTATTGTTGACATTAATGATAAAACATCAATGCAACACATAATCAATTCCACCAAATGGCCAACAACATCATGCCACATAGTAGATGAGGAAGGCATTATTGATTTTGATGATGAACCAATAGAAGAGTTTACTAGTGGATCTGACAATGGGAAGGAATAGGTGTTCCTAGCTATCGAGGAAGATGACCATGGCGATCTAGATAGAATTGGAGATGACAAAGAATGTATGATCAAAGGAAAAGGGACTATATCATTGGATGGTAAGAACAATACTAACAATGTTTATTATGTTGAAGGTTTGAAGCACAATATTTTGAGTGTAGGAGAATTGGTAGATAAGGGATTTCAATTATAGTTCAAAGATGGAAAATGCAAAACCATTAATAGAACCGGTTTGGAGATTGCAATCGGTATACAGACAAAAGGTAATATATCTCACTTGAACTCTGGTGAGAAGACTTGTTTGATTAGATAGATTGATGAGAGTTGGCTATGGCATAAAAGGATGTGTCATGTGAATTTTGATTGCATTATGAAGATCAGTTCAACTAAGGTAGTTAGGGATATACCTAAGATTATGAAGCCCTATAATCTAGTAAATAAAGAATGTCAAATGAGTAAACACATCAGAATCTCTTTTAAGAGTATACAAGATAAATCAAATGATGTTCTTGATCTTATTCATACTGATTTGTGTGGCCCTGCTAGAGTTAAAAGCTTTCAAGGTAATAGATATTTCATGTGAATCATTGATGATTATTCTAGAATGTTGTGGGTTACTTTTATAAAAGAAAAATCTGAAGCATTTGAAAAGTTCAAAATCTTTAAGGATAAAGTGGAAACTGAGAGGAGATTGAAGATTAAATGTTTGAGATCAGATCATGGTGGAGAATTCATATCTAGTGAATTTAATAACTTTTGAGAGAAGCATGGTATAAGAAGACAATTTTCTCCTCCCCAAACACCTCAGCAAAATAGAGTTGTGGAAAGGAAGAACAAAACTATCTTGGATGTTGCTAGAACAATGATGATGGAAGCTAGTCTACCTCATATCTACTAGAGAGAAGAAGTGAGCACAACATTTTATACATTCAATAGAGTACATATCAAAGGAGAAACCAGTAAGACACCTTATGAATTATGGTTTGGCAATACACCTATAGTTAAGTATTTCAAAATTTTTAGTAGTAAATGCTATATCAGGAGAGATGATATCATTGGGAAATTTGATCCTAGATGTGATGAAGGTATTGGTTATTCTAATGAAAGCAAAGCATATAGATATTATAACAAGAGATTGCAGAGAATTGTGGAGAGTGCTAATGTCAAAGTAGATGAGGTGAACATAAGTCAAATTAGAGTTTATCAGAAGGAACCAACAGTCGAAATGATTATATCTTAACTAGTAGCACCTTTACCAAAATAGAGTGTTGAACCAGTTACTCCAACAATATCAAAGAATTCTACAGTAACTGAAGATCGGGAAAGAGGAACAAAAAGTCAAAAGACTCCTAGTTATGTGAGATTGAATCATTCAAAAGATCAGATCATTGTTGATAACATCAATGGAGTGATGACAAGAAGAAGACTAGAAACTAATGAGGTATGTTTAATTTCACAAGTTGAACCGGCATCAGTAATTGAGGCATGTAAAGACGGATATTGGTTGAAATCTATGGAAGAAAAATTAGATCAGACTGAGAAAAATAACACATGGACCTTGGTTCCCCAACCTATAAATAAAAATATTATTGGAACTAAATAGGTTTTTAAGAATAAATTGAATGAGTATTGTCAAGTTATAAGGAATAAAGATAGATTGGTTTGTAAAGGATATTCTTAGAAGGAAGGAATTGATTATGGAGAGACTTTTGCACCTATAGCTAGGATTGAAGCTGTAAGATTATTTCTTGCCTCTGTTGCTTATAAAAACTACAAGGTTTATCTGATGGATGTTAAATATGCATTTTTTAATGGGGATCTTAATGAGGAAGTTTATACTGAGTAGCCTGATAGCTTTTCACTATCAGATGATACAAATATGGTTTGCAGGTTAAGGAAAGCTTTATATGGATTGAAACAAGCACCTAGAGCTTGGTATGCAAGGTTAGATAAATATCTTTTGAAGCTTGGTTTTACTAAGAGCAGTGTTGACAGTAATTTATATTATAAGATCACTAATGATGATATACTGATTATTGAAGTATTTGTTCATGACATTATTTTTGGAGGTTAAGATAAGTTATGCATAGAATTTTCTAAGAATATGGAGAAAGAATTTGAGATGTCTATGATTGGTGAGATGAAATTTTTCTTAGGTTTGCAGATTACTCAGACTGATAAAGGTATTTTCATCTATCAAACTAAATATGGTAAGGAATTGTTGAATAAAATCAGTATGGAAGATTCTAAAGTGGTAAGTACTTCTATGGTTATAAGTGAGAAATTAACAAGAAAAGATGTTTCTACACCGGTAAATCCTACAAGATACAAATCTATCATTGGAGGTCTACTTTATTTGACTCAAACTAGGCCTGACATTATGAATGGTGTTTGTATTGTTTCAATATTTCAGAGTGATCCTAGAGAAAATCATGAGATGGCGGTGAAAAGGATTTTTAGATACTTACAAGGTACATAAGAATATGGCTTGTCATACCCAAATGAAGATAACTTTACTTTATGTGCATATAGAGATGTTGATGACTAGAAAAGAACTTCTGGTGGAGCTTTCTTTCTTGGAAAGAAGTTGGTTTCATCGATTGACAAGAAATAGTCATGTAATTCTTTATCTACGGCTGAAGTTGATTATGTTGTTACTACTACTAACTGTACACAAGTTTAATGGATGAAGCAAATGTTGAAGGATATAGAGGTGGATTATGATGAATGGGTAGTTATTCACTGTGATAACTCTACTTCTATTGATATATCAAAGAATCCGATATTTCATTCTAAGAAAAAGAACATATCTATCAAGTATAACTTTTAAAAGGAAAAGTTGGAAGCAAATGAAGTTAGACTAGTGTATGTGAACACTAAAGAGAATATTATAGATATTTTCACTAAACATTTGCTCAAGGAATCATTTAAGTACCTGAGAGGTAGATTGGGAGTTTCTACCACTCCACTAGAGACTTGATTGATGCGGTTTGGCATCAGTTTAGCATGGACTATCACAGATTCTATTCACTCTAGCATAGATGTGGGATTCTACTACTTAGGGGAAGTAGTCAACATTGTGATTCAGTAGTTTAGATTTTTGGTTTGATATTTTTGTCAGATTTTTGGGATTGATGTCAAAGGGGGAGAGATATTGATGTGAAAAAGATAAAGGAAGAAAAAGAAAAAGTAAAAGGGGGAGAGATAAGAATAAGAAAATTAAAAGGATAAATATTGTCATTCAGAGTTGTATGTGGGAGATTGTTGGTTGTCTTCCATTGGGGGAGACTTGTTTGGCATTTCTTGGTACTTGGACGTTTTTCATATCTAGTGTTGGCATCAATGCCAAAGGGGGAGATTGTTGGCCATTTGGTGGAATTTATTATGTGTTGCATTTATGTTTTGTCATTGATACCAACACTAGCTATTTGGATGCTTTACTGACACCCTAATGGTCTCGGTAGGTTGAGTGGTTTTTGGTTGATCTGGATCCAACATGATCCGGTAGGCTCCAATATAGTTTGGTGATGGAATTGGCTTGTTCATGATACTCATGCTTATATTTGGTCATTTGGTTTTGATCTAGTGATTGGATGCTATCCTCTTTACTTGGAAGCTTAGTTTCTGGTTCTAGCGAGGGTTTCACTGGTAGAGCTTTTGGTGGAGATCTTTGATGAATTGCATAAGTGGTGTTGGTGCAACTTGTGGTGAATTTTCAAGATGTTGTTGGTGATCATGTTCGAGACTTGGAAGATGGATATCATTGTTGTAGTGTGTGAACCTATATAGGGTCTTGGTTGATCTAGGTTATGGACTATCTTTAATGTAACATGTGGATTGGACCTCTCGATGTATTTCCAGGATGTCTTATGTATTGGATATTATTTGTTTGTTCTAAGGCCGACATGGTTTGTAATTATGTAATTGGTTTATTATGTAGTGGCTGACCTAATTGTTTATGGTCGAGGGTTTGTATATATAGATGTAAGATCTCATTGTAGATCATCATGGTAATGTTAAAGGTCATTGTTAAGTAATGTAATATCATTCAGGCAAAGAAGTTGGTTGATCATTGGAGATCAGATTGGGTTTATGTAAGAGGATTTATTCCTCTTGTATTGAGATTAAATGGAACTGTACTCAGGCATAGGAGATGTTATCTTTTATAGTTCAATACTTCTCTGGATTGTAGTCTGGATTTCTATGTAGTCAATGAGACTCCTTTGTGATGAGCAATGTGCTCTAGGCTGTTGGTCTTCCTGCAAGTGCATGCCCCTCAATTATAATTCACATACTTATTGTAGAAGTATTACCTAACTGTGGGTAGGATTCCCACCATGGTTTTTCCCTTTACCGATCTTTCCACATATAGATCTTGGTGTTATGTTGATGGATTTTATTCTATGATTATTGTTTATGCTTAATTGGTTTAACTGCTATTCTGGTTTAATGTTTTGGGTTCTGGTATTAAAGTTTAAATGTATAATGGTTTCAGTAATTTGTGACAACTAATTCACCCCCCCTCTCAGTTGTCTTCTGGTTATTTGAACTATGTACCAGATTATTGCCCCCAAATCTGACAAGGTCTCCTCATGTCATGATTTTGAATGTTGGCTTGAGTGTAATCATATGCATTGGTATGATCTTGGGTATTATCATGGTCATGTGTAGTGGTAGTTCTTCTCCATGCGAAAGGATGACTATGGGGTTATTCATGAGAAGTTCTATCATAACTAGCATGAGAATGAGTCTATGTGTTTGGAATTTCAGGTTTTTGAAATAGTGAGGAAGGTGACAAAAGAATGAGATTCTTTATCCTACTACCACCATTATTAGGCCTCCTAAGCCTTGTATTAGCTTAATTTACTTGATTTGGACCATCCTCCAAAATTTGTGACATGTCAAAATCATGGGGTAATCTTATTCCACTTTGTGCCATAACTTGGAGGAAATATGGTTTATCCCTTTTCATGATTTCTCTAACCAATTTGTAAAAATTGAGATCTTTAATAGTTTTCTCAACCTCTATAGAATCCATAGATGCATTGTCATTATCATCATCATTTCCATTGTTGTTCTCATTATTGTCATTGTCATTGTCTAGTATATTACTGGGTTTGTCAAATGGATTGTAAAATTTGTCTACCTTAAAGCTTCTTTGGATTTCCTTCTAGACCTTTGTCAATGGGTTTCAATCATGGACTCAATTCCTAACAAAAATAAAATGTATGATGATAATGAAAAGACTATGGAAGACCAAGAGGTATATGAAATGTAGATGAATATAGGGTAAACTTGCAATGTCCAAGAGTGTAAGACCAAAGTATATATGTTTTGAGAGAAAGGTATGGATTCGAAAGAGATGATGGATATATTGATTAGGTAAGTTGACCTTGACTCAAGAAGACCAAATGAGACCTTAAGATGATAAATCTTGACACGGGAATCACCTAGTGTTATGTTGTAGTATGTTTGCAGAGTGTGACAAGGACAAACAAAGTAACCTTTTGACCCAAATTTAGAAAAGATGTATGAAGGAAATGTAAGTGAAGGAAAAATGATTGAGTATATTTGACCAAGGCATGTTGACTAAAAAATGAAGCCCTATAGGAAGCAACCTTAGTAGCTCTTTGAGTTTGAAAACTTAAGTCCCTTTTCTCTTGACAATTTTCTATAATTTATCAGTTGTAAACACAAATATAGTTTTACTAAACTCAGATGTGATTTATAATCCCAAAAGAAGTTATAGTAATAACATATGTGGTTTCTGGTGATAATGACAATTTTTAGCTTGAAATTCATAGATGCGACTCTGCTCTGCATAGATAGGGAAATCCAATAGAGATAGTTTCTAACAACACAAACATGATTTAATAGTCTTTTTCTAGTAAATGTGACAATATATCTCTTTGATACCCAGACATGATTCTAATCTACATAGATGTGATTTTTCAACACAAATACAGTTTAAACTGACACGGACATGGTTTTGAAAATATTTTTCAATTATGTCCAATTGTAAAGTTGTTGAATGTGACCAAATCTCAATGTTTTGACTTTTAGTGGCAAGAAAAGACAACAAAATTGTGAAGACCCAATGTATGAAAGTATTTTTGTTGATAAATGATAAAGTATTTCAATTTCAAGTGTGATTGTAAAATGTCCTTATTTATTTTGCATACACTCAGAAAACATGGTAGACACGATGATTGTTTGAAAATATTTGATTGATTCTTTGATAATAAAGACAAGCACAAATCATAACATTGGTCAAGACAATAGTTGTTGGATCTCACTTAGTTTCCCAACTATTCTTATTGAGAGCTAATACTTAGATTCTTGACCCCAGGGGATCCCCTCCATGGCACTCACTTATCCAAGGAAGCCAAGAACCAATCCCCATGAAAACTCCCATTCGTGAACTTAGTATCTCTACTAAGAATCGTAAGAATGTGAGCATCAAAGGTTTGGCCTCCTGTACCAACAACTAGAAGGTTTTTGGCTTATAACACTATGGTGTCTAGTAAGGGCATCCATTCAGGTGGCTATAATCAATTGTGTGTTACACTCTAGTAAATAGAAGGCCTCCTAGCCTATAGAGGTTGCGCTCTATATAGTTTATGGGGAGCCATAATACCATTATAGAAGCATGTAACATTCATTGCTTGCAACTTTTGTCACACACACTTTTATTTATAGTGGCTTGGTAGAGATTAGCTTTAGCCCGTTACCACTTGGGCTGTTCCCTCTCACTTAGCCTTATGGGCTACTTGGGAGGAAGGCCCTTTAAAAGGTAAAACAAAAGGAGCTTATTTGTCAAGACACAAAGACACTTGTTATTTGTTAAGGCCCAATTCAAGTGTTTGCTAGACTAAAGAATACAAATCAAGCAATTTCAAAATCAAATCTTTGCCAAAGGTCCTGCACCAAACTTGTTAGTAGTTTTGAAATGATACCCCTCCTACAAGAACACAAGTTAGGTAATTTTTTAGAAATCCCAAATGACTTTATGAAATAGGGGCCTTTGACCATACGTTTTCTTCTTTTCACACAGTTGCACCACTTTTTTAGTCCATCCAAAAGAGGTTAGGGTAAAACCAAAATCTGAAAACCCTAAAAAAAATGCTAAAAACTGAAAAACATAGATGCACCTATAGGAGACACAAACACAGAAAGATTACATAGATGTAGAAACAAAGCACCCAGATGCAATTTTAGGAACCTAGACTAGTGAAATTGAAAAATAACCCTACAAAATAGAATGGCAAAAATAAAGTACATAAACATGGAACAAGGTCAAAAATGTAGAATAAACTAATGTAGACGTGATTTCATGATGTTAGATCTGCAAAATGTACAACAAATCAAAAACATGAAAAAAATCAACATAGATGTGAAAAGTAATTATAAACGTTATTAAATCTGTAACAAATGTGAAAAAAACACAAAATCGTCGTAATGTCAAACTTGCAACCTTCGTAAACACAAATCTGCAAACAGGATGTCAAAATAAAAGGGACAAGAGTCTCACCAGGCATTCCAAAATATATACGGTAAAGATGGATGATGAAAATGATAATATTGAAATACTAACAAAGATCCAACCATAAAACCCTAGGTTAACAATGAAAAGCATCCACCATACACAAATGAAGATACCTAAGATCAGGCAAATCAACAAAATAAAGAAAGATATACACTTCACATGTCTAGTAGGGTTTCAATTTCCATTTCTTCCTATCTCTATTAATCTTGTTTGATATATTTTCTTTCAAATTTTATGTGTGCACAAGAGCTCAATAAAGAACAAAACAAAAATGTGGTTGATAGAATTATCGCAAGAAGGCTTGATTGCATAAGATTGATTATATCATTAGGTGATTAGGGTTTAAAAGGAAGAGGGAAAATTCTTATATAGAGAACAATATAAAAAATGAAGGGATAAGTTTAAGAGTTGTAAAGATAAATGGTCGACTAGGATTAAGGGGTAGATAGAGGGAAATAATTAAATGATAAAGGGGGTAGGTAAGAGAAGAATTAAGAGATGAATGACATGTGTCATGGGAAGAAAAGGGTAATGAATTAATTAAATAAATAAAGATTTATTTAATTAATAGAGAAAGTGGGATCAATTAAATAAATTAAATATTTATTTAATTTAGGAAAAGGACAATTTAAATAAATAAAAGTATTTATTTAAATGAGCAAAATCTTAGAAGAGGATAAATGAATTAATGAAATAAATAAGAATTTATTTAATTAGTAGAAGACTTAAGATAAAATAATAAAATAAATAAAACTGTTTATTTAATTAGACAAGACAATTTTAGGTGTCTATAGTATTAACCCATAGGATCAATACAAAACTCCTTTCACAACTACTTGTGGGACCTTTTTTTATCTCATCATGTCATTTGGGTTGAAGAAAGTGAGAGCGACCTATCAATGAGCCATGACTTTGATATTTCATGATTTCATCCTTAAGGTCTTAGAAAACTATGTTGATCATATCTTGGTAAAGTCCTTAGCACGTGGAATGTATATTGAAAATCTCTTCCTAGTCTTTGAAAGACTTTAGGTGTATAAGATAAGACTGAATCCTCTTAAGTGTGTCTTTGGTGTTGACAACAAGAAGCTCCTAGGATTCATTGTCTCCCACCGAGGAATCAAAATAGATACGGATAAAATTGATGCTATTATGAACATACCTCCACGTGAAAAAATATTTCTCAGCTTCATAGCTTGCAGGGGAAGATCCAAGCCACTCATCATTTTATGGCACAATTGGATAATCGTACCCTTCCTTTCATATGATTGCTCAAGAAAGATGCTCGCTTTAAATGGAATGAGGAATGTCAAAAGGCATTTGATTCCATCAAGGATTACCTAGCTAATCCTCCTATCCTAATGCCCGCTATGTCTGATAGATCTTTCTTCTTGTATATTTCAGCTACATCTCATGCTTTAGCCGCATTATTGGTTGAACGCGATGATGAAGGTCAGGAAAGAGTAGTCTATTACATTAGCTATAATTTGATAGAATATGAAACCCGTTATTCTGTTGTGGAAAAATAATGCTTGGCCCCTGTCTTAGAAACTCAGAAGCCAAGACATTACTTTCTCCATGAATAAATTAAAGTTATTTCTAAAATCAACATCTTTAAGAACCTCTTCACAAAGTCTAATGTTTGGGCAAGGCTAGCTAAGTGGGCGATGCTTCTTTTTGAGTTTAACCTACAGTTCATAGCTCAGAAGTCAATCAAAGACCAAGTCATCATTGATAAGTTGGTTGACGCTCCCTCAAGTAGGTCTTTTCCCACCTTAGACCTCTTCCCTAATGAGGATGTTCTGATCATTGACTAGGAATCCATGTGGGATATGTATTTTAATGGTTTGAGGTGTCAAACTAGCTCAGGCCCAGGTGTGGTTTTCATTTCACCTGAAGGAAAGATAGTTCCTCTCTCTTTTCATTTATAATTTCATTGTACCAATAACATCATCGAGTATGAGGCCTTGATTGAAAGACTTCGTGTTGTAATTGTCATGGGTGTGAAGAACATCCACATCCATGGAGATTCTAAGCTTATTATGAACCATGTGATGGGTTCCTATCATATTAAGTAGTTGAAGTTGTCTCAATACAAGGACTTGGTATTTACCATACTGAATCAATTCACTACTTACACGATCAATAACATCTCATGGAGAGAAAATCATCATGCAGATGCAATGGTGAGTGTTGCTTCTCTTGTAGGCCCAAACTTCAGTCAGGACAAATACTGCTTTGTGATACACGTCCTCTTCTTTTCAGCCGTATCTGATTAAACTCAATTTAATAGCCACATGTGTACCCATGTCAATTCAGAATAATGCCTTGCACACATCTTCAATTATCTAAAGTCTGAGATTTTTCCCGATGATGCCAGCAAAAGTTGGCATGTGTGGATTTGGAAGCCGACCACTTGATATATTCTCTTATCTAACGTGATTTATAGGAGATCATACAATGGTCTTATTTTGCATTTTTTAACAAATGGAAAAATCCCCCTTTCCCTTTAGGAAGCCCATTCAAGCTCAAGGGGTGGGAATTTTGGAGGAAAATATCTAATACACAAATTGATCCACATGGGGTAATATTGGAAAATGATGGAACACGATTCTTTTTCCTTTATCAAAAAGTGCCCCTAATGTCAACAACATAGCAACCTAATTCAAGCCTTGACCCAAGAGCTTTGTAGTCAGGTCTCCCTATGGACTTTTCAAACTTGGGGATTGGACATCATTAGCAAGATATCTCCCCCTTCGTCTAAGGTTCATTTCTTCATTATTACCACTACAAATTACTTCACAAAGTGGGTCAAGGAGGTGCTGCTACAATCGACTACCTATGATATGATTTGTGGCTTCATAATAGATAATATAATTTCTCGATTTGGATTGCCTACTACCCTTGTTTCTTATAATGGTATGCCTTTTAAGAACAAAGAGATTCAGTAGTTTTTCCAAAAAATTCACATTCAGCACTGCTTCTCTACACCTTACTACTTGCAATCTAATGGTCAAGTTGAAGCATCTAACAAGACTATTGAACAAAATCTTGTGCAAGACCATTACTAAACATGGTAAAGATTGGCATGTATAGTTAGTATACGCATTATGGGCCTACCACATGAGTTTTCGTATGGATACCAAAATGAAACCCTACAACCTTGTGTATGGTTCTGATGCTATTATACCTCTTGAATTGGAGATTCCCTCTTTATGGGTCTCCTTGAAAGGTGTTATTGATGATGATTCCTATTACACTCTTCATTTGAATCAACTTGAATTGTGAGATGAGTGTTGCTTAAGGCCCTTCAACATCTTTAAGCATATCAAAAATCTCTATCTAAATAGTATAACCAAAGTGTGTTATCCCGGACCTTTAAGGTAGGTGACCTAGTTCTTTATGAGAACTAGAGAAATGTTAGTGTGCCACTTCACCAAAGAGGATAATTTAGCTTGAATTGGTTATGTTCATACATCATCACTTCCATTTATGGTTCTCGTGCCTAGATGGTTTATCCTCCTTGGATGGCACTCCTCCCAAAGAGCTGATCAATGCAGTACACCTATGTCGATATTATGCATAGAAAATGCATAGTATGTGTCTTAAGCGTGACACCTAGGAACCTATGGGGTCACGTCCTGATACATATCCTTAATCAACATGACCTTCATTTCTTTTTTATGAAGTAATGATACATTGTTACATGCATGTGTGTGTGTGTATGTGTACATGTACATGTGCCATATCTATATAGGTCATCATAAGATTTAACCATTCATACAAACATATGTAAATTAAATCATGATAATCATCTAAATCTAAAACGTCCATCACATGAGCATATAAAATAACAAAAATATCCATCCATGATAGCACAAGATAGCATCAAAATGTTGAATCTCATATATATGTGTGTGTGCGTGTGTGTAATGTATCATGTCAATGTCCATGTATTGCATCAGTGCAAATATATATGATGCTATCATATATGTCTCTGATATACATCAATACATCCATGTATATATACTAAAAAATATTGTACATGAAATGAATTAAAAACTATCTCATGACTACCTTGGTGGGAAAGTGAGTAATGTCAGTGGCACTGGAGCATCCTAGTCTCAGCAAGAGGGCTATCTAACTAGGCTCTCCTCATATCTTAGTGATAGTCTTGCATTGTGTCATCAGCTCCTCTCGTGTCGCAATCTCTCACTGACATGATGCCTCGAGGTCTATCATCAGCTGGCACACTCAAGCATGATCTAAGTGACTTGTGGTACCCTACTAAGAAACATCCACCTATCATCAAAGGTTTTTGACTTGGCTCTAGAGAGTGTCACATTCCCTCTCGACACTCTCAGCTCATTTCAGTGCTTGGTCTCTCTCTCTAAGGATATTGCGAACATCCTATAAGGCCGAATCTTGCTTCCCCATCACAGTGGGCAATTGTGCTACTCCCTACACTAGCTCAACTTTACCCTCCTCATATTTTGTTCATAGCTATGATATAGGCTCAAAAAACTACACATGTCTCCCTATTGACTAGATGGGTTAGTAGGTGTCCAACACAGGACCCCACGTTTGTACATCGGGGATAATTTCTATAAATTCCTGGTAGATTAATCTCAACCACTCAGCTACACCCTCTACAAGCACAAAATATTTCACATCATTATCCATCATATCTAAAAATATATACATCTATACATACGCAAAGAAAAGACTAAAGTATATCAACTAAAATCACAAGTGCATACCGGGATTGCACCTCTGCCAGTCTAGATCCCACATAGGGACCTTTCTAGAGGATCCCTTCATGGTCACTATTGCTACTATTGGTTACACCCATGGCATAGATGATAGTGCAATTAGAGATTGTGTAAGAGCCCTAGCATCTGGTATAGGTCTATCTAGAATTCGGTTCCTCATCCATTTTCTCAACCATTGTCTCTCACCCTTATCATTCAAGGAGGTATGTTTGTTGTTGTCACCTCCTAGAGATCCAACATCTCCTCCCTCTACATATGGTGAGAATATTAGTTCCAAACCTACTCTTCTCCACCAACCTACAAAATCTAGAGCGATTTCAACATCATCTATATCAATTTATCGATCAATGTAGTCATTGTCACTCTTAGGGTTGGAGGGGGAAAGTCTTGTGGTTGCAGCACACTCTTGGCTGATCATACATAGGTAGGTGCGATATGTGGGATTGTCTACACCTATCTAAACTACCACATGCATCGCCTCCAGTAGTATGGCATTACCACATGGTCCTATCGGTCAAGTAGGAAATGGGCCCTTTGCATCCAAGGGAGATGTGTTTGATTTGTTGTCTAGATCCCCATGTCTTAGTATGACTACTAGATCACATATCTAATCCCTAGCTGGTCGATGGTGATCCTTCAGTAGGTGAGGTCTCTAATTCGCCATCCTTAATGCCATAATAGATACACATGTGCCTATGGAATGTCCAAGGGAATAGGCATGATAAATCCAACTCGCTACCTACAAGTGATGTGCTCAAATGTCGAGACCTATAGGAGGGTGCATGCTATTAGGCTCTAGTACTCATGGTTTATGTATCGAGAGAGCTCGTAGTATAAATGGGCCAGTATGTTGTGACCCCATGCATACACTATCTGTCTCTCCTCCATCTCCAAGATCAAGGGGACAAAACTTGTAGTCAACTCTAAACCATAGCTGTCTGTCAATACCCACCATGCTATGGTCACAATCATGATGCATAATACCAAGGGAATTGTCATAAATCCCTAGCCTAGCACTTATAAGTATACATTTCCTGTAGCGTGTATCCTCTACCCCAAGGCCCACTCCTATTGTATTCCCAGCTCTACTACAAATAGAATCGCAGGTGACACCCGCTCCCCTAGATAGGAAGTTGTAAAATGTGGTAGATGTTGATCAATGTGACAATCATCTCTCTTGTAGGAAGCTAGAAGGACATGGTGTCCACATCCCAACTCTCCATCAATGCCCATAGCATTAGGACATGAAACTAAAACTCGAGCAAGGTGAATTTCCATCATAGACCTACTCTGTAGAGAATTCACCTATCATCCACCAAAAAATCCTCTAGCTGACTTTGCAACATTTGCAACAAATTCCCCAATGTATGCTCTCGCATCTTAGGAAATGTCTGCACACAAACAATTCTTTATCAGTTCCAATCAAACTTTTCTCACCGATGTTTGTTCACCTAGTCTTTCTTCTGGATCAAACCTCCCTTTTAGGATGATAGTGGGTCATCCAAATGAGGATGACCATCAGAGATGATTGTGTGCAGTGACGCCTGCATAGCCATCCTGATTAAAATGATCTAAAGTGCATTAGAAAAACAACACGAAGTTTGTTTTAAGTCCTACCCGGTTGGGCTCATCGCCCTGATTGACCATAATCCAAAGCCCCTCAATACTACTCACTCAGTGCTCTCATCTGTGTGGAATTTTTTCTTGGACTCTATTCAAATCTTCACTTGAATACCTATAGTGAATATTGAAAATGACCCTTTTTGGGACCCACTTTTGAGTATATAGCCTATTTTTTGCCTGAAATAGCTTTTGCCCATTTTTAGACAATTTTAGCTCATTTTCCATCCTATTTTCCCCACCTTAGTAGTGGCAAAACATAAGGAGGCATATACTTGCCTTCATCTGATTTTTCCCTTCTATTTGTACTAATGTCTCTTAAGAATTTTTCTTGCTGAAGTAGCTTCCTCTGTTTTTCATACTGACAACTTTTCTATTTTGGCAATATGGAATTTGTCACATCAGATATTTGGTTTTCTCATGGATACTTGGGGGCATCACTCATGATCGCCGACTCAACCTCTACAATTTCTATAGTATCCCTTTTGGCTAATTATTTATTGCATTTACTACATCTATTACACTACACTAGCTTAATAAACATATCTTTCCAAACTAATTTAGTGCGACTGATCCCTAGAGCCAATCAGTGCACTAAAGTGGGGGAAAAATATAGTGTCCTAAATTGTGCCTAGTGCATTTGTGAAACTTACACATGGTGCTGATGAACTTATAAGGCACTGAAAGGGGGAATGAATCAGTGCAACTAAAAATAACACAAATCCGATTACGCACCTAAACAACTTGAAACTTAATAAGAAAATGAGAATCACAATCACATAAGAAATCAACCAATAAAATAATGACCACATAACACAATATATTTATACATGAAAAACGCAAATGGGAATAACCACAGTGGGAGTTAGTACCCATAAAATAACTATCTGCAGAATAGAAATCATGACCGATTAAGGTCTTACAATGAAATGCCCTGTTAGGAGTAGACTCGGTTAAGAGTCACCCAGTTAGGGGATTTACCTATCAGCCCTATGAGGAACTTAATGATTTGTTAGGATCAACCTCATGTGATGATTTACCACCCTTTTTTAGAACTACGTTGTTAGGGGACTTAAAGATGTAAGGCCTATTAGGACCTAGCCGGTTAAGGGATTTAGATGTTGTAATTGTTAGGATAACAACAATGAGAATATCTTCCTTTAACACCTTCTATGTCTGATAAGATCTACTTCTGAACATTACAACATCACATACACTTCATATCATAACTTCTTTGATCACCACACTATCGAAGATACAACATTCACTAATGATTTCTCATGCATTCAAGCTCATACTCATTACATAACTTCATATCTCAACACACCTCTTAAAAAAATCATTAGGCCGACGAGAGCCTTGGAATAATTCCCTAAGTTCAATGAATCTAGTCAATCTTGCAATTCACTCCTTACATAAGTCGTGCACCAACTTAACACATCAAATTTTGTGCCAGTTTACTGATATTAGTGATTATCATCACTGTCGGTTAAGTTTCTAACAACTCATCTATTATGCCAATCAAAATTCTCTCACCTAATCAAATCTTCTTGTATAGTAATGAACATATCTTCATTTGAGAGTCTTCAATGCTCCTATAAAACCACATCATCTCATTCTCCATGAATTTCACATGCTGGTTATCAGAATGTAACTTTGTTTGCCTTTTACCGATTAAAGACCTAATTGTCAATTCTGATGAAACTGTCTTTGGTTATTGATTAAGTCTTACTGGTTGCACTGTAGGACTTGGATGACTTAAGACACATAGTTGCCATCAATGACAACATACAAAATTGCCATCATATGCAAGAACATACATGTACTGGTTGGATGAAGAAAAAAAACATTACCGGTTGATCAAATGATCAAATGCCAACATTCTCCCCCTTTGGTATTGATGGAAATACACGAAAAATTTTGTCAACTAAGTGTGCAAAACAAAAAGTGACGACTTACTGAATACATAGACTCATATTGACTCATACTTCCCCTTAGTAATTACTGCTATTTACAAAAATAAAATCATTACTCCCCCTTAACAGTACATGAAAATTTTTGACTCTTATACTTAAACAAATTCTACTCCCCCTTTGACAACAATGCCAAATAAAGAAGTAAAATGCATACATAACATCAAAATTTGTCATCAAAACTGCATGTATATATATAAAGATAAAAGTTTTAAAGTCTTTACAACGCGATTCTTAAGAAAATATCACTGAAATGAAACTTTGACTATTTTAGATTATTGTCCCAAGTTTCTAATAGTGTCTCGGTAATCTCAACATGTGTCATTGTCTATGCTGCTAACTCCTCCATAGCATCAACTGTACTCATCTCAAGAGTAGCCAAAATTGTCTCTGACTCTTTGAATTCTCTCTAAAGAATATCTACTTTCGGAAGTAGTTGAGTCTGGAGTTCTTTTAGTGACCTGACCTATTTTGCTTGCTCTTGTTCATAGAGTTCTAACTAGTGTTGTAAATCAACAACCTTTCTACCAAAAGTGATTACTGAGTCCTATACCGTTGTGAATGTTTCACTTAACTTTTCTAACTTTTTCTTTGTATCAGCTTTCTTCTTTCTCAAATCAGCACAAATAGTTAAAATTAGGAGATATTAGACAAAATTTTATAACCGGTTTCCCATTGGGTCTTCAACAAGTCTTTATTCACTGTTACGGCTACTTTCCCTTTATCTATTTCAACCATTAATTGTTCTACCCTTTTCTTCTTTTAATCCTTTTCAATAGAAGTGTATGTAGCTTCTTCAAAGGTTTTAAGTTGTTCACGGACATCAACAACTAACTTTCCAAGCTTATCCATTAGTGAAACAAGGTTTTCAAGATTAGTCTCCAGTAGGAGACTTGACAAAATATTAATAGTGGACCTCGAGGTCTCTGCTTCCTTTTGTTGTTCCTGTTGATTACATGGACTGTGCAATTTCCATAAGTTGTGAGGAACTCTTTCTATTCATATCAATAGGACCTTTAATACTTACCGAGTCATCATCATCATCATCCTCAGCTATTGTTTTCTTCTTTGAACTCAGAGAAAATGTGTCATTCTTCTCTTCTATTTTCTTTTCCTTTTCCACCTTCTTTTTTTGTTTCTCTTTCTCTTTTTCATCTCCATCATCTTATTTCTTCTCTTCCTTATCTTTGTCTTCATCAGTGGTGTCCCTGACCGGTGGTAGATTTTCAAAAGTTTGTTCTTTCACCAGTTCTTCCTCTTCCTTATCTTCTTTATTCTTCTAATTATCCTCAGTAACAATATTTAAATTTTCATCTATACTTACATTGACAGGTGGTGTTAACGTATTTGCAGGTTGTGTACTCACCGGTTGCTCAGTTGAGCTCTTGTCGACTTCTTTTTCTTCTCCTTTGTTTTTTACTTGTGATTGTTGCTACTCACCAATGTTGACCTATACATTATCAAGAAAATATACTTTGTGAGTTGTATTATCAAAATTATCAGTATCACCAGTATCATCATTATCTTCTATATCTACCAGTTTAGTGTCAATAGGATCATATTGCAGATACTTGTTATCCGGTTCAAAGTCTGTAACCTTAACACCTTCAGGAAAATCTTCTGCCTTTAGCCTTACATGGGTATTATCCTCAATTTATTCATCTTTTTCATCTTCTTCATCAGCAATAAGACCTAAATCCTATTTCAAAAAAATCTCAGTCTCCTTCTCGACTGATTCAATCTCTCTAATAAGCATTCTTGTTAATCTTTTCTTTGATTTGAAAATTATTTTTGTATTAGCCTTTATCTGTTCAATTTCATCTACAGTTGCTTTTGGTAGCCAGTGTTTAAGTATATAATCAATAAATTATTTATCTAGGCTAATTACCACTTGCCACCTTGCATTCTATGTTACTTTGGTTGCTCTTGTCTTACTAGTTGGGGTACCGGTTAGTACTCTATAAGTTCTACCTTGTTCAACCTTATATTTGTCTCTTGCTTTTATTATCTGTTCCTTGGTGAATCCGGTCTATTCAGCAAAGGCCTCCACCTCTTTTCTCACTTTCTGTACTATCACTGGTCACTGCAATTTGGAGTGTACTTGAAGTAGTTTCTCCTTGTAGGTTCCAAACCTCTTAGCAGTCGTATCTACCAGTTGAGCTAGCAAATGGTCAGCATAAGCAATGAGTAGATCTTTGTCTACTTCATATCTCATGGGCATTACACATGTGGTCTTGGGAATCACAATCTCCATCATGCATGTATCTATATTTACCATAAAACAGATAGAATCCTCATACCAATTGACCACCTCTATTGGTATGTGTTCTCTATCATGCATTTTATTCTGAAATTTCTCAAAATAAGCCCATGATACATCATCAAACTTGTGTTTTGGCATCCTAATGTTGTTCTTTGGCTGTAATAGGAGTAGGTGTCCCAGGTATCCACTGAACATCTCTAATACTAGGGAAAAGGTTTCGAAAGTAAAAGAATAAGCTCATAATAAGTTGTCTAAACTTGAATCTTAGCTTTATGTCCTTCTTGGTTTCTTCCAAATTTTCCATAAGTTGACTTCTTAGTGCTTTATCAAGATCATAGTCAACATTCTCTTTAATCATCTAGTATGCATGATGTAGTAAATTCTATAACCAATCACCATTGATGCAAATTTAACAGTGGGATCATTAATATTATTAAAAGTCATTTCTCTACCATCCCACCTTGATCTAGTTAATTTTTCAACATCGTTCTTTGATACAGACCTTAGTAAAGGTATCCACCGGTTGTGCAGAAACCGGTTACAATATCGATTGCCTCTTTAGTGATTTTATGTCAGCAGTCCAACCACATAAATTGATCATGTATGCGGATCAAAACAAATCTGACCAAATTGTCATCAAAAAAATCAATGAAATTGATCGCATGATGAAACCCTTTGTCGGTGACACTTCTAAACTAGTCTTTCAATCTTCCTTGTCCATGACACAAAGATCTGTATTTCTTATGAATAACTGTAACTCCCATGTCTTTAAGTTTTTAATGATAAAAGGATCTTACATCTTCTACATGTAAAACTCCATTCGGTACACTGGGTAGGGCACCAACAAGGTCAATTTCCTCAAACTTATATGGATGTCTTCTAAATTTTGGTCTTGCCCACTCAGTTACATTGACAAGATGAGGAGAATCCATATCAAATATGCAAATCAGCAAGCAAAGAGTAGGATTTATCAGATAAATACCTTTTCTTCTTGGGTACTAGGGTTTCCAACCATAAAAAAATTTCCAATACTTGATTACCAACTCAAACTTCACTTTGATCACTTCAGATTGCTGGTAAATGGTTAGAATGCTACTAGCACAAACTTATCTCTACTCTGCCCGCTCGCCAAATGCTCTCAAGATTACAAAGTGACAAATGAAAATCAAAATGTTCTATTTATTCACCTTCTAACTACTACTATAATTTTTGTTTACCAGTAAAACCTTAAAACACCTTAAAATACTCTAGAACATATTACCGATTGATAAAATAGAATAATATTACATCAAAATGCATCAGAATATGCAGATTCAACTAATAGTACATCATCCAGGGGTTCTCTTCCAGATTTGACAATATGCACACCCCAAGTTGTGAAAACAACTCAGTTTACTAGTGAAGGATTCTCCATGCCTGATGAAGAATTGTAATCCTTTGATGATTGATCCTCACTCTTCTTATTCCAAACCTTATTCATTTCAGTTCTAGTCTCTTCGTCTCTTCAACAATGTTTTCCATCTTTCATTTTTGGTCTAGAGATTTATTTACTAGTTGGTTCTTCAGTGTTCTACAGAACTTAGCAATGTGTCTCGGTTTGTGACAATGATAGCAAGCCATTCCAGATGCTCTCCAAGGTCCTACATTGCCTCTACTTGTCCTTCTTTTGTAGCTCATAGCCACATATTCATAATTGTGATAGATTGTGTAGATCACATTGATTCTTTTCTCCATCTCATATGGACTAAACCGGTTAGGGTAGGGTCTTTGCCAATTTGTGTTTCTCTGGTTATTAAAATTCCTTCTCCAATTACCAACAGGTCTTGTGCTCATGTGAGGTGCTGGATTGTTTTCTCGATATCTACATTCAACTGATCTATTCCCATACATGTTGCATGTATAACAATAACCTTCAAATCTTCTAGGCACATATCTAGTGTTAGGTCTATAACCAGTATTTACATCAAATCTTCTTCTACAAACAAAGACAATATTTCTTATTTTATGACACTTAAAAAAAATAGGTTTATAATCTTTCTTATAGGTAGGTTTTTGAATCTTAGCTTCAGATTTATCTTCATGCAAGTTGTTCTTGGTACCGGAAGGTTCATTTTTCTCAAATGTAGACTAGCCTAGTTCAGTTGTGTCTCCATTCATCCTTTGAGATAGGATTTTCTCATCAAGCATTGAGGAACTCTTATTGAATTTTTCAAGCTTCTCCTTGGTCTCATCAAGTTCGTTGGTAAGATCTTCATTCCTTTTCATGAGAGTCTCTCTAAGAGACATAGCCATTCCTATATCAGTTTGTATGCCTTCTTTTTCCTCCTTTTCCTCATGCCAATTCTCATATAAGGTAGAATTTTCTTATTTAATCTTCACTATTTCATGCTCTTTATCTCTAATTTGATCTTTATCTTTTCTAGCCTCTAGCTCTTGACTCATCCAAATTGTTAATGCTTCAAGTTCTCTTCTCAAATTAGCCTTTTCATAATTTAGCTTCTCCACTTCTTCAACTAGTGCATCAATATTTTCTTTATCTAATGAAGAACTTTCAGAGACTTCTAACAATTTTTTAGAAAGTTCTTTCCTCTTAGCAACTGACTACCTAAATTTCTCTCTCAATGTTTCTAGCTCTTCCTTAGTTTTAGTAAGCTCTCTAGCCATCTCTCAATATCTCATTCCTTCCCCCATATCTACCTTAGAATTAGAGATCCCTTCCAAGTGATGAAGCCTTAAGGAAGTTAGGCTCTAATACCAATTGATGAACTTATAAGCTACTGAGAGGGGGGGTGAATCAGTGCAAGTAAAAATAACACAAATTTGATTATGCACCTTAACAACTTGAAACTTAATAAGAAAATGAGAGACACAATCACATAAGCAATCAACAAATATAATAATGGCCACATACAACAAGATATTTATACATGGAAAAACCAAATGGGAAAACCACGGTGGGAGTTAGTACCCACATGATAACTATCTGCATAATAGAAATCCTGAGTGGTTAAGGTCTTACAATGAAATGCTCTATTAGGAGCAGACCTAGTTAAGAGCCACCCAATTAGGGGATTTACCTATCAACCCTATGATGAGCTTAATGAACTATTAGGATCAATGTCCTATGAGGATTTACCACCCTTTTTGAGAGTTATGTTGTTAGGGGACTTAAAGATCTAAGCTCTGTTAGGACCTACCCGGTTAAGGGATTTAATTGTTGTTGTAGTACCCCTACCCTAGTCTATTTCTAACCTTGGTTTAATCTTGATTAGTTTATCGTAATATTATGTTATAGTCAGATGATTGATTTTATGCATAGCTATTGCTGTGGTTTCACACTAGTTGTATGCAAGTTATTCAGTGCTCCTATTTCATGATATTAATATTGAGCTAACGCTTTCATCAATTTTATATATGTATGCATGTATGACTCTTGGTTGTAGGAGATTTCAGGTACAATGCCACTTGAGTGCGAGGTTCGTCTTCACCTGGATGTGCAGGTTTGAGTGTACCTTTTTATCCTTAGAGTGCGATTAGGTGGTCGTAAGACCCTAGTTGACCTTAGTCGTGCTCCAGTGAGCATCGCCAGTCATCGTCGGTAATCCCTTTTTGTTTGGGTTTGCGAGTCGTCTGTTTGGTTGACCTTCTCGTTTTGCGTGCTTGGTGTGTTTGGTTAAATTGATTAATTAGTCCTTAGTAATTATTTTGATTATTTATGCATTTGTGCATTGAAGATTAATGGATTAAATTAATCTGGGTTCCGTTATGCGATTTTCGTCGAAATTGGATTGCTCGTTTTAGATTGGGAGTAAGTTCGATTAATTGACTGATTTTGAATATTAAATGCATTTTATATATGCTGTTGAAAAGGAAAGTTTTATATTTTATCGCAATAGATTTAATTGTATTCTATTGGATTATTAAATTAGAAAGGCTAAATTTATTTCAATCTGGAAATCGATTTTGGATTTGGAAAGCAAGTTAATTTGTTGCTATAGTTAGAAAGGATTAAATTCCGAGTATTATTTTTAAATAAAAATTTTTAATTCCAAAAATGGAATTTTGGGTCAACTCTTCCATATAACCCAAAATTTGGGGAAATTTTGGGGGATGGACTTTTTTGGAGGATTTTTGGTTGGAAGATAATTTTTGGACAAAATTGGGGGTTTTGGAGAGGAAGAAACTTCTTCTGGATCTGGCAGGATTGGGCTCTCCTTCAGCTATTCCAGGATTGGGTATGAAGGTAGGGTTTACCCAAATTGTTCTTCCTTGTTGTTATGAAAATGGTTGCTTGTTGCCAAAATCCAACCTTTGATTGCTTTCAGTTTTAAATTGGATTTGTGGGTTTAAATCCATGCTATAGTTGTGTTCTTCAAGAAGATTTAATGGCTGTATCATTGTTCTTATATGATTCTTTTTGCCATACCTGGTTTTGTTAATAAAAATCAATAGAATTATTGGAGGTGTGTTATTCCTCTCAGCTGGTTGGGTGTTTGAAACCCTTTTTGTTTTTGGGAAGAATGTATTTCACCAAAGAAATGGAATGCCAAAACCCAGTTCGTATTAACCGAACTTTTTATATCGAAATTTATTTTAGCAATTTGATTTGGGGTGTTAAAAAAAAAGGGGATATTTATTTGTTTATAACACTGTGCGTATGTTTTTATAAACCGTGGGTTTGGGGTTTGGAGGGCAGGGAGTGGAGCTCCACCCGCTCCTCCTCCCCTCTCCCCTGCTCGCCCCTTCTCCTCCGTTACCGTCCCTTGTGGTTTGCGGTTGGGCGTTGGCCGCAGCTCACGGCGGTGGCCGCAGGGCATCGCGGCACCTGTGGCCACCGCAGTGGCACCGCCCACACCTTGCCCTGTGGCTAGGGTTAGGGCACGGCCCGCCCTCGCCGCGTTTTCTATGCGTTTTCTTTTGTTTTAAATCACAGTTTTTGAAATAGTTTTTTTTATGTATTTTTTTTTATCACTCAAAAAAAAATGCATATGATTTTAATATCATGTTAATTAGAGTTGTTTTTTTATGTTAAGTTTAATTAGCTTCTTAATTATGAGTAAAGGGGGCATATCATGATAAAGGTTAATTTGGTATTGATTAATTTCATAATGGAGGTTATAGGTTAATCATTATTCAATGTCATCTCATGACTTGTGTTCCCTTCCTAATTAAGTGCTACAACTGATAATTTCGCAACCGAATATCATTGATCTCTGGTGTCGCGTGTGCCCTCTATTGGTGTGAGGTGTATCGACCTTATGTGTATGGTTGTCCTCCTTTTGTATGTGAGTGATTGAGCAGACCTTGTCGTGTGTGTAACGTGTGTGTTCACACCTTGTTTTCGCCTTCTTGATGTTGGTGTTTGAGTGTTTATTTGTGCATCATGTGCTTATTGATGTTTTGGTCTACGATTACTCTTATTTGAAAGAGAGTCGTATGTACCTTCCCTTATTGAGTGTTGTACTCTTTAGACTAATCCATTTGGGTTGGTCCGTGCTTGTCATGAATTTGAAAGTGCGAATTGTGCTTGTTTAAAGATTATGATCTAGCTTAATGTTGTCCACTTGAAGGACTAGTATGGCAATTATTGAATGCTTATTTTGCAGAAAATTAAATGATCATCACCATTCCTCTCTCTCTTTCTGGAAATTAAAATGATTAAGATATGTGTAATTATCTTTGATTTGAGTTTTCTTGTTTGCAAGAGAGAAAAGGGTGTGACTTCTTGAACCCTTGAGTGAGCCTTATGTCGTTTATGTTTTTAGATTATTAAAGGGCTATGGGTTTTTAAAAAAAAATTTATTTTGGTTATTGGGAGAAAACTGTATGTGTATGTTTAAAGAATTCTCCATGTGTATGTTGTAGGAGTAGCATGATTAAATTCTACCTTAGTAAGGTGCATTTTTATGCGAATAGATGAATTATGTGAAACTGCTTGGTTGTAGAAGAAGTATTAAAAAGAGCATGCTATTGTAGCTTCGAGGGAATATTAATGTGTTTTCCAAAAGATTGTCTTATTTGTCTCATTAAACCAGTTTGATTGAAGATTTATTTTAGCAAATGCTCCATTGAACTCGCTTTTGGGTATATGTATTACCTTAATGTGTTTAGAAAGTGCGATTGGGAAAGCTTGTTTGACGTGCATGCATTAATATGTTTTATTTGGGTAATAGCTCCTTGCTTATCCTTGATCGTAATGTGATTTCTAATAGGTTGAAAATTATGACATGTGTCTATATTGTATTATTTATGTGAGTGTTCTTAAGAGGTCTTGCATTATCGAAAAGATTGCCTCTCTCGATCTCTGTTTTGTTTGGAAAACTAGAACCTCCTGTGCAACCATAACTATTGGAAGTGTTTTGTTAGGCTAATTTTCATCCTTCTAAACGGCAGCGAAATGGAAACCGTGTAATTGAAATGATAGGCTTATAGTGAGAAATTTTGTATTATAGTGTGATCTTGATTGATCTTGTGTCTTTGTAGGAAATGGTTTGGCTATCAAACTCTCTTTCCCTTCTCTTTGCCTAATCATAAGATTTTTAGAAATGGTATTAAAGAATGCATTGATTTAATAGAATGTTTATAAAACATGTGAAATTGTGTGTTTGCTTTTTGGCTTCATAGTGATAGATGAAAGTCTTAAGCTTTAGAAATGAATTTGCTTAGCTAGTAATTTAGTTATGAATGCTTAGTGAGATTCAAGAAAGATATAGGAATGATGTTATTTCCTTATGTAATTGTGAATTGTTAATAATTTCAGTACTTGAATCTAGAGTAAACTTGATTCAGTTATTTATATAGAAAGCATAATTAAGATCTTCCTTGTATAGATGTTAGCGTACTGAAAAGTACTCCCCGTAAATGTGACTAAACCATTACTGGTGTATTTGTGTGTTTTGTAAGAAACCAGTGCTCATTATGTGTGCCCATGGATTGGTGAAGTAATCAACCATGGAGGATATGTTGCTTATGAGTATGGGAAACCATACTATTTATGTGTTGTTGCTTATTTGTTTCCCTACTGAGTACCAAACCTCAGGTTGTGGGTAACTCAGTATGTTAAGGGGTAGTATTCGAAGCGACTGTTCCTTGAATAGTATGGATTGACGTACGAGTGATGTCGGCGCGAAGCGACTTTAGCTTCTCTACTTCGAGGAATGATATAGTTGTACTACTAAACTGTATCAAGGTGTACTCAATACTTTCCCTTTGATGAATCTATTTATAGGTTCATGTGTGTCAGCCTGTTCCTCTCCTTTATTTGAGCATTTTGGATGGTGATTCTTGTGGATAGTGATGGTGCGATTTGGAGGATCCTTTGCCTTGTCTTCATGAAAGGTAGGTTAATTCACATGTGCTGCCAGTTAGTATGTGTTGGTGGGCATGTGGGTGGACCATAGTCATGTATACCTCTGACTTACAGCGAGTATCCTTCTAGATACGTCGTTATGCGGGATGTGACTTGCGCGTACTTTTTTCGTGAGGTGCACTACCATGCGGGATACGTACATTGTGTGTTTTCTCCACTTGGGGTATTGCCATGCCACGTGACGACGTGATGTGGGGTGATGTCGAGGTGCACACCGCCATGCCATGTGGATAGTGTGACTATGTCGCACCACATGATGAGCTACTGCAATAGCTAGTCAGTTGTTCCTTCCTTCCTCGTTGGTGGCTAGATGCTAGTCACACAGTGATGTTATGTGCAGTTGTGATATTCTTTATATTTCTTTGGGGATCAGCAATTTATTTTCACTTTGACTTTGAAGGTTTAGCCACGATCTTGTGATCTTTTGCACTTTTGATTTGGTGTTGAAATTCCAGATTATTTTCTTGCCTTACTGTTGGAATTGAGGATTTATTATCTTTATTCATCTGTACTTTGGTGGCTAAACTGGTTTATCCTTATTGTTTTCGGATGCTGGTCTTGTGTCGAGATGTGAAATTCCTCTCCAAGGACGTATGATACGGAATTGGTAGTGTGTGTGAGGAAGTTGATATAGGGAACCTTGAGGATGGGGGTATGTGAGGCTGTGTTGCAGCTAGTATCCACTACCTACCTATGAGTGGTGACTATCTCTTGGAGGCTAAACACCTTACACAACAAGAGATATTCACAAAGGTCTTGTATGGAAGGTAGCACCGCTATGGTGTGCCTAGCACCATCGAGCCTTTGAGTGAGATATTGGATAATTATGATCATATTGTTGTTCTGAGATCAGGCATAGAGATGCTGATCGTGCATGTTATCTTTGACTGAGCATTAGACATGCTCACATGTGGCCTTTTCTGTTATGCATTCTAGTTATGTGGATGGTTATTATTTGTATCATGGAGTAAATTGTGTTAACTTGTCACTATGTTATGGGACATAGTCATTGGAAGGTTTTTTTTATATATGCCTGGCAAGTGTAAACAATTGAGTTATTTACGTTGCTCTTATTTCATGAAAGTTAATTTGGTGGTAGAAATTGATATTTTAAGCTAGTTCTATTCAATAAAATTTTATGATAAAAGATGGATTGGTAAAGGAAATTGATCATTATGGCATGTTTTCTTGTCATGTTTGATAGATGATTATGGTAATTGTTGTTTACCTCTTTGTAATGCTTTAATTTGGTGTAATGAAAGGGAGAAAATTCTTGTTTCTCTGCTATGATTGTGGATAATTCCTAGAATATTTTAAGGAATGTATGGGTTTAGATGTATCTTGCCAATGGATAATGGCGTTTGTAAAGGATTTTGCAATAATATTTTAATTATTTATGGAAAGATTTCTATGTGCAATTTGATCTTTGTTGAATGAGTTTCAGGGCTGATGCGTACGACATGTTCTCCATCTAGTCTTACGACTTCCAGGAGTAAGTCGGAACCTAGGGGGGGAGAATGTAGTACCCCTACCCTAGTCTATTTCTAACCTTGGTTTAATCTTGATTAGTTTATCGTAATATTATGTTATAGTCAGATGATTGATTTTACGCATAGCTATTGATGTGGTTTCACACTAGTTGTATGCGAGTTATTCAGTGCTCCTATTTCGTGATATTAATATTGAGCTAACGCTTTCATCAATTTTATATATGTATGCATGTATGACTCTTGGTTGCAGGAGATTTCAGGTACAATGCTGCTTGAGTGCGAGGTTCGTCTTCACCTGGATGTGCAGGTTTGAGTGTACCTTTTTATCCTTAGAGTGGGATTAGGTGGTCGTAAGACCCTAGTTGACCTTAGTCGTGCTCCAGTGAGCATCGCCAGTCGTCGTCGGTAATCCCTTTTTGTTTGGGTTTGCGAGTCGTCTGTTTGGTTGACCTTCTCGTTTTGCATGCTTGGTGTGTTTGGTTAAATTGATTAATTAGTCCTTAGTAATTATTTTGATTATTTATGTGTTTGTGCATTGAAGATTAATGGATTAAATTAATCTGGGTTCCGTTATGCGATTTCTGTCGAAATTGGATTGCTCGTTTTAGATTGGGAGTAAGTTCGATTAAATGACTGATTTTGAATAGTAAATGCATTTTATATATGCTGTTGAAAAGGAAAGTTTTATATTTTATCGCAATAGATTTAATTGTATTCTGTTGGATTATTAAATTAGAAAGGCTAAATTTATTTTAATGTGGAAATCGATTTTGGATTTGGAAAGCAAGTTAATTTGTTGCTATAGTTAGAAAGGATTAAATTTCGAGTATTATTTTTAAATAAAAATTTTTAATTCCAAAAATTGAATTTTGGGTCAACTCTTCCATATAACCCAAAATTTGGGGAAATTTTGGGGGATGGACTTTTTTGGAGGATTTTTGGTTGGAAGATAATTTTTGGACAAAATTGGGGGTTTTGGAGAGGAAGAAACTTCTTTTGGATCTGGCAAGATTGGGCTCTCCTTCAGCTATTCCAGGATTGCGTATGAAGGTAGGGTTTACCCAAATTGTTCTTCCTTATTGTTATGAAAATGGTTGCTTGTTGCCAAAATCCAACCTTTGATTGCTTTCAGTTTTAAATTGGATTTGTGGGTTTAAATCCATGCTATAGTTGTGTTCTTCAAGAAGATTTAATGGCTGTATCATTGTGCTTATATGATTCTTTTTGCCATACCTGGTTTTGTTAATAAAAATCAATAGAATTATTGGAGGTGTGTTATTCCTCTCAGCTGGTTGGGTGTTTGAAACCCTTTTTGTTTTTGGGAAGAATGTATTTCACCAAAGAAATGGAATGCCAAAACCCAGTTCGTATTAACCGAACTTTTTATATCGAAATTTATTTTAGCAATTTGATTTGGGGTGTTAAAAAAAAAAAGGGATATTTATTTGTTTATAGTGCTATGCGTATGTTTTTATAAACCGTGGGTTTGGGGTTTGGAGGGCGGGGAGCGGAGCTCCACCCGCTCCTCCTCCCCTCTCCCCCGCTCGCCCCTTCTCCTCCGTTACCGTCCCTTGTGGTCTGCGGTTGGGCGTTGGCCGCGGCTCACAGCGGTGGCCGCAGGGCGCCGCGGCACCTGCGGGCACCGCAGTGGCGCCGCCCACACCTTGTCCTGCGGCTAGGGTTAGGGCACGGCCCGCCCTCGTCGCGTTTTCTATGTATTTTATTTTGTTTTAAATCACAGTTTTTGAAATAGTTTTTTTTATGTATTTTTTTTTATCACTCAAAAAAAAATGCATATGATTTTAATATCATGTTAATTAGAGTTGTTTTTTTATGTTAAGTTTAATTAGCTTCTTAATTATGAGTAAAGGGGGCATATCATGATAAAGGTTAATTTGGTATTGATTAATTTCATAATGGAGGCTATAGGTTAATCATTATTCAATGTCATCTCATGACTTGTGTTCCCTTCCTAATTAAGTGCTACAACTGATAATTTCGCAACCGAATATCATTGATTTCATTCTGATTGATCTTGGATTAATAAATTTAGATCTTACCTTCTAAGCTGATTAGAGCATTTGGCTGATTAAGGTAGTATTGTTTAAAAACAATAGAGAATAATATGTTATAATTACTATTTGATGATGTTAAATATTATTTTAGAACATATCATTTGAGTAAATGAGAAGTAAGTGAGATATTTTACCATTGATCGTAGAAATTGAAACGATGTGCTTTTGTAAATGATTATCTTCATTAGATTCTCTTTTTATAATTATATTTCCGTGATCCGTATTATGCATCTGGGATTGAAAATACGAAACTGTAGAGGTCGGTTTCAGACCAGTATGTTAATGATGTTTGTTGGAGATTAAATATCTTATTTATTTGATTAATGGTTGTCTGAGTTTAATTAATATGAATTGGTTTAAAAACTCTTTGTGGCTTTATATGTCTATTCGATGCCTTGAACCTTCAAGAGTTAGAAAACCAAGAACAACCTATTCCCTAGTTGAGGTAGATAACTGTAAGCTGATTTAGATCTTGTAGAAAACTTGATCGACTTGTAATGATTAAATCAATTTGAGGAAATATTGTCTTTTCTGATTATTGCCTTGCGAGTTTAATTTCTGTATTCGCCTTTAATTATGAAATGGCATGTTTTGCTTTGTATAGTAGGACCCTGTCGTATGGATTGACTTGGGGTACCTGTTTTAGTCCTCGATTCCGAGTTGACTGTTGTATTGGGGTAGTGTCATTGTTGATCATATCCTCTTTGTGTGAGAGTCGGATGAGGATTCGTGGTCGACCTTAGTTTGTTAGGTCTCTAGTTAGAGTACCGTCAGTAAGTGATTACCCTTGAGTCGTGTTTGACCAGATGATTGTTTCTCTCTTCTTGAACTCCATTCGTCTGACCATGTGTATTCCTTGGTTTTGAGTTCGTCTGAGTATAGTCTAGTGTCGTATGGGAAACTGGCTTTCGATTGGGGGCCACACCCAAAGTGGTTGCTGGGTAACCCGTCGAAAGTGAGTCTAATAAGTGATAACCTAACAGTAGATTAGAATGTAAACTCTAAATAAGATAATGTGCCTCACACATGGGACGAGTGCTATCATAGATTCGACATGTTGTGAGAAGGCCTGAAATGGCAAACCACCATCCTTGTCTTCACGAGAGGATGTGTGGGTCCACATGAGGCTTGGATGGGCCGGAAGCTTGGATTAGGTTGCCAGGGTGACCCAGGGTATGGGGCCGGGACCTATGAAGACTTGCCATGGTATCCATACCAGGTTGTGTGATGACACTTGTCCCTACGTTCGCTAGTGTGTTGTCGTTTTGTTCGGTTTTGAGTACCTTTGTGGGTCATCCTTTTGTTTATGCCCTTGTGAGTGTCAGTTTCATGATAGACCTTGGCTGGTGATGGCTCAGCCTTGTGGATGCTCTTCTGGACCTTTGTTTTAGCTTTGATTATGTTCAGCTGGATCCTGTTCATTTCAGGGATCGTTTATGTATTGATTGACCGATGTGGTCGCTTGTATATTGTTTATATTTCGCCTTGATGGCCGGATTGTAATGGTGTAACCTCTTGTATTCTTAACTTTATTAATTATTAGAGGGGTCTGCAGTTGAGCAGACCCGGAGATGTAGCCCTTTAGGGGTGAACTCCGAGATCATTATGGTGTTATGTGATGTATTCTCTTATGTTTCCTTTATTCAGCTTTATCATGTATGATTAGCTTATGTTAGAATGGTTAAGTGGATAAATGGAATTAACTTTAAATGCTTATATTCAGTTCTTTCTTGAATGCCATGTTGATCGAATGCGTAAGTGGTTTAGATGAGATTTATCGTAGATGCTAGTATGCAATCGTCTTTTGAAATGCAATAAGTTGGAATATTAAAGAATGTATCTTAGAGTAATGTATTATACTCAGTTGTTGTCAAGGAATTTAAATATGCTTGGAAAGATCTCTCATGTTATGATGAAATCCTAGTGTATTAGAATGTTAGATGTATGGTTTGTAATTTTAAATGAAAAGCTTGAATGAAGATTATGAATGGATCTTATTGATGAATCTTCGCTTGTGATTTATATTTTCCCTCTTTTGAAAGGAATTATCCTGATTATGAATTACCTCGTTATTAAGATATTCAGCTTTTGGATTAATTGTGTGAGTTAAGTGAATTGTGAAATTTAAGTTATCTCGTTGGGAAACTCTTTAGGTGTTAGTTGATGTCTTCCGCTATGTAATCTGAATCTTTGTTATCTTGTTGTATCTTATGTGGTGTAATTTAAAAAAATAAAATAAAATTATTGCACCCTATTCTTGTGTTATGGCTTAATCCCTTCGGGGTTTCCTGGCGGGGCATTACAGTTGTAACTATTAGGATAAAAATAGTGAGAATATCTTCGTATAACACCTCCTATGTCTGATAAGATCCGCTTCAGAACATTACAAAATCACATACACTTTATCTCAAAAAATTTCTGATCACCACACTATCAGAGATACAACATTCGCTAATGATTTCTCACACATTCAACCTCATACTCATTATATAACTTCATACCTAAACACACCTCTGAAAAACATCATTAGATCAGCTAGAACATTGGAACAATTCCCTAGGGTCAATGAATCTAGTCAATCTTGCAATACACTCCTTACATAGGTCATGCATCAACTTAACACATTAAATTTTGTCTCGGTTTACCGATCTTAGTGATTATCATCACTACTAGTTAAGTTTGTAACAACTCATCTGTTGTGCCAATCAAAATTCTCTCACCTAGTCAAATCTTCTTGTGCAGTCGTGAACATATCTTCACCTGATAGTCGTCAATGCTCCTGCAAAACGGCTTCATCTCATTCTCCATGAATTTCACGTACCGGTAATCAAAATGTAACTCTATCTGTCTTTTACCAGTTGAAGTCCTAATTGTTGGTTCTGATGAAACTGTCTCTACTTATTGGTTAAGTCTTATTGATTTCACTATAAGACTTTGATGACTTAAGACACATAGTTTTCATCAATGATAACATACAAAATAGACATCATACAACATTGTAACCCTTTTCAATAAAATGCATGTACCAGTTGCATCAAGCAAACAAATATTACCAGTTGATGAAATGATCAAATGCCAACAGGTGCCTAGTGCATTTATGATGAATCTATAATCAAAATTATATTATTTTTGCATCTTGGCCTCGAAAGACAAAGTCCCTCAAAATTCCTTGAAATCCTCTTTAGGCCTATCTTTGGATGGATCGAAGCATGACATGGGGATGTCCACGTGTTCTGCTAACATCCTAAAAAGTTAGTAGAATCTCAAATCTAATAGAGAGCTACACTATGGCCAATATGTGTCTGCTGGCTCGCATTTAACCATAATGTCTCTTCACCCCTCTTTTAGGTTTAAGAACCCTTCCTAGATCATTTTGAAGGGTTCTAATCTTAGGTTCTTAGGTCTTGTCTCTTATTGTAATATTGATATAATGTTTCTCTCTTCATGGTTATGGGAATACACTCTACCAATATTAAGCTACAACCATCTTGTGGTGGCTCTTACCAATAAATTCTATCGTAAGATTCATCACACTCGTATCTTCAACAAAAAGGGGTTTGGCTTCATGCCTCATTTTCTCTTTTATCCATTTTTCATTATATGCAATGAGTCCTTTGTATTATTGATTGTATCTATTATCTAGGTGCATTCATCATTTCCCACATTTCCAATATTTTCATTATTTAATGCATGCAATAGGGGTTTTCTTCCATTAACCATAACATAATTTCTATTTTCATCTTTCCAATTTTCCAATTTACCAAGTTTCTAATTTATTTTTCCAATCTATCTATCCAGTTGTCCATGGTGGTGGAAACACCTAAATGGGGGTCTAACTAAGGTAGGCCCCTATACAACCCCAATAATTTTCCCTGTTCTAGTGTGTACAAGTGATGAACAGATTCCGTGCACGGGGAACCACATGCAGGCCTATTTCTGGGACTTTCTCTGTCCATGGGCTGTAAGGATGATAGCATGCCACACTTGTGTCTGCACCCTGTGCTGGTGTTTGAAACCTAAGAGCTCCCTGACTGGGAGGTATTGTCTGCCTTTGATGTTGTATCATTATGTAAATTCAGTATCTGTATATTTATTGTTCCTACATTATAATTTTGTGCTTTAGTTAGTTTAGTTATTTATTATCCCCTAGCTTGTCTTAGCACTAGTTTGAAGAGGTAGCAAAGGACTAATTTTCCCTCTAAGATTCATCATCTAGGAGGGGGTAAATCTCCACCCGTACACCCCTAATAATGGTATGGGTTATGATTTGAGAATCCCCTTCTAGGTGAATTTCACAACAATCTTTACCTCCTCTCCTAATCTAATTCTACTCTAACTTCTAATTCCTAATTACCTTAACAACTATTCTTGTACTCTTCTAACATTAACCTTTGTGAATGAGAGAGTTGATCTATTTTATATAAATACTACTTACAATGAATGTCTCATATTGATTCACTATCAATTACCAAAATCAAATGATAGAAACCACCATTACATTGGCTAATGAGAGATGAGGATAGTTAAGATAAATAATATTTTATGTAGTGCCACGCGTCACCTATTCCTTCCTTGAATGAATTTTGACTTGGAACTCTTTTGACTGGATGAATGGTGATTGGGATGCCACCTCAACTTGTATAATAGACTTAGTCACTTTTGCTGGCTCTACTGAATTTTCCACCTTGAAAACTTTCATCTTGATGTTGGTTTTTCTTTGAATGTAATCCCTCATCCTCATCATCCTTGTTATTCCCTTTAAATTTTGATCGTCCTCCTTGAAATATATATTTTTCAAGTCTCCTCTTTTCCTTGGGAAATCCTCTTCTTCAACCTTGCATTATCAAATTTTTATAATGTTTTTATTCAAATCCAATTACAATTAGACCTGCAAAAGAGAAAAAACTTGAATAAAAAATTTATCAATAAAAAAAAAATCATAAAATATATATTTATTTCCAAATCAAGGTTGAAATTCAATCCCATATTTCTTAGATATTGTAGTTTTAATTCCTACTAGCCCTAGTGGAAAATAAATTGGGATAAGGAAAAACTACTCCCAATGAACTACCTCCCTTTTCTGTTAGGATTCCCACAGATACTGAGAGGGGGGGGTGAATCAGTATCTAACCGGTGATGTGAATTTCTTAACTTAAAACATGTAGAACATATTATAACAGTTTACCGATAAGCAATAAATAGTGCAATGAACAAAATTAAAAGCAACCACATAAGAAACACACCATAACACAATATTTTAATGAGGGAACCCGGTGTGGGAAAAACCTCGAAGGGATTTGTGATCCACAATATTTACTTACTGGCCAATAAGAGAATATTACTACTACAAGAGGGGCCTGCACATGCAGGAAGGCCAAGTGCCTAGAGCTCACTACTCAAATACAAAAAAGGAAGTCTCACTGACTTACAAAAATGGATTTTGCTCTGCTTCTTACAAAAATGGTCTCCCTTATTTCGCCTAATTACATTCCTTCATGATTTTTTTAATTGTTCTATAATGATCTCTTATATATATGAGTCATTTTAAAATCTGTCGAGTCGGCTTCTAAAGATTTTACAATAATAAACAAAATATATTATAATCAAAAATCCTGTCTGCCTCTGTGTCGGTATGCTTCTTTTGTTTGTCGGTGCTGGTAGTCTGAGTGCTAGTGTGATGCCTTGCTGGTGCCATAGGATTGTAAGATTGCCATCAATAACAAAACCTTCAATCACCTACAATGTCTCATTGGAGTGTGCATATGCCAACAATCTCCCCCTTCGGCATTGATGGCAACACTCATGAGAAAATTTCAAAAGTGTATCCAAAACTTGTGATCCAAAAACTGTTTCCAAAAATGTGTTACCAAAAACATATAAGAGCTCCCCATGAGTAGATAAGTCTTCTACCGGTTACTTTCTCATAATACTACTCCCCCTTTGGCATCAATGACAAAGGTTGTCAAGGTGTCAATAGAGTTGTAGTTTTCTTCTCTACCCTTGTAACTGGTTGGTTACCAATTGAAAAAGATCCACCAAAATCAATTTTATACTCTCCATAAACTTCTTGCTATCCTTTATTGTTGTCTTGGTTCTGTGAACTGTACCGGTGAAGTGCTTCATATGCTCTATCAGTGTTCTCTATCCCTGTACTAGTGCCTCAGATATTTCCTTTCGTAATGATGCTAGATAGTCCAATCTTGGACTCAGTCTTAGTCTCAAAATATTTGCCTTATTTACTATTCTCTCCTTTTCTCTTCCTAATTTAATAACTCTTCCTTAAAACTTGTTATCTTGTTTTCAAAAACTGATAATGTATCAAGTGAGTTAACAAAAATGTTAACAAGTTTATTGATTTCATCCTGTATCTTGCTCATTTTCTTGTCTATGTCAACTGTCAAAAATTTTGTCTTGCAAATTTCTTTATACAGAGTTTTGTATTCCTTCAGTGAGTTGCACAATTTCGGTAGAAGTGTGTCAAACTGCCTTGTACACTTCTTTATTTCATCCTCAAAGAATTTTTGTTTTTCTTTTCAAAACTTCTCCTTAAGTGCCTCTTCCTTTATTTGCTCAACAGTCACTATGTTCTCAGTGATGTATTTGGTCAAAGTGTCAAGTTGGCTTAAAGAATCCTTATTGTCTATGTTATAGTTAGGAGCTATAATCTTCAAAATTGGGATTGTGTCATCTATAGCTTTATAAGTTTGTGAACTACAATCAGTTATCCTTTTGATGGAGTCCAAAAGTACTTTAGTTACATTGGTTGATTTAAATGTTGTAGAAGTGGAACCAACATACTGAATTCCGCTGGTGGGAGCACTATCCTTGCTAGTAGTGACCTTTGGTAGGTCAGTCTATGTTTCCATTTCCTTAAGCAATGGATTTGCTAGTAGTAGTATCAGAAAATAACCGACAGAAGACTTATCTACTCAGGGGGAGCTCTTATATGTTTTTGGTAACACATTTTTGGAAACAGTTTCTGGATCACAAGTTTTGGATACACTTTTGAAATTTTCTCATGAGTGTTGCCATCAATGCCAAAGGGGGAGATTGTTGGCATATGCACACTCCAATGAGACATTGTAGGTGATTGAAGGTTTTATCATTGAATTTATAAGCATTTGGTTCTCTTACTGGTTTGCTGTGATCCTGTGTGTTTGCAGTACCGAAGCTTTCACCAACTTCAAAGGGTAAACCATTATTGTCACCATTTGGTTTCTGATTCTTTATCATGTCATTGAGTTCTTCTGAGCTTTTCTTGAATTTCTCCGTGTGTTGATTTGCAGCAGCCAATTCTCTTTCCAAGATTTCTTTCTATCTCATGAGTTCATTTGAGTCATTTTGTGTATGCAACAGATCTGTTTTCAACAAGTCATTTTCATAACTAAGTCTTGTATTTGTATTTTCAGCATCATTCAGTCTGCTAGTCAATTCCTTTTCATTCTTCTTCCTATCTTCAATTTCTTTACAAAATCTCATAGTCATATCCTGCATCTCATTCTTTGTTGCCATGTTCTCTTGCTTTAGCTTGCTTATTGTATCATTAAGAGTTTCTTTTTCATCATTTTCACTTTGCATCTTTTCACAAAGTTCTCTTCTCTTGTTCCTTGCAATGGTAAAATTCTCTTGAAGTGCTTGAATGATATCTTGTGTTGCCTTTAGATCATCTTCAACTTTGATGTTTTTCAATTTTTTATGTATCATAGTCTGAGAGCGCTGCTTCAAGTTGCTTCATCAGATTTTCCATCTCTACTAGTGCCAAGATCTTCCTCAAGCTATTAGGCTTCTGAAAATAGAGGACCAGGATCTAATACCAATTGTTAGGATTCCCATAGATACTAAGAGGGGGGGGTGAATCAGTATCTAACCAGTGATATGAATTTATTAACTTAAAACATGTAGAACATATTATAATAGTGTACCGGTAAGCAAGAAATAGTGCAATGAAGAGAATTAAAAGCAACCACATAAGAAACACAGCATAACACAATATTTTAATGAGGAAACCCAGTGTGGGAAAAACCTCCGTGGGATTTGTGACCCACGATATTCACTTACTGGCAAATAAGAGAATATTACTGCTACAAGAGGGGCCTACACATGCAGGAAGGCCAAGTTCCTAGAGCTCACTACTCAAATTCAAAATAGGAAGTCTCACTGACTTACAAAAATGGATTATATAAATCCAATGTCTTGTACTACTTCAAAATAGCATCTACTATGCCAGATCCAGTACCGGTTTCTGTTCTACTTCTTACATAAACCCTTAACCTATAATTCGCATAATAGGTCTGCCTTATTTCGCCTAATTACATTCCTTCATGCTTTTTTTAATTGTTCTATAATGATCTCTTATATATATGAGTCATTTTACAATTTTCCAAGTTAGCTTCTAAATATTTTACAATAATAAACAAAATATATTATAATCAAAAATCTTGTCGGCCTCTGTGTCGGTATGCTTCTTTTCTCTGCCAGTGCCGGTAGTCTGAGTGTCAGTGTAGAGTCTGATCTTTCTAGTGCTGGTGTGATGCCTTGTCGGTGCCATAGGATTGTAAGGTTGCCATCAATGACAAAACCTTCAATCACCTACAATGTCTCATTGGAGTGTGCATATGCCAACATTTTCAACACATTTCCTTAAGTGCAAAATCGAACCTCATTGGGACACCTCAATGTTTGTTAATTTTTCCTCATTCTTGATGGGTAAGTTGATTGTTATTCTTGAGTGGAAAAATAAATCCCATCAGAACTCTAGGACACAATAAGGTGAGAGTGTGATCATGTGTGGTCATGGGGATGCACAACATGAAACCAAACATTCCTTTAAATAGACAGGAATGATGATCAAGGAATGAACTAGCACCATGTGTATCAACATACCACTCCGGGTAATGAACCAATTGCACATGTATGAACATGCTTTCCCAATAGATCCTTGGCCTCATACTAGCACTCAAGGCATGATTGGGGCACCATTATTGTCTTATTATAGTGAATAATACCCATCCTCTAATACATTAATTTAGTTATCACTTATTACAAAAACCCCAAATGATCTACCCTAGTAGCCTCTTGTTGGCTCTGACCCCATTAAAATCCACTCTCTCTTTTTACCACTAGATACCCATACCCTATGGTAAAGAAAAAAGAGACATATACAACCATAAAATCCATGGTACACATAAAAAGAATGATCATAATTCCATCTCAAAATAAAAGATCACATAAATTAAAATAAGACTTGCACATGATCCTATCAACAAGGATTAAGTCTTCAATCTAAAAATTTATGCTTAAGAACTGATTATTTCTCATCAAAACATAGGATTGGGGACATCATCACTAATCTTATTCTAATTCAAGGCTCACAAATAAAATAATAAATATGATCAATAGGCATAAGGCCAAAACAAGCCTCTAGAACTAAATAGGGGTGAACCGGACAAAAGAACAAATATGACCTCCAAATAAAATATACCCAAGATAATATTATGGATTTATTTCAGATCATAATATATATTTTTTTCATTGGTAATAGGCTGAAGCTGATAAGGTGTACATACCCTACCCCTCCTTGTGAGATTTGAGCTTTTGACGTCTCTTTCAAGAGCATAAGTTCTCCACCACTAGGCCAACTCAAGTTGTACTTTCAGATCCTAATATTACCTCAACAATATATTATTGATTTATTTCAGATCTGAAAATGGATTCATAAATTAAATTTCTAAATCCACAGAAAACATCAAAACTAGACAACTAGTTCTTGCACCAAGAAACACCAAATTGAATGCAATATTATAATAACAAATGGAGTTGTAATTTATTGTATCAAGAAATAAATATTAGGTCTAAAATATAATTAATATATCATCAAATGATATCTTTCATTTCCTAAAATCTCTACCAAACCCCCAAAATGGTGATAAAACTATACCACCCGATTCACCCAAAGCACCACAAATTTCTTCTATCTGAATTCCAAAAGAAAATAAAAAATATGTAAATATAGTTAAAATCATAATAACAAGAACATAATTTTGAAACATATTAACAAGGCCTAACACAACAAGATTCCACACACTATGCTTGAAAACAACATGAAGAAAAAACAAAAGCATGACAAAGAAATGTTACCTCAAATTTAAAGAATAATAAAGGAAGAAGAAGAAGAAAAAGAATATTTAAATTAAAATTCCAACCAAAATCCACTCTAACAGCATCGAAATATGCAATAATCCACAAACACTTCTCTTGCAATCAAATCCGAATCAATACCAAAATTTCTCTTCAAATCGAACTAAAAATCTTTACACAGTTTGATCAAGATTTCTCCCAACAATCTTCTCCAAAACCCCCCAAAATTTCTAGCAATAATTCCAATAAAATATCAAGGTATAAGTAACATTCAAAGTCCAAAATATTCCTCAACCATGGATACGAAACAATCTCCCTCCAATTTACAAGAACAACCCACAATTATTTTTCCCAAAAACCTCCTCACAAAGATTCCATTCAATTTAAAAGAAACTCTAGCAAAAACTCCAGCAAGAACTCTCTCAAAATAAAAAACCTACATCCTCTAAAAAATAAAAAATAAAACAATATACTTCCCTCTCAAAAGCCATCAAATGAAAATCCAATCATCACAACAAAATAAACACATTGAAATAGCTTATAATTAAAAAGGCTTGAATAAAATGGATAACCAAATTCTCATCAAATGATAAGAAATAATATATCATAACAAAAATATAAATACCATCTCCATACCAAAGAGATAACATAAATAAAGAAACATATTTATTTAATCATTATCATATTAAACTCACATAATACTATTCTCATATTTAATAGTAACATAAGTGAATTATAACATATAGTTATATGATTATTTTAATAGCAATATTAATAGACATAATAAGTCTCATTGAATAATTCTATCAACTCAAAACATAAATAGAACCAGACACAATCAAAGACACGACATAACCTAGCAAAAATATCATGTGTCATATAATCAAGACCACTGACATAGGGTTTTGAATATTTCCTTTATGGCTATTCAAATAGGTAAATAGATGACCTTAAACAATTGTCTTAATACGGGACAATGGTTAGAGCTAAGTCAATTTGATGCTTTATGTTATTTCCATTACAACAATCGGGGATTGTTAGGCATGCTTAAAATTGAGAGACTAGGTGGAGTTGATGCCTTGTACTTGCATCCTACACAATAAAAATGAGGTATACCACATACATATGCATATATTTGGTAAATGAGAATAAACAAATCATATTCTACTCACAAATGAGTCATATTGCATCATCCCTTTCAAACCTTAACAGATAGATAAATATGATAACAATATTCTAATCTAATAAATAACATCAAATAACATTAGTACTCATTATCCTTCCCTAATAGTAGTACCTGCAACACGAGTTAGAATATTTCAATACATCATCGTAATAAAATTATCATTAGACATCAATTTATCTTTAAACAATATCAAACTGGTCAAAATCCAATAAACTCTACTATCATCAATATATCTCATGTGTGTAACTCATTAATAACATCACCTAGTCTTGAAAGCATTAAATCGACATAGATAATCTACCATCATAAATCAAGTGAGTATGTCCACACATATACCTAACAAAGTATCGTATACATATAAAGAGCCAAATATAATCTATTTAACACAAAAGTAGAAAGGAATCATGGAAAGGCACTATAATATCATTTTGTTCAACTTGCAACTTGCCCTCCTCAAGCAAACTCTGACTAAAATGATATCGCAGCTCAGCATGTTTGGTTCTATTATGAATTGCAACATTGTTAACTAAGAGAATAAGAATATTTCTATCATAGAAGAAATTGGAAAAATGTTGTTTGTACCCCAATTCAATCAACAACTTCTACAACCATATCATCTCCTTTCCTCCTTTAGTTAAAGAAATGTATTTAGCCTGGACAATGGAGAGAACAATCACTTGTTGCAAATTGGAAACCAAAATGATTTTTCCCTAATAAAAGTGAAAAATAACTTGTAGTTGATCTTCATTTGTCCAAATCATTGACTGTATCAAAGTCAACAAAGCCTTATAGAAAAACATCTTTCCCACAAAAACACAAAATGTAGTTTGATGTGCCTTTCAAATACTATAATATCCAATTTACCACTGTCTAGTGAGTTTGACCTATCTATCTCATAAATATTCTTACTACTTTCAATGTATGGGTAATGTTGGGATGAGTGCAAACAATGGCATGTATGGGACTCCCACTGGTTGATAAATATGGAATACCTTTAATTTATTCTTACTTTTATTATTCCTTGGGGCATATTACAGAAGACAAATAAAATGATCAACAAGTGGAGTGATTATAGGCTTAGAACCCTTCATGTTGAATCTATCAAAAATCTTGCTAATATACTTCTCTTGTGACAAATTGATTTATTCTCTTCCATCTATCCTTAATTATGGATATACTAAGTATAATTTCTTTGCCCATAAGTCCTTCACTATAAAATTATGATCTAAGTATTTCTTAAAATCGTGAATAAATCTCATGCTATTGTTGGTTGCTAGCATATTGTCAAGATAGAGAAACAATAAAACAAACTCAATATTGGTCTGTACCTAGAAGTAGACATGTGGAACATATTCACATTGTTTGAAATTATGCTCATCCATGAAGGAAATAAGCTTGAGGTATCACTTTAATGAGGCTTCTTTAAGTCCATAAAAACTTCTTAACCTACAATATAAATCATTTTTTCCTTGTTTATCAAAACCTTCATATTGGTGCATATATAGATCCTCTTTTATGTCACCATCAAGAAATATTGTCTTCACAACTAGTTATTCTTACAAAAGATCATAAATCATTGCTATGCTAAAAACTACTTAGATGGTGGTCATGTTCAGAACTGGTGAGAAAATTTCATTAAAATCAATTCCCTTTTTTTGATCCCTTCAACACCAATTTGGTTTGATAGAATTTCTTACCTCCTTCCTGTTTTAACATATACACCCATTGAATCTTAAATTCTCTTCGATTGCATGGAACCTTGACTAGATCCCATGTATGATTGGTAATTAATGAGTTCAATTCCTCTTTCATTAAATCCATCCACTTTGCACTATAGATGAATTTTTAAGCATCTTTAAATTTTACTATTTTTTCTTGCTTAGAGATGAAAACTAATAATCTTCTAACTTGTTAGAGGTCGATGCTTCCAAGTGGACCTCCTTGATTGAGGATCTTGACTCTATGTATTTGTGTGTATTGGCTGTAAATTATCATTTATGTACCAATATTACTAACATTATTACTATTGTCACTATTTTTAACAGGACTCTCTTCTATCACCAATTCACTTGAAGATGAATTGGATTTTAAATTGGAATATATTTTCTTCCTTTATTGTCCTTATATTACTTGTATTACTGCTATATCATATAACCCATGTATCACCAGGTGATTTATCACTCCTTACATCCCTATATTATTAGAGATTATGTTATATTGTAGACTTGAATGACCCTATGTATTACCAACATTATAATTTCTATTATTTTTTGGCACTAAGTTAGAGGACTAACTAAACTATGGCAAATTGAGATTGTTTGAGACACAAAAATGACAAGATAGATTGGACGGTAGAGACATTTTCAAGGCTTGCATAGCATTAGCATTATCCTTGCCAATTTTTATTATTGTTAGTATTGATAGATCAAATGGTAGAGGGTACATGGGATTAGAATATAAAATGAATTATTTGGGATAATCTATAGGTTTATAAAATGCATGAGTTGATTGGATGACTTTTTCTTTGCATTAAAAACTTGTTCCAATCCTAACATAAAATAATTTGGAGGTGATCTTTAAGTGCTGAAAGGTCACAACTAGACAAATTGAGGCTTTGGTAGTGATTATGGTGGGTTAGAACTAAGTGGAAGTTGCATGGGATGATCATTCTCATGTAAAATAAAATGGGATAAATATAAAATATTATGGATAAAATGTTTGCAGGAATGCATTGTTGTAAGAAATTAATTTATTCTACAACTCTTGTTACAGTGGGTAGAGAGATGACTTATGTGGCTCTTACTTGATTTTGTATAGAGATAGAATTTATAGGGGGTGGGTACTAGATATGGGAATTCAAATTGCATCCATTTATTAGTTCTTGTGTAGATAGATCATTTCCAATTGTAACTTTTGATAAAGGAACACATTCCTTTGTTTGCATCTCTTGTGCTTGAAGACTTGGGAAATATTTCTCATTAAATATGACATCCTTATTATGAACTATCTATTTTTCAAGTGGATTCCACAACTGGAAACCATACTATTCCTCACTATAGCCTATTAAAATGCACCATTTATATTTGCGATCCAATTTCATTCTCTTCTACGTGGGAATGTGACCAAATGCATCATAAACTAAGACCTATAGATGACCATAGGAAATTCACCTTCCCTACTATCTCTCCTATAGAATATCAAAAGGTAATCAAGATGAAGGGCGTTGATAGGTCAAATAAACTATTATATATTAATTGCCTCAATCAAAAATTGTTTTCTCAACACAACATTAGATATCATACTTTGACGTCTCTCTAAAATCATTCGCTTCAACCTCTTAGACACAAAATTTACTTGAGGGGTGAAAAGAACTATTTTAATCCTTAAGATTCTATTATCTACATAAAATAAAAAATTATTTAAAGAAAAATTCTCCCCCATTATTTCTTTTTAAACATTTCATTTTTTTGTCTGTTTGATTTCAACTATGGGTTTGAAAGTTTAAAATATTGAAAAGACTTCAAATTTTCTATTGAACATATAACTCCACACTTTTCTATGAAAATTAGGTTCCCTTTGAGTTTAGGAACATATCTCGCATCCTTTACGAATATTTTATTTTTATTATTTAAGTGCAGCATCACATTTTCCAACTATCTCGCATGGTTCATTGTCACCTAGATACACTTTACGAAGTTTTCCTTCTTGATAGTTTTTGAAAGCTTCCTAGCTTGAATTTGTATGAAAACCCAGAAATCTATTGTAGTTTTACTTATTGATAAGACTAGAGAACCTTCATCTTGTTCACATGTAGTGTTGAATTTGTTATCTTCTCATTAACTCCACACTTTTTATATGAATAACAATTATTTTGGGTGTGTCCTTCTTTGTCAGAAAAATAATGATCTTTATTTCTTCCCCTTAACATCATTCATTCTAAAGATTTTGATCTTCATCTATAGTTAGTTCTACCTATATATTGATTTTTCCCTATACTGTTAAAAATTAAGGGATCACTCAACAAGACCATCCTTGATTTTTTCTCTTCATGTCTTTCATAAAGAGACTTATGACAACGTTACCAAATTTGAGTACTCTTTTTCTAAAGGTTGAAATGTTGATTGTCATCATCACGTGTTCCTACTTATATGGTAGTGAACACAACAAAAAGATGGCTTTGATTTCATCATCCAAATTTATGTTGATAGACATTAATTGGCTAGTTAAAGTATTGAATTTGTTGAGATGATTTGGCATGTTCCAACCTTCATCTTCAAATTATACAATTTGTTCATGAGATAAACTTTATTATAAATGGAATCCCTCTCATACATATTAGATAATTTGTCCCGCAAACCTTTCAATGTCTTCTCGATTGAGAGATTAAATAAAGCATTGCTTGATAGAGAGAGAATTGTTTCTTTTTTCCTTTTATCCAATTTATCCTACTCCTCATCAACCATAATATTCATCTTATTGTCTTTCCCTTCCAACCCAAGTGAAATATTTCCTCTAATCACTAATGGTTCCATCTACATCTTCCATAATCCAAAATTTTGCCCAAAAAATTTCTGATTTTGTATTTATCTACTTCTCATTTTCTCATGGAAAGAGAAGATAAAACAATTTAGAAATAGAATTATATAGGACACATAACACAAATTTATAGTGGTTCACCAATATGGCTACATCAACTTTGAATTAGATGAAATCTCTTATTAATATCAATATTTTGCACACAATAGTAGTAGCTTTAATTATGCAATGATAATTGAATAATAAGATTACCCATACAACCTTGAGCATGAAGGTGCCTCATGGAGACTCATTATCCAACAAGAATGTATTGTATCTAGTTTTTAAGGTATAATTTTAGAAATAAACTCTTAATTTTTCTATAGAAAGGTTTGTAAATTCACCACAAAAAAAGTATAACAATCTAGGCAATTTTTTCATGTTGAAAACAAAATTTTAGAAGATGACAATATAATTTCTACATACCATTTTTTTACAAGGAGACTTATTTTTCTTGTCAATATGATTTTTAAAAAAAGTTGTTGAAATTAGATAAGTATCAAGAATAGTATAAAAACTAGTTCTTAATAAATTTAGGGGATTATAGTCAGTATTAAGTAGAAAATTATGTATATTAAACTATGAAATTATTTAAGTAGCCAATGCTATTTTCAAATTATAAATATATATCAAATATGAATAAAAGAAAAAATAATTTATTAAATTAAAAAAAAATCAAATTGAAGATATAAAAATATAAAAAATAATCAAAAAACAATATACAAAACTACTTAAATATTTTGTTTTACCTAACTTTAATCATTAATAAGATTAAACATTTAATCAAATTCAACCTACATATTAAGCTCAATTTCTTAGTTAGATTTACTTTATTGTTAATTAATTTAAGAAACATACCTATTATAAATACAATCTACTTCAAATAAGATACACATGTAAAGACTACAAATGTTTTTGACATTGTTATAATAAAAATGAAAATATTCATAGACATCATACAAAAGATATCAAAGAAAAGTCCTTCTTAAAACCTTCCATGCATAGAAGAATATTCTTTTCTATTATTAAATATTATAAAAAAATTAATTTGACACTTGAATATATTAATATTAATCACCTTATATTCAGGTTTATTATACCATTAGAGATTAGAGAACCAAACCCATACAAATTTGTCATACATAGAAAAATGTCAAATGTAACCGTCCAAATAATATTGATCTAATACAAGTTAGAATAAAATTTTAAATCTCTAGTAATTGAGGTGAAGACTAAATTCCTCTTAATAGCTCAACTACAATGAAAGGACACTATTAAATACCATCACGAAAATACATTTTTAAAATAACAGTTGATGAGAAATATGTGGACGATAGATCAGAATTTATAAAATAATAGACCTCTAATAATAATGTTCCCATCTTTTAGTGGAAGAAAAGTCTCTAGTAAATTCTGCCCGTATGAATTTTATTTATATATAAAATGTAAACCACACTCGTTACGCCATACGAACTTGCATAAAATCATGTCTTTCATTTCGTTTTGTATTGCTCTAAGCTTGGCCTTGGGTATTGGTGTGATAATTGATTTACCATATATCAGTGGATGCAGAGATGATGAAAGAAAATATCTGCTCGATTTCAGAGGAGGCCTAAACGATTCCTATGGTAGATTAAGCACATGGCACGGATACAATTGTTGCGCGTGGGAGGGAATTGTTTGTGACCACCAAACAATTCATGTTATTCAACTTGATCTCAAAAACCCTCATCATAAGGGAGATGATCATCGTTATCAAGTAAACCACCAGTTGAGGGGGAAGATTCATCCATCTTTGTTTAATCTGCAACATCTGCGCCACCTGGATTTAAGCTGGAATGACTTCCAAGGCATTGCTATACCTCCACTGTTAGGAAGGCTCAAGAGGCTTACTTTTCTTAGCCTGGCTTATGCTAGGTTTGAGGGTGAGATCCCTCTAGAGCTGGGAAATTTGTCAGCCTTACAACATCTTGATCTGTCAGACTATTACAAATTGCATTCTTCAGAGTATCGCAAGAAATGGAGACTGAAGAGTTCAAGGTTTGATGAATTAGTCAGAAATTTGAGAAACTTGGAATACCTCGCAATGAAGAGGGTGAACCTAGAAAAGGCGTCTCACAACTGGGGCGACTCTGTCTCCAGGCTCTCAAAACTTAGATTGATTTACCTGTCTGCATGTGGTCTTTCAGGAAGTATTCCTTCACTTCTAAACCTTACCCATTTATCCCAGCTCCATCTTCGACATAGCTCCTTTCCATTCCAAGTACCGTCCTGGTTACAGAATGTCTCATCCTTGGTTTCACTTGATCTCACTGACTGTGATCTCACTGGTTCCATCCCTTCCGATTTCTTGCACGAAGCTTCAAGTCTGAGCAATCTTTGTTTGAGAAAAAACAGTCTACAAGGAGTAATTCCTGCTTCCATTGCAAACTTTTCGAAACTTGAGACACTCGATCTCTCCGACAATCAGTTCACGGGGGTTATACCCCTATTTGGATCTCCAGCGAGGCAACCGTCTAGTCTTTCAATGATTGATCTTGCATTTAACAATTTGAAGGGCAGAATACCAGACTGTGTTGGTAGGCTTTCCTCTCTCCAATATATGGATCTCATGAGAAATCAACTAAATGGTGATATCCCAAACTCTTTGGGTAAGCTCTCTATATTAAGTTGCCTTAAATTAGACGATAATCAGTTGTCTGGAGCAATACTAAATTCATTTTCAGAGCTTGTTGGATTGGAAGTACTGTCGCTTTCTTCCAACAATTTAACAGGCGTTGTTTCTATTTCCATGTTCCATAATTTGACTCAACTTCGTATACTCCAGTTATCTAGAAATCAGCTGACTATCAACATTCCTTCAAGCTGGGTTCCACAGTTTTCTCATCTGGAGTACCTGGGATTAAGCTCTTGTAATATTGAAGGAAATTTTCCAGCATTTCTGTCTACTCAATATTTACTAGAAGATTTGGACCTGTCAGATAACAGAATTCGGAGAGGTGTTCCTACTTGGCTTAAGGATCTTACTAAGCTGAGGATGCTTAATCTTTCAAATAACCAACTAGGAGGCTTTCTGCCCCCACTCAACTACAGTAATTTTGAATTGGTGGCCTTGCATAATAATAGCTTTCACGGCCCTATTTCAGCTCTTTCATTTTATGGATTCACATTGGATTTGTCACATAACAAGTTTAATGGTTCTATTCCTGCTACAATCTTTCCATACAACTATTTGTCCCTGTCCGCAAATAATCTGAGTGGAGGTATTCCGTATTCAATGTGTAAAATTGAAAATGAGTTGATGATGTTGGATTTGTCAGACAACAAACTAAGTGATGTGATTTCTGCAGATCTGGGGAGATGTTCGTCTCTTGTAATTTTAAATTTGGCTCAAAATGATTTCCAAGGTGAGATACCAGAGGAGGTAGGAAATCTGACTCAACTCCAGACATTAAACCTCAATGGAAACAATTTGCAAGGTGTTATTTCTCCATCTACTGCAAATTGTGCATATATTGAGGTACTGGACATAGGAAATAACAGGTTTGAAGGGAGGATCCCAATTTGGATTGGAAAGATGAAATGTTTACAAATACTCAGTTTGACAAATAATAAGCTTGAGGGTAGTATTCCATCCGAGTTGTTTGAGCTAAAGAGTCTTCAGGTCTTAGATTTATCTTATAACAATATATCAGGAAGTATCCCCGAAAGTTTAGAAATGCTCCATGCTATGATAAGTCAATCACAGAGTTTAGAAATGCAACGTTTTGATGTATCAGACGGTTTTTTTACTGAAGCCAATACATACATCTATCACTCAACACTCTTTGTGGATCAAATAACTCTCTGGATTAAAGGAACGGCACGTCGATATCAAAAAATATGGAGATCAGTCAAAGTTATGGACTTGTCACATAACAAGCTCCGGGGTAGCATTCCTCCGAAAATGGGACTTCTCCAGGGCCTAGTTGCTCTGAATATTTCAAACAACAACATCAGTGGCTCAATTCCGAAATCCTTTGGACAGATGGTTAGCCTGGAGTCTCTGGATCTTTCAGGAAACATGTTATCAGGGAAGATTCCCCAAGAGCTTGTAAGTCTCACTTTCCTTTCTGTCTTGAATCTTTCATACAACATGCTTTCTGGATTAATTCCGCAGGGTTATCAGTTTTCAACGTTTGAAGATTCTTCATTTCTTGGGAACCCCAAACTTAGGGGGCCTCCCCTCGATAATAGAACACAGAGCTCTAGTTTTGGTGAAAGAGGTCGCCAGGTAGAGTTGAATAATACAGTTATTGCAAATGATACAGATAAAATGGATCGATGGTGGGCAGTGACAGTGGGGTTATGTTACGGGATGGGATTTGCTAGTGTGATTGCAGTGTTGTGTTTTCTCATAGAATGGAGGTACAGATGCTTTGCTTTGCTGGATGCTGTTGTGGCTTATCTTTGTGAGCGTTGAAAACCCTACCTGTTTGCTATCTATTGTTGCCTGACATACATCAAGTAATTTGTTGAGTTTATAATGGTGTTAGTTGTAAAGTGTTTTCCGGAGTTGAGACATATATAATGCTGTATTCTACTATGGTAGGGTATTTAAATGCTGGAAATACAAATTATGTTGTTTAAAGTCAAGTTTATAGTGAAGATTTTAATTTATATCTAATCAATATAATTTGAAATGAAGTCTACCATGTAATATCCAATTTTTATCCGTAAACTTTATGAGTACATCGTTTTTCCACTGTACTGTCTTAATGTATTGGAGAGGGTTATAATACATGCGGTTTTCAATTTTGATCAAAATAGAAAATGATAGGCGCTGCCCGAGCAATTTATGAGCATTGTTTACTACTCAAAAATATATTGTTAGCAGTAACGACCTACAATTTTGTCAGTTTCTAAAATCTTCAAATTTATAAAGCTGTACTAGCTCTAACAAGTTAATCTCTCTTTCAGTTGCATTCTGTTTGAATTACTTAAAATTCCAATTATAAAATCAACGATGTGGCCCCTTCAAGATAATCATTCCCGACGTTCAATTTTAGCTTTAGGCATAGAGAAGGAGCTGTATGCTGAAACAAGCTTGAAGCTAAATTAGTTGAAGGATAGACATTATGGTTTTCATAAGACAAAAACTTTTTATTATTTCACTTTCATCTAAAAATTATTTCTTCAAAGAATTTCTTTAATTAGAACATGACAGACACAAAATAAACAAACATACATATATCACACATATATACATATCTACTTTATATAAACATAAAAAAAATATTCATACACACATTGTGCTATGAGATGGGCTACCTCCTGATTTAGATTAGAAAAAATTGTAAAACCATGTGCATGATATACAAAATGCCCCCAGGTAGTTCATAGATCCTATCTATCTTGGGGAGAGCATAAGTTCCCATTCATGCTTAACTGAGCCTCAAAGGCTTCAAAATGCCTAGTTTCAACGTCTTCCCTATAGAGGACAAGAGCCATTTCAGTCACGTGACCTCTGCAAATAGCGTTAGCCTAAAAATGCCAACAATAATCCTTTATCTTGGCTGAGTAGGGGCGGCGGACAACTTCCATCAAACTGTCCCCATTGTTCCTTAAAACTAGAATGTGAACAAAGGAGATCTCCACAAGAGATTCCCCCATAACTTGAATGATATTTTAGGATAAAGCCTAGTAAATCCACCCGTCAAGGCACATGCCCATCTACCTAGAAATCGATATCAACAACCAATTGATGATTACGTCCTATGTAGGTTCCTCCCACAGGTGAAAGAGAGGGCCAATTTTTTTCTTATTACATTGCTCCTAAAACCTACACCTCACGCCCATGGTGATCAATTCTTTGATATTGATGCTATGTCGAAGGCAGCTCTTGAGACGGATAAATATTTAAAATTTACTGAGCCCGATGTAGAAAATACTAAAGAAGATAATTTTATTCCCCAATGCGCAGTTGTTGCACACAGAGGAATAATAAAAGATAAGTTCAAAAGGACTTTGTATATAGTTGTGTGTTTTATACAAGCCCCGAGCCAAGCTAAATTAGCATAACTCAATGGGCGAGGAAGGGGGTCGAACTAATCGCCTCCCCGATCCAGCATTAGGTGTCCAACATGCCATCATTGAGAAGAATTATGAGGAGGGTATCCCATCTATTCGAGTTAGTGTCAATAGAATTCATATTTTCTGTTTCGATTTCAGATTAGCCAAGAAATATACAACGTTGTTTTCTTATGTAACGATGGGAAATAGAATTCACAACTTTATTCATGCAAACAGAACTAAACCTCTCTCAAATGATTACATTTACAAGGAGAATGGAGTCACTTGGCTAAATCTCAAATCTGATTGAAAAGACTGAGCACAAGTTGAATTCAATAATCTTTGAGTTGAGTTAAAAATGAACTATGGAAATAATATAAATTGTGTTAAGTTTTTATAGTTCAAAAGGTGTGGTTGTGGAAGTTGCTTAAGTGCAGCTTGTCTTGAATGTTCAATAGGAGAATATTTTTCTATTTTGTAAATAGAACATTTCCTAGAATTGTGAGGTTTACACCAAGACCAGTTTTATGTGTGGATAGTTTTAGTTATGTAAGACAAGTTTCCTTTCTCTTGCTTCATGTAAGGAAAGTTCCAATTTGCATCATGCAAGGAAAGTTTCTCTTAGGATGTGTTTCATGAGGAAAGTTTCACTTCTCTTGCATAGTTGATGTTTTCATCAAGACGACTATATATGTAAGATTTCTATAGCAACTAAGATTGTATTCGAAAGAAAAATTTTCTCTAGAAGATGAATAGAAGATTCAACATTTGTAGTGGTTTCCCTACATTGGGGTTTCCTGGGTATATTGGTGTTACCTATGTTTGCGTGATTGGTTTCATGTGAATTTGCTTCCACTATACTTATTGTTAATTAACCTAGTGTATTAATTTTTATAAATCAGATAGGTAAACATTGTTCTTGTTTCTTTCTATGATATTTGTTGAACAATTGATCTATTGCTGGATTATAGAAATTAACAAATTGGATGCAAGATCTAGTATTAAAATATGAAATTGACAATAATCAACATGCATAAATAGTTACAAATTAGATATTCAAACTATTTATGATAAATCATGAAGTTATTTGTAAACCCTAACAAGATCTAACCACTAACCTTAGATTTACAAAATAATTCAAGACAACATCAATGGATAAAACTAAAAATGCATGCAAATAACAATGAAATAAATTAATACACTTTCACATGCATAAGAATCTTTTCTTCATTGTTCTCTTATCATCTAGGATCTAGCATTTGATGTTGTTGCTCTTAGATTTGTGTTGTTCTTGCACAAGAGAGGGAAGAATGGATGTGGTTGTGATAATGTATAGCAATAATACAAAGATAATGTGATGATGTATGCTAAAATGATTTCAACAAAATGTAAGTATGCTCCAAATATGCTATATGGAAAATGAGATTAGGAAGCCTCTTTTATAGAGAACATCCTAAAAATGAAGGGTTAGGATTAAGAGGTTAAACGATCAATTAAGGGCTAGGATTGAGGAGTAGGCTTTTAGAAAGACATGGCATCATGTAAATAAAAAGAAAAATATAAATAAATTATTAAAATAAATAAAAATATTTATTTAAACAATAGAAAAAGAGCCACCTAATTAAATATGCAATGGCACTTTTTTCTATGAATAATTAAGTATTTGCAGCTGATAAAATAAAATAAATATTATAATTCGATCTAATGTACTTAATTAAAAGTAAGATAATTAATTCATCTCTTATTATAATGGTTTTATGTAATATAAATTTAATAAAGTAAATTATTTCATTTAATGATAAGTGAATAAATCATAAATGTAATTTAAAACATAACAATATAACATTTATACCACAAATGCATTCAAGGAGGAAACATATATATATATATATATATTGATTAATACATATTTGTAAATCATGGAGAGACTACTTTCCTGCATGCAGAGGATTAGTTACAGGCCTAGGGTTTCCAAACAGCGAAGCACTCTAGGAGAACATGGTCCCTACACAGAACCCCACATGCCTTCATGACATGAAGTAAACACAGCCCTACCCAGGACACTCTCAGGTGTACATTGTACCCTGAGTTGGATGCTCACTGTATGCCCCTTCTCCAATGCCCAACTCCCAACCACTAGACCTTAACTATCCCCTCCACTCTTGTGCTTCTTTCGATTTATCCTTCTTCTATATTATTCTCTATGTGTGTCCTTCCTTTTTGATTCATAGGTTTTAAATAATGTCTCAAGGATGGTTACAAAAGTCATAACCCTTCATAACATTTATAATATCCATAATTGTATTTATTTAATATTCCTTTTTATAATTTCATTCCATGGGAAAAAGTCCCATAACATTTCTCTCCTTGTAATTTAGTTGTTTTCCTCAATAGCAAGAGATGCATCTGCATCACAACTCATAAATTGTGATCAATAAATCAATTACTAACATTGAATACATGCATACTTCATTGTATTTCCATTTTTATTTTAATTCATATATATTATTATCATCTTTTATTTTGACAAATTTCACGAGTTCAATAATCATTTTTCCGATGATAATATTTTCATTAAAATGTATCATAAATATTTAGTTGAAGAGATAATTATAGTTTATATTTTAATCTCCTCACTTTATTTACTATTTTAAATGCTTTATTGTTTATAAAAGTATTATCAATCAACACTTACTCCTATATAGTCACTCATAATTTATAAAAGTATACTTATATACTAAAAATATATTTGAAGATGGTATTCATGCACTCAGGACTACATGACTATCTTCTTTTCATATATATCACATGCATAATAAATACACAATTATCTTTTATATACAATAACTCTTATAAAAAACATGTACAAAATTATTGGGTTGATCAAGTCCAATAACAAAGTACAATAAAATAAACCAGGGTAATCTTGTTTAGCATTTTAACAATAACTAAAGAATATCAAATTATTAACATGTATTCAGCACTTCATTGGAAAATATTAGGTGTAACCATTAATTTATTAAAATCCAAGGGTGAAGGTTGGTTTATTTAAAAATTTGATCATTTATCTATAACAATGATGATTTTCATAGTCCCATGTCCTAGAAGATGAGACTCAACAAGATCATTGAGATCTCATGATAGCTATAGAATATTTTTTAATAGGAAGATCATAATAAAAGTTATAGAAGCACATGAAATCAAGTGATCCATGGAAATTTTTATGATCCCAAAGGACCATATAATGTTTATTTGTTGGGTTTTCCATTTCTGTCACAATGTTTGTAAATTTGATTGTATCATGGGATTAAACACTACAATATGATTATCTTTGTGGTGAATTCTAAGTTTTTGAAGATAAGTCAAGGCCTTCATTACATCTTTCTATATTGTTTATACCATAAAATCTTAAAAATTAATATCATTAAATGAAGTCCTAAATATATTTAATAAATCGAGCCCACATATATTATTTTAGAGGTGGTTTCTCCCCCTATAAAAATTGTATGTCCCCATGTCTAAGGGTAAGAGGAACATTTTAGTTTTGAATCTTTGAAGCCATTGTATTATTTAACTAGCATATTCTAGTAGCTAAAGTGTTTTACCAGTTTTAAAAATGATCTTAGGACCTAAGGGTTACGGGCCCACAATGTAACCTAGGTCAAACTTAGGTAAATCTAGATATGATGTTTTTTATTTTTATTTATCTAACAATGTGTAGATTATAAATATCCTTTAAAATCACTTGTCAATTTTCTAGATACAAAAATTCTTAGTTTTAGTTTTTATAATGTTTTTTAATTTTATAGGTAATAACATCTCAATATAGATTAAAATATATTGGATAAAAATAACTCATTGACTTCTTTAAGTAGGACTTATAGCCTTGACTACAAAGTATAAATCCTTTAAGTTCACTCAAATAGAAGTACCTTTGCACTAAAAAATATTTCTAGTGAGATTTAGGGAATAACCCCTTGAAACTAGAGTTTAGATTTATTTTAACCTTGGCAAGCAAAAAATTGTCAACAATTATTTTAATCCATGTTCAGACTCATGGAAGTTACACATAGAAGCAATATCATATTCACATGAGTCAAACTAAGAGGTAGACCCTTAACTCCTACATAGGTTAAATACATTTTCACGATCCAACATCAGATTGTCTAGACAACTTTTTTTAACTAAAGCCATAAATACAATATATGGAGAATTGACCCTTATATTATACTAAGTAATTAAGTTTCATAAGAGAGACATAAGACATGTTAACTTCTTGTTGAAAACAATTCTTAAATAATTTATAATTATTACTTTAGATATGAAAAACAATAACAATTTTATAAAAATTATGTTTATAAAATTATATATATTAACCTATAGCTAACCTTATGCAGCCAACTTGTGTTGGAAAGAATATAATGAGAGGAATTGATCTCTACAATTCAAATGATTGCTGGTGATTACACATTGTATTTCACTTTTTAATACATTGGGGCAAATTATGCCCTTACTTTATAATTATTGATGAATTTTTTAGTATTATGGCCCTTTACAAAAGGCAATAGTGTGACTCTTGTTGTATAGTAACTGTACAGAATACCTATTAAGTTGATATGAACTAAAAATTAATATTCTAAACTTACCAAATCAGAAATTGTAAGTGATATGAATAAAATAAAAAACAAAAAGTATTGTGGTGTAATGGTAAATAAATTGCATGAGATACCAAGGCCAAAGTTCAAATCACCATATAGAAATACAGGGGTTGTGTTGGTAAGAATTCCTAGCAATAGTCTAGGCATAGACGTTCTTTTTAGCCTTTGAAATTAAAGAAAATAAATACAAATAAAGAGGACTCATTGATGCTATCACTTACCCTTTAACACAACATCACAAAAAAATAAGAACGATATTAAAATGATTCATTTGACCTTTGTGAAACAAATGGACTTGGTGAAAGGGTTCTAGAAATTTCCAAACAAATGTATTTATGAAACACTCCATAATTCTCTCTAGCATCCTTCTTTCCTGTAATGGACATTTAGGAGTAATGTATGCTCATGCATCAAATTATTTTTGAAGGCATATATTTGTGAGAGGTTGTTATTGCAACTATTTTGGCGAATGCTGCAAGCATGCACAATGCATAAGAAATCTTTGGATTTATGCTTACACCCATATGGGAGCTTTTTAACAGTGTATTAACACTCATTGAAACATAATGGATAAGTATTTTTGGTGGATATTATAATTGAAAATGAATTGGTAGACATGCAAATAAAATGCGGAAATAGAGACAAACCACTTGAATTGTTTAAAAGATCACCTCAAATAGTTATCATCTCATCGAATGCAATACAAAATAGAGTTGTGGTTGAGGCCGAAAGTCACATCAAATGCATCAAAATTGATATTTTCCACTGACATTGCACAAGAATTTCTTCAATTATCTAGAATTGGGTTTCAAACAATCTATGTAGAATGATTCATGCCCTAGCCTAATCAAACTTGGCAACTATGGTTGTGTTCTACAGTTAGTTGCCTACTAATTTAAGGTAAGCTATATATTTTGTTTTATACAAACAGGTTATATTAATAAATTAGTTTCCTAATATTACACATCTATAAAATCTAATGTTAGAATATGGTGGACTCGAGAGTGCCCAATTATTAAAAATTTGAGGTTTGTTGCATTGTCAAAAGATGACATCTATCTACTAATGCATGTTTCCATTGTGAGCTACAATCCTCATTAGTTTATACTTATCTACAACTGATTCTATAGTGGATATATTTGCAAGAATCAATGGACATATAATCTATGTTACCTTATAATTTCCAACGTAGATATATTTAGAGTTTATTCTACTCACTTGTATTTAGAAAATCTCACATAGATTACAACTTGATGTTTTCTTAACATTCAACTATTGTACTACATAATCACAAGAGAAATGCCTATATTCAATAATCTACAAAGAATACAGGGTTTTAGTGCTAGTAAATTTTTGAGATGGAAAAAATTGTAGCCTTTTAAATAAGAATACTAATTGTAAGTTGAAGTTTGTTTTCAGGCGTGAAGTAAGAAATGTTAAGCTATTTTGAAAGTTCTTTTTGCAACCTATTAAATGAAACTATTGGTCCGAGTTGAGATTTGGTTTCAATATATTCCTATCTTATATTGTTCTTTTAATATTTTCTTGCAAATTTTTACACTAGTAGCCATGTTATATTAAATGAATATTGAGATCAATTTACTACTATAAGTGAAACCATATCATTCTTGATGCTATAAATATGAGGGTAAATTATTTTTTTTAAATTTAATGAGAAGTTATCTCATTCCTTTTTCAAGATTAAAATCTCCAGTGCTTCACTCATTCACTATGTTTATGCTTGAATCCATTGACTACTAAGAACAAGATCTATACACTAAAGACTTACGCTTTGTACATCGTCACAATTTCTTATTCTTTCGCTGATATTTCAAAAGGAGACTTCAAAACCACTAAACAGATTTAAATTAGTAAATTTTAGAGCTCTATTTTGGGGATCTACAAAGGAGGTTACATTTTGCCAAACTTTAGGAATGCAACACCATTATTTTTCTAAGAAAACTTGGTGTGCAGAAATGGGTAATGGATAGCATCTAAAAATGAAGAGTGAGGAAATTTTACAAGCAACCAAGATGGACATGTTTATAAACTATGGAAGCAGGCATAATATAGAGTATAATGCCTCAAAATATCATAATCACAAGGCATGCTATGATTGGAGGATGTGCAGAAAATGAATTTTGTTGAAAATCCTATGGAAATTAATACAACATGAAGTAAACTTTAGTGCTAGAGAAATTATAATTGTAAAAAAAGTTGCAGACATAGAAACAAATTACCATGCTAAAATAAAGAGTTTGCATATTAGTATTCAATCTATCAGATTAGTGCAACTAAAATTCCTTTCAATAGAATTTATTAATTTTTTTGGTTTCTTTCTATAGATTGATTGGTTAATTTCTAGGTTTGATTGGTTGTGTAGAAAACAATAGTAAATATGTTTTGTTATTTGAAAACTTTATGAAATAACTTTCAAGCATGACCTACTAAAATATTTCCTCACTCTGTTCGTAAGTAAATTACAAGGGCATTCTCCAACACATATAATGTGCAGATTTACTACAACCCCTAGACCTACAATTTCAAGTTTTTTCGCTCAATTTCAAATGTGATAAGTTTTTAAATTATTTATTTATTTATTTTTATTTCATTTTTTTTTTATGGTTTCAAGAACTAAATTTGTTGTATCAAAACTGTTATTTATGAAATCAAATAGAAATATTTATGCAACAAATTAGGGTTCTAATTTAGGTTGGTAAGATTTTATATATTTAAAATAATAGTAATGCAAACACTTGTAGAGTAAAGATCGTTGGGGCTCTCATACCAAATGTAATGGTATTTCTCTATGAATAATTAAGTATTTTTAGCTAATTAAATAAAAGAAATATTATAGTTAAATATAATGTACTTAATGAAAAATAAGATAATTAATTCATCCTTTATTAAAATGAATTTATGCAATATAAATTTAATTTAAAACATAATAATATAACACTTATACCACAAATACATTTAAGGAGGACATACATACATACATACATTTATATATATATAACACTAAGATAATAATTTGTAGTGGTGAAACATCAAGGCAATGACTGAATTAAATTGATTAATACATATTTGTAAATCATGGAGAGGATGCTTTCCCTATGTGTCCTTTATTAATTCATAGGTTTTAAATAATGTCTCAAGGGTGGTTTAAAAAAGTTGTAACTCTTAATAACAATTATAATGTCCATAATTATATTTATTTAGTATTCTTTATTATAAAATTTCATTCCACAGAAAAAGTCCCCTAACAAAATAAACAAGATATTTATTTAATTTGAGAAAGGTAGATGTGAATAAATAAATAACAAATATTTATTTAAAATAGAAAGAAGAGGTTTAGTGAATTAATTATATAAATGCAAACTATCAATTAATAGTGGAAAAGGAAAATGAATTAATTATATAAATAAAATATTTATTTAATTAATAGAAGACATTGTAAAAACTAATTAAATAAATAATAAATAATAAATATTTCTTCAATAAAAGGAAAATTTTAGGTGTTTATATTTTACTTATCTTAATTTAACTACACAAGCTAACTTGGTAAAGAATGTACAAAAAAGAGGTCACTGTGGATTGTGGGAGAGAGCAATGAGATAATACAAACAACTAGGGTTTCAACACCTTGTTGGCATTTTTATTGTTTATGTTGTGATTGTCATTGATGGACACACACTTGTATTGAGATCCCCTTTATGTGTATGAGCTTATGCTCAACCGATATTTGTTCCAACCGGTATGTTGTTTACTAGTCTTTAGACTAGTGGTGATTTTGCAGAATGTGTTTCCCAGTCTGAAGCGACATGTCAACCCCAAGCGGTTCATAGATCCCAAGCGGTACGAGGGACCAAAGTGGCACAACACATTCTTACCAGTCTTCATTTTTGTCAAACTGGCAACTGGTATTTTGTATGAACCAGTAATACTCTGTGATGAGTTACCAACTGGCATTTTGTGATGACTTACCAATCCACCGATTGTTTGACGGTGTCGACACATTGATGGTGCTTTTTGTGTCATGTTACTAATTACGTCTAGATGCATTGAAGCTAGGAAATTGTAATGTAATCCTATTGGACCGACATGAAATCAGATTCCTTTAAAAGGACATCATGTGTAGGGTTTTAAGTTGTTGCTGAAAGGGTTAATGTGGTGCTAGGGTTTCAAGGTGGAGGTTGAGAATGATCTTATCTGAGAAGATCATGTTGTAACTATGAGAGAGATAGAGAAGACTGAAGTAATGCTATAATGCATTAACTGTGAGCAATACTGGATCCAACCAAGCAGTTTGTGCTATCCGATAGATCAAACACTTGTTGATTACTCACAAGGTGGTTCACACATGTGAATCTAAAATCCTCTAACAATGTAGTCTTTAATCGGACTTATCTCCTAATAGAGATCGAGATTCCTAACAAGATCTGTTCTGGTGAAGAACATTGTAAGACCTTAACCAATTTGACCTTAATCAGTTTGGTTTCTATTCTGCAGATAGTGACTTGTGAGTTCCATCTCACCATGGTTTTTCCCAGTTGGGTTTCCACGTCAAATATCTTGTGTTATGGTTGTATTGGCTTTGTGGGTGAATGCTTTATTTGCATTTTGGTTTACATGTGTGGTAACCAGTTTTGATTGTTAGACTGCTTTATTGGTTTATCTTTAAACTATGTAAGTGCTTTAGTGCAGAGATTTTTGGCATACTAATTCACCCCCCCTCTTAGTATTCATAAATTGATATCAGAGCCTACCTTTCTATAAGTTTAACCACTTGGAAAGAGATATGGGGGAATACACCATGAGGGAACTTACTAAACAGCTCACTAAGTGTGAGCAAGCCTATGATGATCTTATGGTCAAATATAAGGCATCTCAAGCAAGAAGGAGAGAACATGCAAAAAAGCTGATGGAACTATCTGAAAGTAGTTCTAAAGATGAAGCTAACATGGAAGCCATGATTGCTCAAGTAAATAAACTGAATGATTCAAACTCCAATCTAAGAAAGGAGTTGGAAGGACTAATGATTAGGTTTAGTCAAGAGCTTGAGAATAGGAGAAAAGCTGAAGATTGGATAAAGGATAGAGATCATGAGATCTTCAAGTTGAAACAAGAGATTAGTGCATTGACTGCTCACCTTCATTAGAGCAGAATGGAAAAAGAAGATATGCAAGGAGAACTGAACATAGCCATCTCAGAAAATGCAAGTCTAATGGAGACAAACACTGCTATTTCCAAAGAACTCTTTGAGTCAAAGGAAATAATTGCTAAGTTTGGAAAAAGTACTGTCAAGCTAGAGCAAAAGATTGAGTCATCTAGACCGGCAAAGAACACCAATGGTCTTGGTTTCTCTAGACATGAGGAAGGGGAATCCTCAGGAACAAATGCTAAAGCATCAAAGAAGCAACCGACACTCAAAGGAAAAGGTAAGCAAAAATTCAAACCTATTTTCTTTAACTATCTTAAAGAAGGACACACTGCCAATGTATGTAGGAGCAAAGCCTACAATAATTTTCCATATTTTATCAACAATGTACCTAGATCTAATAAGTTCAATGGTCATTGTTATGCATGCAACAAGTTTGGGCATAGAGCATTTGAATGTAGGTCTGTTATGGATAACACTGGAAGATATTCTCAGAGGACCCAAGGGACTGGTCCTAAACCTTTTGTGAACTAGAACCACAACCGGTTTAATGTCTTCAATCATCAGTCAAGAAGTGGTGGTCATCAAGCGGCAACTGGATGGAGAGAAAGTTATATGATCTATCATGGTCATGGTCACACTACTACAACATGTAGAAGGAAGAATGGAAACATGTACAATTGACCTTGGAGAGCACCTAGACTTGTTTGCTATCACTGCAACAAACCGGGTCACATTGCAAGATTCTGCAGAAGCAAAAAAAGTATATCTAATGATATACCAGTCACTTAGGAAGGAGAAATCGATGTTGAAAAAGTTCAAGGGGACATGAAGAAAACATGGAGGAAGAAACCAACAATGTTGGAAGAGGAACCGGTTTTTGCACCTAGTGTGGAAATATCAAAACCGACAAACTAAGCCTTAAAGGCTTAGGGGGAAAAAATGAGGAAATGGTTTTGAACCCCCAGTTTACACTAGTAAAGGACCTTAACCGATATGCGATACCTATCGCTGGGCAGAAGACCAAAAATGGTAAAAAGGAAAATTAGGGTTTACACCCTAATAGAGGAGCATTAATGGCGGTAGGTGAGAGACATGTATAAAAGCATTTTTCAAATCATTTCTCACTATCTGATTTTGAGTGAAGAGAAGTTTTCAAGTGCAGAGCGAAGAAAAGGCGATTTGAGCTTCGATTTCATGAAATTGACAAACCTTGAAAGAGATTCAAATCTAGTTTGCAAGCGGTAGTGGAGAACACAAAGCGGTGATTTGGCAACCGATGGAGAGTGGAGTAAAGCAAAATCAGGAAGCCCTAAATTCATGTTTGAAAGGTATTTTTCATGTTCTTGAAATAATCTACAATGGCTTCCGCATCTCATACCAGTTCGAGTACATCAATTGAGTCAAAGAGTCTTATTCAGAGGAAGTTTAAATATAATGCTTTGTCACAAGTTCTGGCTGGAGTCATAGTTGAAGAAGGAATTTCTTATTATATTGATTGCAAAATAGAAGACCTAGGGTCTTTAGCCATTGACACTCAGTTAGGTCTATTTTGCGGCAAGGACAAAAAGATCAAACCAGAATTTAGTATCTTAGAGAAGAAGAAATTCCATAACGCAGTATATTTTCTAGAAGATTTCATGGAGGATCACATCAGAATTATTTTGAGCAGAGTCCATGGTGACAAGATGTACCTGGAGAGGACGCATGACATTACACCTCAAGCAATTCATGCAGTCACCAGCTTTTATAACATAGGGGAAGTGCCAGCCCTGAGAAAAGTGAGCAAAATTGAAATAGCCAAGCTCACCAGTTCAACCAGTGATTCATGGGGTATGATTGTCAATCCTATCAAGGATGATTTGGTGAAATACGCCTACATGGTGATAGGATACAGAACATTTTCAACCAGCAGGATTAATTCTGTATTTGCTGCAACGGTAAATGCTGCTTACTGGATGATAAAAGAGGATGCATCTTTCGACTTATGCACTGACATGCATAGGCAACTCCTATTGAATCTTAAGGC